>NC_134361.1:112434627-113034627 GCF_048569485.1 Anomaloglossus baeobatrachus | reverse complement strand
CTTAAATATTGGGTGACTCCAATCATAAATATTCATATACTGTTGAAATAAAGGGTATTCTTCCTTCTTGTTCCTCATGTTCCTCAGGAGATGGGATGTCTTGGGAGCACCACGAAACAGAGACATTTCGGCAACCAGCTAATAGAGAAGCAGTAAGTATACAACGATGCATCATTTTATGTTGATGTGTAGAAGAGGTTTTAAAACTATATAACATTTGGAACATGATTTAAGAGGATTCCGCACTTCAATACGATGTATGGAATTGTAAAAGAATAGTTCATACATATAGTATATGAATATGACAAAAAATGTATCATACGTACCATGGAAGCCAATCAATAATGAAAAAAGTTTCTTTTTTAATCTATGTGCTCTTAAGGGTTATATTCAGCACATTTGTAGAAGTTGAATGGTTTTTGAGGTAGGAGGAAAGTGTTTAATTTGCATAAATGGGTAGAGCATAATAGGGGTCCCCCGACCTGTAACTGTGTGGCAGTTTAGCGCAGTAGCAGCAAGACTTGGAAATTGTGGGTCTACAAATAGTGACTTTTCTGTGTAGCACTGCACAGAAGAGAAGATCTGGATGGCATTACTGGAAATGGAAAGGTGGAGATAGGGTGATATAGCCAGCTAGAAGGGTGTTTGAGGCTTGATATAATAGTGTAGAGGGAGCACTTCATGCAAGAATATTGTATAGGGGTAAAAGGGGAAAGTATGCTACCTATAAGGGAGGGTGGCACAAATTCTCAGTAAGATTTCTCATTACCAAGGTCTACAGATAGTAGTTGAATATGTGCAGTACTTACAAGATCTTACCAACAGAGCTTGTAAGCACTGTGCTGAAGCTAACCAGGATTGTTGGATCGCACAGTTAGCACTTGATCCCAGTGAGCTTCAATGCTAGACAGGGGAAAGATGAGTCTGGTTTGGTCCACATTGACTTTTACAAAGCACTTTTGCAATTTTACACATGAGGACAGCCTTTTAATGCAAATGTGTTTGAGCTGCACGATGAAAAGTTTTTCTAAAACATGTTTTAAATATTGTCTTTTTGTGTTTTTATTCATATAGCGCCATTCTTATCAACGTTCTTATGACCATTCATCTGGCTCAAGCGCTTTGAGACAGGCAATAAATGCCCACAAACACCCAAATACAAGAAGTAACCGTGGAGTCGTCGCTGACCCTCAGCAAGCTTCAGGAACTATTGTACAGATAGTAATAAACAACAGCCACAAGCATGGGAAAGGTATAGTACAACCAAACGTAGGATAATGGGAATTTTCAATATTTACATGTTAAATTATTCCTTGTGACAAAATATGAACTATTTACTTTAATGTAAATACAGATTTATTTTATGCATATTAATTGTGAGAGAGAATTTTAAAATTGTTTGTATTAGTTGTTGCCTAAAGGCCGCTTTACACGCTGCGACATCACTCAAGCGATCTCGTTGGGGTCACGGAATTTGTGACGCACATCTGGATGCTTTAGCGATGTCTTTGCATGTGACACCTATGAGCGATTTTGAATCGTCGCAAAAACGGTCAAAATCGCTCATCGGGGACATGCCCCCTATTCTCGAATATCGCTGCTGCTTGGTGTACGAAGTAGTTTGTCGCTCCTGCGGCAGCACACATTGCTATGTGTGACACCGCAGTAACGAGGAACCTCACCTTACCTGCGGCCACCCGCAATGAGGAAGGAAGGAGGTGGGCGGGTTGTTACGTCCCGCTCATCTCCACCCCTCCGCTTCTATTGGGCGGCGGTTCAGTGACGCTGCTGTGACGTCGCTGTGACTCTGAACGAACCGCCCCCTTAGAAAGGAGGCGGTTCGCCGGTCACAGTGACGTCGCTAGGCAGGTAAGTAGTGTGACGGGTCAGCGCGATGTTGTGCGCCACGGGCAGCGATTTGCCCGTGTCGCACAACCGATGGGGGCGGGTACGCACGCTAGTGATATCGGTCACGATATTGCAGCGTGTAAAGCGGCCTTAAGACAACTTTTTTTTACCATGGGCCTAAAAGCTAACAAGCAGATAGTTGCTAACTACCTGACTGTTCTACCCCATGGCGCCTCTTTCAACGGGGAGTGACTAACAGCTGAAACCCGCAGTAAGGCTATGTGCGCACGTGTGCGTAATTCATGCAGTTACGCTGCGCTTTGTAGCGCAGCGTAACTGCATGCGTCCTGCGTCCCCTGCATAGTCTATGGAGATTGTGGAGGGGCCATGCGCACGTGTTCGTCTTAGAGCGCAGCGCTTCGGCTGCTGCCCGAAGCGCTGCGTTCAAGAAGTGACATGTCACTTCTTCCGTGCGCTTTGCCGGCAGCTCCTGCTCTGTCTATGGCAGGAGCTGCAGGCAGAGCTCATGGAATCGGCTTCTTTTTTTTTCTATGGACATTTTCTGCAGCGATTTGAAGCGCACGTGTGCTCTTCAGATCGCTGCAGAAATTTCTGCAGGGCTAGTATGCAATGTGCGCACATAGCCTTAGGCAGCAGGGAGCAGGCTGTAAATAGGCATGTCGTCGGCAGTCACCCCCTGTCAACAGAGCAGACTGGAAGACAAGCTACCACTATGTTGATGGGATGTCAGCTGCTGAATCACCGGCAGGTGCGGTCTGTGACTGCTCTGTGCCTGAAAAGATCAGCGACAGCCATAACAGGCAGGTAATTAGCAAGAAATCCCACTTATTAAACCTGACAGGGCACACCTGTGAAGTGAAAACCATTTCCGGTGACTACCTCTTGAAGCTCATCAAGAGAATGCCAAGAGTGTGCAAAGCAGTAATCAAAGCAAAAGGTGGCTACTTTGAAGAACCTAGAATATAAGACATATTTTCAGTTGTTTCACACTTTTTTGTTAAATATTTCATTCCACATGTGTTAATTCATAGTTTTGATGCCTTCAATGTGAATCTACAATTCAGAGTCATGAAAATAAAGAAAACTCTTTGAATGAGAAGTTGTGTCCAAACTTTTGGTCTGTACTGTACATAATAAGAGAAGACACTATGTAATAAGGGACGCTGTTGTCGCGGGCGGGGAGGAGGGTGTCAGCACACTACGCTCACCCCTTCTGCTCGGGCCCGGCGGCTGCTGCTCAGTGGTGGCTCGAGCTGTGGGCCGGATCCCGGGGGTTCTCGAGCGGCGCTCCTCGCCCGTGAGTGAAAGGGGGTTGTTGGGTGTGGGAATTGTTTATTGTCCGTGACGCCACCCACGGTTGTGGTGATTTCACCACCGCTGCTCTATAGGCCCGGGGACGATGGTGTGTAGCAGCGAGATGTTGCGTTGCCCCTCCGTGGGTAGGGGTTGGTGATCCCGGGGCCCGGTGATGGTGAGGGAGGTGCAGGGCCTGGTGGGCGCAGGGACGCGGGGGCAGCTTTGTGCCTTGCGGCACTGTGGTACTCACTCAGCCTGAGACGTTGACACAGTTTTACGGTAAACCATACGGCTGGAAAGACGGTTCCCACGGACGGCTGCACTTGCTCTCCCAGTAGGTAACGGTGATGACCCTCTGACCTGCACCTGATGTTTCTAAGTTGGTAGCGATGGGTTCCCACCGGTAACCCGCTCCCCGGCTTCAAGCTGGACCGGAGGAGCTCTACTTTGCCCGCAGACGCTGGCCCTGAGGAACTGGTGCCTTGGCGGTGGCGATGTTCCTCCCTAATGGTCGGACTGTTGCCTTCAATCGGGACTTGGTTGTTGGGGGATCGATGTCCCCTTCACTGACGGATTCGGCAAATTGTGGCGACTCCTAGCCTTGCCGGGGTCCGAGAGGCCCCTGCCCTGGTGCTGACTGTCCTTTGCACGCTGCTCCAGACCGCTGGGTCACTACCCGTCCGCGGTCCTTCCAGGAACTCCCGAACAGTCACCCCTCTGGACAGTCACCGTCGTTGCTGACCTTGCTGACCCGGTCCTACACACACAGCTGGACCACTTCAGGCTTTTCACTCTCTTCCTTTCCTGTCACCACTCTTGCTTTCCTCCTTTACCACTTTACTTCCTTTACTTCACTCCTCACTCAAGCTCCCCCTGAGCTAATCTGCACTCGAGCCCTGCCTGGGCTAATTTGCCTGGTACTTCCTGCCTCCAGAGCTGTGAACTCCTCGGTGGGCGGAGCCAACCGCCTGGCCCACCCCCTGGTGTGAATCATCAGCCTCTGGAGGAAGGCAACAAGGATTTTTGGTTAGCTTTGGTGTTCCTAACTGGGATGTAGGGTGTGGTGGTGTGATGACCCGTGTTCCCTGGCTTGCCCAGGGCGACACACTAATATATATAATGAGAAGACATTATGTAATATATACACACACACAGTATATATAGTCCACAGGGGGGCTCCAAGCAGTCAGTGTCCACACCTGGAATAACGTTAGGATATAAAGTCATTAAAAAAAATCTTGACTCCCCTCAAAGCATAGAAGAGAACATAAAAAGAGAGGTAGCAAACAGGAAACCGCAAATGGAAAGCTGAAAAATATTCTAGTATATCAAGGATGAGAACAGAGACAAAAGATTTTTCTTATTTTTACAATTAATATGCTTGTTGTGAAAGGAATTTACACAGAAAGCTGTTTCCCACCAGGTGAGTGATGTAACGTGAGGACTGATAGAGCACATGGCTGGTTGATGTCAAAGCTCTGTGTACAGACCTTGTACAGAACTTGTTATTCGGTGGGAGCCTTGATTGTTCTCTTCCAGTGGATGTAGTTTGTCCAGTGGATGTGATATGCACATAGGTGCACAGTTCATTACAAAAAAAGAAGCGAACAACATCATCAGGATGAATTGACTTACATTGGAACAAAACCATGACGGAAAGTAGAGAACTTAAAGGGAACCTGTCAGATGCAATATGCACCCAGAACCACGAGCAGTGCATATTGCTAATCTCTGCCTAACAGTCCCTGTATACATTAGCAAAGATAAAGATATCTTTAGAAAAAGTATTTCTAAAGATCCTTTGTGATATGCTAATGAGCGAGGGGACTAGTCGCAAGGGCGTTAGTTCCTGCCCTCATTCCGCCCTCCTAGTGTCGCGGACGGAGGGGACGCTCTCGCTACGCTCGGGTCCGCGGCTGCTGCTTCTGCTCGGTGGCTTGAGCGGTGGGCCGGACCCGAGGACTCGAGCAGCGCTCCTTGCCTACGAGTGAAAAGGGGGTGGTTTGTTTGGGGAGATAGTCCGGGACGCCACCCACGGGTCGTGGTGATAATGGGCACCACCGCTGCTGGTGACTGGGATTCCGGGAGCGATGGCAGGGAGCAGCTAGAATGTTGGTTCCCCCTCCGTGGGTAGGTGTTGGTGATCCCGGGGCCCAGTGCTGATACGGGGATGCAGGGTAGCTGGGGTGCAGGGTTGCGGAGGCAGCGCGGCTTGGTGCCGGATGGCACTGTTGTACTCACTCAGGCACAGATTCACAGAGTCTCTGGTAAACCAAACGGCTGGATGGACAGGTCCCGCAGCCGGCTGCAGTGTCTTTGCTCTCCCCGGACAGGTTGATGGTGGCTGTCTTTCCTTGCACCTTTGTAGAATGTCTTGACTCCGATGGTTTTCCAACGGTAGTCCGCTCCCCGGCGTGTATGTACCGAAGGAGTCAGTTTTACCCGCAGGCGCTGGCCCGTGGATCTCTAGCCTATGGCGGTGGCTTTTTATCCTCACTGTGTGGACTGTTGCCTTCTGTCGGGACTTGGGTGTTAGGGAACCCCTGGGGTTCCGGTCACTCTCGGATTTGACCGTTGTCGGCGGCTCCTAGCCTGGTCGGGGTCCGATGGCCTTGCTTTTGTGCTTGTTACAAATCTGCTCCCCGCCTCGGTACCGGCGGGCCACTGCCCATCCCCGATCCTACGGTTCTGCTGACTTGCACCACCTCCTGCAGACGGCCACCACCGTCTGCCGACCTTGCTGACAGTGCCTGGACTCCTACCCAGACACTAGCAGTTTCTCCACTCCAAACTCAACTCCTCACTCCACTTCCACTGAACTCCAAAACTGAACTGAACTAACTGCTTTTCCCGCCTCCAGGCCTGTGAACTCCTCGGTGGGTGGGGCCAACTGCCAGGCTCCGCCCCACCTGGTGTGGACATCAAACCCTGGAGGGAGGCAACAAGGATTTTGTTTGACTGATGTAGACTATCCAGGGGAGGGGGTGTGTGTGATGTTATGTTTGTGACTACCTGGCTAGTCCAGGGCGTCACACTAGCATGTTAGCTCACCCACAGGGGCATGCTAACATGCTAAACAATGCCCATTGCCTAGCATCATCAGCGGAGATGCGCTTACCTGTGTGCTTTGACACCGCATCAGATGCTGGCCAGTGCGCATGATCAGAATTCCCCGAACTTCCGGTCATACGCACTATGAAGCTGGGTGTACATATCCCGGCTTCAGAGAGGTCTAGTGTGCATGACTGGAAGTGCGGTGACTTCTGATCATGTGCACTGCCCGCCATCTGATGTGGTGCGAACGGACACAGGTACGCACTTCATCACTAATGACGCAGAAAATGAAGAAAACGTGGTGCAGCAGCCCATAGCAAATGAATTCCATCTTTTATTGCAAAGGGCTTCTGTAAAATAAAATCAGCAATCTGTTTGGTTGCCAAGGGCAATTACTCCACTTTTCTATTGCACTAATATCGGTACATTTCCGTTTGTATATTGAAATAATTGTAGTTGTTTTTTTACAATCTTTTGTTCATCTGAGGGTGGTCTTAGCTTTTTTGCTTACTGCAAAAATTGGCTTAATATTGCTGTTGATACTTTATGTTGATGAATACCATGTCATATTAGATAAGGTATTTGGCAAGAGTTTCTATTTGAGTCTGTTTTTGCCAAGCAAGAAATCTTAAGTAAGACAGAACGACATAACTTGTACTATAATTATCAACCTGTTTGTATTTATCACATTTGGAGAAGATTTCTTCTGGACCGCTTTGTATTTGCTGCGATAAAGGGTGGTTGGCAGATCTACCAACGCCTTTCAAAAAAGAATTGTTCCCTTAATCACTGACCCCTTTCTGCATCTTAATTTGCTATCATAATAAATTTCACCAGGATATTGTCAGACCTCAGACAACATCTGCTTATATTTGCCTTGTTCCTTGCAGTATGTGTCTCAAATGGGAAAACATACTCCCACGGAGAGTCTTGGCACCCTAGCTTGCGAGCCTTCGGAGTGGTGGAATGTGTGCTGTGTACATGCAACTTCACAAAACAAGAGTGCAAGAAAATTAGCTGTCCTGAGAAATTCCCTTGTAAATATCCTCAGAAAATAAATGGAAAGTGCTGTAAAGTGTGTCCAGGTAAGTCAAAAAGTGCTAAACCAAAAAGAGTGGTAGTGGTCAATGAGTTCTGCAATAAATAGTGGTTTGTTTACTGTTACTTACTGTTATAAGTTATCATGTAGTGGCCTAGAGTCTTGAGCTATATACCCTTACATGTCCTGGTATGCAATCAGTGAAGTTATCAATGGTTGACTGAGGAATGTTCTACCACACTGAATGCACTTGGGTAAATCATCATGATCCACTGCTGGCAGCTCCAATTGCAAATCTGGAGACACTGTAACACAGGCCACTCTGGTTGCTCACAGTAGCACCAGCAACATGGCGGCTGGCATTGTTGTGTTGAAAAATTGCTCTTGAGACACTTTGAAGAAATTGCCAAAGCTACTTAAGGAGTTGGCTGCCAACTAAAGACTATTGGACCAATGAACATAATAAAGTGGAACCCACAGCTCTAAGGGATTCAGAATTTTTCCAGCACGGAGTGTTGGTAAAGTCAATCTTATTGTTGTGTTTTATAAGAGATTGCTTGCTCTTCAGTTTGTGGTACAGTATGTCATCCTAGTTGGCCTCCATGGACTCTAATGTAATCAGGTAGTATTCATTGTCATGCATTTGGTGGGGGGTTGTGAGTCTTTTGTTCCTCTCTGCAGGGGGCTTTTCCAATACACAATCCTGCAAACAGGGCCAGGGACTAGGCTTCTACAACCTTCATACTTTGAACTTTGTATAGAAACTGTCTAAGGGGCCGGGTGTGATGAGTACTTCTTTCCATCCAGGGAGCTGGTCCCAGGAGAGGTACAACAAGAAGCCACACTTTTTTTTAGTGAGGGAGTTGGTGCTGTAACGTGGAGGGCCAAGGATCTGTTGCTGCAGCCAGGTCCTGGTGCCCATGAATGGACTATAGAGATTGGAGCTGGATACACGTGCTACAGCCGTGATGTGTGTCATCTGGATTTCAGGAACTAGCATAAGGATTATTGTTGCCAGCTAGAGCTGGATACACGCACTATGGGCATGATATCCGTTGTCTGGAGGCACATATGTTCTGACTGCAGACTATAACAGCTGGAGATACAAAAACTGTGGGTCAACCAAAAGTTGGGAGACAGTGGGTATTGCATGGTTTGGGGACAGTTGAACTACCGGTCCCGGATTGGATTGGGTTGAAACTCATGGATTGGGGACATCTCATTTTGACCATTTACTCGGGGTTTCTGTAAGACCATGCATGGAAGAAATAAAAATAATTGCATTGTTAACCTGCCTAGGTGATTAATACAACGCAGAACCTCAGATCCTCACAGATTCATTCTGTACTGCAAGTGAAATTAGACATCACATACCAAGACTAGGGCATCCAACAGTGTCAATGTAATTGATCATAGGCGTTTGCAATCATACAACAAACAATGTGTGATTTATTGACCCCATGCCATTGTGGCGCCCCTTGGGTTTCAGTCGACACTGAGTATATCACCCAACATTGGGTGTAATGCTAAACCCGGTTCCTGAAGAGGTCAGTCCCAGTTTCACCACAACACACACTCAAATATACACCAGGTTGCCCTGTTCCCACTGGGGACTGGGCTAGGGTCGGGTAATAAAGGGGTCGCCAACAGAGAGACATTTATAGGATGCCCTCAACAGAGGCCCCAGTCCCACTAGCTTAGGACCTGGTAGGGGGGAGGTGCAGCCAGCAGGGGAAGTTAGGAGCCAATACAACAGTTAGAGAGTTCTCCAACAGGAGAGGAAGGGAGCAGTCGCATCTCAGGGGTGCTCCGGTGGGAAGGAGGAGAAAGTTCACACGGGTGCTATGGGGAGAGTGAATCTGCTCCCCTCGAAACCGACGCCACGCAGGGCGGCAGGACCCTAGGGAAGATCATACTTTACGTTGGTTTTCCAGAATGTGCCTGGATGGAAAAGTTTCAAGCTTCCCTGATCACACAGCGCCCGACATCACAGTGCCATATAGGATCCGGGGCCTCGCATCAAGCCGGACCCCACAGCAGAACCACGGCACCTGCAGATAGGAACAAGAGTACATCTCGTGAAACCCAGTTTCCCCTCGAAGCTTCAAGCCAGGGGATCCACAGACTGGCGTTACAAGTAGAAACCCACCGAACACAACCGGACTGAACTCTAAAGGGATTCGGTTCGATGGAGCCAATTATCGCAAGTGACCGGTATTACCAGGGTGAGGGGCATCGTACAAAAGTGAGTAAACAACCTAGAACTGCACCTATAGACTCTGCCTCTTTATTATCGGTACTGCCGCTCTGAGCCACCATTACCACTCCACTCATCATCCTCCCCAGGGCCCGCTCCACCTGTGGGGAGTGATAACACCCATAGCTGCTACTACAATTTCTCCTTGAAAACAGCGACAGCAGCGGCGGCCCATTCCCGGCCGCATACCACAGGTGGTATCACGACAATCACCTCACTACTACCCCCATCATCCTTCCCCAGCCATCTTCTGTATGTTTCGGGGCAACGGAGCCGGGCTAAAGCCGCCCATGACGACGACAGTCGACGGCCCAGCGACGAGTAGGTTAAATGCACCTGCCTCGTGGGTCTGTCTTCTTCAGCAATGAGGCCTCCTATTATCTTAGCTGCAACAATAGCTGGAGATTGGTCTGGATATCATGCGGACAATGCCATAAAGAGTCTTTCATGAGAGAATATCACCTAGGTCCTACTCCTGTGATTATGGTGTTGGGTGAAATAATGAATAGTAGCAGGGCTGCTCTACTCCTTATTCCCTGTACACTAACATATCGACTTTACATTGACTTGGTTGTGGAACCAGTGGTATGTCCATTTCTCTGAAGCGTTTCAGAAGCTGTTTTTTCAATAGGACAATGCCAAGCCACATCTTGCTTATGCTACAGTGAGCAGACTTTGTGATCTAAGTATGCTACCATAAATTGGGAGCACCTCCAGATTGGTCTCCTATCAAGTACATCTCGGACATCATTGGTTGCCAAACGCAAAGGGAACTGCCAGCAGTGGATCTTGATGATTTGCCCAAGTACATTCAGTGTGGCAGGACATTCTTCAGACATCATTAATAACGTCTTTGATGGCAGCCAAGGGACGTAAATGCCTGTACTGTATTTCTGCGAGTGGCGCGCATACTCGATAATGAATAAATTGAGACAGTTTGAACATATTTTGTTTCCATTTTTTCATCATTTGCATATCATTAACATGTCTATCAAACCTATGACTTCCACATCTCCTCAACCTTTCCTTCTGGGTGTTGTAATTTTAATGTTGAGGAGTGTTTTACTACTCTATTCTCACTGTCATCTACAGTAATGTAAGGGTATAGTCACTTAGTTACTATCCTAAGCCTCATGTAGTTATAGCATTATCTCTGCTGCCAGCTACTTCTTCCTAATGGGATATTTTAGCATGGAAAATCATTTACACAAAGTCAGTCTAATACTCCTTCCTATTTTTATATCTTATAAGTATAATAGTTGAACAGTCGATATATAACCGTGATTATAACAGGATTTGTCAGGATTTTAGTGGTGTAGAAATTCGGCACAATAGTTAGGTACCGGTATCGTATTGCTGTACATTTGGATAAATAGCAGCTTACCGTACTTGGCTACAGAGAATGTCAAATTCTTGATGACTTTCCACAGGTCAGCTAAGGATATTCCATGCCTAGATTCTGTGCTCAGATAAAGGAACCATCTCTGTTCTTTTATCATCCACTGGCACGGCAGACGGCTTTCATGTGGGCCCAAGACTGACACTAGTTAGTGAGGTCACAGCACATGGCAAAGAAACGCGTTCATAAAATACAGCTCACTAATGGCTTCCAATTATCTCTAGCGATATAAGGCTAGATAAAATAATTGGAAATGTTTATTTGTAGTTTTCTTGTCTTTGCAATAACACAAAGTAATTGCAAATGTGGTGGTGTTATGAAATATTAAATTTCCTGCAGTTTCTGAAATGATATTATGCTATGTTACCCAAGCATCCTGTAACTATAATTGACCATTAATAATCGTGTTTTCCCGATAATAAGACCTACCCCGAAAATAAGCTGTAGCATGATTTTCCCGGATTTTTCAAGTATAGTTGAAATATAAGCCCTTCTCCAAAAATAAGCCCTAGTTACAGTCAGGGCCGGCATTAGGAGAAGTCAAACTTCACAATTTCTCAGGGACCCACTCTCTTAGGGACCTTAGCAGTTGTATTCCGAGGTTCAAATTGGTTAAGGACCTTTGATGACTTTCTAGTCATGTGACCAAAGGTCTCTTAATTAGCCTAAAAGAACTGAACAGGAGACAGGGTAGTATTCAGTACTGGCACAAGAGAGAAGGTAGAGCAAACTGGGAAATTTCACAGGGCTCCCCACTCTCCTAGTGTCCCCAGCGTTTATAGCCTGATAACACTGCGTCAGGACCTTTGTGACATTACATCATGTGACAAAAAGTCATTGTAGGAATCTAAAGCTGAAGAGGAGACAGGCTGGTATATGTGTGTGTGATTGATGGATAAGAGATAGATAGATAGATAGATAGATAGATAGATAGATAGATAGATAGACACACGTTACAGGCAGGATTTGGAGAATTATGATAATGTTCCAGAATGTGATATGACTACCGTATATTTGAATAAATGTTTTTTTTTTATCAAGAATAAATGTGGATTAGTTGTTAGTGGAAAAAAAATAAGACATCCCCTGAAAATAAGCCCTAGCCCATTTTTCGGAGCAAAAAATAATATAAAACCCAGTCTTATTTTCTGTTAAACATGGTATATATTTTTGGACTATGCAATTGGACTTAAAGGGAACATGCCGGGTTCAATAATGCTATTAACTTGCAGATATGGGTTAAACTTGCAGAATAATAGTGTTGGAAAGCTGCCCAGACCTTACTGAAAGCGCGACTCCCAAGAGAAAATGAACTTTATTCCTCCCAGGATCCGCGGGCTGTCAGTCATATAGTAGTTACATATGAAGAAAATCACTGAGTTCTCTTTTATTTCAAACTTGCAATGTTCTTTATTGATAGATGAGAAATAGACTGACTTCTAGTGTGACTATTTCATGTCTACCTTTAAAGAACTGTATTGCTCACGAGTGTGAGCGGGGAGTGGACCCATTGGGCCGCAGCACACGGTACACATGAGGGGTGTGACTATGACGCATACCAGGTATTCACCAGAGCCTCTGATGATGGGGTGGATTTGGCTGCCAGTAGATGCCACTCAGGGGACAGTGCTGCGACAGCTGACCCAAGGGCTACGGACACTGACAATATCAGATATAACAGTTGCAGGCAGGACTGCAGGTACAGCTGGTATGGATGGGTGCAGCAGTGGTTACGTCAGGTACTGGAACACAGATGAGTGTTAGCAATACGGCAGACAGCAATAAAACAGCAGCACAAGGGACCTGATAACTAGCAATGTATAGACCACGTTGCCCAGGCACCTCCCAATGGGGGACGGTGTCTTAAATACCTAGTGCCTCTCAGCCATAGGAATAGGTGCAGGGGCACGCCCTTAGTGTACTCCTAGGAGGCCGGTACGGCACGTGCAGGCTCTGGGAGTCAGTGAAAGGAATTGAGGATATAGCAACCACTGCTCTGCAGCCGGGAGGGGGAGTGTGCTGGCGTCCCATTCAAAGGAGGGAGTAGGACAGATTGGGGACGCTGCTACCTGCGATACAAGATTGTTGCAAGTTTGTAATAATAGAGTGCGATGATGTTCTTCATATTCATACTGAGGTCCCACATCTCATCTACCAACACCTTGACATCCTGACTGTGTGCACGCTAATACTCTATATATAGTGATTATAGTCACTGTTCACAACACTGTAAGCAAACCCTGGAACTTTCACTGACAGCTGACTGATGCACTGCTGGCGGCTTCCAGGAGGAAAAAACTTTATTTTCTCCCTGTAATACAGTGGCGGAGCACCTTCTAGTGGGCTATGTGGTAGCTAATGCTGTATGCAAGGGGACTGTTTATGGGCTCATACTGTATATAGAGAGGCTATGTGGGGGCTCATACTGTGTATAGGGTCTATGTGGGGGCTCATACTGTATATACAGAGGCTATGTGGGGGCTCATACTGTATGTAAGGGCTATGTGATCGCTCATACTGTATATAGGGGCTATGTGAGGGCTAATACTGTATATAGGGGCTATGTGGGGGCTCATACTGTATGTAAGGGCTATGTGATCGCTCATACTGTATATAGGGGCTATGTGAGGGCTAATACTGTATATAGGGGCTATGTGATGGCTCGTACTGTATGTAGGGGCTATGTGAGGGGTAATACTGTATATAGGGCTATGTGATTGCTTATACTGTATATAGGGGCTATGTGGAAGCTCATACTGTATATAGAAAGGCTTTGTGGAGGCTCATACTGTATAAAGAGAGGCTATGTGGGAGCTCATACTGTATATAGGAGCTATGTGAGGGCTCATACTGTATTTAGGCAGCTATGTGAGGGGTAGTACTGTATATAGAGCTATGTGAGGGCTCATACTGTACATAGGGGCTATGTGATGGCTGATACTGTATATAGAGAGGAAAAAGGAGGGGAGCCAGCACTGCTTGTGAATGGCTTGCAACAATGAAGAAATAAAAAGTGTAATATTCACAAATTCGTTCCTACTGTAAAAATTCAATGAGATTTTTTGCAAATAATTGATCAATGATTTGAGCCCCCCTGCCCCGTCACGGCAAATCTCTATAGGGGGGTCCCTAACGCTATATTATAAATTACTATGTACCATGAGGTCTCATATAATGAGCAGGACCATATGAAGACACCACTTACCTGAGACATGTCTGAACCGCTCCCATGCTGCTAGGACTGACAACCGCGAATAAAGGCAGCCCAGGTGCCAGTGTGTGTGGCAGAACCACACACACCAGCACAATGTCAGGACTGGCCCGCACAGTGCCAGACCAGCAAGCATGGATGAGGGTGGAACAAGGTTCAGGCAGGTGGTGTTTAAATAATGATGCCTTGGAGCAGGAGGCGGTGGCTGTGTGTGAACAAGCACCAAACTGAATTTTGATGGCTACAGAAGGAATTTGCAAACCACACTAGGCGTGCACGGCATGGTGGCGGTCGACCACCTGACCAGTAAACGAAAAAGGAGGGGAGCCAGCACTGCTTGTGAATGGCTTGCAACAATGAAGAAATAAAAAGTGTAATATTCACAAATTTGTTCCTACTGTAAAAATTCAATGAGATTTTTTGCAAATAATTGATCAATGATTTGAGCCCCCCTGCCCCGTCACGGCAAATCTCTATAGGGGGGTCCCTAACGCTATATTATAAATTACTATGTACCATGAGGTCTCATATAATGAGCAGGACCATATGAAGACACCACTTACCTGAGACATGTCTGAACCGCTCCCATGCTGCTAGGATATAGAGAGGCTATGTGGAAGCTCATACTGTATATAGAAAGTCTTTGTGGAGGCTCATACTTTATAAAGAGAGGCTATGTGGAGGCTCATACTGTATATAGGGGCTATGTGAGGGCTCATACTGTATATAAGGGATATGTGAGGGCTGATACTGTATATAGAGAGGCTATGTGGAGGCTCATACTGTATATAGGGGCTATGTGGGGGCTCATACTATATATAGAGGGGCCATGTGGAGGCTCATACTGTATATAGGGAGGATGAAAAAAGTTATTTCAGCTCACCGTTATTCAGTGGAGGGAAGCTATTCCAAGGCAGTGCACAGACAAGGTACGAGGCAGACTTGAAACAGAGAAAGATAATCCAGCAACATGGAAATTTTTAATTAAACTGTGTTTATTTCATTCTTGTTAAAATCATGGATGAAGACAGAACCCAGGGAGGATCACAGCCTCCTCCATATTATGCGTTTCGAACAATGGAACTCATCAAAAATATATAGCTTACTTACATGTGGAAATGTGTTTTAACTATTAGTTTCTTGTCTGTTTATTATATCAGAGGAAATCCCAGACCCCCAGTCAGGAGACAAAGATTACCTATGTGAGGACACCATCCCAGTCTTTGAGTCTGTATCTCTGGAGGAAGGAGAAACAGTCAGGAAAATAGCAGTGGTGACCGAAGAGCCTCCTGTAGCAGAAATTCATGTGTGGACAATCCAGAAAGGTAATGAGTGACTAAGACATTTACAGACTGGCCCTTTAGGATATAACATTCATAGCCAGACATGACGAGACACACTTGCTCTTTTCCATCTAAACACAATGAACCCTTGTGTTTGGTAGGTGTTCTGCGCCAGTTTTATACAGAAAAAATGTCCAAGGAAGAATTTGAAGACCAGCAGGAATTTAAGCAGATAACACGGACAACAGCAAGTAAGTCCCAAATAATTATATATTGTATAGAGCTGGAAGCATAAAAGGTAAAAATATATGCATGTGCATTTACGTGTATGTATCAGTTTTCTAATATTTACATTTAGTGTAAGTTTAGACGTCGTAGACAAATATTAATTTGGGTGAGGATTTGTTACATTTATCCACTGTAAGTTTCTGAAACCGCAATTTCTTACATCCGCTGTGAACAATTTCAGTATAAAATCACTTTTTTTGTAAGTTGAAGGTCCATAAATCCCGTATTTTTCGCTTTATAAGACGCAATTTTGTTCCCCCAAATTTTGGGGGAAAGTAGGGGGTGCGTCTTATAATCCGAATATACGGGGTGGTATATATATATATACACTACAGAGTCCAGGGGAGGTGGGGGAAGCTCTGGAGCGGTGCTGGGGGCAGGTGAAAGCTGCGGGCCGCAGCGTTAAATCTCCTGCTTCCGCTCATATAATATGCACTGCCGCTGTCCATCAGCGTGGTGCTGAAACTGCACCGCAGTGAAGGGCTGGGGGAGCGGTGCTTATTATATGAGCTCCCGCCCCCCTTTGATTGCACATGCCCCCTGTGTTAGATATGGCCCCCATGCTGCTGCCCATAGTAAAATAAAACACTCTTTACTTACCTCCTCCAGCATGTCTCCTGGTGTCTCCCCGGTCTCCTGCTGCTGCTGTGATCATGCACGCAGAGATGATGTCAGTCTGCTGTGCCGATCACATGACCGGCACCGAGAACCAGAAAGTGGAGGAGCTCTGCAGCACGGAGGGAGGCACGGGAGGACAGCGCTGCAGAAGGTAAGGAAAGAGTGTTTTATTTTACTATGGGCAGCAGCTTGGGGGTGATATCTAACACAGGGTGATGTGTGCCATCTATAGGGGGCCATATCTAACACAGGTGAGGTGTGCCATCTATAGGGGGCCATGGGCAATACAGGGGGATGTGTGCCATCCATACGGGGCCATGGGCAGCACAGGGGGGGGGACGTGTGCCATCCATAGGGGGCCATGGGCAGCACAGGGGGACGTGTGCCATCCATAGGGGGCCATGGGCAGCACAGGGGGACGTGTGCCATCCATAGGGGTCCATGGGCAGCACAGGGGGATGTGTGCCATCCATAGGGGGCCATGGGCAGCACAGGGGGACGTGTGCCATCCATAGGGGGCTATGGGCAGCACAGTGGGGACGTGTGCCATCCATAGGGGGCCATGGGCAGCACAGGGGGGACGTGTGCCATCCATAGGGGGCCATGGGCAGCACAGGGGGGACATGTGCCATCCATAGGGGGCCATGGGCAGCACAGGGGGACATGTGCCATCCATAGGGGGTCATGGGCAGCACAGGGGGACGTGTGCCATCCATACGGGGCCATGGGCAGCACAGTGGGGATGTGTGCCATCCATAGGGGGCCATGGGCAGCACAGGGGGATGTGTGCCATTCATAGGGGGCCATGGGCAGCACAGGGGGATGTGTGCCACAAATAAGGGACGTGTTCCATCAATAGGAGATATGTGCCAGCAATAGGGAACGGGTGTCATCAATGGGGGACATGTGGCATCACTGGGGGACGTGTGCCAGCACAAGGGGGCTATATTTAATATAAGGGGGCCATATCCAGATTAAGGGGGCTAATTTTAGGATTAGGGGGTTATGAGGGATATATACCTTATATGATTTGTTAGACTGACACTGGCATTAAAAGACGGACTCCATTTAACATTAAAAAAAAAAAAATTCTAAACCATTGACCTATCATCCCCAGTGAGATTATATCTGATCTCACAAGACCCAATAATGTAATGATATGGTGTCCAGCTTTGGTGACCAAGTGAGTGAAAGGTCTTCAGTTCACTGAGCAGTATCTGCTGATTTTGATTCCTTGTGGTTCTAGCCTCAGATTCACATTGTAGTTATGAGATTTTACAAGTACTTCACCAGTATTTTTTACTTCAAGGTAGTATTTTTTTCTCCTTGTGTGGGTCATGTTCGTAACCAGCACAGCTGACATTTTTCATAGGACTGTTTTGTTGATTTGGAAGCCAAAGTGTTTCAGCAGTTTGGTGAAAGGTACAGAGGCCACACTGTAGTACCATACCTGACAGTGTCACAATCTGCAACTTGTCACATGTCAGTCTCTTTAACAGTTTTGACAGTTCAGGTCTATCTCTTTGAAGAAGATGCTGCTTTTCAGAGATGTCGCCCTTTAATTTCCACCTAAAGGGGCTCAGTCTACAAGTGTTTCATTTTTGTCATGGTTTCAAAAATCTCAAGGGTTCAGTCTCTACATCACTGTCCCTGTCCCTTAGTCAGTGCTCCCTGCATTTCAAGGGTAAGCTTCCAATGATTACATAATTACTAGGTTCAGACCACTCCTCAAGGTCTTTCCTTTAAAGCTGTTGTCAACCACTACGACAACTACAAGGGATTTCCCACTACTAGGACAAGCCACTATTATCCAGGTTTCCCCTAGGTAAAATAAAAAGTCTATACTCACCTCTGTGGCCCAGAGCAGTTCCAGCGGTGCCATAGTCATGATGTGATGTCACGCGAGTCCCACGACTATTCAGCTCTGGCTTCTGTCTCCCCACCTTCGGACAAACGAGTTAAGGAAAGGAATTGAGCCTTGCGGCCGCTGCTCGTTTCCTGTTGATTACTCCAAATATAACCTCCCTCATATTTGAATACCCCATTCCCACCCTCACGGGGATCTTCTGAGCTGATTGTTCTCACTGCACCAGGCAGACTTACATCGTACAAATAAGACTACCTGGACTAACAATACACATTTACCGTTTAGGTGGTAGCCCACACAAAATTCTCACGGATCTATCTCCTTCATAGCATAACTCTCTCAGCCCAGACCACTATTAGATTACTTGTACTTAACCTTCACTCCATGGCTCACTCATTAGAACTTGTTCTAACCCATGATATTTTGTTGAGGTTCCTCAGACTTTTCTGTCACATCTCCTGACCACTCATCCACCACTCCAATCCACAAACCTTCTAGTTGTTGTCATCACAGCGGGACCATTTGCTTCTCCCAATCTCAATCTATCAGTTGCTCATATCAACTGCACCCTGGTCTATAACATAAAATGGTAAATTGCACAGCAACCAAAATGGCACCAACATTCTTTTTACATGTGCTCCCCTCTAACTTTAATAACAGTGTGGTGACATAGTGTATTGGCATCATGAGACTTTATCCCCTAACTAAAACAAGACTTCTCCTTGGAATAGCCACCACTTCTTACCTCTTATGTGACTGTGACCAAAAGCTTCTAATTCCATCATCCCAACACCACAATACTCACACATAACATTGCCACAGAGCATAGACACCGGATATTTGTGGGACCTGCAATAGAAATTGTACCGTGCAATGACCTGACCTGACCAGCACTGAGCAAGACACAGAAGGTGAAACGTCAAGACTGGGCAAAGAAATATCTGAAGACATATTTTTTAAAGGTCTTATGGACTGATGAGATGAGACTGACTCTCGAGGGACCAGATGGTTGAGCCCATGGCTGGATCAGGTACAGATCGGCACTCCCACTCAGATGCTAGCAGGGTAGAGGCGTGGTACTGCTATGGGCTAGTATTATTAAAAATGAGCTAGTTGGACCTGATAAGGTTCAAGATGGACTCAAATCAGCTACCAATCCTACTACCAGTTTTATAAGTCACTTTCTTCAAGCAGTGGTACAGGAATAAGTCTGCATCTTTCAAGAAAACCATGATTTTTATGCAGGACAATTCTCCATCGCAGTATCAAAGTCTCCATGGTTAGGCTGCCAGTAAAGACCCGAACAATGAAATAATAATAACCCGGCCCCTTCCTCACCTGATCTAAACCCTACTGAGAACGTTTTTGCCCTTCTTAAACGGGAGGTTTACATTGAAGGAAAACAGTCACCTCTCTGTAGAGTATCTGGGAGGCTGTCTACCCAAAAAGTTGATTGTCAACAGAGTAAGAAACTGACAGACTCCATGGATGACTGACATTGAAAAAAAGGATAGCTATATGGATCAGATTTTTTTGAAGATGTCAATGTATTTTTGTGCATTTTGTCTTTGTTTTTAAGAGATGAAAATAATCATTTGAGATAAGAAAATTTACATTTTTCATTTACGTAGTTGCCAAATAACTCTGCACATGGATGTTCTCCTAAGGAAGACAATGCCTCACTTTTACTTTCTTAAATATTCAGGTTTCAGGCTTAATAAAGTTTTGGATTTACCGACAGCACTGTAGCTGTTAATGAATCATGAAAATAGAAATTGCTTAATAATCATGTACACAGAGTAGAATACATTAAAGGGAACCTGTCACCAGGTTTTTCCCTTATGGGCTGTGGCCACCACCACTGAGCTGTTATATACAGCATTCTCTAGCTGCTCTCAGTCTCTCACCCCCTCCATCTTGTGCGATCGCCGTCCTGCTTCTCAGGGTCGTGTGGATGATGCATCATACATCATTCACACAGAGGCCTCCATTGCACTGCTGCGCATGCGCACTTTGATCTGCCCGGTGGAGGGCAGATCAGTGTATTGTAATGTGCATGTGCGTATGGTCTTTGACCTTTCCTTGCACCTTCGTATTACTGTACTTTGCTCTTCCCTCAGCAGGGCAGATCAAAGTTCACATGTGCAGGAGCGCAATGGAGTCCTATGTGTGCATGACATAGGATGCGTCATCCACACGACCCTGAGAAGCAGGACGGCGATTGTGCCAGCCCGCGACAGCCGACGGGCTGCTCGGACCCGGATCCGCAGTGGCTCGAGGGGTCTCTGGATCCGAGGCGGGGTCACGCGACTACCTCAGAAATAAAAGGGGGGGTGGATTGGTGAAGGGGATAATGTACGTGACTCCACCCACGGGGTGTGGTAATGGGAGAGACCACTGCTGCTGTTGGGGAGCCCGGTGACGATGTTGAACCAGCAGGATGTTTAACCCCTCCGTGGGTAGGGGCCTGGTGTCCCGGGGCCCGATGATGGATGGAGTGGGGAACCCTTCGGGGTGAAGGGATATCGGGTACTCACACAGTCCAAAGTCACTGATGCTGACACCAGGTAGACCAAACTCTTGAATGCTCTGCTTCTCTTGGTTGAGCACGCTGGGTCCGTGCCCCTTTGGTGTTGCTGGTTAGTCTGAAGCCTTGTCCCTTGACACTGTGTGTAACTTGGTGGATCCCTTTCACCTAAGACTACTCGGGTCCCGCTCACCTGCGTGGCTAGCAAGGTGAGCCTGCTCTCAGGGTTCACGCTTGGGATTTTCTGGACGATTTTGGGAAGTCCTATCCCTCTCGTTGTGCTAGTACCCCAATTCTGGAGCAGGTGGGGAAAGGTTCCTGAAGACACCATTCCTGTTGGGTGAATTACTGGGCTGTGTGAAGCTACTTGCCAGCCTAGGGTCCGCGTACCCCGTCGTGCCCTTTCCCCTACCTGGTTGTAGCACAAGGCAGCTGGCCTGCTCTCTATAGCAGAACCGTACCCCCTGTCACTACCCCCTGTGACCGGGGTTCCAGCTCCTTCTGGCCAGGCCAACGTCTGGCACCTGGGACGGGTACAGGAGCCCAGCTCCACAGCGTGACCTGCACTCTCACCGCTGTCTCACTGCTCAACTCTACTCAACTCAACTACTGACATCTCTGCCCTCCCTCTTCCATCCCCCCATCTGGGTGGCCCTATTCCCCTCAGGCTACCCAATGGGTGGTTGGTGGATGTGGTGCAGAGTGTTCCTCAGGATTTATGTACACCTGTTGGTAGCAACACCAAATTGACAGGACCCGTAACCAAGGAGGAGTGGGTACCATGCAGAAGGGCAGATTGCACGGCACCCTTGTGACGACCTGTTAGGCCAGGGCGTCACATTTCCCCTTGGTTAAACGTAGCTCATCCGCGAGCTACAGAACACCAAGCATTTATTTTTTTTTTAAAGGAAGGAAAAAAGGTTAACATTTATTTAACAGATTCATCCCACATTAGGGAGGCACTTTCTTGAACCGTTACCAACATTATGAGTTTGCCTGCCAACAGGGGACGCCACCGGTTTTAGTGGCAGCGAGGACCCAACCTTCCATGTTGCGGTCCCTCCCTGCGACAGTCCAGTCCCAACGTCCCGGATCCCAATAACCCCCCTCCCAAACAATCTTGTTCCCCTGGAAACTTGGATGGGTCCTTGGGCCGGGTTAAGGTCCCGGGGTGTGCCAGACGACTGTGATAGGCACAACAGGCGCAGTTTTTTTTACAAGACACAAGTTTGTGTTGGTAACGCCAGTCCTGTGACCGTGGTCCATTTTTAACTATAAAAACGTGGAAGTCTTTGCAAAGACACAATAAGAGTCCCTGTACTGTAGTACAACTGCAGTCAATCTAGGAGAAAATCAGGTTACTTTCCCATGCAATTAGCTTTCATTAATTCTCTCATTTTCTAACATTTTCTATATGGAAAATAACAAACTGTGGAAAATAACAAACGGAAAACACAGATACCTAACAATGTTACGGTACCACACTTTTGTATTAGCATTTTTCTTAGTAGTAGATGGTCGTGTCCCGTAGCCACGCCTCTTTCCGACGGCGTGCTACCTCTGCGGACACGTACCCTTCTTCATACATGACATGTTTGGTCACTTCCAGGGCATACCAGCCCCTCTCCCCGCAGTGCCAGGTGTAGCTGACCATTTCTTCAGGCTCCAGGTTGCGGCAAGGATGCTTCCAAGGAAGGTGTGGGGACACGTCCCGCCGGGACACAAATATCCCCGCTGCGAGGTCTGCTTCACAGATGAAACCCCATCCCTGCTCGGGGTCAAAGTGATCCACCAGACCGCGGCACCGTGGCCCTTTTACACGTGAAGCAGCGCTCCTCACTTGCTCCTTCTCCACCCTGTTGCGAGCGGCCAGCTCCTGCCGTCGCCTTTCTCTGGTAGCGATTTCCTGTTGCAATTCCTGACTGTGTCGCTCCCAGTAGGGGGTGTCGGCGTCTGGCCTCAGCTCCCTAGCTGGTTCTGGCTTGAATTGGACCTGTGAGGCCCCAACAGCCATCGGGATGCCGCACGGTAATGGAACCAGAAACTTGGAAGGTTCCACTCCCGCTGCTGGAAGTAGTGGGCCCGACTGCTCCTCAGCTTGGGTTGCAGGGTCCGGGTGCTCCACCTCTTAGGACGGGCCCGGTGATGCGGCCGGGTCTGATCTGGCCGGGTTCCGGTGAACCGTTGACATGACTGGGACGACAGGAGACTTTGGGGCTGCCGCTGGACCTTCATATGAAAGTGCTGCAGATTCCGCTGCCGGGATGGGCGATGGCAGCTCGGCGTCCACCGAAGACGGGGTAGGTGATGGTGGAGTGGTTGCCGCAAGCGGGGACGGACCGGATCCCTCAGCCGCCATGGCCGGATTAAGGTAATCATCAGGGACTGGGTAACCGCTTACCTTTTCTTCACATGGGATTTCGATCTCACGGGCTCGCACTGCTACCGCCAGACTCCTCATCTCTTCCCTCCAGTGATTCAGTATGAACAGGAACTGCGTCTGCATTTTTCTGCACAGCTGCTCGGTCTCCTCTTCAATCCAAGTCACGGTCCCGGAAACAGCACGTCCCGGTGACCAGCTCCGCTCCGCCATCTTGCCTCTGCGTTGTCCAGGAACAGTATGGCAGAGTCCAGAGACCACCTCCTAGGTGAGTATAATAAAAGTGTTTTTATGTTCTACAGATTGGCCTGGGTTCTTATATACAGAATGCTGTATATAAGGGCTCATTGGTGGTGGCCACAAGTTATAATGGAAAAACCTGGTGATAGATTCCCTTTAACCTGTAAATGTTGATTAATTAAGTATATCTAAACATATACTATTTTCAGCAGTGATATGTAAGACAGGAATCATTTTGGTATCCTTTCGAATACGTTTAACAATTTATGTTGCAAATCTTTCTAATTAAGTTTTAAACCTCTAAGTTATTACTTGCTTATTTAATTTTAGGCCAGTGGAAAATCTTCAGTGAGGGTGAAGCTCAGATTAGCCACATGTGTGAAACTCGAATTTGCCGGACAGAGCTGGAAGACTTGGTGAAGGTTCTGTACCTGGACAAGACTGAAAAGGGTCATTGTTGAGAGCAAAAACATTGAACGGGAAGAGAAAACCAGAGGCCGCCTAAAGACATTGGATTTGTAGCCGGACTGCAAGCTGATTCTGCTTAAGTCAACATTGTCGCCAAACCCAGAATGTAGGGACTATTAAGCATGGTGTGTTGAAGAGAAGTAACTGGCAGATCCATGTGTGTAGGAGTCTGTGAGCAGTTAAATGCTTCCTCTTATGCCTTAGAGGGTTGGCATCAGCTGTGAAAAAAAACACAGGTTACTTCTTTATGAGAAAAAAATGTTTATTTGGAAAGTTAAAATTAATGGAATAAGCATAACTTAATAAAAGAACGGAAGACCCTTAATGTAGAAAATACAGAATTCGTGAGTATGTGCATGTGCCTGCCTGAGTATACCCATGTGCACAGCTGGACAGTTGGCCAAGTGAGACATTTAATAAGAAGGTGACACATTGTATTGGCACTGGCACAGCAATATTTAATTTTACCACTAAATTTGGAGTTTGCTTTTCACATGACCTTAATTATGAAAAGGTTTCCATTCTTGTCTGCAACACTTTACTGAGTTTCCATTGTACAGGTTTTGTGTCGCAGGACAATCTGACAGTTTTATAAATGTAAAAGCTTTTCCTATCAAATAAATTACAATTCTAGGCCAAAGCTATTTGGATTAGCTTCACTAGGATCAGGCAGGTGTAATTGTTTTTCCAAATGACTCTTGATGCCACTATGAATGCGGTGATTAGAAGTATACAGTGTACTGGAACAAATAAACCAACGATTTCCAAAAATGTTTCAGACTGTAAATATTTATATACGTTTTTAAAGCTTTTTCCATTTCTGAAGCGATATCTAGAGTTAGCAAAATATGCTCCTATAAAACTACTTATTGGGGGATACTGTAGTTTTACCCCAGGTAACAAAGAATAACAATTTTAGCACATATTTACAACGTCCCATGACCCCTGAGTTGTCCAATTTTTCAGAATTGTGTTTGACCACTTATGTTAAAGTTTCAAGGGTGGCCCAACTCCAGATTAAATCTACATCTGTTTTATAATGCCAGTTAATCCTAATATTTCACATTCCCAATGTCATACCCACAGGATCTTAAAACCTAAAATATATAATTATTTGTACAAAGTAAAATTCCCAGAACTATGAGAGTGGGAGAGAATGACAATTAGTGGATATTCCACTCTGCCAGTCAATATTGATGTTGTGGGTTATTCAAAAACCGTGGTTTATTGATTTAACACGTTTCAAAGCTCCTCTTCATCGGGTTTTTCTTTTTCCTGATGAATCGAGGCAGCTTCAAAATGCGTTGAATCAATAATCCCCGTTTTTGACTAATGCACAGCATCATTGACCTGCAGCGTGGAATAACCTCTAATCATCCTTCTGTCCTACTTATTGGCGCTTTGAGCCTGTGGATCTGTGGCAGCAATCACTAATATGCCTGATTTCTTCCACTGAGGTGAGCACATATTATCATTTATATTTCTTTTTTTCTCAGATAAAACCTATTGGGCTGTTTCTCCCTCCTACTGTGTGTCCCTGAAAATAAGACACTGTCTTATATTATTTTTTTGCCCCGCAAAATGCACTAGGGCTTCTTCTGGGGGTAGGGCTTATTTTTGGGAAAACACAGGTTGGGGGTAAGTTTGCCACCAAAAAAAGGGCAGACACCCCCCCCCAAGAGAATCATACTTACCAGACCCCGGACATCTACGTTGCCCTTAGGTCCTTCTGTGTTCCTCTTGCAATACCCCTGCGATCCCATCAGGTCCTTATGTGCTCTACAGTGGTCCTCCCCTTACATAATTACATAGTTACTTAGGTTGAAAAAAGACCTAGGTCCATCTAGTTCAACCTTCCTCCACCAGTTCTACATTTGGTCACTAAGTCATTTATAACCAACAATGTTGTGTGTAGTGAGGAAATCATCCAGCCCTTTTTTAAAAGCTGTTATAGTATCAGCCATTACTACCTCTTGTGGTAGTGTATTCCACAGTGTGACTGCTCTAACTGTAAAGAACCCTTTCCTATTTAAGCTGTCGGAATCGCTTTTCTTCCATTGTGTATGCCCCCTGGTCCTTAGTATGGTCTTTGCAAGAAATAAGTCATGTGCCAGTCCTTTATATTGACCACACATGTATTTATACATATAAATGAGATCTCTGAGACGTCTTTTTTCTAAGCTAAACATATCTAACTTTTACAACCTGTCATCATATGGAAGGCCTTCCATTCCTTGTAGTAGTCTAGTTGCCCGCCTTTGAACTGCCTCTAACTTCTGAATGTCCTTTTTAAAATGTGGAGCCCAAAACTGGTTCCCATATTCCAGATGTGGCCTTACAAGTGATTTATATAGGGGTAACAATACGTTGGGATCACGGGATCTAATCTCTCTTTTTATACACCCTAAAATCTTGTTTGCTTTAGCAGCTGCCGCTTCACATTGACTGCTGCTGCTCAGCTTATTTGTAATAAGAATACTCAAGTCCTTCTCCTGTTCTGTAGTCCCGAGTTTACTTCCATTTAATGTATATGCAGCTATAGGATTACTCCGTCCTAGGTGCATTACTTTACATTTATCAACATTAAATCTCATTTGCCAAGTATCTTCCCATTCTGACATCTTATCCAGATCTTTTTGTAATATTATACTATCAAGGTCAGTTTTTAATATCCTACATAGTTTGGTGTCATCAGCAAAGACTGACACTTTACTATCAATCTCATCCACAAGGTCATTAATAAAGAGATTAAAAAGAATCGGTCCTAGCACAGATCCCTGCGGCACCCCACTGCTGACTGCAGCCCATTTAGAGAATGTACCATTTATGACTACTCTTTGTTTCCTATCTTTTAGCCAATTCCTTACCCAGTTGCATATAGTTTCCCCTAGTCCTTGCTTATGGAGCTTTAATATAAGGCTATTGTGTGGTACAGTATCAAATGCCTTTGCAAAGTCCAAATAAATCACATCAGCTGCATTACCAATATCCAGGTTTGCACTTACCCCCTCATAGAACCCCAACAGGTTGGTTAGACACGACTTATCTTTCATGAATCCATGCCGTTTGTCAGTTATATTATTTTCTGCAATATATTTTTGCATGTCATCCCTTAAAATGCCCTCAAAAACTTTGCATACTACTGATGTCAGACTTACTGGAAGGTAGTTGCCTGGATCTACCCTCTTACCTTTCTTAAATATCGGTACCACATCAGCAATCCTCCAATCCTGAGGCACCAACCCTGTTACAAGCGAGTCTAAAAAGATGAGATACAGCGGTCTGTCGATAATGGAGCTCAATTCCCTCAATATTCGTGGATGAATGCCATCTGGCCCTGGGGATTTGTCATTTAGTTTACTTAGACGTAGGCGTACTTCTTCTTGTGTTAAATTCATTATATCGGGTGGTGACCTTTGATTTTTCTCTTGTTGAATGATCCCTGGTACAGTCAGTTCCTTGGTGAACACAGATGAGAAATGCCTATTTAATATCTCAGTCTTTTGTTTGTCCTCTATAACTAACTTGTTATTATATTTTAAGGGGCCAATACTATCCTTGTTTTCCTTTTGGCATTAATGTATTTATAAAAGATTTTGGGATTTATTTTAATGTCATTGGCGATTTTTGTTTCAGTAGCTAGTTTTGCTTGTTTGATTTCTTTTTTGCATTTCCTATTGATATCTTTATACTCCTGAAATGCTATTTCTGTATTCTCAGCCTTTAAGATTTTAAACACCCTTTGTTTTTGTTTTATTATACTTTGTACAGTCTTATTTATCCATAGTGGTTTCTTTTTATTCTGGGACATTTTATTACCAGAGGGTATAAGCTTTTTACAGGACTCTAGCTGTATATCCTTAAACTTACCCCATTTATGTTCGGTATCCCCAGTTACCATGACTTTGTCCCAATCTACACATTTAAGCTCTTCCCTTAATTTGTTGAAATCAGCTTTCCTAAAATTCCAGGTTTTTGCATTTCCCCTTTGAAATGTTCTATTGAATATTACATTGAAGCTTACCATATTATGATCGCTGGTGCCCAAGTGCTCCTGGATCTGTAGGTCTGAAATTGTATCCGGTCTATTTGACAGGACCAGATCTAGCAAATTATCTCCCCTGGTCGGTTCATCTACCATCTGAGAGAGGAAATTGTCTTGAATGGTAGATAAGAATTTACAGCTTTTAGCAGAACCAGAAGATTCTATGTCCCACTGAATGTCTGGATAGTTGAAATCCCCCATAATAAGAACCCGATTATTATTATTAGCTGCCTTTTCAATTTGTTCCAGCATTTCACCCTCTATTTGTTCAGGTATGTTAGGAGGCTTATAGCAAACTCCAATTAGCATTTTTCCATTATTCCCATCCCCATGTACATTTACCCATACTGACTCCACATTGTTGCAGTTCCCCCCA
Organism: Anomaloglossus baeobatrachus; assembly: GCF_048569485.1. Lineage (NCBI taxonomy): Eukaryota > Metazoa > Chordata > Amphibia > Anura > Aromobatidae > Anomaloglossus > Anomaloglossus baeobatrachus. The sequence goes on along the minus strand of NC_134361.1, from coordinate 113,006,410 downwards.
ATGTCATCATTCAACACAGGTTTTAGGTTAGATTTGATAAATATACACACCCCACCCCCTTTTTTGTCTTTCCTGTCCTTCCTAAATGTAGTATAACCCTGTATGTTTGTCACCCAGTCATGGCTTTCATCCAGCCAGGTTTCCGTAATGCCCACCACATCATAATCCATGGTTGACATAAGAGTCTCTAATTTATTCATTTTGTTTGCAAGACTTCTTGCATTTGCCAGTAGACATTTAATACTATTAACACCTTTATTACTACTAGCCTCCCTACGTTCCTTGCATGTCCCACCCCCCCCTAATCCTTCATTGACCCTTACCATCTCACTGTCTCTATCTGCTCTATCTAGCCCCTTATTTGCTCCACTACCCTCCCTCCCCCCAGATCCTAGTTTAAAAGCTCTTCCATCCGTCTGACCATTTTCTCCCCCAGCACAGCTGCACCTTCCCTATTGAGGTGCAGCCCGTCCCTACCATAGAGCCTGTAGCCAACTGAGAAGTCGGCCCAGTTCTCCATGAACCCGAACCCTTCCTTCCTGTACCAATTTCTAAGCCACGTATTTATCTCCCTAAGCTCCCGCTCTCTTTCTAGTGACGCTCGTGGCACCGGTAGTATTTCTGAAAACACCACCTTGGAGGTCTTGGACTTCAGCTTCTCTCCTAGTTCCCTGTAATCATTTTTAAGGACCTTCCACCTGCCTCTAACTTTGTCATTAGTACCAATGTGCACCATGACCGCTGGGTTTTCCCCAGCCCCACCCAGCAATCTGTCTATCCGATCCACAATATGCCGAACCCGAGCACCCGGCAGACAACACACTGTTCGGCATTCACGGTCTCGGCGACAGATGACCCTGTCTGTCCGCCTAATTATAGAGTCCCCTACCACCAACATCTGTCTGGGCTTTGCTGCACTCCTATTTCCCTCCTTCCTACAGCAGTCGTTCTCCTGGTTGCTAGGAGCAACGTCCTGCTGTGGTGACCCTAGTCCTGGCCCTTCATTCCTAATATCAGCCAAACAGGCATATTTACTAGGTTGTGCCAGATCAGGGCTAGGCTCCCTGACACTTTTCCCCCTACCTCTTCTTCTAACTGTTACCCAGCTACCTACCTCTGGGTCCTGATCTTCCCCACCTCCACCCTCCTCCATATCACTGGCCCCAGCCAAAGAAAGCTTCTTACGACTGGCACTCACAAACACACATACATCAGACTGCAGGAACACCAGACACAAAAACATCCGGTGATACCGTACTGCCTCCAGCCAACAGCACTGTGGAACACAAGGACCTGCGGTGGAATACATTCATGTATTCCATTGCAGGTCCTTGATGTGTTCCACTGCAGGTTCTCGCGTACCACTCATCTTGTTCAGAGTTTGGTGAGTATGATTGCAGGGTCTGTCTTCTCTCTTTTGGGGATTTCTACTTTCTTTAATGAAGTGTCCTGCAGTTTTCTTTAACTTTTTTAGCTGCATGGACACTTCATTATTGAGCCGCAGCTAGGGCTTATTTTCAGGGTAGAGCTTACATTTAAGTCTAAGGGGCCCTTTGCACACTACGACATCGCAAGCCGATGCTGCGATGCCGAGCGCGATAGTCCCCGCCCCCGTCGCAGCTGCGATATCTTGTGATAGCTGCCGTAGCGAATATTATCGCTACGGCAGCTTCACATGGACTTACCTGCCCTGCGACGTCGCTCTGGCCGGCGACCCGCCTCCTTCCTAAGGGGGCGGGTCGTGTGGCGTCACAGCGACGTCACATGGCAGGCGGCCAATAGAAGCGGAGGGGCGGATATGAGCGAGACGTAAACATCCCGCCCACCTCTTTCCTTCCAAATTGCAGACGGGACGCAGGTAAGGAGATGTTCCTCGCTCCTGCGACTTCATACACAGCGATGTGTGCTGCTGCAGGAACAAGGAACAACATCGTACTGTTGCTGCAGCCAAAATAATGAAAATGCCCGACACTACACCGATCATACGATACCGACGCTTTTGCATAGTTAAAACGATTTACACACTACGATGTCGAGAGCGATGCCGGAAGTGCTTCACTTTTGATTTGACCCCACCGACATCGCACCTGCGATGTCATAGTGTGCAAAGGGCCCCTTAGTTTGGAAAGGCCGCAAATTTCTGCTAGGGCTTATTTTCGGGGAAACACGGTAGTAGACTATGAGAGTAACATATGGGATATAAGGAATTAGTGCGGTGATACCGGAATGGTTTAAACAGAATTGGATTAACTACAAATGGCAGTACTAAAAATTGAGAAAGTGACATATAATAGTCTGGGTCATAAATTGGACTAGATTAGCATATGCTGTGATTTATTTTTTTTTCGTGTCGATCTGAAGAATTCCCCATGTGCACTGGCACATAGGCTAAAGCTGGTCCATGTGCTGTCTATGCAGACCATGACACTATATCATCTGAATACTACACAGCAAGTGCAAATAAAGTTTAGATCAGTATTGTGAAGCCTAAAGAAGAGCAGTATCGATTATGTCTGCAATATTGGAATTATTGAAGAATTATTCATTCTTTGAACTACAAACGTTTTGTATATTTTGATGACAAGATGCTATCAACCCTATTTGCAGATTGGGTTTAAAGGGAGCCCATCACAAAGAATAAAATCTAAATTTTAATATTTTTTTTTTACTTTCATAAATTCTAGCATTTCAGTGGACCTCTTATATGGACTATAAAACAACTGAATTTATTTTTTCTAAAGTAACTAAGAAGAAAGATGTCAATGTTGTATTTTACTGTGGAACTGACGGCTCGTCATGAACTTATCAGCATGTTCCATCAATGTCAGAGTGACAGGTTTACCATCACTTGCTGAGAAGCTTATTCCAAAATGACAACAAATATGTAGATGCACTTCCAGATGTTGCATTTCCAAAAATACATTGAAAAAGTTGAAAAAGAGAACATTGCTATTTTAGTGTTGAGCATGGTAATTAGTAAAAGCATTGCTGACTACAGGTGCATTTCAATAAATTACAATATCATCAAAAAGTTAATTTATTTCTAGAATTCAATACAAAAAGTGAAACACATATATTATATAGAGTCATTACACACAGAGTGATCTAATTCATGTGTCTATTTCTTTTAATGTTGATGATTATGGCTTACAGCCAATGAAAACCCAAAACTCATTATCTCAGAAAATTAGAATATTATATAAGACCAACTGAAAAATGATTTTAAACTCAGAAATGTTGGCGCCTCCTGAAAAGTGTGTACAGTAAATGCACTCAGTACTTGGTCGGGGCTCCTTTTACATGAATTACTGCATCAATGCGGCGTGGCATGGAGGTGATCAGCCTGTGGCACTGCTGAGGTGTTATGGAAGCCCAGGTTGCTTTGATAGCTGCCTTCAGCTCATCTGCATTGTTGGGTCTGGTGTCTCCCATCTTCCTCTTGACAATACCCCATAGATTCTCCATAGGGTTTAGCTCAGGAGAGTTTGCTGGCCAATCAAGCACAGTGATATTGTGGTTATTAAACCAGGTATTAATACTTTTGTCAGTGTGGACAGGTGCCAAGTCCTGCTGGAAAATTACATTTTCATCTCCAAAAAGCTTGTTGGCAGAGGGAAGCATGAAGTGCTCTAAAATTTCCTGGTAGTAGAGAGCTGCACTAACTTTGGTCTTGATGAAACACAGTGGAGCTACACCAGCAGATGACATGCCTCCCCAAACCATCACTGATTGTGGAAACTTGGGCAGCTTGGATTGTGGCCTTTCCACTCTTACTTCACACTCTGGGACCTTGATTTCCAAACGAAATGCAAAATTTACTTTCATCTGAAAACAACACCTTGGACCACTGAGCAAGAGTCCAGTTCTTTTTTCTTTGGCCCAGGTAAGACGCTTCTGGCGTTGTCTATTGGTCATGAGTGGCTTGACACAAGGAATGTGACACTTGTAGCCCATGTCCTGGATACGTCTGTGTGTGGTGGCTTTTGAAGCACTGAGTCCAGCAGCAGTCCACTCCTTGTGAATCTAACCCAAATTTTTGAATGGTCTTTTCTTAACAATCCTATCAAGGCAGCGGTTATCTCCGTTGCTTGTGCACCTTCCTCTACCACACTTTTTACTTACACTCATATTTCTATTAATATGCTTAGATATAGCATTCTGTGAACAGCTAGCTTCTTTAGCAATTACCTTTTGGAGCTTACCATCCTTGTGGAGTGTGTCAATGATTGCCTTCTGGACATCTGTCAAGTCAGCAGTCTTCCCCATGATTGTATAGCCTACTGAACCAGACTAAAGCATTTTAAATGCTTAGGAAGCATTTGCAGGTGTTTGTGGTAATTATTCTACTTTTATGGGATAATGATTTTGGGTTTTCATTGGCTATAAGCCATAATCATCAACATTAACAGAAATAAACACGTGAAATAGATCCCTCTGTGTGTAATGACTCTATATAATATATACGGTATGTTTCCCTTTTTGTATTAAATTACTGAAATAAATTAACTTTTTGATGATATTCTAATTTATTGAGATGCACCTGTATGTCAGGCTTGAGTACAGCAGCCCCAATAAACTTCACAAAAAAACATATGGCAGTGGATCAGGCAAAATTCAAAATTGTCTGTTTACTTCTTTTCCCAGTCCCTTATTATGCTCTGAAGTTTCTTTGGGGGCTGGGATATGTAAAAAAAAAGTAAAAATCTTTATAATCACCTCACCGATCATCTCTCCAGCCCCTTGGTTCTCACCATCACCCGTCCGGTCCTGAAATTCCCGGTCCTCTCACAGGACGTCCGGCTTTGATGTGGCCTGGAAGAGTTTTGTGCAAGCGTGTGAAAGGTAGCAATGTGTCCTGACCTTCCGCACACATGTGCAGTATCAACACCGTGCCTCATCACTGTGAGAGGCCTGGGAATTTCAGTGCAAACCACAGGGATCAGGAGATACAATGAGGATCGGATATGGTACTGTGAGGAAAGGATTTTTAAAATTTTGATTGTGGCTGCCATTTTTTTTAATCTCATTTTGGCAACTGGGAATTTTCATAAAATTTGAATATATTTCAATTCCTTGAATTTATTTGTTCAGATCTAGTTATCACCTATGCAATGGATTGGTAATAACTTGTTTTCACTGTATAACCCTTTAAAGGTGTTACCCCTTTAATATAATAACACTGAGGCTATGTGTGCACTTTCCGTTTCCACCTGCGTTTCAGGTGCTTTTTAGGTCCGTTTTGAACTGCAGCGTTTTCATGCCAAAAGGCATGCGTTTTGATTTTTCTGCAAAGTCTATGGAAAATGTGGATTTCTTGTCCGCACTTTGCGTTTCCAAACGCAGCGTTTAATTTGCATAATTTTGGGCAAAAACTCTGCGTTCAAAGAAGCAGCATGTCAATTGTTTTTGCCATTTGGGCTGCGTTTTGGTAACATTGAAGTCAATGAGAAGTTGAAAAAAGCTAGAAACATCAAAATTCCAGCGTTTTACCTGCTTTTTAGGTGGAAAAAGAATGCGTTTTGGACTACATAAACGCATGCTTTTTTGCTATATTAGCCATATATAGTATAAAACCGCTATAATTATATGAATTATAACTATTTTCGTTATGATTTCAATAATTATGTGTTCCTTTTTTCCCCTTTTCTTCCCTTTTTTTCATTGTGTTTGACTGTTTAAACTTTATTTAGCGATGTCTTTATGTTCAAAACGCATCTGTCTAAACGCAATGGAAAAGCAGGTAAAAAGTGCTAAAAACGCGTCTAAAACGCGGTAAAAACGCATGTGTATTTACCGCGATTTAGTGGTGAAAAGCAACTTTGGCAAAAGCAATTTCTGCCAGAGAATCCGTTTAGAACTGCAACTAGGGCGACTAAAGTGCGGACATAGCTTTATACTCACCTCCAGTGCCAGAGCCGTGCCAGCAGTGTCGTCACTGTGTCTGCCGGGATTGGCATAACAGTGAGAGCAGTAGCAGCGCTAACTTCCTCTGGATGTAAGCAATTTGTCCGAAGGTGGGGAGAGTGAAGCAGACATTGATTAGCTGCAGGGATCACGTAGCCCCATTTGAGCCGACATCGCTGAAATAGCTGGAATGGCACCAGCATCGGAGTTCAGTATAAGTGTAAAGGTTGCTTTACACGCTGCAACATCGGTAACGATATATCGTCAGGGTCACGCCATTATTGACGCACATCCGGCGCCGTTACCGACATCGCAGCGTGTAACACAAATGAGCGACGATCAACGAGCGCAAAAACGTGAAAAATCATTGCTCGTTGTCACGTCGCTCATTTCCTTGATATCACTGCCGCGACAGGTACGATGTTGTTTGTCGTTCCTGTGGCAGCACACATTGCTGTGTGTGACGCCGCTGGAACGACAAACATCTCCTTACCTGCGTCCACCGGAAAAGGAGGAAGGAAGGAGGTGGGCGGCATGTTCCGGCCGCTCATCTCCTCCCCTTCTTTTCTATTGGGCGGCGATTCAGTGACGCTGAACGAATGGTTACAGCGACGTCGCAGAGCAGGTATGTGCGTGTGACGCTGCCGTAGCAATAAGGTTCGCTACGGCAGTGATCACCACATATCGGCCGTACGATGGGGGCGGGTGCTATCGGCTAGCGATGTCGCAGTGTGTAAAGCACCCTTTAGTTTTTTAAAAGGGAGAAACATACAGATTGAGATAGTTTTCCGAGTAGTGGAAAACTCCTTTAAAGCACCAGTCCATTGTTTTCTTTTACCCAGTCGGAATTGTACTTTTATTCTAAATCGCCTGTCCCCTATCTTATACTCATCCTCTGGCATCTTCATCTGTTACCGGCACTGCACCCTTCGGTCTTCTTCTGTTTGTGACCTGCCATCTACTGCAGTGTTTCATGGAGCACGCTGAAGCACACTCTTCAATGCAAATTTGTGAGAGCCTCGTTCTGGCTCTCATAGACTAAATGGGGCTTTACACGGTAGCGATATCGCTAGCAATTTGTAGCGATAGCGAGCGTGTAAGTACCCGCCCCCGTCGCGCATGCGATTGTTTGTGATCGCTGCCGTAGTGAACATTATCGCTACGGCAACGTCACACATACTTACCTGGTCGGCGGCGTCGCTGTGACTGCCGAACAATCCCTGCTTCAAGGGGGAGGGACGTTCGGCATCACAGCGACGTCACCGCAACGTCGCTAAGCGGCCGGCCAATCGAAGCGGAGGGGTGGAGATGAGCAGGACGTAACATCCCGCCCACCTCCTTCCTTCCGCATTGTGGCCGGCGGCAGGTAAGGAGACGTTCCTCGCTCCTGCGGTGTCACACATGTGTGCTGCCGCATGAGCGATGAACCACCTGGATAAACAACCCTTACCGATTTTTTAGTTTGGGACGACCTCTCCACGGTGAACGATTTTCCTCATTTTTGAGGTCGCTTAAGGTCGCTGGTCAGTGTCACACGCTGCGATATCGTTAATGACGCCGGATGTGTGTCACTAACAACTTGACCCTGACAACAAACCATTAACGATATCGTAGCGTGTAAAGCCCCCTTTACATTGAGAGTTTGTGACATAATTATCTGACTTCCAGTCAGTCCGAAGCTGAGGCCACAAGATGGCGCTGTGGAATTGAAGAGGTAAAAGGTGATGACGCCAGAGGGTAAGTATAAGACCAGAGGCAGGGATCTTAGATTAAAGGCACCACTCCTGCGGTGAAAACACAACAACGCTGGAGTGGTGCCATAAGAAATCACTGGGGAGTAGTTTAGACAACCCAGTTTTACATTAGAAAAATATCTGTCCCTGTAATTATTATCCAGAATGGGACTTTCTGCTTTTCTGTTGTGGTACTACTGTAAATTCACTAATTTTTTTCTGATAAAATATAAAGTGAATACAAATAAACCACATAATTCTATATACGGTTGTAAAGTTTTTAAAAGATACTTTTATTAAATTGGAATTTTATCAGCATCTTTCCATAAAACGCTCTAATATTTTAATTATTTACACAGCAAACAAAGCACCTTCAGCTTAATTGTCCATCTGGTAATTCAGACAAAGACCTCTCTGTTCAATTACGTACAAAGCTCAGAGCTGGCTCCGTTCTACAAAATGTAGCTAGGTCCAGTCATTAGGGGTTTACGGCCCATGTGAGTTAGTTGAATCCAATGCCTTCATCCCACAGCTGGTCCTTTGAGTGGGCTCCGATTCTTCGAGCTGAAATCATCAGCAGGACATCACAAAAGAGAGTTGCTCATTTGAAGTGAGCCGTGGATGTCAAGTGTGCAGATTTCACTAAGTGCAAACATGATTCCTAATGAGCTCTTGGCGAGAAATGGTGCTGCCCAAGCTCACTTGTGTCCACTTCACAGCACCGCTAATACAGGCTGCTATATATGTGTCAGATCTGTAAATGAGACTGGGAAACTGGGATGTTGCATCACTTTTTCTGGCTTTGAAGTGAGCGCAGGCATAACAACGGCTTTCAATTATGGGGCATCTTCTCAATTAAACTTTTGAGCAATATGAATGCTTGTATTTCATAGAAAACAAGCAGTCAGCAGAAAACAAATATTAGAGGTGTAACACTGGCATTTCTGTCCCTATATTCGCCAGTGTCCCGGTGCTTGCCAGTGCCTATGCCCCTGAATTCTCCTCTCCTCCCAACCATCAGGGAAACTGATGCTATTACCTCCCCAGCCATGTGCTTGTGGTTCAGGACATGTATGTGTTGTGTGGCCATCTACTCTCTGGCACGGCCATTCATGTGTGTCTTGTTCCCCTGCCCTTCTGCATGGCCATCCACGTGTGTCTCAGTCCCCTCCTCTCTTGCATGGCCGCCCATGTGCTGCGTCGTCCTGTGACGCCCCTGGACTAATCAGGTTGTCACAGGATACTGCACGCTCTTTATCTCCCAGTGCAGAACTCAAACCCCCATGGTTCTGGGTTCCCATCTTGCAGTACTGCCTCCACCAGCTTCTACAAATCCTAGTCACACCTCGCACCACACCCTGTCAGGTACACCTGTGGCCTGCTAAGCTGGCATAAGGTCGCCCATCTAGGGGTCAGGCAGGGAGGTGGGAGGTGACAAGTCAGTCGGCTCCAGGGGAGCAAAGAGTTCAGTCGTATTTGGATTGTGCGAATTGGGATTGGGTGCCTGGCTAGTCTTGGAGGATAGCCAGCAGCCACAGTTCAATAGCCGGGCTGGGACCGAAGGCAAGTCGGGGTACATGGACCCTAGGTCGGGGAGAAGCTTCAAGCAACCCGGCAATTAACCTGTGGAGGACAGGGCCTATATGGACTGTTCCCACGAAGCTCAGAGATCGGGGCACTAGCGCAATGAGGGGGATAGGGCTTTCCAAGCAAAGCAGCCCACTGAAATCCCAAGCGTGAGCTCCTGACAGCAAGCTCCTCTGCTACTCATAGTAGGGAGCGGGGCCCAGAAAGCTCCAAGCTTACGGGCCACCTGGACACTCTAAAAGACTGTGCACGAGGGCAGGCCACAGACCACCAGGCAATGCTGCAGGGGACGGGACCCGGACAAACTCCCCAAGAGGGCAGTGACACCCAGAGACTTGGTTTACCACGTTGTCAGCGTCTGCTTTCCTTCTGAGTGAGTACCTGATTAACCCCTGCAACCAGTGACCCTGTGCTCCCCCTGCACCACGTACCACCATCCAGAGTCCCGGGGCCTTCCCCTACCCGTGGAAGGTAACGTCATCTAGCTGCCCCACTCCATCACCCCGGGTTCTCCCAACGGCAGCGATGGTACTCCCTATTACTGCACACCACGGGTGGCGTCACAAACTATCTAACTGTAAATCACCCCCATCACGTTTCGGCATGACCCTGAGCCCCCGGGTCCAGAGGCCCTCGAGCCACAAGTAGTGACACCCGCATCCGAGCGGTTTGACCGCTTCTGGGGCAGGACTCGTCCGAGACAGTCCACTGCTCCCCCACATGTCTGCCAATGTGCTGCATTGTCCTCTGCCCTCCTACGTTACTGCCCATATGGGGTGTGGTCTCCATTCTCCTCCGCAGCTGCTCATGTGTGTTTTGGTCCCTGGCTCATGCCAAGGTTCCTGTACCCCAGGGTCTGCGCTTGCCGCTTGGGTTTCCTGGTTATAAGCCTAGGGTTTATGCACTCTCCCCAGCCTTTTAAGGGGCAGCGCGTGCACCTTGTAAACGTGTCCCCAGCCTATCGTTGGGAGGCACGAGGTATTTAACACCCCTTTCCCTGTTGGGCGGGGCCTGAGCAACTCATTAGGTTTCTAACCTAGTCCTGATGTGTTGGTCCAGCCTGTTGCCCGTATACAGCTTTGGTCCTGCCTGTTCTCTGCCTGCTGAGTTCCTGAACCGGTCCAGCCGATGTTCCTGTCTGTTCTTGGACTCATCCATCCTGTATTCCTGCACCTGACCTGTTCTATGTTCCTGGACCCATCCAGCATCTGTTCCTGTCTGTGTTTCTGGACCATCCAGCTTTTGTTCCTGTACCTGACCTGTTCCGTGTTCCTGGAAACATCCAGCCTGTGTTCCTGTCCATGTTACTGGACCCATCGAGTCTGTGTTCCTGTACCTGATCTGTTTTGTGTTCCTGGGTCAATTCAGCCTGTGGTGTCCTGCCCGAGTCCGGTGTCCTGCCTGTGTTCGTGAGTCTGCCCTGTCTGATTCCTGAACCTGTCCGTGCCTATGTAGCAAGAGGTCAAGCAATGCAATGCATATGGAGACACAACACAGTGGTGACATACTTTTATTTATTATTATAGATAATGGAATATGGCTAATACAGGGAATCACTATGGGGTAAAACGTATCACGGTATATTCATGTTACACATACAATGATCATAATACTTGTCTACACACGACTAATATGGCTGGCCCCGAGATAAACACTGTACTACTAGGCATTCAGTAAGCAAGCTAACTGCCATCAGGTTATTACGTATGTCAGTGCCACTAACTAACCCAATTGACTCTGGATGGTCCTAGCAAGATGGTACCGTAAGTCTATAAACAAGCAGACAATATTCTGTAGAGTGGATTAAGTCAGGAGTATTAGAATTAACCCCTTGAGCCCCAGGTAGTTTTCTGTTTTTGCGGGGGGGGAGGGTTTCTCCCCTTCTTCCGAGAGCCGTAACTTTTTTCTGTCAATCTTGCCATAGAGGGCTTGTTTTTTGCGGGACGAGTTGTACTTTTAAATGAAACAATAAGTTTTACCATATAGTGTACTGGAAAACAGGAAAAAAATTCCAAGTGTGGAAAAACTGCAAAAAAAGTGTGATCGTACAATAGTTTTTGGGATATTTTATTCACCGTGTTCACTATATGGTAAAACTGATGTGTCGTGATGCCTGCGGTCGGTGCGAGTTTGTAGACAGCAAACATGTATAGGTTTACTTGTATCTAAGGGGTTAAAAAAAAAATCAAAAGTCTGTCCAATAAAAGTGGGGCACATTTTGCGCCATTTCCGAAACGCGTAGCGTTCTCATTTTTTGGGATCTATTGCTCAGGGATAGCTTATTTTTTGTGTCTCGAGCTGACGTTTCTAATGGTACCATTTTTGTGCAAATGCTACGTTTTGATCGCCTGTTATTGCATTTTGCACAAAACTTGCGGTGACCAAAAGACCTAATTTTGACATTTGGATTTTGTTTTGCCGCTACGCCGTTTACTGATCAGATTAATTGATTTTACAGTTTGATAGATCAGGCGCTTCTGATCTCGGCGATACCAAATAGGTGTATATTTTTTTTATTTTTTTAACCCTTTAATTTTCAATGGGGCGAAAGGTGGGTGATTTGAACTTTTAGGGGTTTTTTTAATTTTATTTTTTAAATTTTTTTTTTTACTTTTTTTTTTATTTTACTAGTCCCCCTAGGGGGCTACATGGCTCAGCAATCTGATCGCTCTGCCCTATCTGTAGATCTCAGCTACAGAGCCGAGATCTGCAGATATGGTGCTTTACTCTCCGTGCTGGCACTATGCCGGCACTGAGACAAAGTGACTCATGTTAGCTACAGGCGTCATCACATGACCCTGTGCTACCATCGCAACCACCGAAAGGGATGTGATCACGCACGTGACTTCCGGTGGGGGCGGCGGTAAGTAAAAGTAATGGCCGCACGCATACAGTATACTGTACATCTCGCTGCCAGACTTTCGCAGCGAGATGTAAGGGGTTAAATGTTGCGGGTGGAATGCGATTCCACTCGTAACACGCTGGCACACATGTCAGCTGTTGAAAACAGCTGATATGTGCGCGGATCGCCGCATTAGGTACTGAACGGTTAAGCAGGAAGAACAACTCGGCTCACTCAGGTCACCCAGGGGCAGCAGTCTTGACAGGCGACGTCTGCGGCTTGACCACGTAGTCTGGCATTGGGGTCTTGACAGGTGGCTTCTGCAGCTTGACCATGTAGTCTTGGCTTGGGTTCTTGACTGGCGGCATCTGCTGCTCGATCATGTAGTCTGTGCTCGAGGTCTTGACTGGCAGCGTCTGCGATGTCTATGGCTGAAGTGCGGTAGGACTCTGGGCACTCTTCCTTAAAACCACCTGGCACAGGCTGTCTGGAAGCCTCAATCGTACCACTAAACTCTTCTGCAGGGGAGAAAATGTTCTGCACACCTGTTTGCTTCGGCTGTTTGGCACCAATCCTTCCCTTTCAATCACATCCGGGGCTTTCATGAACAGGCAGTTGTGTCCACTTTCCTACACCTACGTTCCTGTCCTGTTGTCATCCTGATCCGCTCAGCTACCACAGTCCCAGACACTGCCATGGCAGTGGCATCCGGGGTCTAATGGCAGAAAAGTCCAACCTCACCATGGCCTCTGGTGAATATCCGGTAGACATAACCATGCATACCTAGGGTCCTGCAATGCCCTGCACATGAGGTAAGCAACATAGTGAATCAGGAGAACTATACTACATTTCTAATTGGAGGTATTTGCTAATATTCTTATTACACCTATCTACTACATATTAGGATAAGATCTTTGAGATGGAAATAACCGTTTAATTTAAACAAATCTCTCCAACTATATCCATATGGACTAATAAACCAAATATTTAGATCTACTGACTGCTGGATGGAGGGAGATAGATGAAACTTTTCTTCTCTAAATAATATTTGAATGTTTATAATCCTGATCTATGCAAAATAAAATAGATATATACACACGTCATTTTCAGATGCTATTAGCTGCCTTCATTTTCTTAAACCAGGGTTGCCAACTTGTCTTTTTATTTATTTTTTCTTGACAGATTATGAAAAAATCACAGACAGACAATATTTTTAATGGACACATTGGTCAATTATAATAGATAATAATGATTATAAGGGATTTATGTCTGCAACCCATAGTTCTGATATAAAGACATCAGCCGCATTCACTGTAAACTGTTGACAATTACAGTCAGAATTATCTGGATAAGTTTCTTCAACTTCAAAAAAAATCACAGACGCCTTCAAATTTTTTTGATGGATAAAGCAAAAAAGTGTCCAATTTTTACAGACTGTCCCGGAATTTCTGGCCGTTCGGCAGCCCTGTTCTAAACTGTTATAAGCCTCCCATATACATTATATAGCTGACGGCTGAACGCTCGGCCAAACTCTCCTGTGTTCTCTATGAGAGAGACTCTGCCAGACTCTTCTGGCAGCAGGTTATCTCACAGAGAACAAAAGGATCGGTTGTTGGAAATCCAATGTGACAGATCCTTCTCTATTCCCGACATCATCTGTTATACACATATTCGATTCATCTGACCCTGCTGATATTGGCCGATTCACCTAACCTTAAAATATTGTTTGGGAGCCTTTTGTGAGAAAGACTGATAAAGGTATGCTGTTGCAGATAGGTAATTAAAAACAGAATATTTTTTAATAGAACTTTATTTCAATGCCATGTCACTTTTTTTTTGGCTGTGGCAGTGAAGGAAGTAATCCAGGAGGGCAAAGAGAGTTATTATTTTAAAGGGAACCTGTCACCAGATTTGGTGACTATAAGCTGCAGCCACCACCAGTGGGCTCTTTTATACAGCATTCTAACATGCTGTATATAAGAGCCCAGGCCGCTGTGTAGAACGTAAAAAACACCTTTATAATACTCACCTAAGGTGCGTTGCAGTGCAGACTGGTCGGATGGGTGTCTCCATTCTCCGGCAGCGGCACCTGCTCTTTTGGCCATCTTTGTCCTTCTTCTTCTCAAGCCTGGGTGCATGATGCGTCCTACGTCATCCACAGAAGCCGACATTAAGGTCCTGCGCAGGAACACTTTGATCTACTCTGATCAGGGCAGATCAAAGTATTGTAGTGCGTCTGCGCAGGACCTCAATGCCGGTGTGCATGACGTAGGATGCATCATGCACCCAGGCTTCAAAAGAAAGAGGACAAAGCGTGTGACCCTCAACAACCCTGCCGATCAGCTGGTCCTGGTGCCGACGCTGATTGGAACTACTCAGTTGAAGAGCTGCACAACACAACTCTGACAATGGAATAGTGGTGTGGCGCCCCTGAGGGTTAGTCGCCACAGGGTATTGTATCAGACTTAAGGTGCAGTGCTCATCCCGAGTAAGGAGAGGTTATCCACTAGTTTTCACTTTCACAACACACAGCTTAGCAACCAGCCACTGAAACTGGGCTAAAGGTGGTCACCGTAGCAATGGGACTTCCCCAGCACTAGTGAGTCATTAGGAAGGTGGGCGCAGCACAGGGGAAGTGAGAGAACACAAACACACATTCATCTCAGAATAGTCACCGTAGAGAGTGCTTAAGAGCTTCTACAGTTAGGACCGTTCAGACTGGAAGGAGCAGGAGATGACAGTGGAGGAGCTGGCTGACCGGTAGCTCCTGTGGGACGAAGGAGAAACACTGTTGCCAAGGGGAGAGTTTCATTGCTCCCTTGGAAGCAGCGCTGTTCAGGGAGCAGAGCCCTAGGGTAGAACGTACTCTACATTGAACCACCAGAATCTGCAGGACAGGGGGATGCCACGTCCTTCTAGCCACCACAAGATCCCGGAGCACAGTGGCACATAAGGTCCGGAGTCGTGATTGCAGTCAGGCCCCACAGCGGATCCGCGCCACCTGCACACGGGACAGGAACTTTAACACTACACCGGGGTCCCCAAGCACTTCAGGTCATGGGGATCCACACTAAAAAGCGCAAGGAGGAAGGGCCTATAGACTATCGCATCGGTTCTGACCTTTGACTTACCCGGGATCGGCTGGAGCTCAATCGCAGCAGAGATTGGTGCCTCTGGGCAGCCCACGAACTGTGAGTAAAAGACCTGGAACCGCAATTGCCATGTCACTCCTTCATTGTCGGCAACGTGGCCCCGCGCTTCGGCGCCAACGGCCACTACCAACTCCATCATCCTCCCTGGGGCCTAGCTTCACCTGCGGGAAACTGAACTATTCTAGCTGCGACAGCATCTGCCCCAGAGGACAGCGACTGCAGCGGTGGCTAATCCTGGCCGCATACCGTAGGTGGCATCACGAGACAACTTCCACCATCATCCCCATCCTCCATCCTCCTCCCTTTTACTGTACGCCTCGGGGTCACAAAGCCAGGTAGGGCCACCCGTGACATCCCCAGACCCAACATCACCGGCCCGACAACGAGTAAAGTTAACCCCTTGCCCCATGGGTGCTACAACTTGGCATCACGAACAGCATTGCGTGCCCGTGCTAATGAGTACTGTGCGCCTTTCAGAACTGTGTTAAACCGTATTTCTTGAAAAGGACAGTCGCCATTAAATCATCCTGGCGTGGGAAAAGAAGGAGCGTGCTATTGTTGGCGGAACCCAAATAGAGTGCAAAAGTGTGGGTGGAGCTCAGAAAGAGCACGAAAGAGAGCCCCACTGCCAGAGACTTACCAGAAACCCAGTACCTTTAAGTAAGGGCGGAAAACAAGGACATGTCGTCAAGCTGACGCTGCAGCACCATCACCAGCTCCGGTGGTACCGTTTTCTATGCCGTACCTTCCGGGAGCAACATAGTTGCTGCGGTACATCAGGGAAGCATATACTCAGATTGACTTTATCACTGGACTGGACTGTGGTTGCTGTGGAAAAAGCCGGACACCATACCAGAGAATGTCTCATGGGTGTACCGAACAAGGGGAGTCGGGACCGGTCCTCTGGTACCACCATCAGCGGCTAAGAAAGAAGTGAGGAAGTGAATGTTTTGTAGATAGTAATATATACATATGTATATAGGATAAGGGTTTTGCTATTGAAGAGCCTTTGCTCTGAGTTTTTTTTCTTTCTATATATTTAATGGAAAAATTTCAATAGGCTGTTTTATTAGATCTATTTTCTATATGGCGGTACATCATCTAATTGATCTCTACATTTGTTTCTATTGTCTTATGATACTGGACTTATATGAAAAGTGTACAAAGTTTTTATAGAACTGCTAAGAGTTATTAAGGTTGCAAAGTTAAGTGATCCTACCTCCCATAAAGGGAAGAATGTTTTTTACTGTATGCATAACAAAATTTTGCGATGTACCATTTATGTTTTGTTGCAGCCAGGGAGTGCTGCGATTTGCTGTGGGGGAATGTGGCACCCCTGAGGCTTAGTCGCCACAGGATATTGCATCTGACTTAAAGTGCAATGCTCATCCCGGGTAAGGAATATGTTAACCACTGGTTTTCACTTACACAACACACAGCTTAGCAGCCAGCCACTGAAACTGGGCTAAAGATGGTCACCATAGCAATGGGACTTCCCCAGCACTACTGAGTCATCAGGAAGGTGGGGGCAGCACAGGGGAAGTCAGAGAACACACACACATTCACCTCAGAATAGTCTGAGACTCAGAACAACATGGTCGCAGTAGAGAGTGCTTAAGAGCTTCTACAGTTAGGACCGGGCAGACTGCAAGGAGCAGGAAACGACAGTGGAGGAGCTGGCTGACCGGTAGCTCCTGTGGGATGAAGGAGAAACACAGTTGCTGAGGGGAGAGCTTCATTGCTTTCTTGGAACTGGCGCTGTTCAGGGTGCAGAGCCCTAGGGTGGAACATACTCTACATTTCACCACCAGAATCTGCAGGACAGGGGGATGCCACATCCCTCTAGCCACCACAAGATCCCGGAGCACAGTGGCACATAAGGTCCGGAGTCGTGATTGCAGTCAGGCCCCACAGCGGACCCGCGCCATCTGCACACGGGACAGGAACTTTAACACTAAACCGGGGTCCCAAAGCACTTCAGATCATGGGGATCCACACTAAAAACGCAAGGAGGAAGGGCCCACAGGCTACCGCATCGGTTCTGACCTTTGACTTACCCGAGATCGGCTGGAGGTCAACCGCAGCAGAGACCGGTGCCTCTGGGCAGCCCACGAACTGTGAGTAAAGGACCTGGAACCGCAATTGCTGTGTCACTCCTTCATTGTCAGCGCCGTCGCCCCGCGCTTCGGCACCAACGGCCACTACCACCTCCGTCATCCTCCCTGGGGCCTAGCTTCACTTGCGGGAAGCTGAACTATCCTAGCTGCGAAACCATCTACCCCAGTGGACAGCGACTGCAGCGGCGGCTAATCCCTGGCCGCATACCATAGGTAGACAACTCCCACCATCATCCCAATCCTCAAACCTCCTCCATTTTATTGTACGCCTCAAGGCCATGAAGCCGGGCAGGGCCACCCGTGACATCCCCAGATCTGACATCACCGGCCCGGGGATGAGTAAAGTTAACCCCTTGCCCAGTGGGTGTTACAGTGGCAGCTGCCAGGTACTGCAAATCCTCTCCCTATTGATTCAAATAGGGGGTAGATATGCATTATCTAGCTGTGGCCACTATACAATTGATGGAGCTTTGCTGTGTAGTTCTGCAACCGAGTAGTTCCAACCAGCAGCGGCATCGTTGACAGCTGATTTGTGGAAATGCTGGGTGTCACAGTACCACCAATCAGACATTAATGACCTATCCTGAGGAAAGGCCATCATTGTTATAGTCCAGGACAACCCGTTTAAAGCCAAAGACCAAAAATGCACAAAGCAGAAAGAGTAAATCAATTGTTGAAAAATAGAAAGACCAGTTAATGGCTGCACGGTCAACAAATTCTGTACCGTAAAGCTTTATAGATATAATTATAACTATCCAATGGATCATCACTAGAGTGATCAGCAGTCACAAGGGTGAACTCTTGGTGCCAACATTTCTACAGAGGCAAGAGGCACCAAGAACACAAGGCCATCACCATGATACACCCTTATATACAGAATCATGCTGCTGTACTATACAGGATGAAATACGTCTTTTTGCTCGAGAAAGTACAGTGAAGAACGGATTGAAAAAACCGAAGGACTCACCTTCTATTTCTTTACATATACAGATGGAAATCTTCTGTTATAATGTCTGATAGTTCATAATGAAAAATATATTTTCCACAAAAAAAATGAAAATCTTGCTTTAGAAAAATGCTAACAATGCTACATTATATTTCATACAAAATGTTGGCAGAAAGGTTATAGCAACAAGACACAAATCTTGCACCTTACTGTTTAACACATTCCTGTGAAATCTGGCAAAGCAAAAGGGCAGTGAAACATAGAAATATAAACCTGTCATACCGGGGTATTAGCTGGATGACTTCAACAAATATATTTCTATAAACTATTGTTAAAAATGCTTTAAAAAAGAAAAGTAATGATTGTTGGGTGTGACTGAGTCTCATGATGACTTTACCAGCAGTCAGTGTTACAATATTAATGATAGATAAACCTTGTAATTGCTAAGTGTAGGAATAGGCAATAGCTGTAGTTACAGGACCTAACAGTCATATAAGGGAAATAAGCATGGTATATCCTCAGCTAGTTTACATTGCATCTGCACTGATTAAAAGAATGCCTACAGTCATGGACAAAAGTTTTGAGAATGACACTAAAATTATATTTTCACATGATCTGTTGCCCTCTGTTT
Organism: Anomaloglossus baeobatrachus; assembly: GCF_048569485.1. NCBI lineage: Eukaryota > Metazoa > Chordata > Amphibia > Anura > Aromobatidae > Anomaloglossus > Anomaloglossus baeobatrachus. The sequence goes on along the minus strand of NC_134361.1, from coordinate 112,987,498 downwards.
TTTAATTGTGTTTGTCTGATGTTTACATCACATACAGAAATATAATTGCAATCATATTATGAGTACCAAAAGGTTATATTGACAGAATGAGTTAATGCAGCAAGTCAATATTTGCAGTGTTGACCCTTCTTCTTCAGGACCTCTGCAATTCTCCCTGGCATGCTCTCAATCAACTTCTGAACCAAATCCTGACTGATAGCTGTCCATTCTTGCATAAGCAATGGTTGCATTTTGCCAGAATTTGTTGGTTTTTGTTTGTCCACCCGTCTCTTGATGATTGCCCACAAGTTCTCAATGGGATTAAGATCTGGGGAGTTTCCAGGCCATGGACCCAAAATCTCTATGTTTTGTTCAATGAGCTATTTAGTGATCACCTTTGCTTTATGGCAAGGTGCTCCATCATGCTGGAAAAGGCATTGTTGGGTGCCAAACTGCTCTTGGACAGTTGGGAGAAGTTGCTCTTAGAGGACATTCTGGTACCATTCTTTATTCATGGCTGTGTTTTTAGGCAAGACTGTGAGTGAGCCGATTCCCTTGGCTGAGAAGCAACCCCACACATGAATCGTTTCAGGATGCTTAATTAACAGTTGGCATGAGACAAGACTGGTGGTAGCGCTCACCTCTTCTTCTCCTAATAAGCTGTTTTCCAGATGTCCCAAACAATCGAAAAGGGGATTCATCTGAGAAAATGACTTTACCCCAGTCCTCAGCAGTCCACTCCCTGTACCTTTTGCAGAATATCAGTCGGTCCCTGATGTTTTTTCTGGAGAGAAGTGGCTTCTTTGCTGCCCTCCTTGAAACCAGGCCTTGCTCAAGCAGTCTCCGCCTCACAGTGCGTGCAGAAGCACTCACACCAGCCTGCTGCCATTGCTGAGCTAGCTTGGCACTGCTGGTAGTCCAATCCCGCAGCTGAAACAGTTTTAAGATATGGTCCTGGCGTTTGCTGGTCCTTCTTGGGCGCCCAGGAGCCTTTTTGGCAACAATGGAAGCTCTCTCCTTGAAGTTCTTGATGATGCGATAGATTGTTGACTGAGGTGCAATCTTTGTAGCTGCGATACTCTTCCCTGTTAGGCCATTTTTGTGCAAAGCAATGATGGCTGCACGTGTTTCTTTAGAGATAACCATGGTTAACTGAAGAGAAACAATGATACCAAGCACCAGCCTCCTTTTAAAGTGTCCAGTGGTGTCATTCTTACTTAATCATGACTGATTGATCGCCAGCCCTGTCCTCATCAACACCCACACCTGTGTTAATGGAACAATCACTAAAACGATGTTAGCTGCTCCTTTTAAGGCAGGAATGCAATGATGTTGAAATGTGTTTTGGGGGTTAAAGTTCATTTTCTCAGCCAATATTGACTTTGCAAGTAATTGCTATTAAGCTGATCATTCTTTATGACATTCTGGAGTATATGCAAATTGCCATTAGAAAAACAAGCAGTAGACTTTGTAAAAATTAATTGGCTGTTGCATGTCTGCACTCTAGTGACAGACTTTCCTACACCCTTCCCCTCTATGCTAATCTGTATTGGGTTTCCGTGATAGCAGCCATATACCTCTGTTGTCCTCCTCCAAAGGTTTTAGGGCCAGTTCATTTGGCTGAACACCGCCTGAGTATATAGGTAGTAGTACACTCTGCTACCATGTAATTTCTAGCAGTCAAGGCTATCTTTCCACTTGGCATTGCTCTAACTAGGTGTATAATTATCTTCACAGCTGCTCCTGGCAGATATCTAGAAACCACCTTCTACTATCAAGCTGAAACCTATTATTAATGGCGCTGTCTACACCTCTAACTGAACTATCAAGGTACCTGATGACCTGTTTGTGTTTATTTCTTTTCACTTACAGATTAGCAATGTGGGGGGGTCTCATAGACGCTACTCATCAATAATCCAGGCAACAATAGCAGCTTTTGGCTGCCATTAACCCCCTGATTACCACCACACCAGGGTAATTGGTAAGACTCGGGTAAAGTGCCGGGATCGTCACATCTAATCGACGCGGCAATCTTGGGAGGCTGCATGCTGCTATTTTTAGGCTGGAGGGCTCCCAATAAGCATGGGTCTCCCCACCCTGAGAATACCAGCCCCAGCTGTCGGGCATTATCATGGCTAGGTATCAAAATTGGGAGGTATTTCACGTCTTTTTTTTTAATTATTTATTTATTTATTTTTTAAACGTCGTTTGCTGTTCCTCTTATTTTGATACACAGCGAAGATAAGAGAACAGCTGGGTGCTGCAGCATGTAGCCCTGGGCTTTATCTGTGCTGGCATCAATACAGGGGGACCACATGCCAATTGTTTTATTTATTTATCACCAGTATAAGGACACAGACAGCGTGTGTGATTCCAACCAATCAAAGACTCTGTCTCAGATGGTGGGGGTGTGGTCTAACGGCAGTCAATCCGAGACGCCGGTGAAAGGGGAAAGCAGTGAATTTGCATTAGTGATAATTGTCAGACCCAGAAGTAGGGAATGTGGTAAGTATGTACTTCTTAAACCCTTTCGCTTCCTTGTTTTTTACAGTGGCCAATCACAGCCATGTCAATACATGACATGGCTGTGGTGGGCAGGGAGAGAATGATTTTTGCCATCCGATCATTTACCTATCCTTGGCAAGATCATCGACTTTTGTGGTAAAGGCTCGGATGTCCAATCTAAATCTGATCTAGCCAAAGATCGTATGATTTTAACAATTTTCGATCGTTGCCAATCAGGATCACTCATCTCTAGTCATTTGGAAAATGTAACTCTTCTGCATCAGAACCTCTAATCTGTGCTGCTCACCCTAACCTATGAGCCCATAGCATGAGCTGGCTCTGATATTGCAGCTTAAAACTCATTCAAATGAATATCGGTTGAGCTGCAGGTGGAAGTTTAGAGTGGCGGTAATCATGGGTGAGGGATTGACTCTGGACCTCTCTGCATGCTACATGAAATAATTGGTCCTGGCTGGGTGTATGGACTCGTGCCGTGTGGTCTTGGAAACCACATAGGATGCATACTGTTGATGGTGTTAGCTGGCCAGCACCGGATGATGACTCACATGTACAAGGAGACCAATTGTTCACTTTAGCCAAAATTTTTTTTACTATATGGTTCATTCTCTTTCACAATTTCACATTTCAGATAGAGGGCACATATCTTCCAGCACGTTACCCTTTTTGCACAGCATTATCAAACAATTCAACTTAGCGTGTCAGCCGACCAGTGTGTGTTTACTGCACTCTCACACACTAATCAGTTGACTGCATGAGATGACGCCGCACTGTGGGGAACCAGAGGGAGGGTGAGTATAATATGTTTTTTAAGTATGTTGAGTTATGGGGGACATGTACCAGGATGGAGGGCCATGTATCAGGATGGAGGATCATATGTACCAGGATGGGGGATTATATACCAGGATGGGGCCCTGAAACAGGATGGGGGATCATATGTACCAGGATGGGGGGCAAAGTACAGGGATGGGGATCATATGTATCAGGATAGGGAATCATATGTGTGACGACATGAACTCTCATGGGTTAAAGTTTCTTAAAATCCAGCCAGACAGCATGATAGATTGTCTATAGACGGGGGAGAAGTCCCTCATTGTTTTTACAAGACTCTTGTTGACTCAATGTAATTGTGTTGGCTATTGAAAGCCAGAGGTATTGTTCTCCAGACATTTCCAGTAACCATTGTATTGTAGTTGTGTATTGATAATGTAATTACCTTAGTAGCCATTGTCTAGTTGGTGACTCCCAGTTTACATGTACACCCTCAGTCTTTCTATGCACATCATTTAAATGAACATTGTCCATGCAGCTTGAAATTCCTCCAATGGGAGAAGCAATCTTGTCCAACCAATCGATGAGGACGCAGTGTATCCAAGTGGAAGGTTGTGGCTATAAAAAGGACTTCTTTAAGCCACCAGGGGTTGTTGATGGATGCTGATGGATCCAGTCTAAGCTCTTTGGAGCTGACTAGAGGATCAGGATATCTTATGGCTTCAATCTAGGGACTCCGGACCCGGTTGGAGACCATATCCACAGCCTAGGGATTTCGACTCCGGCTGCCAGGATTTAGTCATCAAACCTGGACTACCTAAGGAGGATACGCAGGTTGGGACAGTTCAGTCACCTGCTACAGACTTTGCAGACCTCAGACAGCTTGGAACCTGTGAGGCATGGACATTCTAAATCCCTGGTGAGCCAGCGGAAGGGTGAGACTCTGTTGCCTGTTACATTTGTGTGTTTTACTGGTTATGTGTTATGTGCTGTTAATTGTTTGGGGATCCAATAAAGTCTAATTATTGTGGTTCCCTCACCCTGTGTTGTCTGAGTAGTGTTACGCCCACGGTTAAGGAGGCCGGCGTTCAGTTGGGATGAGCCCTGAGCCACGCTGTCTTTCTAAAGGCGGCGGGTTTTAGTGGACGAGAGCACCCACTGAGCCCCGTGTCTCCACAATATGTACCAGGATGCAGGGCCATGTACAAGAATGGGGATCATATATACCAGGATGGGGGCCATGTACCAGGGTGGAGAATTATATATACCAGACCAGGATGGGGGCCATGTACCAGGATGGGGTTCATATATACCAGGATAGGGTCCATATACCAGGTATGGGGGGTCATATTTACAGTACCAGGATGGGGGCCATATAACAGGATGCGGGGCTATTAGTAGGGGCTGGAACAGATTAATATATATTTAGTTAAAAGCAAGAAAAATAAGGCAGCAACAAAAGGACAAAAAGGGTTACCACCAGAACCACTCACAGCAATAATGCGCAACAACCATCAGTAAGTCTGGATGAAACCAGCTCTCCAGACCAGTGTAGACAAGCTATAGCTGGCACCAATGAAAGTGTCCAGCCAGAATATATAGGAGGATAGTGAATTTGACTGGCTTTCCCATAACATGTGACTAAAGGAGATTAACAAGCAGACCAGCAGAGATTAACTCTTGCTAGCCTGAACTACAAGTCTGTGGGTCAATGCCCGCGTCTGCCTCTCCTGATCACACACATCAGAGAAGTTAGAAGGCAGAGTTCAAGAATCTGGATTTTCCTTGCCATAACAGTCGGTGATGCTTGCAAAAGCCTCCATGTGACACTTCCAGGTCATGCAAACCACAATATGATCCATAGAGTCTGAAGTGCGGGGAAATAACTGAGAAGAGGAGCAGAACGGTGCTGGAGCTTGGAGAAAGCAGCAGTAGGTGAGTATATTAACATATACACACTACAATACAGGCCCATATACACAGATTTTATTTTAAAAAAAACTTCATGGGATGGCTGCTTTAATTGCTAAAAGTAAAATGTTGCCACTTCTATTTTTATAGCATTCTTACTTTGCAGCATTTTTTAGCTTTCATATTCAGTTTTACATTTACAAGCTAAATCTGATGCTAAAAGTATCTTAGAATATAAAAAATGAAATAAATTTAAAGCAACACCATTGTTGGTAATATTTTTCTTGATATTTATTGGCACTCTTATTTATTGATATTAACATGAAAAATCCTTTCACCTCCAACAAGAAACACACAAAAATTTCTAGACATAAAATAAACACCACATAGGTTGACTTCAGCTTTTAACTATGAATTTATGAATTTGTTTACTGCAGTTACAGAGGATGATGTCACTGTGAACTCCAGGAGAAGTCATTTATTGGCTCCAGTTTTATACAAGTTATTTTTAAAAGAAAATATTACACACAAACTTTTCTTATCTAATATTTATCCAAGTCTGCCAAGCGAGAACTGAAGGAGCACCAAGGAACATGATATATTCTACAGCATGACTTGGAATTTGTGAGACATACGATGTGAATATGGTGTTCGTGAATGTTTTATACAGTATCTATCACAATTGTGGAGGGTGCTGTAATCTTTTGGATAAACCAACATAAAAAAAGTTTATGGCAACCCCATGACTGCCTTGTTTTTTTTTGTTGTTGCATTTTTTATAATCTTATTTTGTGTACTCTAAAATTGGGGTGCGATTGGATATAAATGTTTTAACCCTCCTGCTGTCATGCGATGTTCGGCGCACACACTTGGTGGCACAGCGGTGTCAGACTCTGTTCACACTATAGAGTCTGACAAGCACCCTAATGCTTCTGAATTGTTCAGCCAGAGCCAGGCATTGGCTAATTCAGGTTCATTGGTCTTCAGCCCTCCAGGAGTTAATTCCTGAAGATTGGTGAGCAGGAACTAGGAGCTCAGGTTGCTATTTGCCATGTACCTCTGTCTCTTTCCTATTTAATGCACGTCTTTCTTCCAGTATGCGCCAATGATAGCTTCAGCATAGGCTCCAGTGATCGCGGTCTTTTCTGTGAACCTGTTTATGGTGATCTGTGTTGCAATATTGAGTGGTGTGGACATTCCCCTGTTGTGACTTACTTTCTTCCCTTTTCATTGTTCCCTATACACACATTGTCTAACCTGTGTTTTGAGTGCAGTGTGTTTGAGCTTTCATTCTCCCTTGTCCATGTTGTTTTTGTGGGGTTTTGTTACTGTGTTTCCGGCCTGCCCCAAGGGTGGGGGAGAGGGAGAGTAAGATCAGGGCTCGGACAGGAGTCAGGATCACACTGGGGGCTCAGACCTGGCTACCATCAAGCCTACCTCTGAGATAAGAGCCAGCGCAGGGTATCAACTCTGAAGTCCAGCCTAGGGGCTCCTGTTCTGTTATTACATAACCTGTGACACCTGCTCTTCAAATCTCAACATTTGCCACTGAAGGAGTTACATAGCGGTATGTAAGAGTGCTCAAATAGTATAAGAAATCAGAAAAGTGAAGAAATGATTTTTTTTTTAATTTTAATAGTAAAAGCAATTAAATCTCTGCGAATTAAAAGCCAACACATCTGTTAGAACTGAATGGAACACAATGCCCATATAATTGTAGGGCCAACCTGGTTGGGTTTTCATTCCAACTTTTAGGCTTTTATTCTATAAATAAATCTAAGCTTTATATTCATGCAGATGATTACTAAAGTTGAGCGCGGTTTGTGGTTCGTGCTTCTCCAGTTCGCGGTTCGAGTGATTTTGGGGGGTGTTCTAGATCGAACTAGAACTGGAGCTTTTTGTTAAAAGTTCGTTAGCTCGAGTTACGTTCGAGAACGGTTCTATCAGCAAAACGCCAAGCTAATTACTAGCTGGCTTTTCGCTGTAATAGTGTAAGTCACTCTGTGATTCACACTATTATGAAATTTCAGCGCATAGTGCACGGGGACTGTGCGTTCAGCTCACTGCTGCTGGGATAATGGCGATCGCCATTTTTTTTTTCTTTTCCTCCTTCACTAAGCGCGCGTGTAGTGGGGCGGGCCAGCATGTCAGCCAATCCCTGACACACACACAACTAAGTGGACTTTTTGCCAGACAAGCAAGGGTATGTGTCATAGGCTGTCCATGTCACATGTCCTTGCATTATAAATACGGCAATATTCCCGTCTGGACGCCATTATCTGCCTTCTGCGTCTGGGTGACAGTCACCGCTGACGCAGCTCCTGCCGCCGATCCTGCTGTGTACGCTCTACACACAGCGCTCTACAGATTAGGGATAGAAGTTTAATTCAGCCCTTTTCAGGGCTAATTTCATCCGGCTCAGAGCCATAGGTGACAGTCAGGTCCGTGGAAACAGTTTTTAACAGCTACAGATAACAGCGTCTGTGTAGCTAAGCTCAGGGACTTCCTTGCTGCATTTCACCATTAGGAGGGATAGAAAGTGAGGCTTCCTTTCCTCTACACTGACCCACAACCCTGCCACTGTACCCTCCTGCCCTTTTTAGCAAAGCCATTTTAATTGCAGAGTGCTGCCAGTTAGTGCTATCCAAAGAGTGGCTGCTGTCCTCCATTATTGTGGCACTTGTGCCAAGTGTCGCGGGCGGAGGGGCTACTGCTGCTCGGTGGCTCAAGCGGTGGGCCGGACCCGGGGACTCGAGCAGCGTTCCTCGCCCACGAGTGAAAAGGGGGTGGTTTGTTTTGGGAGAGAGTTCGTGACGCCACCCACGGGTAGTGGTGATGATGGGCACCACCGCTGCTGGTGACGGGGATCCTGGGAGCGATGGCAGGGAGCAGCTAGGATGTTGTCCATTCAGTGGGTAGGGGTTGGTGATCCTGGGGCCCGGTTGTGTGAAACCAAACGGCTGGATGGACGGGTCCCGCAGTCGGCTGCAGTGTCTTTGCTCTCCCCGAACAGGTTGATGGTGGCTGTCTTTCCCTGCACCTATGTAGAATGTGTTGACTCCGATGGTTTCCCAACGGTAGTCCGCTCCCCGGCGTATAGGAACCGAAGGAGCCCATGTTGCCCGCAGGCGCTGGCCCTTGGATCTCTAGCCTATGGCGGTGACTGTGTATCCTCACGGTGTGGACTGTTGCCTTCTGTTGGGTCTTGGGTGTTAGGAAACCCCTGGGGTTCCGGTCACTCTCGGATTTGACCGTTGTCTGCGGCTCCAAGTCTAGTCGGGGTCCGATGGCCCTGCCTTTTTGCTTAGCTTCACTCCGCTCCCCGGTTCGGTACCGGTGGGCCACCGCTCGACCCTGGTCCTACGGTTCCGCAGAGATCCACTAACTCCTGCAGACGGCCACCACAGTCTGCCGACCTTGCTGTTTGTGTCTGGGTCCCCACCCAGACACCAACAGTTTATGTCCTCCCACTTTCAACTCTCAAACGAATCCGTCACTTTTCCCGCCTCCAGGCCTGTGAACTCCTCGGTGGGTGGGGCCAACCACCTGGCTCAGCCCCACATGGTGTGGACATCAGACCCTGGAGGGAGGCAACAAAGGTTTTGTTTGACTGGTGTTAACTATCCAGGGGAGGCGGTGTGTGTGGTGTCATGTCTGTGACTACCTGGATAGACCAGGGCGTCACATTCCCCCTTGGTGAAATGCAGACTGTCCGTGGGCTGCCCGTCCATCACCGGTTTTATTTTTCTGCAAAATATAAATTAACATGGGAAACACTTAAACATAAGCATTTTTTTTTTCATTCTTCCCTTATGGGAGGCTCGGTACTTTAACGTTGCAAACATATGAAAAACATTTTTAATAATAACGGACGGGTTCATGTTCCTCCGCTGCCCCACCCAAGCAACCTACACATTGATGCTGCCCCTAAGAAATGGGCAGCACCCCTCTTCCCCAGTCCGGAAGCAGGAACTCGGTTCCAGGTCACCCAAGAGGGAACGGGCACGGTGTCTCGCATCCGGCTGTCATTTCAGGGGACCCCACGTCCAGGGGAACCCCTGACCCCCGGAGGATGGCCACCGGTCCTGGTGGTGGCCGGACCCCAGCCTACTCTGCTGCAGGTCCTTCCACCAATCTGCCTCTCCGGAGGCAGTAACGGAACACAGCCCAGCAAATTATTTACAAGACCACAAGTTCGTGGTTAGCCTGCAAGTTATCGGCCTTGTCTCTGGAAGGGCTTGTGGAAACACATAAAGTCCCTACGGGGACAACTTGTCTGCAACGGACGGTAAAATCAACTTGTTGGCAATCAGGTTACAAACTCGGATGATTAAGATTCATTCCTTCAATTGAAACAGGGTGCTGAGGGTCCCAACGGGGACAACTGGGTTGCAACGGTGGACCGCTGCCTTTATTGTTCATTTCCGTACTCCTCGCCCTGCTCTAGGCGAAGAACTACAGGTTCCAGCCCCTCCAGCACACGACAGGCGCGCCGGGGAAGGGCCGCCCGGCATCCATTGTTCCCACTCCGAGGGATGTATGTAGCCTCCATATTATACAAGACGAAGACTCCTTCTTCCTCTGAGACAGGCTGTGTGTCAGCCCCTGAGCCGCTGTCATCTGACTCTAGAGGACCGAGGGCGGGAACCGGCAGAACAGATACAGTTTCTAACTGAGCCCAGACCTGTGGCTCCTCAGTGGCAGGCGATTCGACATCGGTCGTTGCACGGAGGACCGCCATCGGTTCTTCTAAGTCAACCACTCCAGCATTTGGTTAGCCGGCGTCCTCTCGGGCCTCCGGGCCCTGGCGGGGTGTCAGCGCGGACTCCGCCATCCCCACCAGGAGCGGCGGGCTGGGCGGGGCAGTAAGGGCGGCCAGCACGGACGATGGAGTGGGCCCTGCAGGGGCCAGGGGTAGACCGGGTCCTTCAGCCGCAGCGGCATAAGGGCATGGGTCACTCACCAGCTCCTCTAGCATGGCCTCTATTTCATGCGCCCGCACGACCGCAGCCAGCTCCTCCAGTTCAGCGGTCCAGCGATCCAGCAGGTCACGCACCTGGGCCCGGTTGCGACAGCACAGCAACATCACTTGGGCATTCAGCCACGCCGCTGTCCCGGGCGTGGGCTCTGGGGACTCGGGGCTTTCAGATGGAGTGGACATACTGACGCTTGTGCTTCCAGGAACCGGATGTGTGCAGGGTCCTGGCATCCCTGCTCTTATGCCTTCGGCTACATCAGGTACACCTGCACCCGCCCCCCCTTGGTTCTTTCTAGAACTTCCCTCTTCAGGGTGCGGGGCTTCACTTTCGCGCCTTCCCTGCTCAGGGAAGACGCTCGAGCGGGAAATCTTCACGCCAAAGATGGCGGAACTTCAAATTTTTCGGCCGGACGCCGCCGGCAGGGACTGCAAGGCGCACTTCTACCGGTAGGTAGATTGATTCTATCCTGTTCGTGACGCAAAGTTGTCGTGGGCGGAGGGGCCGCACTTGCTGCGCTCGGGTCCGCGGCTGCTGCTCGGTGGCTCGAGCAGTGGGCCGGACCCGGGGACTCGAGCAGCGCTCCTCGCCCATGAGTGAAAAGGGGGTGGTTTGTTTTGGGAGAGAGTTCGTGACGCCACCCACGGGTAGTGGTGATGATGGGCACCACCGCTGCTGGTGATGGGGATCCCGGGAGCGATGGCAGGGAGCAGCTAGGATGTTGTCCCCTCCGTGGGTAGGGGTTGGTGATCCTGGGGCCCGGTTGTGGAACGGGGAGGCTGGATGGCTGGGGTGCAGGGTTGCATGGGGCAGCACGGCGCGGTGCCGGATGGCACTGTGGTACTCACTCAGGCACAAATTCACAGAGTCTCTGGTAAACCAAACAGCTGGATGGACGGGTCCCGCAGCCGGCTGCAGTGTCTTTGCTCTCCCCGGACAGGTTGATGGTGGCTGTCTTTCCCTGCACCTGTGTAGAATGTGTTGACTCTGATGGTTTCCCAACAGTGGTCCGCTCCCCGGCGTATAGGTATCGAAGGAGCCCGTGTTGCCCGCAGGCGCTGGCCCTTGGATCTCTAGCCTATGGCGGTGGCTGTGTATCCTCACGGTGTGGACTGTTGCCTTCTGTCGGGTCTTGGGTGTTAGGAAACCCCTGGGGTTCCGGTCACTCTCGGATTTGACCACTGTTGGCGGCTCCAAGCCTAGTCGGGGTCCAATGGCCCTGCCTTTGTGCTTAGCTTCACTCCGCTCCCCGGTTCGGTACCGGCGGGCCACCGCCCGACCCCGGTCCTACAGTTCCGCAGAGATCCACTAACTCCTGCAGACGGCCACCACCATCTGCCGACCTTGCTGTTTGTGTCTGGGTCCCCACCCAGACACTGACAGTTTCTGTCCTCCCACTTTCAGCTCTCAAACGAATCCGTCACTTTTCCCGCCTCCAGGCCTGTGAACTCCTCGGTGGGTGGGGCCAACCACCTGGCTCCGGCCCACCTGGTGTGGACGTCAGACCCTGGAGGGAGACAACAAGGGTTTTGTTTGACTGGTGTTAACTATCCAGGGGAGGGGGTGTGTGTGGTGTCATGTCTGTGACTACCTGGCTAGTCCAGGGCGTCACACAAGCAAGTCCCACCACCTCTGCATTGTCCCCTCCTGCACATTTTTGCAAAGCCATTTTAATTGAAAAGAGTGCTGCCAGTTATTGGCATCCTAAAAGTGGCTGTTGGACTTCAGTAGTGTCCCACTGGTGCCAAGCTATTTCCAGCACCTCTACATTGCACCCTCAAGCTCATTTTTACTAAGCCATTATAATAGCAAACACTGAGGAAACTTAGTCGCATCCTAAAAGTGGCTGTTGGACTTCAGTAGTGTCCCACTGGTGCCAAGCTATTTGCAGCACCTCTGCATTGCACCCTCAAGCTCATTTTTACTAAGTCATTATAATAGCAAACACTGAGGAAACTTAGTGGAATCCTAAAAGTGGCTGTTGGACTTCATTAGTGTCCCACTGGTGCCAAGCTATTTCCATAACCTCTGCATTACACCCTCAAGCTCATTTTAACTAAGCCATTATAATAGCAAACACTGAGGAAACTTAGTGGCATCCTAAAAGTGGCTGTTGGACTTCAGTAGTGTCCCACTGGTGCCAAGCTATTTCCAGCACCTCTGCATTGCACCCTCAAGCTCATTTTTACTAAGCCATTATAATAACAAACACTGAGGAAACGTAGTGGCATCCTAAAAGTGGCTGTTGGACTTTAGTAGTGTCTCACTGGTGCCAAGCTATTTCCAGCACCTCTGCATTGCACCCTCAAGCTCATTTTTAGTAAGCTATTATAATTGCAAACTGTGCTGCCAGTTTAAGGGCCATAGTTGCATTGTCAGGGATAGTCTGCGTTGTTTCTTCTGCTGTCAATAAAGCTAGACCACCTCTGCAATCTACACCACCTCTCAATTTTTACTACCACATTTTAAGTGGACAATCTTGTCGCAATCAAAATGAGTAGCAAAATGACAGGTGCTGTTGGAAAGGGGATCAGGCGTGTTGGAAAAGGAAAAAAAGTTTGTGTCCGTGGGGAAAGTGGCAAAGCTCCATTAACATCTGCTGAAGATAGGCCATCTTCCAGCAAAAGTAAGTCCTCTTTCCGTGGACAATCCGATGTGCTCCCTTTTTTACGGACACGAACAACTGGAACAAATGTAGATGATGCCCAAAAAAAGAACATGCTTGAATGGATCTCAAGTGCTCCAACAAGTGCCCTCTCCTCCACCTCAACTACCGCATCCAAAAAAAACAGTCCTCTGAGTTGTCATCCCAATCACACTTGCTTTCTCCCAGCTCTCAAGTCTCCATCCGCCCTGCACAGTATGGTGGAACAGAGATGGCTGAGTCTGCAGAGCTGTTCAGTCACACTATAGCCTGGGAATCAGAGGTCTGCTCCCAAGCTACAGTGAGTACAGACCAGAAAATGGTCTGCAGTGATGCCCAGAACCTTTGAGTCTCTGATTCAGGCCGTGATGACCAAGTTTCTGAGCATAATGTTGACCCTTATTCACAAACTGTAACACCTGTAGTTATAGACAATGAGGAACATACTGATGACGATGAGACGCAGATACCAGATTGGGATGACAACTTAAATATTCGGTCAGGGCAGGAAGAGGCTCGGTCTGAGGGTGAGGGGAGTGCAAACACAACGCTTGATGAGGAACTTCTAGATCCCACCTACTGTCAACCCACAGTCAGGCACTTGAGGAGGTCAACAGAGGCGGTGGAGGAGGATGCAACTGATGACGAAGTTACCTTGCGCCTTCCTGGACAGAGGAGGAGTACTGGTAGCACGTCTACAACTGCATCCTCAGCCACCACTGTGCCTCTGAGCACTAGTCGGGGTGGCTCAGCAGGTCACATGTCCTCTAAGCCTTGCCTAGCCTGGTCCTTTTTTGACCTTGCAAAGGATCGCCCAAATCATGCAATCTGTAAAATTTGTCGGGAATCTGTTAGTAGAGGCAAAAACCTCAGCAATTTGACAACTTTTTCCATGAATCGTCACATGAATAAATATATGTCCCAGTGGGAAGCTCACCGTGCGGCAATGCGGCCTAGCGGAGCGGACCACCCACCGCCTGCCCCTTCCAGTGCATCCGCACGCTCTTCATCTTCTAGGACTGTGGGGACAGCTGTCACACCTGGTTTTCCACGCACAACTTCCACCACTGTAACCGCAACAGGCAGTTTGCTTGGTAGGTCGTGAGTCGCTTTGGAAGGGGAAACAATTGCATGTGTATAGCTCTCTCAGACTTCGATAGCATCAACGTTGGAGGAAGGCAACATCATGTCTACGCCTGCACTTTCCTCACAAACCTGCATTTTTTCAGGGACACTCTACTCACCACCGTCTACACACAGCAGCCAGATCTCTGTCCCTCAGATGTGGACAAATAAAAGGCCATTTCCTGCGACCCATGACAAAGCTAAGAGGTTGACTTTATCCCTCTTTAAGCTCTTGGCTACCGAAATGCTGCCTTTCTGCCTGGTGGACACACAGGATTTTAGAGACCTTATGTCTGTTGCTGTGCCCCAGTACCAGATGCCCAGTCGCCACTACTTCTCTAAGAAAGGTGTGCCTGCGCTACACCAGCATATCGCACACAACATCACCGCTTCCTTGAAAAACTCTGTGTGTGAACGGGTGCATTTCACCACAGATACTTGGACCAGTAAGCATGGACAGGGACGTTACATGTCGCTGACTGGGCACTGGGTAACTATGGTGATAGACGGTGAAGGGTCTGCTGCACAAGTCTTGCCGTCCCCACGACTTGTGTGTCAATCCTCTGTCTGTCCAAGTTCCTCCACTGCTTCTGCCTCCTCAACCTCGTCTGGGTCCTCCACCTCCGCCCCAAGCCTGCCTGGTCAGGCCACCAGCGTTGTAACTGCGCAGAAGGAATCACACACCCCTCATTACTATGCTGGCAGCAGAGCGTAACGGCATCAGGCGGTCTTTATCTTGAAATGTCTTGGAAATAAGAGTCACACAGCGGCTGAGTTGTGGGCAGCTCTGGAGACTGAGTTTGGTAAATGGTTGTCTCCACTCAACCTGCAGCCTGGTAAGGCCGTGTGCGACAATGCTGCAAACCTGGGTGCGGCCCTTCGCCTGGGCAAGGTGACACACATGCCTTGTATGGCTCACATGTTGAACCTTGTTGTCCAGCAATTTTTAACACACTATCCCGGCCTAGATGGCCTTCTGAACAGGGCACGAAAACTGTCTGCTCACTTCCGCCGTTCAACCGCCGCAGCTGAGCGACTTGCATCACTCCAGAAGTCTTTCGGCCTGCCGGTTCATCGCCTGAAATGCGACGTGCCAACACGCTGGAATTCGACTCTCCACAATTGACAGCGACTGTGGCAGCACCGCCGAGCCCTGGTGCAATACGTCATGACGTATAGCCTGGACCAACAAGATGCTGAGGTGGGGCAGATTACCCTGATGGAGTGGTCTCAGATCAAGGACCTATGCACCCTTCTGTACAGTTTCGACATGGCGACGAATATGTTTAGCGCTGACAATGCCATTATCAGCAGGACAATTGCAGTCATTTACATGCTGGAGCACACGCTAAACACTATTCGGAGTCAGGGGGTGGGACAACAGGAAGGGGAGGAACTACAGGAGGATTCATATGCGCAAGGGACAACAACATCACCAAGGTCCAGACGTTCATCATCACCAAGGTGGCAGGCATGGGACCATGGGCGACAGGGATCAACAAGGGCACATGGTAGCAGGCGAAATGTTGAGGAAGGTGCAGGAGAACATGAAGAAATGGAGGACGAACTGTCCATGGACATGAAAGACTCAGCGGATGAGGGAGACCTTGGTCAAATTTCAGTTGAAAGAGGTTGGGGGGAGATGTCAGAGGAAGAAAGAACGGTTAGCACCTCTATGCCACAAACACAGCGTGGACTTGGTCCGCATGGCTGCGCCAGACACATGAGCGCCTTCTTGCTGCACTACCTCCAACATGACCCTCGTATTGTCAAAATTAGAAGTGATGATAAGTACTGGCTTGCCACACTATTAGATCCCCGGTACAAGTCCAAATTTTGTGACATAATTCCAGCCATAGAAAGGGACGCACGTATGCAGGAGTATGAGCAAAAGCTGTTACTCGATCTTAGCTCGGCTTTTCCACCAAACAACCGTGGTGCACGGAGTGAATCTCCCAGTTGTAACTTCACAAACATGGGACGGTCTCGTCATCTTCAACAGTCTACCCGTACCAGCAGCACCGTATCTGGTACTGGTAACAGCAATTTTATTGAATCTTTTCATAATTTTTTTAGACCATCCTTTGCAAGGCCACCAGAGACAACAAGTCTGACACATAGTCAATGGCTGGAGAGGATGATACAGGAGTATCTCCAAATGAACATCGATGCCATGACTTTACAAATGGAGCCTTGCTCATTTTGGGCTTCAAATGTTGAAAAATGGCCAGAGCTCTCCACTTACGCCTTGGAGATCTTGTCGTGTCCAGCTGCCAGCATTGTCTCTGAACGTGTCTTCAGTGCTGCAGGGTGTTTGCTGACAGATAAGCGCACGCGTCTGTCCAGTGACAATGTGGACAGACTAACGTTCATCAAAATGAACAAGTCATGGATCCACAAGGAATTTACTACCCCTGTGTCATCCTGGGGAGAGTAAATGCTTGTGGATTTGGAATGTGCTTGATGCAAATCTACCTGTGAAGTGTACAACTGGGGCACAAGTGCTGCCACTGAAGGGGTGGGTGTCTGTGTGGCCCAATTTTTTGAAAAAAGGGAGACTCCGCTTGGAGTAACCCTTGCTGTGTTTTTAAAAAGGAGCCAAGATGAACAAGTCATGGTTCAGCAAAGACTTTGCTACCTACCCCGGTGCCATCCTGGGGATGGTAAAGGATGGCGTATTTTTGAATGTGCTTGATGCAAATATTCCTGTGACGTGTACAACTGGGGCACAAGTGTTGCCACTGAAGGGGTGTCTGTGTGGCCCAATTTTTAGAAAAAAGGGAGAGTCCGCTTGGAGTAACCCTTGCTTACAGTGTTTATAAAAATGATCAAAGATGAACAGATCTGGGATCAGCAAAGACTTTGCTACCTACCCTGGTGCCATCCTGGGGACGGTTAAGGATGGCGTATTTTTGAATGTGCTTGATGCAAATCTACCTGTGAAGTGTACAACTGGGGCACAAGTGCTGCCACTGAAGGGGTTGTCTGTGTGGCCCAATTTTTGGAAAAAAGGGAGACTCTGCTTGGAGTAACCCTTGCTTGCAGTGTTTATAAAAATGATCCAAGATGAACAGATCTGGGATCAGCATAGACTTTGCTACCTACCCCGGTGCCATCCTGGGGATGGTTAAGGATGGCATATTTTTGAATGTGCTTGATGCAAATCTACCTGTGAAGTGTACAACTGGGGCACAAGTGCTGCCACTGAAGGGGTGTCTGTGTGGCCCAATTTTTGGAAACAAGGGAGACTCCGCTTTGAGTCACTTTGCGGTGTTTTACATGATTTTAGAAGGGCATGCCATGCCTATATCTGTGTCTCGTCCTCTTTTTCCTCGTAACGCTTTTTTGTTTTCGCATGAGAATTTGTTCTTGTCACTTTCCCATGTGTTTGCGTTGTGTTGTGAGTTGTTTGTCACCTTTTGGACACCGTTGTGGGTGTTTTCTAGGTGTTTTTATGTGTTTGTGATTGCCTCCCATTGTTTCCTATGGGTTCGAGTGGTTCGCCAAACCGGTTCGCGGAACCGAACTCGAACTAGACCTCCGTTCGATGAACCAAGCTCGAGCCGAACCGCGACCGGTTCGCTCATCTCTAATGATTACATATAAATACGTTGTATGGTAAAATTGATATCTTAGGGTAATTTTGTCTGAAATTAATAAAACAGTAGTAGAAAAACAGAGACCAAGTAGAGCGGACCTCATATTTGTTGTAATATACATGGACCCCATAGAATATGTCGCGGGCGGAGGAGGGGACGCCGCGCTCTCCCACTGCTCGGGTCCGGCTGCCGCTGCGGCCTGCTGCTGCTCGGTGGCTCGAGCGATGGGCCGGATCCCGGGGACTCGAGCGGCGCTCCTCGCCCGTGAGTGAAAAGGGATTGGTTTTTGGGATTGTTTATTGTCCGTGACGCCACCCACGGTTGTGGTGATTGTGTTGACACCACCGCTGCTCTGTATGGGGATCCCGGGAGCGGTGACAGGGAGCAGCAAAGTTGTTGGTTCTCCCCTCCGTGGGTAGGGGGTAGTTGTCCCGGGGCCCAGTGATGAGGTGGGTGATGAGGGATGGCGGGGCCGGTGCAGGGCTTGGTGGGGTGCAGGGACGCGGGGGCAGCACTGTGCCTCACGGCACTGTGGTACTCACTCAGCCTGAGACGGGGACACAGTTCTCGGTAAAACACACGGCTGGAAAGACGGTTGCCACGGACGGCTGAAGTTGCTTTTCCCCAGTAGGTGACGGTGACGGCCCCTTTTCCTGCACCTAAGTCTATGTTGGTAGCGATGGGTTCCCACCGGCAACCCGCTCCCCGGCTTGGATATGGGCCGGAGGAGCCCTACCTTGCCCGCAGGCGCTGGCCCTGAGAAACTGGTGCCCTGGCGGTGGCGGTGTCTCTCTCTAACGGTTGGACTGTTGCCTTCAATCGGGACTTGGTTGTTGGGAGACCCAGAGGTCCCCTTCACTGACGGATTTGTCAAATTCACGGCAACTCCTAGCCTTGCCGGGATCCGAAAGGCCCCTGCCAATGGTGCTGACTGCTCTTCGTATACCGCTCCGGTACCGCCGGGCCACCACCCGTCCACGGTCCTTTCGGCAACCTCCAAGCAGCCTCTCCTGCAGACAGTCACCGCCGTCTGCTGACCTTGCTGTTCTCAGTCCGGGGCACACACCCGGACCAACTTCAGGCTGTCTTAACTGTCACTTTCTCTTCCTTTTCTCCTCTACCACTTTACTCCTACTTCACACTCAAGCTCTGCCTGAGCTAAACTCCTAAACTCAACTTGCTTCCACTTCCTCCTCCAAACTCCATCTCAGACCCTAGTCTGGCTTCAACTGCCTGGTTCTCCCGCCTCCAGGGCTGTGAACTCCTCGGTGGGCGGAGCCAACCGCCTGGCCCACCCCCTGGTGTGGACATCAGCCCCTGGAGGAAGGCAACAAGGATTTTTGGTTTAGCTTTGGTGTACCTATCTGGGGTGTAGGGTGTGGTGGTGTTATGACCTGTGACCCCTGGCTTGCCCAGGGCGTCACAAATACATACAAAAACTTGTGAACAAGAAGGGGTATTTATCATGGTTTTTTTAAAGTAAAACTACTGTACCACAGTTGTGAAAAAGTATACAGTTTTTATTTACAAAAAGTGCAAATATCAAAAATCACATGTGATGACAGTTAGTAGTTAGACATACATAGTTAAAATCCAATTAGATGAGACAGAGAGAAAAAGGTCCCAGGGAGGGAGACAGACTACCCCTTAGCTAACACTGGTAAGAAAGTAGTATTACTATATCCAGGGGGGGCATATAAGTAACCAAAAGATATCAATAGTATACCCCCTGGGCTAGTGGAGTGATGGAATGTCCCTACATTAAACAGTAACCAACAGGATAAGGTCCAGATCAGGGCCTGAATACAGCAGTATGTAACACCACCAGAATAATCTCAGAGGAAAAAGAAAAAGAAAAAAAAAAAGTCATATAGTGGTGGGTAAAATGGCACCTGAAGGACCTACCTGTGGTATGTATAGCACCCAAAAAGGGAGTCTGTCAGCCTCACATGTGGACCCGGTCCCAACACATGTTTCGCATGTGCTTCAACGGGAGACCCACCACTATATGACTTTTTTTTCCTCTGAGATTATTCTGGTGGTGTTACATACTGGTGTATTCAGGCCCTGATCTGGACCTTATCCTGTTGGTTA
Organism: Anomaloglossus baeobatrachus; assembly: GCF_048569485.1. Lineage (NCBI taxonomy): Eukaryota > Metazoa > Chordata > Amphibia > Anura > Aromobatidae > Anomaloglossus > Anomaloglossus baeobatrachus. The sequence continues at coordinate 112,967,876 of NC_134361.1, read as the reverse complement.
CTGTTTAATGTATGGACATTCCATCACTCCACTAGCCCAGGGGGTATACTATTGATATCTTTTGGTTACTTATATGCCCCCCCCTGGATATAGTAATACTACTTTCTTACCAGTTTTAGCTAAGGGGTAGTCTGTCTCCCTCCCTGGGACCTTTTTCTCTTTGTCTCATCTAATTGGATTTTAACTATGTATGTCTAAAGGCTACTTTACACACTGCGATATCGGTCCCGATATCGCTAGTGTGGGTACCCGCCCCCATCTGTTGCGCGACATGGGCAAATCGCTGCCCGTGCCGCACAACAGCCGTCACACATACTTACCTGTCCGGCGACGTCGCTGTGACGGGCGAACCGCCTCCTTTCTAAGGGGGCGGTCCGTGCGGCGTCACAGCGACGTCACATCGATGTGTGCTGCCGCAGGAACGAGGAACAACTTCGTTACTGCTGCAGTAACGATTTTTAAGAATGGACCCCCATGTCGCCGATTAGCGATTTTGCACATTTTTGCAACGATGCAAAATCGCTTATCGGTGTCACACGCAACGGCATCGCTAATGCGGCCGGATGTGCGTCACAAATTCCGTGACCCCAACGACTCCGCATTAGCGATGTCGCAGCGTGTAAAGCCCGCTTAAGTACTGTCATCACATGTGATTTTTGATATTTGCACTTTTTGTAATAATAAAAACTGTATACTTTTTCACAACTGTGGTACAGTAGTTTTACTTTAAAAAAACCATGATAAATACCCCTTCTTGTTCACAAGTTTTTGTAATAAAACAGTAGATACAAAATTTAATACAACACTAAACACCTACAGAGGTCACCTTTAGGCCTCTTTCACATGTACGTGCCTCCAGTACGTGTTTGGCAGTTTTCTCACAGACCGGAGACACATACACACGTAGACCTATGTATTCCTATGGTTTTTGACACACGTAAGTATTTTCGCACGGAACGTGTGTCCGTTCCGTACTTATGTGTGTCCGTGTCTTTCTCATGCTGAAATGTCCGTTTTCTCTCCGGCATCACGAGTGTCACACGGAACGCAAACATGTCACACGTAATGCAAACGGACCACACGGATGTGTTCCGTGTGACACGCACCGGAGAAAAGACGTGTCTGTGAGAAAAAAAACCTTTTACTCACCTTCTCCTGCCCTGCTGTCTCTGCTGCTGCTGTCACTTGCTGCCGACCGCCGCTCATTATGCTAATTGTATATTCACTTCACTGCAGCCAGAAGCAGCAGCAGCGGGGAGTCGGCAGGACCGGAGACCGGAGATCAGCACCACGGACAGCGACACCAGGGACAGGTGAGTAGAAAGTTCCCGTCCTCCGTGGGTTATCACGGATAATACACGGAGAACACACGTCTGCCATACACACGGCACACCGAGGCCAATACGCACCTTTGACACGTCAATGAAAAACGTGCATGATTTTCACGGACGTGTGAAAGAGGCCTTAAGTAAATTGTTAGAATCATTTCTTTCAAAGAGTTGTCTAAGGATCATAAATGGCTAGAATTGTAAACTGATTGTAAAAACAAGCAACTTTACAATTTACCTCTTATTAACCCTAGAACGCGCAACCATAGAAATCTACACTTTCACATACCTGGGGCCTTTTAGGCCTGTATCAAAATAACATGGAGTAACCCAAATAAAAATAGTTTTCAAAGTTTATTTGAGATGTGAATATTTCAAAACATTATAATTATGTGCATAAAACAAAAAAAATAATTACACCGGCTTAAAACGCCCAATATATGCATTCTATATAATTCTTTATATATATATATATACTGTATATATATGTATATATATATACATATATATATATATATATATATATATATATATATATATGAAGAACGAGTTTTTTTGTCTAAATGTTCTTTATATAAAAGTTGTAGTAAACATGGAATATTTCTTTTCAAAAACTTTCTTTTTCAACATTACTGATTACCCCAACAATTTTCACATATTTTTTTGGAAGAATGTTCCTTGCAGACATTTTGTCCACAAGTAGTATAGAAACACTCAGATTTCCTTTTCTTTTTGCTGGACAACTATAACAGCGCTTTCTTTTTTTCTCTCTTGGCTCTGGATGTTCCTGAAAATGTATACCACATCGGATCATAGCTTCCATAATTTGCCTTGGCAAGCATTTCGTGTTACTTTGCTCCATCATGGTAGGCATCAAAGTTCAAAGACAAAGTAAGACCAGGTAAAGACTAGAGATGAGCGAAAGCGAACCGGTCGTGGTTCGGCTCGAGTTAGGTTCGCAGAAGGGAGGTCTCGTTCGAGTTCGGAGTTCGGTTCGGCGAACCGGTTTGGCGAACCGAACTCGAACCGCATAGGAAACAATGGGAGGCAATCACAAACACATAAAAACACCTAGAAAACACCCTCAAAGGTGTCCAAAAGGTGACAAACAACTCACAACCCAACACAAACACATGGGAAAGTGACAAGAACAAATTCTCATGCGAAAACAAAACAGCGTTACAAGGAAAAGAGGACGAGACACAGCAGAGTCTCCCTTTTTTCCAAAAAATGGGCCACACAGACACCCACCCCTTCAGTGGCAGCACTTGTGCCCCAGTAGTACACTTCACAGGTAGATTTGCATCAAGCACATTCAAAAATACGCCATCCTTAACCGTCCCCAGGATTGCACCAGGGTAGGTAGCAAAGTCTTTGCTGAACCATGACTTGTTCATCTTGGCTCCTTTTTAAAAACACTGCAAGCAAGGATTACTCCAAGTGAAGTATCCCTTTTTTCCAAAAAATGGGCCACACAGACACCCACCCCTTCAGTGGCAGCACTTGTGCCCCAGTTGTACACTTCACAGGTAGATTTGCATCAAGCACATTCAAAAATACGCCATCCTTAACCGTCCCCAGGATTGCACCGGCGTAAGTAGCAAAGTCTTTGCTGAACCATGACTTGTTCATCTTGGCTCCTTTTAAAAACACTGCAAGCAAGGGTTACTCCAAGCGGAGTCTCATTTTTTCCAAAAATTGGGCCACACAGACACCCACCCCTTCAGTGGCAGCACTTGTGCCCCAGTTGTACACTTCACAGGTAGATTTGCATCAAGCACATTCAAAAATACGCCATCCTTAACCGTCCCCAGGATGACACCGAGGTAGGTAGCTAAGTTTATCTTGATCCCAGATCTGTTCATCTTGGATCATTTTTAGAAACTCTGTAAGCAAGGGTTACTCCAAGCGGAGTCTCCCTTTTTTCCAAAAATTGGGCCACACACACACCCACCCCTTCAGTGGCAGCACTTGTGCCCCAGTTGTACACTTCACAGGTAGATTTGCATCAAGCACATTCCAAATCCACAAGCATTTACTCTTCCCAGGATGACACTGGGGTTGTAAATTCCTTGCGGATCCATGACTTGTTCATTTTGATGAACGTTAGTCTGTCCACATTGTCACTGGACAGACGCGTGCGCTTATCTGTCAGCACACACCCAGCAGCACTGAAGACACGTTCAGAGACAACAGTGGCAGCTGGACACGACAAGATCTCCAAGGCGTAAGTGGAGAGCTCTGGCCATTTTTCAAGATTTGAAGCCCAAAATGAGCAAGGCTCCATTTGCAAAGTCATGGCATCGATGTTCATTTGGAGATACTCCTGTATCATCCTCTCCAGCCGTTGACTATGTGTCAGACTTGTTGTCTCCGGTGGCCTTGCAAAGGATGGTCTAAAAAAATTATGAAAAGATTCAATAAAATTGCTGTTACCAGCACCAGATACGGTGCTGCTGGTACGGGTAGACTGTTGGAGATGATGAGACCGTCCCATGTTTGTCAAGTTACAACTGGGAGATTCACTCCGTGCACCACGGGTGTTTTGTGGAAAAGCCGAGTTAAGATCGAGTAACAGCTTTTGCTGATACTCCTGCATACGTGCGTCCCTTTCTATGGCTGGAATTATGTCACAAAATTTGGACTTGTACTGGGGATCTAATAGTGTGGCAAGCCAGTACTCATCATCACTTCTAATTTTGACAATACGAGGGTCATGTTGGAGGTAGTGCAGCAAGAAGGCACTCATGTGTCTTGCGCAGCCATGCGGACCAAGTCCACGCTGTGTTTGTGGCATAGAGCTGCTAACCGTTCTTTCTTCCTCTGACATCTCCCCCCAACCCCTTTCAACTGAAATTTGACCAAGGTCTCCCTCATCCGCTGAGTCTTCCATGTCCATAGACAGTTCGTCCTCCATTTCTTCATGTTCTCCTGCACCTTCCTCAACATTTCGCCTGCTACCATGCACCCTTGTTGATCCCTGTCGCCCATGGTCCCATGCCTGCCGCCTTGGTGATGATGAACATCTGGACCTTGGTGATGTTGTTGTCTCTTGCGCATATGAATCCTCCTGTAGTTTCTCCCCTTCCTGTTGTCCCACCCCCTGAGTCCGAATAGTGTTTAGCGTGTGCTCCAGCATGTAAATGACTGGAATTGTCATGCTGACAATGGCATTGTCAGCGCTAAACATATTCGTCGCCATGTCGAAACTGTGCAGAAGGGTGCATAGGTCCTTGATCTGAGACCACTCCATCAGGGTGATCTGCCTCTGCATCTCGTTGGCCCAGGCTATACATCATGACGTATTGCACCAGGGTTCGGCGGTGCTTCCACAGTCGCTGTAACATGTGGAGAGTCGAATTCCAGCGTGTCGGCACATCGCATTTCAGGCGATGAACCGGCAGGCTGAAAGACTTCTGGAGCGATGCAATTCGCTCAGCTGCGGCAGTTGAACAGCGAAAGTGAGCAGACAGTTATCGTGCCCTGTTCAGAAGGTCATCTAGGCCGGGATAGTGTGTTAAAAATTGCTGGACAACAAGGTTCAACACGTGAGCCATACAAGGCACGTGTGTCACCTTGCCCATGCGAAGGGCCGCACCCAGGTTTGCAGCATTGTCGCACACGACCCTACCAGGCTGCAGGTTGAGTGGAGACAACCATTTACCAAACTCAGTCTCCATAGCTGCCCACAACTCAGCCGCTGTGTGACTCTTAGTTCCAAGACATTTCAAGACAAAGACCGCCTGATGCCATTGCGCTCTGCTGCCAGCATAGTAATGAGGGGTGCGTGATTCCTTCTGCGCAGTTAGGCTACTTTCACACATCCGGTTTGAGCACTGCGGCTCAATCCGGCTGTGAAAACTATGCAACGGATGCGGCGAAAACACCGCATCCTTTGCATAAGTTTTTACATGCGGCCCGTCCGTTTTTTTCCTGTTGCGGCATGCTACTGAGCATGCGCAGTGGAAAAAACCGCATGCGGTGAGCGGATGCGTTTTTTTCCGCATCGCGCCGCATCCGGCCTCCATAGGTATGCATTGGAAAATGCGCCGCAGCGGCCGGATGCGGCGCGATGCGGTGTTTTTTGCCGGAGCAAAAAACGTTGCAGGGAACGTTCGATCCGGCCGCGGCATCGGCTAAATCTGCCGCATGCGGCAAAAAACGGACCGAACGCAAGCCCCTGCGGCACAATACGGCACTAATGTAAGTCTATGCAAAAAAACCCGCAACCGGCGTTACAAAAGCCGGTTGCGGTTTTTCTGCAGAACGCCGTATTGTGCCGCAGAGCAAAAATCCGGATGTGTGAAAGTGGCCTTACAACGCTGGTGGCCTGACCAGGCAGGCTTGGGGCGGAGGTGGAGGACCCAGACGAGGTTGAGGAGGCAGAAGCAGTGGAGGAACTTGGACAGACAGAGGATTGACACACAAGTCGTAGGGACGGCAAGACTTGTGCAGCAGACTCTTCACCATCTATCACCATAGTTACCCAGTGCCCAGTCAGCGACATGTAACGTTCCTGTCCATGCTTACTGGTCCAAGTATCTGTGGTGAAATGCACCCGTTCACACACAGAGTTTCTCAAGGAAGCGGTGATGTTGTGTGCGATATGCTGGTGTAGCGCAGGCACACCTTTCTTAGAGAAGTAGTGGCGACTGGGCATCTGGTACTGGGGCACAGCAACAGACATAAGGTCTCTAAAATCCTGTGTGTCCACCAGGTAGAAAGGCAGCATTTCGGTAGCCAAGAGCTTAAAGAGGGATAAAGTCAACCTCTTAGCTTTGTCATGGGTTGCAGGAAATGGCCTTTTATTTGTCCACATCTGAGGGACAGAGATCTGGCTGCTGTGTGTAGACGGTGGTGAGTAGGGTGTCCCTGGAAAAATGCAGGTTTGTGAGGAAAGTGCAGGCTTTGATGTTGCCTTCATCCAACATTGGTGCTATCGATGTCTGAGAGAGCTGTACACACGCACTTGTTTCCCCTTCCAAACCAACTGACGACCTACCAAGCAAACTGCCTGTTGCGGTTACAGTGGTGGAAGTTGTGCGTGGAAAACCAGGTGTGACAGCTGTCCCCACAGTCCTAGAAGATGAAGAGCGCGCGGATGCACTGGAAGGGGCAGGCGGTGGATGGTTCGCTCTGCTAGGCGGCATTGCAGCACGGTGAGCGTCCCACTCGGACATATGATATCTATTCATGTGACGATTCATGGAAGAAGTTGTCAAACTGCTGAGGTTTTGCCCTCTACTAACAGAATCACGACAAATTTTACATATCACCTGATTTGGGCGATCTTTTGCTATGTCAAAAAAGGACCAGGCTAGGCAAGGCTTAGAGGGCATGCGACCTGCTGAGCCACCCCGACTAGTGCTCAGAGGCACAGTGGTGGCTGAGGATGCAGTTGTAGACGGGCTACCAGTACTCTTCCTCTGTCCAGGAAGGCGCAAGGTAACTTCGTCGTCAGTAGCATCCTCCTCCACCGCCTCTGTTGACCTCCTCGTGTGCCTGACTGTGGGTTGACAGTAGGTGGGATCTAGAAGTTCCTCATCAAGCGTTGTGTTTGCACTCCCCTCCCCTTCCGACCAAGCCTCTTCCTGCCCTGAACGAATATTTAAGTTGTCATCCCAATCTGGAATCTGCGTCTCATCGTCATCAGTATGTTCCTCATTGTCTATTACAACAGGTGTTTCAGTTTGTGAATAAGGGTCAATATTATGCTCAGAAACTTGGTCATCACAGCCTGAATCAGAGTCACAAAGGTTCTGGGCATCACTGCAGACCATTTTCTGGTCTGTACTCACTGTAGCTTGGGAGCAGACCTCTGATTCCCAGGCTATAGTGTGACTGAACAGCTCTGCAGACTCAGCCATCTCTGTTCCACCATACTGTGCAGGGCGGATGGAGACTTGAGAGCTGGGAGAAAGCAAGTGTGATTGGGATAATAACTCAGAGGACTGGTGTTTTTTGGATGCGGTAGTTGAGGTGGAGGAGAGGGCACTTGTTGGACCACTTGAGATCCATTCAAGCATGTTCTTTTTTTGGGCATCATCTACATTTGTTCCAGTTGTTCGTGTTCGTAAAAAAGGGAGCACATCCGATAGTCCATGGAAAGTAGTAGGCATCTTACTTTTGCTGGATGATGGCCTATCTTCAGCAGATGTTAATGGAGCTTTGCCACCTTCCCCACGGACACAAACTTTTTTTCCTTTTCCAACACGCCTGTTCCCCTTTCCACCAGCATCTGTCATTTTGCCACTCATTTTGCTAGCGACAAGAATGTCCACTTAAAATGTGGTAGTAAAAATTGAGAGGTGGTGTAGATTGCAGCGGTGGTCTACCTTTATTGACAGCAGAATAAGCAACAATAACTATCCCGGACAATGAAACTATGGCCCTTAAAATGGCAGCACAGTTTGCTAGTATAATAGCTTAGTAAAAATGAGTTTGAGTGTGCAATGCAGAAGTGCTGCAAATATCTTTGCACTAGTGGGACACTAATGAAGTCCAACAGCCACTTTTGGGATGCCACTAAGTTTCCTCAGTGTTTGGTATTATAATGGCTTTGTAACAATGAGCTTGAGTGTGCAATGCAGAGGTGCTGCAAATAGATTTGCACCAGTGGGACACTAATGAAGTCCAACAGCCACTTTTAGGATGCCACTAAGTTTCCTCAGTATTTGCTAGTATAATGGCTTTGTAACAATGAGCTTGAGTGTGCAATGCAGAGGTGCTGCAAATAGATTTGCACCAGTGGGACACTAATGAAGTCCAACAGACACTTTTAGGATGCCACTAAGTTTCCTCAGTATTTGCTAGTATAATGGCTTTGTAACAATGAGCTTGAGTGTGCAATGCAGAGGTGCTGCAAATAGATTTGCACCAGTGGGACACTAATGAAGTCCAACAGCCACTTTTAGGATGCCACTAAGTTTCCTCAGTGTTTGCTAGTATAATGGCTTAGTAACAATGAGCTTGAGTGTGGAAAGGGCAGGAGGGTACAGTGGCCGGGTTGTGGGTCAGTGTAGAGGAAAGTAAGCCTCACTTTCTATCCCTCCTAATGGTGAAATGCAGCAAGGAACTCCCTGACCTTAGTTACACAGACGCTCTTATCTGTAGCTGTTAAAACCTCTTTCCACAGACCTGACTGTCACCTGAGCCTGCTGTAATTAGCCCTTAGAAGGGCTGAAAGAAACTTCTATCCCTATTCTGTATAGCCCTGTGTGTAGAGCGTAGACAGCAGTATCGGAGACAGGAGCTGCACCTGCGGTGACTGACACCCAGACGCAGAAGGCAGATAATGGCCTCCAGACGGGCACATGCCCGTATTTATAATGCAGGGACATCTGACATGGACATCCTATCACACATGCCGTTGCTTCTCTGGCTAAAAGTCCACTTAGCTGTGTGTGTGTCTGGGATTGGCTGACATGCTGGCCCGCCCCACTACACGCGCGTTTAGGGAGGGAAGGAAGAACAGAAAAAAAAATAAATGGTGATCGCCATTATCCCAGCAGCAGTGATCTGAACGCGCTGTTCCCGCAGACTATACGCTGAAATTTCATAATAGTGTGAGTCACAGAGTGACTTACAGTATTACAGCGGAAAGCCAGCTAGTAATTGGCTTGGCTTTTTGCTGCTAGAACCGTTCTCGAACATAACTAGAACTATCGAGCTTTAGTAAAAAGCTCGAGTTCTAGTTCGATCTAGAACAGCCCCCAAAATCACTCGAACCGCGAACTGGAGAACCACGAACCGCGCTCAATTCTAATAAAGACACTGTAATGACATTCCACACCAGCATCCACTTGGCAGATTGTCACTGTCTTCTTTAAAGTTAGCTAAGCACAAGTACAAAGCTATTGAGCATCTACAAAGGAGACCAGAACCTGATGAAACATCAAATACTGTGAGCTATTAACCCCTTCACGACCGCGGGCAGTAAAGTTACGTCCTATTTTAACGTGACTTAACGACCAGGGACGTAATTTTACGGCCTAAACTTCATTTGATTGCCGTGGCCATAACGGCTTTCAAATGATGTCCCCTGCTGTTTCTTACAGCAGGGGACCTTTGCTTGACCCCAGGGGGGTGGCATCGCCAACCCCCATCGACGATCGATGTGATTGGCTGTTCAAATCTGAACCGCCAACCACATCGTTCGCACTGATTTCGGCCAAAATAATGCCCGAATTAGTGCGATACTGTGAGATCCGGCTATGAGATGCCGTAGCAGCTACAGCAGATCATAGGTGAATCTCAAATTTGCCGCCCCCAGCCCCTGCAGCACTGATTGGAGCGATCGTGCTATGATGCACAATCGCTCCAGTCAGTGTGCAGTGGGGCGGTCTGATCTGCAGGTGGCCGCCCTCCCCAGGCCTGTGCTGGTCTGGGGAGCCTCCCCCAACATGTCTGCAGCGTGGACTGGCTTGTACTTGTGGTACCACGCCACCGCTGCCACCGCTGATGTCACCGCTTCTGCTCCTGCTCCATGTGAGTATTCCGCTCCCCTTACAGCCCGTGCGCGCTCCCGTTATGGCCCCTGTGCGCTCCTGTTATGGCCCCTGCGCGCTCCCGTGATGGCCCCTGCCCGTGCCCCCCGCGATCTGCCTTCCCACGCCCCGATCTGCCCCCCGACATCCCGATCTGCTCCCCCTGCGATCTGCCTGCCTCCTCTGTCATCTCTATTCTGCTTCCTTCCATCTTTGCTTCTCCGGTATCCCCCTCTGCTCTCCCGCGCCCCCCTCTGCTCTCCCCCTCCCCTCTCCCCTCGACGTCCTCTTACCTGCCTTCACCGAGTCGTCCGAGGTCTTCACTGGCCCGATCACATCTGCCTCCATTACTGGGTCCTTCTTCCTGGGTCTTCTGCTGATCTGTCCAACATCCTGCCTGCTGCTCCTGTACAGCTGTCTATCTCGCTTGCCTTCTGTTCCTCCTGCAGTTCTTCTGGTAAGTGATCCTCCTGCTAATCCTCTGGGTACTGTGAGTATAACTTTTTTTTTTTCCCTGTATCCTGTCCATTTTTAAACCTCATCTGTCCGTGCGTCCCGCCGAGCACTGATCACGGATGCAACTAACGGATCTGCATCCGTGGTCAATTTTTGGCGTGACTTTTTTTTTTTCCGTATCTCCAACACGTTTTGTATTGCATCTGTCCGTGCGTCCCGTCGAGCAATGATCAGGGATGCACATAACGGATCGGCATCCCTGCTCAATTTTTGGTGTGACTTTTTTCCATATCCCCGACGCTTTTTGTATCGCATCTGTCCTTGCGTCCCGCTGAGCGCTGATCAGGGATGCAGATAACGGATCTGCATCCCTGCTCAATTTTTGGCGTGACTTTTTTTCCGTATCCGCGACGCTTTTTGTATCGCATCTATCCGTGTGTCCCACCAAGCGCTGATCAGGGATGCATATAACGGATCTGCATCCCTGTTCAATTTTTGGCGTGACTTTTTCTTTTTTTCCGTATCCCCGACGCTTTTTATATCTCATCCGAACGTGCATCCTGCAGCGGCCGATCAGTGCACCGCGTCTGTGCGTTTGAAAAGTCAAATGGCGTTCCTTCTCTTCTGAGCCCCACCATGCGCCCAAACAATTTATTTCCACCACATATGAGGTATTTGCATACTCAGGAAAAATTGCACAATACGTTTTATGGTGTAGTTTTTCCTGATGCCGTTGTAAAAAAAAAAAAGCTACCTGGTTGATGCAAAAATTTTGTGGTAAAAAAAAAAAAAAAAATTCACGGTTCAACGTTAGCAACTTCTGTGGAGCCCCTGAGGGTGCAAGGGGCTCACCAAACATCTAGATAAATTCCTTGAGGGGTCTAGTTTCCAAAATGGGGTCACTTGTGGGGGAGCTCCACTGTTTAGGCACCATAGGAGGTCTCCAAACATGACATGGCGTCTGCTAATGATTCCAACCAATTTTGCTGTCAAATGGTGCGCCTTCTCTTCTGAGCCCCGCCATGCGCCCAAACAATTACTTTCCACCACATATGAGGTATCGTCATACTCAGGAGAAATTGCACAATACGTTTTATGGTACATTATTTCCTTACACCCTTGTGAAAAAAAAGCTACGTGGTTCAAGTAACAGTTTTGTGGTGAAAAAAAAAAATTGTATTCATGGCTCAACATTATCAACTTCTGTGGAGCCCCTTGTGGCTCGCTAAACATCTAGATAAATTCCTTGAGGGGTCTAGTTTCCAAAATGGGGTCACTTGTGGGGGAGATCCATTGTTTAGGCACCTCAGGGGGGTCTCCAAATGCAACATTATGTCAGCTAATGATTCCAACCAATTTTGCTGTCAAATGGTGCTCTTTCTCTTCTGAGCCCTGCCATGCGCCCAAACAATTACTTTCCACCACATATGAGGTATCGTCGTACTCAGGAAAAAATGCACTATAAATTTCATGGTGCATTTTTTCCTGATACCCTTGTGAAAAAAAGCTACCTAGTTGAAGCAACAGTTTAGTGATAAAAATTTTATTTTTTTCTTTTCACGGCTCAACGTTATAAACTTCTGTGAAGCCCCCAGGTGTTCAAAGTGCACACCAAACATCTAGAAAAATTATTTGAGGGCTCTAGTTTCCAAAATGAGGTCACTTTTGGGGGAGCTCCATTGTTTAGGTTCCTCATGGGGTCTTCAAACCCGACATGGCGTCCGCTAATGAGTGCAGCTTATTTTGCACTCAAAAATTCAAATGGCGCTCTTTGCCTTCCGAGCCCTCCCATGTGCCCAAACATTTGATTTCCACTACATATGAGGTATCTGCATACTCAGGAGAAAATGCACAATACATTTTATGGTGCATTTTTTACTGATACCCTTGTGAAAAAAAAGCTACCTAGTTAAAGCAACAGTTTTGTGGTAAAAAAAATTTTTTTTCTTTTCACGGCTCAACGTTATAAACTTCTGTGAAGCCCCCAGGGGTTCAAAGTGCTCACCAAATATCTAGAAAAATTATTTGAGGGCTCTAGTTTCCAAAATGGGGTCACTTGTGGGTTAGCTCCATTGTTTAGGTACCTCAGGGGGTCTTCAAACCCAACATGGTGTCCGCTAATGAGTGCAGCTAATTTTGCAGTCAAAAATTCAAATGGCGCTCCTTGCCTTCCGAGCCCTGCTGTGTGCCCAAACATTTGATTTCCACCACATATGAGGTATCTGCGTGCTCAGGAGAAAATGCACAATACATTTTATGGTGCATTTTTTCCTGATACCCTTGTGAAAAAAAAGCTACCTAGTTGAAGCAACAGTTTTGTGGTAAAAAAAAAATTTTCTTTTCACGGCTCAACGTTATAAACTTCTGTGAAGCCCCCAGGGGTTCAAAGTGCTCACCAAACATCTAGAAAAATTATTTGAGGGCTCTAGTTTCAAAAATGGGGTCACTTGTGGGGTAGCTCTATTGTTTAGGCACCTCAGGGGGTCTTCAAACCCAACATGGCGTCCGCTAATGAGTGCAGCTAATTTTGTGTTCAAAAGATCAAATGGTGCTCCTTCCCTTTCGACCTCTGCTGTGCGCCCAAACAATTGATTTTTACCACATATGGGATATCAGCAAACTCAGGAGAAAAGGCACAATAAATTGTAGCATGCACTTTCTCTTTTCTCCTTTGTGAAAATTAAAATTTTATGGCTAAAGTAACATTTTTGTGTTAAAAAGTAAAATTTTCATTTTTTCCTTCCACATTTCATTGATTGCTGTGAAGCACGTAAAGGGTTAATAAACTTCTTGGATGTGGTTTTGAGCAGAGTGAGGGGTGCAGATTTTAGAATGGGGTCACTTTTGGGTATTTTCTGTCACCTCGGCCTTTCAAAGTCACCTCAAATGTGATGTGGTCCCTAAAAAAAATTCTTTTGTAAATTTTGTTGGAAAAATGAGAAATTGCTGATTAACTTTGACCCCTTCTAACTTTCTAACGAAAAAAAAATTTGTTTCGAAAATTGCGCTGATGTAAAGTAGACATGTGGGAAATTTTATTTAGTAACTATTTTGTGTGACATATCTCTCAGATTTATAGGCATACATTTTCAAAGTTTGAACATTGCGAAATTTTCAAACTTTTTGCAAAATTTCCTAAATTTTCACAAATAAACGCAAAAAATATCGGCCTAAATTTACCACTGACATGAAGTACAATATGTTACGAAAAAACAATCTCAGAATCGCCAGGATCCGTTGAAGCATTCCAGAGTTATAACCTGTCAAAGTGACACTGGTCAGAATTGCAAAAAATGGCCCGGTCATTAGGGTGTTTTAGTGGCCGGGGGCGAAGGGATTACATAAACTTAGTAAGTGACGTCGCCCCTTCATTTTTTACTTTTAGAGTTCTTTTTTTCTTTTCCATTGGTTGCAGTGAAAAGTAAGAGTAATGCTTGGTCATTAGAAAATATGAGATCTGCTACATGTAACAGCGGCACGCTGCTGAGCATATATTTTCAAAAATTATTTTTTAGGCTAATTACTGCAAATGTGATATAATAGGCGGAGAGGATAGTGAGAGGAAGACATGACGAGAAGCCGAATTAAGGAGGATAGAAGGTAGACACTCGTAGCAGAACATAGTCTTGCATTTTTGAGGCTCCTATGTGTTATATAATTAATTTAGGGAACTTGACAGTGACTCTTCACAACTGAGGGACAAGCTTTAATACTCATTAGCTGTGACAATTGGATACATGAACGATGCGTTTCATAGCTATAATTAATTTTCGTAAATTCTAGATTATTATATACTAGCTGTAGTGCCCGGCGTTGCCCAGGATAGTTACTTAGGGGTACTTTGCACACTACAACATCGCAAGCCGATGCTGCGATGCCGAGCGCGATAGTCCCCGCCCCCGTCGCAGCTGCGATATCCTTGTGATAGCTGCCGTAGCAAATATTATCGCTACGGCAGCTTCACATGGACTCACCTGTCCTGGGACGTCACTCTGGCCGGCGACCCGCCTCCTTATTAAGGAGGCGGGTCATACGGCGTCACTGCGACGTCACGCGGCAGGCGGCCAATAGGAGTGGAGGGGCGGAGTTGAGCGGGATGTAAACATCGCGCCCACCTTCTCCCTTTCGCATATCCTACGGGAGCCGCGGTGACGCCGGTAGGAGATGTTCCTCGCTCCTGCGACTTCACACACAGCGATGTGTGCTGCTGCAGGAGCAAGGAACAACATCGGACCATCGCGTCAGCGTAATTATGGATTACACCGACGCTACACTGATGATACGATTACGACGCTTTTGCGCTCGTTAATCGTATCATCTAGGCTTTACACACTACGATGTCGCCTGCGATGCCGCATGTGCGTCACTTTCAATTTGACCCCACCGACATCGCACCTGCGATGTCGTAGTGTGCAAAGTACACCTAAGTCTCTCTGTCTCTGTCTCTCTCTGTCTCTCTTCGTATCTCTCCCACTCTGCCACTCACCACCGAAATTACATTAACTGACACATAAGCTGTCTAATATTAAGAATGGCCTCATAGTGCGCATGACCGCCGGGTGTACGAGTGTAAGTCCAGTGAAGTCATGGAGACGTAAAAGGAGAAGTTGGGCGCCCCTACCTTAGGCTGGCACCTGCTATTACATGAGGGAACGCAGTCGCAGCAGGAAGGCATCAAGAGAGTCCATCCTTCTAGCACACCAGGCCTCACAATCTGCCACTATGTTGAGGCAGTGGGTCCGAAATGGAGGGATAAGTTGCCCCATTATGGCCATCCCTGTAGAGACGAATCGGTTACAGAAGCAAATGTGTATGAAGGATGATGATGTTTCTGTGCTAAGAAAGTGGAAAACAACTGTCAAACATTTTTGTAGTAAAGTGTTGAAACTTTTCCTTAGTGGTCGTCTCCTTTCTAAGCACACGAGGCACGAGGCCCATGGATGTAAACGGGAGCCAGAGGAATACAGAAGCGCAGCAGTCGGCAGGTACCACCTCCACACCACCTACCACACACACCACTCTGCCCCCCGTGTCTGTACTGTGCTGGGGTGGGTTGGGGTCCACAACCCTCGCCCACGGCTACCCCTCTCCAGCAGTTTACATTTGGCGTAGTCGGCAGGATGCGTACATCTGGCATTCAAATGGGTAGAAGCACCTGACCCTGGGCGCAGAAAAAACGACACCTGAAACTGAAGCTGAGTGGCCTGAAGCAGCGCTGCAGCTGAATAACGTGGCTGAAGCGACAGAACCTGCAGCTAAGCAGTCAAAGGCTGAAGCGACACTACAGCAGAGCGATACGCCGAAAATTTGAAAGCAAAAATGTGGCTGAAAAGATGTCTGCCAAGATGGCGAACGACAGCATGGCTTAAGTTGGCAGCGATATGTGGCCTGAGAGAAGGTGACCTTGACCATCATGGGAGGAGATGGTGCCCGAGTGCACAAAAATGTACCTGGCCTGGAGGTGTGTTTGTAAGGGGTGGACGGACCCCTAGTGCGGAGAAGACGTTTTTCCCCCCCTGAAGACGCCACAGGAGTATGGTGGCACATTGTACAATGTTGTGTGTTATGTACGGTTCTCCCCCCCTAGGTGCCAGTGTAGTGAGTGGTTCCCCTGGTAACAGTGACAGGAAAGGAAGGGGCAGGGCAGCCTAGGAGGGAAGAGAAGGGGGGTTGGGCTCTGAATGCAGGGCAGGGTGCTGGGAATGTAACAGGAGAGAGCTGAGGAGAAGTGCCGGGGCAGAGTGCAGGAGTGGGTGCTGTGGCAGTGGAGTGAAGAAGTTGGAGCTAATCCGGAGCCGGTAGTAAGTACTGGAGCCGTCCCCTAGTTCAATACAAATCCCTGGGAAAGGGCTGGACTAAAATCGGGATAGGAGTACCACTGCTAGGGGGATAACAATTGGCCCCTGCAGGCAAAGGAAAGTGGCCATAGAGAAAAAGGAAACCGTTTTCGTAGGAAAGGACTTGTAACTTGTAACGTACTAAAGTAAGCCTGCTGCAAACAGAAAGATGGAAGCTTTGTCTAATAAAACGGTGTTTGGTTTACCCGCTGCAATTTACCCTGCAATTGTCTCTTTCCTGAAAGTGAAGAAGGAGCTGGAGAGCACAGAAAGAACGCTGTCATGAATGGGCCCCATGCATCCACACTCTGCCCCAACAACACACCTGTATTGCAAGTAACGGCCGGGCCGGGGTTCAGCCTGCGGCCCACAAGGCGAGGGGACTCGACTACACCCCCTGAGGTGCCCCCTGCCCCCGTTACATGTTGTCTATGCAGAGGGGAGGCACTGAAGAGGAGGTCCGGCTTGTGATGAGAGGATTCCACTGAAGAGGAGTCTGCTGGAAGATGAAAGAAGATGAAGGTCCATCCCAGAAGAGGAGGTGTGATTCCCCTGGACTAGTCAAGGCGTCACAGAGGACTGCACGCTCTTTATTCTTAGTGAAGGACTCAACCCCTCTTAGTTCTAGGTTCCGAACTTGCAGCACTGCCTCCATCAGCATCCAATAATCCCAATCACACCTTGCACGACACCCTGTCAGGCACACCAATGGGCTGCTAAGCTGGAATGGGCCGCCCACCTAGGGGTCAGGCAGGAAGGTCGGAGGTGACAAGTGAGTTAGCTCCAGGGAAGCAAGGAGAGAGGAGCTCAGAGTCGGCTCCAGGGGAGCAAAGTGTGAGGAAGCTGGGAGTTGGAGCTCCCAGGAAGTGGAGTAAAAGATTGGGTTGCAGACGGTGGTCTGGACCCGGAGGAGTCGGAGACCCGGTCGCAGGATATTGGGACTGGGTGCCTTACTTAGTCTCGGAGGACGGTCAGCAGCAAGTACAATAGCCGGTCTGGGTCCGAGAGCATGGCGGGGTACTGGACCCTAGGTCGAGGAGAGGCTTCAAGCAACCTGGCAATTAACCTGCAGAGGATAGGGCCTTTATGGACTGTCCCCACGACGCTCAGAGATCATGGGCACTAGCGCAACAAGGGGGATAGGGCTTTCCAACCAAAGCAGCCCACTGAAATCCCAAGCGCGAGCTCTTTAGAGCACAGCTCCTTCACTCAAAAAGTGGGGAGCGGGGCCCGGACAGCTTCAAGCTTACGGGCCACTTGGACACTACTAAAATTTGTGCATGGAGGCAGGCTCCGGACCATCAGGCAGTACTGCAGGGGACGGACAACCGGACGAGCTCCCCCAAGAGGGCAGCGACCCCCAGAGACTTGGTTTACCACGTTGTCAGCATCTGCTTTTCTTCTGAGTGAGTACCTGATCACCCCCTGCTTCCAGCTTGCCTGCGCTCCCCTGCAACACCCCCATCATCCAGAGTCCCGGGGCCTTCCCTACCCATGGAGGGTAATGTCATCTGGCTGCCCCATTCCATCACCCTGGGTACTCCCAAAGGCAGCGGCGGTATTCCCTGTTACCTCACACCACGGGTGGCATCATGAACTATCTAATCCCCTGTAAATAATCCCCCATTACATTTTAGAGTGACCCTGAGCCCCCAGGTCCAGAGACCCTCGAGCCAAGAGTAGCGACACCCGGAACCGAGTGGTTTGACCGCTACTGGGGCGGTACAGAGGCGACTACAGGAGGCGGGCATGACAGCCAAAGAGACGTCTACTGGTGAGTGCAGCCCAGTATGTGTAAGAGGCGTGGCTGTGGCTGCAGCCGAAGAGATGGACAGGTGATGCGACAGGGCTCAGGCACCGGAAGAGGAGGGCCCAGCAACGCAGGAAGTGTGCGTCATCAACCCGGCCGGCGCCATCTTGGAGTGAGGATGCAGTGCTGCAGAACATGCAGACTGGAGCGTACAGCAGAGCCAAGAGAGCGGTGAGCATGGCAGAGGCCGGAACAGCAGCGGAGCTGGAGGAGATACTTCGGCTGTTAGTGTCAGGAGCTGAGGGCGGCCGTCAGGTGCCGAAAAGCAGCAAAAAGAATGTAGAGCCTGAGTGACCCCTGCTGTTCCACTGTTGGCTCTAAAGCCATGTTGAAAAGGCCAGTTGGGCCTGCCGCAGGGATGATCTGTGAAGTTGGAGGCAGAGGAGCCTCGGTTGGGCTGAAGGATGTTGCCCTGAAGTGGCTGGAAGAAGCCAGAAAGTTGTTTTCTAGGGATGAAGGGAAGGGAGATGACCCTTGTCCACACCACCGACCACCCACACCACTCTGTCCTCCGTGTCTGTACTGTGCCGGGGTGGGTTGGTGTCCACAACCTTCGCCCACAAACTGCACCTCTCTGGCTCTTTACAATTGTACTGAGCAATAACCCCTAATATAATGTGTATTCTCTAGATATACTGTATTCTTATGGCTTTCAATAGTCATAAAGTTAAGATGTATTTATGCTAAAAGATGATTGTCCGCAAGCCTTTCTAGGAATGCTCATTGATGATAATTGTACTGCCTGCCTGGATCCACAGACTCAGATGGGCTGTAATGGACAGGCTAGAGGGAAACCACTTCCCCAAGCAGGACCCCAGAACCCTGAAACCCTTTAACCCCTATACAGGGATTTGGAATTACACAGGGTCCTGGAGATCACTACCTGTGGAAGGCTGCAGTCCGAGAGAGTAGTCATCAGGCAGGGTCAAACCAGGAATTGCAGAACAGGGACAGAATCGGTAGGCAAGGACGTAATCAGAAAACGTAGCGGAGGTCAAATCCAGATCGGGCAGCGAGGTACATACACAGGAGGCAGGAGAGGTAGTCAGAACACAAGCAAAAGTCAAAACACCAGAATAACAAAACAGAACATGGCAGAACAGGAGTCAGAATATCAGAACTATCTCTGGCAGTGGTCAGCAGACAGGAGGGGAATTAAGAAGGGTTGGGTATCTTCCCATTGGCTGTAGCTGAATGATGGTAACTTCAGCTGGAAGACACACGCAACCTATAGTCAGCCAGTGGTACTGCAGATCCCAAGGAAACCCAGCCCAATGGATGAGCAGAGCCTGCGCCCACCGGCGCCGCTGGTGTCGCGGGTGGAGGGGACGCGCTCACCATGCTCGGGTCTGGGGCTTCTGCTGCTGCTGCTCGGTGGCTCGAGCGGTGGACCGGACCCGGGGACACGAGCAGCGCTCCTCACCCGTGAGTGAAAGGGGGTGGTGGTTTGGTTAGGGAGATTGTTCGTGACGCCACCCACAGGTCGTGGTGATAATGGCACCACCGCTGCTGGTAACGGGGATCCCGGGAGAGATGGTAGGGTGCAGCTGAGATGTTGTCCCCTCCGTGGGTAGGGGCTGGTGATCCCGGGGCCCGATCGTGTAATGGGGAGGCCGGATAGCTAGGGTGCAGGGACTTCACGGCGCGGTGCCGGACGGCACTGGTGTACTCACTCAGACAATGACTGACAGAGTCTCTGGTAAACCAAAACGGCCGGATGGACGGGTCCCGCAGCCGGCTGCAGTGTTGTTGTTGTGCTCTCCCCGGATGGCTGATGGTGGCTGTCTTTCCCTGCACCTTTGAGAATGTTCTTGACTCCTGTGGTTGCCCACCGGTAGTCCGCTCCCTGGCGTATAGGTGCCGTAGGAGCCCGTTTTGACTGCTGAGAAACCCCGGAGGTTCCCTTCGCTAACGGATTTGACCGGTTTTACGGCGACTCCAAGCCTGGTCGGGGTCCGTAGGCCCTGCCGAATGGTGCTGGCTTCTCTTCGCTCCACGATCCGGTACCGGCGGGCCACCGCCCATCCCCGGTCCTTACGGTTCACGTCAATCAGCCCCTCCTGCAGACGGTCACCACCGTCTGCCAACCTTGCTGTATGTGCCCGGGCCACGCATCCGGACACGGTCAGTCTGCTCCACTACCACTTCACTCCTCAACTCTCCAACTACTCTGCCTTCCTTTTCCCGCCTCCAGGCCTGTGAACTCCTCCGTGGGTAGGGCCAACCGCCTGGCTCTGCCCCACCTGGTGTGGACATCAGACCCTGGAGGGAGGCAACAAGGGTTTTGTGTTTGACTGTTGTTACTGTCTAGGGTGGGGGTGTGTGTGTGTTGTTATGTATGTGACTACCTGGCGAGTCCAGTGCGTCACACTGGCATCGACTCCTCTCCCATCACCAGCACCATCCAGGAACACGGCATCGCCTGGCGATCGGAGTAGAAGTCGCTGGAGCGGACTCTGGTGGTGACATAACAATAATAGTGCAGTGTAAACAGGCTGCGATCACATGATGAACTAGTAAAACGCTCGTTTGTTGGATGAAATTATTTTTAAGTTTGCTTACAAATCATTGTTCTCAGCAGCACATGGTACTATGTGAACAGGACATATGCTGCCAAGAACAATAGCACTCTATGCACACTGATCTATTATATACTGTATATATCTATTATATTATTTTAGTGTGGGTCATTTAGAGCAAACCAGTATTTCAATTACCACCAATTGGTAAATATTTACCAATTGTCATTCATTTAGTTGCACCACAATATCTAAAGCAGTTTATGTTTTGGATATCTGCACTGCAGGTGCCGATAAAATAGATGACCCCCTGATCCAGAAGATAAAGCATTCACCCTTCTTAAGTAAAGCAAAGGTTGGGAGGCAGCAACCTTGGTAGTCCGATTAAACGCTGCTGTCTACAGCTGTTTTACGCCTCAGCAGTTCTGTCTAGATAAAATAAATTGGAGGCTTTCCAATGGATTTTGCCTTGAGAAATAACTTGTGAGGTGATAAGGATGTATAAACAATTTTCTGTCTGTTCATTTTTCTGTTGTTTTAAACATAATTTCAATTAAGAAAGATGAGTTATTATCTTGTGAAGTTTTGGTTCCTTCAATATCTGCAGAAGAGCCAATCCGGAATGCACACAACACCTATATTGTATTTGTTAGCCCACTAAGGTAGTCCGGTGGATACCATCCAAGATAGTGAAAAGGTAAGCGTAAGTAAGCATAAACTAAGTCAGGACCATGTGCCCCCAGTAGTTGAGGAAAATATTGCATACTGACATATTGCAGGAGTCTCCTATAAGTTCCCTATAAATGACCCGCACACCTTTAGTATTGAATTCATGTACACCTTCATGTGGTTGGATGGCTTTCCACTCTTAGATAAAAAAAAAAATCACTAAGTACCTTACGTTTTTAACTTTTATAACAATATTCATTAATCACAGTGTGCTGCCGCACCGTGTATATACTGTATATGTCTGTAAATTGTCCACATAGCGGATTTGTGCACCAGTACATTAATTCAATACTAAAAGGTATGCGGGTCCTATATTTTTTCTTTGCTTTAGTACATATTGGGGTTTGTGGCCCCCTCCATGGCTCAGCACCTATCTTTCAAACTCAAGGATGGCATTGCGAGCAACGCCTGGTTCAACAAGCAATAAGTCACCAGACTAGAAAACAACAGCACCCGGACCGGTGCTGCAGAAAGCTACAGTCTGCAAAGGAAGATAAGCGCCTCCATCCTAAAAACGCGGGGAGTAGCTGTGATAGGTCACCCGCACATGTAATCCAAAAGGTAAACAGCAGGCTAGCAGAAATTAACTCCTGCTTGTCTGATCACTAATGAGCACACAGCTGGTCGACACCTGGGCCTGCCTGTGCAACTCAGAAGCTCCAGAGAAAGCATAGTGTGGAGTGCTGTAGTCTGAACAGCGTCTGATGAAACCATGAGTTTAAAGTAAAACACCGTGTGTCAGTGTGACCTTATGTTTTTAACGTTTCTAGCAATACTGGACTTCATGCATTCATCAATCGCAGTGTGTTCTACACCGTGTATGTTAAGTTCCCTATATTGTTTTGGAATTTCAACTGTTATTTTTAGGGCACTTGTTTGACGCTCTACTTAAACAGCACTTTTTGTTGACAATTTACTTACTAATCAGCCCCCTAAGTTCCCATGTGTAGAACTATTGAAAACTGTGATCTTTATATAATGCTAATCGCACAAATCCTTTCCTTCAATAAGCCAGCATATTTCATTTTGAAGACAATTTGTTCTACTACAGAACTTTTAAAAAGTGTTTTTGTACAATTGACATTTATTTCCTGTTCACTACCAAAACTGCTTAACAGAACTGGAATGAATGGCATAGCCATTTATAGGAGCAGCTGTCATGCTACGAGCGTGTTCAGACTTACCGAAGGCTGATGCACAATGAATAAGCAGCTAAAACAACACCGCAAACAAAGGGGGGGATACAAGGAACACAATACAATGGAGGTCCCTACCACTAGGGAGAGGGGTAAGAGGGCACCTCCTGAACCCACCTCAAGCTGACTCCTGAGCTCTCTTGTGTCCCTATTCTTGCAACCTGTCACCGAGCCCGATACAATATGCCCTCAGCTGGCCCTAAACTCACCCTGCCAAGTGAGCAGACTGATGAGTTCACTAGACTCACCACTACAGTATGGAAACACAAGGAAAGGAAAACAAACAGAGGAAATACAGGTACACAAAATGATAAAGGTTGGCTTCTTTGAGTGCTCTAACACAGCTCCTTCCACCAAGGGGGCCAATAGATAAATGAGTTTGTATCTTCAGCAGGGATTGCTGGGTAACACTTCTATTTAAATCTGAAGGGAGTGACTACATAGCTACTGCAACTGAAGCACTCAGCTAGAGAAGCTGCCAGTACTAAAACTGACATTAACTGTTTAGGCACCAAAGGAAACAAAACCACATTTAAATGTGGATAACCAGATGGAGATAAGAGGCTGCAGAAGCTGTCACTAGTCTCTAAAAATAGGGAGACGACCATGATATGGCACATGCTTGACTGCCTCATCCTTTAGACTGCAGTCTTGCAGAAAGAAGGGCTAAGTAACCGGCACCTGCCGGCTATGCGGAAGGAAGGAGGTGGACGGGATGTTTACGTAAACATCCCGTCCACCTCCTTCCTTCCGCATAGCCGGCAGGTGCCGCGGGACGCAGGTAAGCTGAGTTCATCGTTCCCGGGGTGTCACACAGAGCGATGTGTGCTGCCCCAGGTACGATGAACAACCGGTGCCATTTTAAATAAACAATATTTTGAAACTGAGCGACGAGTACACGACTCACAATTTGTGAGCGATACTGCGTCGCTCGGAGGTGTCACACGAGACGACGTCGTGAACGATGCCGGATGTGCGTCACGAAAACCGTGACCCCGACGATGCATCGCATGATAGCTCGTCTCGTGTAAAGCCTTAAGTCGTGACTCCTCCTGCAATCTCTATAGTTGAAAAACTTTAATGTACCCTGCAACAGAAGGGAAAGGAGGTGAGCTGTGACATCACCTATTTCAAATGGTTCTATGTTATCTATATACTATTTTAATTTATTCCGTGATATTAATGACCTACACAAGAAAAGTTATCAGCTGCTAAATGGAATTGACTACTGGAATCACAAGACCATGAGTACAACAATAAATAAAACAGTATTCTGAAAATTATGTATCAAACTGGTTAACTAATTCTGCTCTATATCATATCTGGTCACAGATCAGAAAAGAGATTTTGTATGGCAGAAAAATACTGTACAGGGTGTGCAAAATTATTATGCAATTTTTATTTTTGATGATTAATTTTATAAATGAACAACTACTGTGCTGTTGGCCAAACCAAAAGGTTAATAAACATGAAACCTGAATATTTAAGAAAGTTAAAGAGAGGTTTTGTTTTTCTTCAGAGAATATCTACAGTAAACGTGCAGAATTATTGAGCAACTATTAGAGTGCAGAATTATTATGTAACTAAATGAAAAATGTAAATTTTCCCATCTCCAATTGTTTATTTTAATCTGTTAAAGTGAGAATAATAACCAAAGAACTCAAAAGGAACAAAATATATTTCTACCATTTCAAAAAAAGTGCGACCAGCTGGTAAGAATGATAAAACCTTCTTCTTTATTGAAACATGAGAATAAAAATCCGCACAGGTACTGGCACCGACAGATATAAAGCAGAAGGAAGATTTACTGACGCGTTTTGACGTCATGAATGTCTTAATCATGGACCAATGCAGCTGTTCTTTTTTTTAATAAGTCAAACGCCGCCCATCCATGGAGTTTCTCCGTTTTTAATTTATTGACAACACCAACCACAGCCTCCAGACACTGGTCAGAGGGGTGACTGTTTTCCTTTACCCACAAGTTCTCAATAAGGTTTAGGTCAAGTGAGAACATGGACCAGGTCATTATTCTCTCATCTCTAATACCTTTAATAACTAGATGAGCAGTGGAAATTTCGATGCCTGTGATGGAGCATTGTCCTGCATAAATATCATGTTGTGTTGAAAGATACAAACTTTCTCTTGTACCACTGTTCTGAAAACTAGCAAGTTAGGAAGTTGATTTTGAGTCCATCTTCAACCTGACAAGGTCCAACAAGCTCATCTTTAATAATACCAGCATATATCGGTACCCACCTTCACCTTGCTGGCGTCTGAGTGGAAGTGGCGGTCTGTACCCATTACTACTCCAGCCATCTGGTTCTCCAAGAGTCACTCTAATCTCATCAGTCCATAATAGATTTGAAAAATGTGTCTTCTTGTCCCAGTCTTGATGTTTCTCCTTCTGTGTCTTGTTCAGTGGTGGTCGGTTTCAGCCTTCCCTACCTCGGCCATGTCTCTGAACACTGAGCACCTTGTACTTCTGGGCCCTCCATGGAGGTTGTAGATCTGGAATATGACAGCACTGGAGAAAATGGCTTCCTAGTCACTTCAAACTTGATTTTTCTCACATCTTTAGCAGGTAATATGTCCTCCCCTTTCTTCAATGCGTTTTTTTGTGACCCTGTTGGCTATGTGCAACAAATCTTTTGAGGGTTTTGTGATTGTGCTTCAATATCTTTGCAATTTCAAGAGTTTTGGTACCCTCTGTAAGACTTATAACAATTTTTGACTTTTCATAGTCGGTTAAATCTCTTTTTTTTAGCCCATTTTGCCTGAGGAAAACAAACTGCCTTACAATTCTGCACACCTTGATAAAGGGTGTTGTATCCATAGGCCGTATCCTCCATCAATACACAAATTCACATCATTTGACCTGCTTTATCTAAAAAGCATTCAAGTTTATACAGCTTGGAGTTAAAAAATTTGCAAGAAAAAAATGATGATATGGTCAAAATAGTCAGTTGCCTAATTATAGGCAGAGTGTATGAAAATGAAATCACAGGACAAGACAAACAATATTCACGGATATGTGCTCCATTAAAGTAACTACAAGAATGTGACTGGATATGAAGCCAGATTTACTGATGAAATTGGCCTTCATGGACTATAAAAAACATTTTTATTATACAAAAAATATCAGATTTCTTTATTTTCTTTTAGGTTAAGAAGGAATGTGTTTGATGTAGTAAACCTCCGGCGGGACAGGATGGAACGACACTAGAGTAATAAAACTGCTTAACACCCTAGGTTCTTATAAACACCATAGAAAAAACTGAAAAACTTACCAGATCAAGACTATTTTGTTTCTGTTTTTGTGTCCAATTATTGGCAATATTTTAGAAGCAAATTGTTAAAGAGCTTTTCAACTATTATGATACTGATAATCTAACATTCGGATAGGTCATCAGTATGAGAATGGTGGGTGTCCCACATTTAGCACCTCACCGATCAAATGTTATCTGTATTGGCAGCAGCCCGAAGTAATCTGTGTATGGATCACAATAGTAGAGCCCTGTACACTGTTTAGAGCAGGGATGGCAATACATTTTCCTGAGGGGCCACATGAGAGATTGTGATTGGTACAGAGGGCTGAACCAATAGGCAAAAATTAAGTATT
The DNA here is from genome assembly GCF_048569485.1 of Anomaloglossus baeobatrachus. Classification (NCBI taxonomy): domain Eukaryota; kingdom Metazoa; phylum Chordata; class Amphibia; order Anura; family Aromobatidae; genus Anomaloglossus; species Anomaloglossus baeobatrachus. The sequence continues at coordinate 112,941,896 of NC_134361.1, read as the reverse complement.
CTAAATATTAATATTACCATATAAATTATAAATATTAAGTTATATTTATATTAATTTGTATATAACATAATATTGAGCAGAAGTAAGTATGCTGACACCCTCCTATACACAGTATGATCCCCCCACAGCCCCCTATATTTAGCATGAGCCCTCACATACCCTCTTATGTAGAGTACTAGTTGTAGCATCCAGCGTTGCCCGGGATAGTAACTGTCTCTATGTTTCTCTCCCAGTCTCTGTCTGTCTCTCGCTCTCTGTCTCTCTCTATCTCTTTGTCTGTCTGTCTCTTTCCTTGTCTGTCTTATTCCCTTTCTGTCTCTGTCTGTCTCTCTGTCATTCTCTCTGTCACTTTCTCTGTCTGTCTCTCTGTCTCTTTCCCTGTCTGTCTCTCTATCTATTTCCCTGTCTGTCTCACAACGCTCAGCAATGATACGTTGCGTGCAGGAAAGTGTGGCTGCCACCCGAGCACTGCGGTCCCCAGAACTCGGCCTGGGGGCCGCAGGATACATCACCGCCCCTGCCGATGGCGAGTGGGCCCCCCCTGGAGGTCCAGGGCCCTGGCACTTGCCCTGGTGTGCCGGGTGCTGACACCAGCCCTGCTCACATATAGCTCAGCATTGAGGCCACCATCATTGATCCTGGCCAAATATCCAATGCCTTTGGCTGTGAACAACTCCATATCATCAGGCTTTCTCCACCGAACTTAACAGTTCTTTCAATATCTCAATCTTTTAGCCCCTTTTCCATTGTTTATTGCAGACCCATTTGCACCCACTAGAGCCTAGTCTATTGACTTTTTTCTCATTGCTCCAAATCCACCATTTCTAATATTCTAACATCCACTTTTTTGCAAACTAGAGCCAACGCTTCTTATGACAATATTGAAGTTGAGGGATGTTTATCTTTTTTCAGGCCACCGTTCCGGACTTGTGTAACATGCATCACATGGTACTTGAATGGACATCTGTGATCTCACTATTAAGAAGCATATGAGATGCCTCCACTGCCGTATTTGTCACACCAGAACTGCTAAACCTTGTGATGAGCTGACTTGTTGATTCCTTTATTTTGCCTGGATGTCCACCTCTTGGCTATTGAATGGATGGAAGAACTTCATTTTCTACTCATACAACTGTCATGTTACTCATATAGGGGTGGCTCGAGCGGACGTCATGGACGAGAGGATCCTTTCTGTCGCGCCCCGGCCATCCCCACGGAGCAAAGTATTTTTTGTCTGAGGTGGTCCTAGCTGGGTGTGTGGTCTTTTGCGGTGCAAGTCATACTTTGTTTCAGGCTTTTTAACGAACCAGGACACATCTGGATGGGATTCACCTATACAAACTAGGAGTTCTTTTTCAACAACAGACTTTTACTTAACATTATGCACAGTACTTTAAACTCATCTATACTGCTTGCACAATAGTTAATTATATTCTTTAAGGCATACTTCACTTCAGGATACTCTTTTCCATTGGGTTTCTCCATAACCTTTGTTAATACAAATGTTGTTGGCAGGGGCGTACATAGAAATCATGGGGCCCCATAGCAAAAGTCTGAATGGGGCCCCCCCACCGATAAAAAACAAACAAAACAAAATAAATTATCATAATAATCATTATACATGTTATTGGGGGTCGGCATGCATTATTGGGGGCGGCTTATAGTCAGATATAACACATACTACTACATAGTGTTACTGAACAACACCCACCATATAAAGGTTTGCAATGTATTATTACATTGCAAAATAATGCCGCCACACCATGACCAAATATCACCACATAGAGTCTGAATATAACCACCGTCCTGTTACTTAGCAGAGCCCACTGCACCAAGACCAGTGGGTTCACACCACAAATTCCTTAAAAAATCTGCAATATGTGAACTTGAACAATATACATTTTCACATCTGTCTTCCCCATTTAATGGTAAGAATTATGACTCTTTATAGCCTTAGGATCTATGTTAAAACTTTGCAAAGTACAGGGATAACACACACACACACACTGATGGCACAGCAAAGGGGCAACACACACACACAGTGATGACACAGCACAGGGGCAACACACACAGTGATGACACAGCACAGTGGCAACACACACACAGTGATGACACAGCACAGGGGCAACACACACACACACAGTGATGACACAGCACAGGGGCAACACACACAGTATTGGAACAGGGTCAACATACACACACACACAGAGTGATGGCACAGCACAGGGCTTTCTGTAGTGTTACAGGCAGACATTTGTACATTATAATACTCACCTGCTCCTGTGCTGTGAGGGATGATGATAGTGGCTCAGGCCTCTCTGCTGCACTTCCTGTGAGTCTTCTCGGCTGCTCCTCCTGTCCTCTGCTTTTTCTTTCTATTCCTTCTGTTCTCCGCTTCTCACTGTTTTTCTGCTCTCTGTTTGCTTTTCTCTCTTTTTTGTGGTCTCTACTCCTTCTTCACTCCTGCACTCTTTTCCTTTTCATCATTTCATTTTCCCGCGTCTGCCCCCTCTCTTGATTGGCTGTTCTCCTCCTGGCATCTCTGCTGCCTGGCCACTCCCTCCTCTTCAGCACAAGCCGCGCACAGTGTGTAGTGTGGGCGCCTCTGCATCTCTGCGTTGGCCAGTCTGCAGCCATACAAACAGTGTTGGCTCCCAGTGGTGTTAATCAGCTGCTTGGTGACGGCCCGGGGGGCATGATGCATGAAAGAAAACGCACACACAGCGGGCAGCCGCCCCGGGCCCCTTCAGCCAGGGCTGCCACCAGGAATTTCCGGGCCCGATAATGACAAAATTTTCGGGCCCCCATCAGACTCCATTACAGCTCCGGCTCTACCCCTTCGGCAATAGAAAAAAGTTGTTTCCAGCATCACGTCCTAGAAAAGGTTTAAAACCAATTTTATTCCATAAGGTTAAAACCAACACTAGGTTGGATGGACATCCACGAAGTATAAAACAATGTCAGACGCGTTTCACACCTAACAGAGGTTCTTAGTCTTAAGCGGGCTTTACACGCTGCGACATCGCTAGCCGATGCTAGCGATGGCGAACGTGATAGCACCCGCCCCTATCGTTATGCCAATATTTGGTGATCGCTGCCGAAGCGAACATTATCGTTATGGCAGCGTCACGCGCACTTACCTGGTCGGCGGCGTCACTGTGACTGCCGAACAATCCCTCCCCCTGACGATCGGCATCACATCAACATCATCGCGATGTCACTAAGCGGCCGGACAATCAAAGCGGAGAGGCAGAGATGAGCGGGACATAACATCCCGGCCACCTCCTTCCTTCCTCATTGCGGGCGTGTGGCAGGTAAGGTGAGGTTCCTCGTTCCTGCGGCGTCACACGTAGCGATGTGTGCTGCCGCAGGGACGAGGATCAACTTCGCCCACGCGACAGCAGCGATATTTGAGAATGGACCCCCATGTCAATGAGGAGCGATTTTGGATGTTTTTGCAACGATCCAAAATCGCTCCTATGAGTCACACACAACGAGATCGCTACAGCGGCCGAATGTGCGTCACAAATTCCGTGACCCCAACGAGATCACTGTAGCGATCTCGTAGCGTGTAAAGCCCACTTTAGACATATCCTGTTGTATTTGCACAAGTTATGGAATAAAATTGGTTTTTAACCTCTTTTCTTGGCCATGATGCTGGAAACAACTTTTGTTCTATTGCCGGACTTTGCCTCTTTGAACATGGAGCTGCCCTCCCTGCACCGTCCCCCACAGAGAGGACCCAGGTGATGCCTTTAGCGGGGGAGCTGAGATCCTCCTTAGCATACTGACTTCCAACATTTCACAATCCCACCATCACTCTTGGAAAATCTCCAATTCTGTAAACACCAATCAAACATTAACCGCTAGTCGTCATTTTGACCGCCCGAAAAAAGCTGCATGCACCATTTTTTTGGGTCATTAAAATGACGAAATATATAAAGCTGTGTATCTGTGTGTGGATAGATTATATTATAATAATAATATATATATATATATACACTGTATGTGTGTCCACTATAGGAACCCGCACCGTCTCATTTACAATCACGATATTTTGCACAGACACCTCATGTGGCCCAGGGAACGTCATAGACTATTTTTTGAGGAAAAAATGTAACCCCGCGCTTTAGGCTGGGGCCACACAGGGCACTACTGTGATCCTCGCATGACACTCGGCTCACGCTGGGAGCACAGCAGGAGCCGACTGTCATGCGAGTGTCACTGCGACTGAGCTCCGATCATGCGATCGGACCTCAGCTGCAGAGGACGGGCCAGTGCTGCGGAGGGGAGGGAGGTATTTATCTCTCTCCTCCGTTGCCGGCTATTGCCATTCTCGCACTGCACTCGCGGTACACCGGTGTAATGCGAGTGCAGTGCGATTCTTCTCTCGCCCAATACACTTGAATGGGTGCGACAGAGTCTCGCATAACAATCGCAGCATGCTGCAATTGTTTTCTCGGTCTGATTGGGGCCGAGAAAATAATCGCTCATATGCGCTGGCACATAGGCTAATGTTTGTCCGAGTGGAATACGATGTTTTATCGCATCCCACTCGCTCCGATTTTCATGCCATGTGTCTTAATATTAATAATAATATAATATTTATTCATTTATATAGCGCTATTAATTCCACAGCGGGAATACATACATTGGCAACACTGTCCCCATTGGGGCTCACAATCTAGAGTCCCTATCTGTATGTCTTTGGAGTGTGGGAGGAAACCGGAGGAAACCCACGCAAACACGGGGAGAACATACAAACTCCTTTCAGATGGTGTCCTTGGTGGGATTTGAACCCAGGACCCCAGCGCTGCAAGGCTGCAGTGCTAACCACTGAGCCACCACAAGACTGCAGTGCTAACCACTGAGCCACTGTGTCGCCCTTACAGTTACTCTCCAAAAAAAATCCTTATATTAAAGTCAATGGAGCTAGTAGGTGAGGTCATTAATAGGAGCTGTGATTGGTTATTATAGGCAACAAAGGACATTGCTACTGTAAAGCTGGGTTTACACATAGCGATGCAGCAGCGATCACGACGGGCGACCTGACCTTATCAGGATCGCTGCTGCGTCGTTACATGGTCGCTGGTGAGCTGTACACAGGCAGATCTCACCAGTGACCAGTGACCAACCCCCAGCCAGCAGCGACGCGTGGAAGCGATGCTGCGCTTGGTAACTAAGGTATATATCGGGTAACCATTACCCGATATTTACCTTGGTTACCAGCGCACACCGCTTAGCGCTGGCTCCCTGCACTCCTAGCCAGAGTACACATCAGGTTAATAAGCAAACATTTGCTTATTTACCCGATGTGTAGTCCGACTACGTGTGCAGGGAGCAGGGAGCCGGCACTGGCAACGTGAGAGCGGCGGTGCTAGTAACTAATGTAAATATTGGGTAACCAAGGAAAGGGCTTCCTTTGGTTACCCGATATTTACATTGGTTACAGCTTACCGCAGGCTGCCAGAAGCTGGCTCCCTGCTCGCTTCATTTCGTCGCTCTCTCGCTGTCACACACAGTGATGTGTGCTTCTCAGCGGGAGAGCAACGAGCAAAAAATGAAGCAGGACATTCAGCAACAAGCAGCGACCTCACAGCAGGGGCCAGGATGTTGCTGGATGTCACACACAGCGACAGCGATGGGACGTCGCTACTACGTCACAGAAAATGGTGACTTAGCAGTGACGTCGTTATCGATATGTGTGAACCCAGCTTAAGAAGCTTCTGTGTGAGGTAATATGATACCGGTGGAGAGATGGATAGAGACAGACAGGGAATGACACAGAGAGAGAGACAGAGACAGACAGATAGGCAATGAGAGACAGACAGACAGATAGGGAATGAGAGACAGAGACAGACAGATAGGGAATGAGAGACAGAGACAGACAGATAGGGAATGAGAGAGAGAGAGAGACAGAGACCAACAGATAGGGAATGAGAGACAGACAGATAGGGAATGAGAGACAGAGACAGAGACCGACAGGGAATGAGAGAGACAGACAGATATGGAATGAGAGACAGAGACCAGGAATGAGAGAGAGAGAGAGAGAGAGACAGAGACCAACAGATAGGGAATGAGAGACAGACAGACAGATATGGAATGAGAGACAGAGACAGACAGATAGGGAATGAGAGACAGAGACCGACAGAAAGGGAATGAGAGACAGACAGACAGATAGGGAATGAGAGACAGAGACCGGGAATGAGAGAGAGAGAGACAGAGACCAACAGATAGGGAATGAGAGACAGACAGACAGATAGGGAATGAGAGACAGACAGACAGATAGGGAATGAGAGACAGAGACAGACAGATAGGGAATGTGAGACAGAGACAGACAGATAGGGAATGAGAGACAGAGACAGACAGATAGGGAATGAGAGAGACAGACAGATAGGGAATGAGAGAGACAGACAGATAGGGAATGAGAGACAGAGACAGACAGATAGGGAATGAGAGAGACAGATAGGGAATGAGAGACAGACAGATAGGGAATGAGAGACAGACAGATAGGGAATGAGAGAGACAGACAGATAGGGAATAAGAGAGACAGACAGATAGGGAATGAGACAGACAGACAGACAGATAGGGAATGAGAGACAGAGACAGACAGATAGGGAATGAGAGAGAGATAGGGAATGAGAGAGAGAGACAGATAGGGAATGAGAGACAGAGACAGACAGATAGGGAATGAGAGACAGAGACAGACAGATAGGGAATGAGAGAGACAGAGACAGACAGATAGGGAATGAGAGAGACAGACAGATATGGAATGAGAGACAGAGACAGACAGATAGGGAATGAGAGACAGACAGATAGGGAATGAGAGAGACAGACAGATAGGGAATGAGAGAGAGAGACAGATAGGGAATGAGAGAGAGAGACAGACAGATAGGGAATGAGAGAGAGAGAGACAGACAGATAGGGAATGAGAGACAGAGACAGACAGATAGGGAATGAGAAACAGAGACAGACAGATAGGGAATGAGAGACAGAGACAGACAGATAGGGAATGAGAGACAGAGACAGACAGATAGGGAATGAGAGAGACAGACAGATAGGGAATGAGAGACAGACAGATAGGGAATGAGAGACAGAGACAGACAGATAGGGAATGAGAGACAGAGACAGACAGATAGGGAATGAGAGAGACAGACAGATAGGGAATGAGAGACAGACAGATAGGGAATGAGAGACAGAGACAGACAGATAGGGAATGAGAGACAGAGACAGACAGATAGGGAATGAGAGACAGAGACAGACAGATAGGGAATGAGAGACAGAGACAGACAGATAGGGAATGAGAGAGACAGACAGATAGGGAATGAGACAGACAGACAGATAGGGAATGAGACAGACAGATAGGGAATGAGAGAGACAGACAGACAGATAGGGAATGAGAGACAGAGACAGACAGATAGGGAATGAGAGAGAGAGAGACAGACAGATAGGGAATGAGAGAGACAGACAGATAGGGAATGAGAGACAGAGACAGACAGATAGGGAATGAGAGAGAGAGAGACAGACAGATAGGGAATGAGAGAGACAGACAGATAGGGAATGAGAGACAGAGACAGACAGATAGGGAATGAGAGACAGACAGACAGATAGGGAATGAGAGACAGACAGATAGGGAATGAGAGACAGAGACAGACAGATAGGGAATGAGAGACAGACAGATAGGGAATGAGAGACAGAGACAGACAGATAGGGAATGAGAGACAGACAGACAGATAGGGAATGAGAGACAGACAGATAGGGAATGAGAGACAGAGACAGACAGATAGGGAATGAGAGACAGACAGATAGGGAATGAGAGACAGAGACAGACAGATAGGGAATGAGAGACAGAGACAGACAAATAGGGAATGAGAGAGACAGACAGACAGATAGGGAATGAGAGACAGACAGATAGGGAATGAGAGAGACAGACAGATAGGGAATGAGAGAGACAGACAGATAGGGAATGAGAGAGACAGACAGATAGGGAATGAGAGACAGACAGATAGGGAATGAGAGACAGAGACAGACAGATAGGGAATGAGAGACAGACAGATAGGGAATGAGAGACAGAGACAGACAGATAGGGAATGAGAGACAGACAGACAGATAGGGAATGAGAGACAGACAGATAGGGAATGAGAGACAGAGACAGACAGATAGGGAATGAGAGACAGACAGATAGGGAATGAGAGACAGAGACAGACAGATAGGGAATGAGAGACAGAGACAGACAAATAGGGAATGAGAGAGACAGACAGACAGATAGGGAATGAGAGAGACAGACAGATAGGGAATGAGAGACAGACAGACAGATAGGGAATGAGAGACAGACAGATAGGGAATGAGAGACAGAGACAGACAGATAGGGAATGAGAGACAGACAGATAGGGAATGAGAGACAGAGACAGACAGATAGGGAATGAGAGACAGAGACAGACAAATAGGGAATGAGAGAGACAGACAGACAGATAGGGAATGAGAGAGACAGACAGACAGATAGGGAATGAGAGACAGACAGATAGGGAATGAGAGAGACAGACAGATAGGGAATGAGAGACAGACAGATAGGGAATGAGAGAGACAGACAGATAGGGAATGAGAGACAGACAGATAGGGAATGAGAGACAGAGACAGACAGATAGGGAATGAGAGACAGAGACAGACAGATAGGGAATGAGAGAGACAGACAGATAGGGAATGAGAGACAGACAGATAGGGAATGAGAGACAGAGACAGACAGATAGGGAATGAGAGACAGAGACAGACAGATAGGGAATGAGAGACAGAGACAGACAGATAGGGAATGAGAGACAGAGACAGACAGATAGGGAATGAGAGAGACAGACAGATAGGGAATGAGACAGACAGACAGATAGGGAATGAGACAGACAGATAGGGAATGAGAGAGACAGACAGACAGATAGGGAATGAGAGACAGAGACAGACAGATAGGGAATGAGAGAGAGAGAGACAGACAGATAGGGAATGAGAGAGACAGACAGATAGGGAATGAGAGACAGAGACAGACAGATAGGGAATGAGAGAGAGAGAGACAGACAGATAGGGAATGAGAGAGACAGACAGATAGGGAATGAGAGACAGAGACAGACAGATAGGGAATGAGAGACAGACAGACAGATAGGGAATGAGAGACAGACAGATAGGGAATGAGAGACAGAGACAGACAGATAGGGAATGAGAGACAGACAGATAGGGAATGAGAGACAGAGACAGACAGATAGGGAATGAGAGACAGACAGACAGATAGGGAATGAGAGACAGACAGATAGGGAATGAGAGACAGAGACAGACAGATAGGGAATGAGAGACAGACAGATAGGGAATGAGAGACAGAGACAGACAGATAGGGAATGAGAGACAGAGACAGACAAATAGGGAATGAGAGAGACAGACAGACAGATAGGGAATGAGAGACAGACAGATAGGGAATGAGAGAGACAGACAGATAGGGAATGAGAGAGACAGACAGATAGGGAATGAGAGAGACAGACAGATAGGGAATGAGAGACAGACAGATAGGGAATGAGAGACAGAGACAGACAGATAGGGAATGAGAGACAGACAGATAGGGAATGAGAGACAGAGACAGACAGATAGGGAATGAGAGACAGACAGACAGATAGGGAATGAGAGACAGACAGATAGGGAATGAGAGACAGAGACAGACAGATAGGGAATGAGAGACAGACAGATAGGGAATGAGAGACAGAGACAGACAGATAGGGAATGAGAGACAGAGACAGACAAATAGGGAATGAGAGAGACAGACAGACAGATAGGGAATGAGAGAGACAGACAGATAGGGAATGAGAGACAGACAGACAGATAGGGAATGAGAGACAGACAGATAGGGAATGAGAGACAGAGACAGACAGATAGGGAATGAGAGACAGACAGATAGGGAATGAGAGACAGAGACAGACAGATAGGGAATGAGAGACAGAGACAGACAAATAGGGAATGAGAGAGACAGACAGACAGATAGGGAATGAGAGAGACAGACAGACAGATAGGGAATGAGAGAGACAGACAGACAGATAGGGAATGAGAGACAGACAGATAGGGAATGAGAGAGACAGACAGATAGGGAATGAGAGAGACAGACAGACAGATAGGGAATGAGAGAGACAGACAGACAGATAGGGAATGAGAGACAGACAGATAGGGAATGAGAGAGACAGACAGATAGGGAATGAGAGAGACAGACAGATAGGGAATGAGAGACAGAGACAGACAGATAGGGAATGAGAGACAGACAGATAGGGAATGAGAGAGACAGACAGATAGGGAATGAGAGAGACAGGGAAAGAGACAGACAGAGGCATCCAGACGCACAGGCTACATGCAGTTACACACACTGTACATTACCACATCACAGGAGATGCTGGGAAATATACAGCACGGGAGGGGATGGGGGCATATGCTGGCCAGTGTGAGGACATAATTGTCTGATGTAGGCATCGCAGCGTTCAGCATTGAACACTGTGTATGGGAATTAAAGGGTCGGCAGCCTGCAAGATGTGGCTGCCACCCTAGCACTGCAGTCCCTGGGAATCTGCCTGGGGGATACAGAAAAAGTAATCGCGGGCCACATACAGTCCGCGGGCCGGAGGTTCCCCAACCCTGCTTTAGAGTCCAGGGCCTGGAGTACCTTGGAGTTCTACGGAGCTAGTTCTCATTACTTCCGCACTTCTTGAATCCTTTCCAGGAGCTCTATGCTCTCTGTCCACTTGTTATCACTCTTGTAGTTGCCACAATCACCTGCCAACTGCGGTCTCGGTATTCTATAGACTTGCTACGATTCACCACACTATTCTCTACTAAACTAAGATGGAGTCTCCCCTGTACTCCTATATGCATGCAAACATCCCACACAGCCTCCTATATGCATGCAAACATCCCATACACATGAAAAAAACCACCATATACTCACGTTGCTCCCGTTCCCTCGGTGCTCTGCTTTGGCCTTTGGTGAAGTGACGCTCTGTACAGCACATTACTGTTGTAGTTGATGTATTGGGTCATGCAAATTGATTTGCAACAATTGTACTGCTCAGAGATAGATGATCCTATACTGATAAACCTGTCCATTAGAATCTAAAATAAGAAAATTATAAAAAAAAAAACCAACAACTAATTTACAAAAACTTAGGTCACATGGGGAAAAAGAGACCCGATATGCGCTATTCTGTCTCAAGTATGGAAATGATAAACCTTGTATAAATATTCTTGGTGAAGAAAAGCAGATGCATGTCACACAGCACAGCAGTACAAAGCCTTCTAGGCAAACGCAGACCTTACCAGTAATGTAATGCAAGAAAACAGGTGAAATTAGCAAATTGCTGCCACCTCCTGGTCTTAGTACTAACAACACAACCTAGCACAGACAAAAAACAGAAGTATTAACGTAACGTAAGTATAAACTTTTATTCATACAACAGTTGCAAGAAGAAGTAAATGAACCTGATAAAAAATACCCTGGGGACAGGGAAAGATAGAAAGAGACAAACGCGGCGCCAATCTGAGTGTAGTGAGTTTTTATATAAAGGTGTTGAAATTGTAGCAACTCTCACCTGGTTCAGAGGTTAGAAAGCCTGGAGTAATCCAAGATAAGTTGATCCACCTTCCAATAGGGTTATGGTGCAGTATACAGCAATCGCACTGAATACTATAGAGGAGCCCTTCAGCAGGTCCACTTTAGTGAAAAAGTTCAAAAAGGCAATTACCAGTCTTGCGGCGCTCCTGCTACCAACGTTGGAACATATTGGATAATTTGCGGACATATGACTAGACCAATATACAAATAAGTAAGGAGATATTCTATTTGTACATTAAAATATGGTTAATTATACAACCCGTGCCTTCTTCAGGTGTAATTGAGAGAAAAAAAATATATATACACACTGTACAGACCAAACGTTTTCGACACACCTTCTAATTCACAAAGTTTTCTTTATTTTCATGACACTAAAGATTGTAGAGTCACATTGAAGGCATCAAAACTATGAATTAACATATGTGGAATGAAATACTTAACAAAAAAGTGTGAAACAACTGAAAATATGTCTTATATTCTAGGTTCTTCAAAGTAGTCACCTTTTGCTTTGATTACTGCTTTGCACACTCTTGACATTCTCTTGATGAGATTCAAGAGGTAGTCACCAAAAATGGTCTTACAACAGTCTTGAAGGAGTTCCCAGGGGTGCTTAGCACTTGTTGGCCCTTTTGCCTACACTCTGCGGTCCATCTCACCCCAAACCATCTCAATTGGGTTCAGGTCTGGTGACTGTGGAGGCCAGGTCATCTGGCGTAGCACCCCATCATTCTCCTTCTTAATCAAATAGCCCTTACACAGCCTGGAGGTGTGTTTGGGGTCATTGCCCTGTTGAAAAATAAATGATGGTCCAACTAGACACAAACCGGATGGAATAGCATGCCGTTGCAAGATGCTGTGGTAGCCATGCTGGTTCAGTTTGCCTTCAATTTTGAATAAATCCCCAACAGTGTCACCAGCAAAGCACCCCCACACCATCACACCTCCTCCTCCATGCTTCACGGTGGGAACCAGGCATGTAGAGTTCATCCGTTCACCTTTTCTGCGTCGCACAAAGACACGGTGGTTGGATCCAAAGATCTCAAATTTGGACACATCAGACCAAAGCACAGATTTCCACTGGTCTAAATGTCCATTCCTTGTGTTCTTTAGTCCAAACAAGTCTCTTCTGCTTGTTGCCTGTCCTTAGCAGTGGTTTCCTAGCAGCTATTTTACCATGAAGGCCTGCTGCACAAAGTTTCCTCTTAACAGCTGTTCTAGAAATGTGTCTGCTGCTAGAACTCTGTGTGGTATTGACCTGGTCTCTAATCTGAGCTGCTGTTAACCTGCGATTTCTGAGGCTGGTGACTCAGATAAACTTATCCTCCGCAGCAGAGGTCACTCTTGATCTTCCTGTCATGGGGCGGTCCTCATGTGAGCCAGTTTCTTTGTAGCGTTTGATAGTTTTTGCCACTGCACATGGGGACACTTTCAAAGTTTTCCCAATTTTTTGGACTGACTGACCTTCATTTCTTAAAGTAATGATGGACACTCGTTTTTCGTTACTTAGTTGCTTTTTTCTTTCCATAATAAAAATTCTAACAGTCCCATTCAGTAGGACTATCAGCTGTGTATCCACCAGACTTCTGTACAGCACAACTGATGGTCCCAACCCCATTTATAAGGCAAGAAATTCCACTTATTAAAGCTGACAGGGCACACCTCACCTCAGTTGGCTTTAGTTTCTTGTTCTATTTAGCTTTCCACAGGAAGGTGCCAAACAGAGTCAACTGCTAACTAATTGCCTTCGCTTCCCTCTCCTGGTTCGGCGCTCTCCTGCTGGTGATTGTACACTATTGCTGTGACAAGTGTCTCTCGTGCTTGAGAGATTTGTGGGAACTCTAGGACCAGAGCTTCACATTGCTCTGTGATTTTAAATGTGTTTTGATTTCTGTTGGTGCAGCAATAGTTAATCACATTTTACCTGCTAGTAGTTCCTGGTTAGTTCACCTCAGGTGCAACTGATTTGTGACAATTCCCATCTCCTTTAAATTGCAACATGATCCATCACATGATGCAGGTAATAGAAACTCATTCTGTTTCTGGCCATCGTGAAGGGAGGAAGTTTTCTTGAAGCTGCTGGTGTTATGCTGCTGGAGTTTAGCTGTTGTATTGCTACGTTTTGGAGCTAGTCGGCTGCAGCCTTGGTGTCTGGCTGCAGCAGTGAAGTTTGTTTGTATATCTTTCTGTCTATGTTGCCCGTTTGTCCTCCTTCCCCTGTGTGTAGTCACCATAGTGATGACATCTAGAATACTCATCAGCCTTGTCACTATCCAGGGAAAGTGGAGGGATAGTAAGGGACTAGGCATGTGACGGCGACAATGGGAAGGACTCAAATAGGGCAGTTAGGAGAACTCAGGGACGAGACACAGGTTAGTGGCAGGAGTTGGCCTTTCCCTGATGAAGCTGTGAATGCGAAATGTGCATTGGAGGCAAATGAGGTCACATCCAAAGGCTGCATGATTAATATGAGTAAATATCGACCTATTCCATAAGATTAAACATGCTGTGGGCTAGGAAACTGGGCTTAATATGGACTGCTGATCCACAAGCCCTCATTTGAGGAGCTCTATTGTACTTTCAGTATGACTTATAGTGGAGCACTTACATGTGTGAGATCTTTTGCATGAGAGTTTTCCCTGTGAATGATGACAGTCAAGCAAGGAGTAACCTCTTACTTTTCATTCATATTTAAATGGCAGTAAGCAGTATGGATTCAAACTACTAATTAAGGCTGCTTTCACACCTCCGGTTTTTGCTATGCGGCACAATCCGGCACTTTGCAGGAAAATCGCAACCGTTTTTTTTTGCTGCCGGTTGCGATTTTCCTGCATAGACTTTAATTAGTGCCGCATTGTGCCGCATGGCCTTGCATTCCGTCCGGTTTTTGCCGCATGCGGCAGATTTAGCCGATGCGGCGGCCGGATGGAACGTTGCCTGGCACATTTTTTCGTGCGGCAAAAAAAAACACATCGCGCCGCATTCGGCCGATGCGGCGCATTTTTCAATGCATGCCTATGGCGGCCGGATGCGGCGCGATGCGGCAATAACCGCATCCGGCCGCCCGCATGCGGTTTTTGCCACTGCGCATGCTCAGTAGCATGCCGCAAGCTGCAAAAACCGGACTGGCCGCAAAGGAAAAACTTATGCAAAGGATGCGGTGTTTTCACCGCATCCTTTGCATAGCTTGCACAGCCGGATTGAGCCGCAGAGCTCAAGCCGGATGTGTGAAAGTAGCCTTACAGAGGATACTATTGCTGTCTGCCAAACACAGGTGCATATTCACCTACAGACTAGTCTGAGGAAAGCAAAACAAAATGGTGGATTGACCCTTGTGTGTGTGTAGGAGACAGCTTGCTGATTGTTAACACGTAGGTGCATATTTATATCCACAGAACAGACTGAATAAACTAGAATAAAATGGTGGATTAACCCTTGCATGTGCAAGAGAGATTTAGAAAAATTAGACACACTGGTCAATATTTATTTTCTGCACATCCAATGTTTAAATAGCCCTAGACTTAAAATTTATATAGTTGAAAGCCCGGCTTATGTTGAAAATGGCATGAAATGTATGATTTTCCCATAATTTGCACGTTTTTTCTGCAGCATGGTGTGTGAACCTGTTATTCCCGGGTCATGACCTTTTGCTTGAGACCGTACTTGTGCTTTTAATGTTTGTAAAATATTCCTTCTATTCTAATATTAATAAAAACTTTTTTGATAAATTTTGCAAAAAAAATATGTGATTGCATTTGAGACTCGTTTTTTTCTTCTTGGTCTATATAAACAATTAGGAAGGAGATTGTGAAAGGCGGCATAGCATAATTAGTATAATGAGGAGCGGGGGGGACTTTATGTAGAGATATAGTATGGGGAAGATATTATAGAAAGGGCAAGTTTTTGGGGACATTATGGAAAGAGGCACTTTGTGGGGCTATTTTGGAGGGTGGATATTTTGTGCAGGAAGCAATTAACAACCTCTTCTGATTCCTCTTGTTTCCCCGAGCTAAAATAAAAGACCCTGTATTCACCTCTGGTGCTGGCACCATTTCAGCGCTGTCAGTAATCACGATTCGTGGCTCACATTACACTGTGGCATTATGGGAGCCCCACGTCCAATCACTACCAGCTTCTGTCTCCCCACTTTAGGAATGACCTATCATTTGAGCGAACATAGGGGCCCAGGATGGGAGACTTTATCAAATAAAGGCGGCCAGGATGGGGACATAATTAAATAAAGGGGGCCAGGATGGGAGATATTATTACTATATGGGGCCAGAACGAGGAACATACATTATTGGTTTATGGTGGCACATAGTGGAGATAATTGCTGTAGGGGCAAATTAGGGGACATTATTACTGCTGTAATATAAATTAGTTTTGAGGATACTGTCTTCCATGGAGGGAGCAAAAGTTTGACGGGCTTTAGAAATTGGGAGAAAAGTGAGGAATGTGCTCTGAGAGTGATCTAAGCTATAGGTGACTGTGTGTCATTTTCTGCAGAGTGGCGTTATGGCCGGAAGAAGTGATGGCGGTCAGCACCAGATGAAGATGTGAAGCGAAGATGAATAACTTCAGCTAGAGACATCACTGGTAAGTCAGTGTATTACATGTACACACACACACACACACACACACACACACACACACGCACACTATACACTATATACATTGCTCTTGTGTATAATGTCACTAATTAATGTTACTGGTGATCACTGTATTACCTGTACACTGACACTATATACAGAGCTCCTGTGTATGATGCCACTGATGGTAATATTAGTGTTATTAGTATTGTGGTTTTTATTCAGGATCATTATTGTAGTATTATTCGGGCACTGTGTGGTGGTAATATGTGGTCTGGTCACAGTGTGGTGGTATTTCTCTTTTGTATGTGGTATTATTTGGTTATTTATGTGGTCTGGTCATAGTGTTGAGGTATTTCTTCCTTGTATGTGGTAATATTTGGTCATTATGTGCTCTGATTATGGTGTGGCGGTATTTCTCTCTAGTATGTGGTTGTATTCGATTACTATGTAGTGGTAATATGTTATTGGTCATGGTGTGGCGGTATTTCTTCCTTGTATGTGATCAAAAACAAACAGGAACAGAGTATATTGTACCAAATATTTATTTTTTATTTTTCAAAAAAAAAAAAATCTTAAACATTTATTAATTCAAAACCCATTAAAAACACAAAAACAAATCACTTGAAAAAACATAATGGAGGCATTTTGACCATATATTTATTGATAGGACAGATGAAGGAATACACCGCTCAGAATTATTAAATTTATATATAATATATCAAAAAATACAAATTGAGCAATGCACTAACACCCTCCCCAATAAGTAAATATATTGCACTAATGGAATTGAAATATATGAGAAACCTCTGTATAAATGTTATTCCTAACTAATCAATTGATTTATAAATTTCGTTCCTATTTTTCAATATTCTACAAAAAATTAAAATATATATATATATAATTAATAATAATTAATTATAAATAGAAATAAATATTTCTTTACAATGATATATAAAGGGAATATTACAGATATCAAAAAGTAGAGATAACTACTATAAATACATGAAGAGGTCAGCCAGTAATATATACAATTATGGTAAAAAACTATTCCAACAATTTGAGTGCAAAAAAGATAACAAATATATCTATTGAGACTAAGAATATATTCAATTTGCACCAAATTTCAACCTAAACTAGCTACCTATTACCAGAGGTTCAAGTCTCTCAACATATGAATCGACCGTGCAATACTTACATTGTACAAGGTCAGAAAAACCACCAAACACCTCGACGCACGTTTCAAGGAAACCTTTTCATCAGGAGGCTCTTATTGGGGAGGGTGTTGGTGCGTTGCTCAATTTGTATTTTTTTGATATATTTTATATAAATTTAATAATTCTGAGCGGTGTATTCCTTCACCTCGCCTATCAACAAATGTATGGTCAAAAATTCCTCCATTATGTTTTTTCAAGTGATTTGTTTTTGTGTTTTTTATGGGTTTTAAATAAATAAATGTTTAAGAATTTTTTTTTAAAAAAAATAAATATTTGGTACAATATACTCAGTTCCCGTTTGTTTTTGATTATATAATCTTTTGAGTTAAGTTACTACCAATATTATGATGGGAAAATAAAGGATTTTTTTTCAATATGTATCTCCCTTGTATGTGGTAGTATTGGTCTTGGTATAGTGGATTGTGTTGTGTATGGAGGTCTCTTTTTCTCTCTATCAATAAAGGGAAGATTATTTAAAGTAGAGATTAAATACTTGAATGTTTAACCCCTCCCTGTCCTGTGACTATTACACTGTAGCAAATATACTAAGTAATTGCCTATTCTAAGGCCATGTGTCCACGTTGAGTATTTGATCAGTATCTTACCTCAGTATTTGTAGCCAAAACCAGGAGTGGTAAAATCAGAGAAAAGTATAATAGAAACACGGCTACATTTTTAATCCACTCCTAGTTTTGGCCTAGAAATACTGATGTAACAAACTGACCAAATACTGAACGTGTAAACGTGGCCTAAGGATAAGTAATAACTCATTCATATGTAGGGACCGATTGCTGGGACATCCACTGATCATGCAACTTTGATCTCCTTGAAAGTGGAGCTGATGTCCGACTCGTCCCCTGTTCCATTCATTCAATAAGAGATCACCTACCTAACCTGTGGATTGGTGATAACTTGTTTTTACCAAAGATCCCCCTTACTGCAAACTAATGTAATTGTACATCAGTTATTGTGCACGCACAGTCAATAATCCACTATAACGGGAATAACGGCTAACAGGTATTTGCATATTGCTGTAGGGTGGGCCCCAGACACCCCAGTCCGACCCTGGCTGCCAGTCACACAGGTATGTGCAATGCACAGTGTCCAGCTTACAGCCTATTGATGACGCTTATACTAGGCGGGCTGCCCAGCACTATAAAGGTGCATTGACACACAGGACAGATACCCCAAAGGGCCCGACTGCATCCTGCGGAAAATTGTGCAATAAAAAATGATATACAGTAAAATGATAATTAATGTGAGGTATTGGTCCATATTTTGGCCAAAATACATAAGCTCGTAACCCAAACGTGAAGGATCCCTACGCTTATTAGTCCCTACAGTATATTCAAAACAATTCACTGAAAAGGACATAAATTCAGAGAAAAAAGAAATTAAAAAAAATCACTATAAAAGCAGCCACCAGCAACACAGGTCAAAATGGCAAATGCACTCGCAGGATGCAGCCGGCCCCCTATGATAAAGGTTGTAAGCCAGACACTGTACATTGCTGTGTGACTGGTGCCCTATGTAAACCTCATTAGTGTGCATGTTTAATACCAGCAACCAACCCCTTCATGATTTGGTAGGCTGAGAGTGGCTGCCTCATCGGTATTCTGCCCCATCGGTATTCTGCCCCTGTGTTACCCCCACCTTTATCATAGGGGGCCGGCTGCGCCCTGCAGTGCGTCTGCCATTTTGACCTGTGTTGGCTGGTGGCTTTTTTCAGATTTTTTTTAATTGCTTAGCCCCATAGGAAAAATGAAAAAGTCTTGGTTATCACCTTTAATAACAAAATCTGATCTGATAAATAAAAAAATTCAAGGTAGATGCATATATAAAATAAATTCAATTTTCTTCTATTGAAGTGCTAAGTTCTTTCAAAAATACAACGGTTTTACATTTTAGTCAGCAAAAAAACAATCGTGTGCATTAGATTTATGAAATCTCATAACTTTTACTGGTATTGTAAAAATCAGCTTTTAATTTGCATACAAAATGCAACATGTGAAAAAATCCTTAAAGGGAATCTGTCAGGTCATTGTCTAGTACAATACTAATATTATCTTTAAATAGGGCTTAAGCAACTCTAAAGGTCCAGTCACACTAAGCAACTTACCAGCGATCCCAACAACGATAGGGATCGCTGGAAAGTTGCTAGGAGGTTACTGGTGAGATGTCACACTGCGACGCTCCAGCGATCCCACCAGCAACCTGACCTGGCAGGGATCGCTGGAGCGTCGCTACACGAGTTGCTGGTGAGCTCACAAGCAACCAGTGACCAGCCCCCAGCGCCGCGTGGAAGATGCTGCGCTTGGTAACTAAGGTAAATATCGGGTAACCAACCCGATATTTACCTTGGTTACCAGTGCACGGAGCTACAGAACAGAGCAGAGAACAGGGAGCAGCGCACACTTAGCGCTGGCTCCCTGCTCTCCTAGTTACAGCACACATCGGGTTAATTACCCGATGTGTGCTGCAGCTAAATGTGCACAGAGCAGGGAGCAGCGCACAATGCTTAGCGCTGGCTCCCTGCTCTCCTAGCTACAGCACACATCGGGTTAATTAACCCGATGTGTCCTGCAGCTACATGTGCACAGAGCAGGAGCCGGCACTGACAGTGAGAGCGGCGGAGGCTGGTATCAAAGGTAAATATCGGGTAACCAAGGACAGGGCTTCTTGGTTACCCGATGTTTACATTGGTTACCAGCCTCTGCAGAAGCCGGCTCCTGCTGCCTGCACATTTAGTTGTTGCTGTCTCGCTGTCACACACAGCGATCTGTGCTTCACAGCAGGACAGCAACAACTAAAAAATGGCCCAGGACATTCAGCAACAACCAACGACCTCACAGCAGGGGCCAGGTTGTTGCTGGATGTCACACACAGCAACATCGCTAGCAACGTCACAAAAGTTGTTCGTTAGCAGCGATGTTGCTAGCGATGCTGCTTAGTGTGACGGGGCCTTAACAGGATCAGTAAGTTTTATTGCTGTAGCTTCTCCTGTTATCTTGTTGTAAGCCCAGGAGAATTCAGTGTGACATAGTTACTAGTCATGCATACGTAAATACAAACTGCATTTGCCCTTCACCTCCCTCCCATATCTCAGTGCGGGCATCAGGGATAGTAAATCTGAACTAAATTTGCACTGCTGCCCCCACCCATACTCCCTCTCACCTCTCAGCAGTAATAGTGAATGCAATGGAAGGTGAGTGGGGGGGAGCAGTGTATATGAAAATTTTATTTACATACACTTGACGAGCTGTCACAAGGCACTGAATTCTCAAGAGAGTACAGCAAGATAACAGGAGAAGCTAAAGCAATAAAAGTTACTGATCCTAAAAGGTCTACTTAAGCCCTATTTAAGATAACATTAGTATTGTACTAAAAATCATTTAACAGATTCCCTTTAATAGCTGGGCTACCAGATTAAAGCAGTGGAACATAAAGCTATATCAAATGTTCCTTTTTTCTGGGGTATTCCCATGCACCCCTTCTCTCCCAAAAAAGGAAATATGGTTAATGGTTTCTTTTTTTTTTTTTGTCCTCCCCCTCCTATACCATATTAACAGGGTCATCCCGCAGCTCTTCATTCCCAATTTTTAGAGGGCCATCAGGCGGCCCTCACTCATGATTATGAAAAAGCAATCAGATGACTCTCACTCATAAATTTTGGAGGGCCATCAGGCGGCCCTCACATACATTTTAGAGGGCCATCAGGCGGCCCACACTCATAAATTTTGGAGGGATATCAGGTGACCCTCAAATGCATTTTAGAGGGCCATCAGGCAGCTCTCATTCATACATTTTGAATGGCCATCAGGCGACTCTTTCTTATATAAATTGGAAGGCCATAAAGCGGTTCTTACTCATACATTTTGGAGGGTTATCAGGTGACCCTCACTTATACATTTTGGAATGCCATGAGGCGGCCCTAATGGCAATTTTTTTTTTCAGAGAGCGAAAAAAAAGAGTTTATATCAGCTCACCTGTCTACCTTGTGTGTCCTGGTCCTCTTGATTCTCACAGAAGAAACCTTGATAAGGTATGTACATTGGTGAACAAAGAGAGAAAAACGGCCAGATGCAATGAATGACCGTTCCATGATTAGAGGTAAAAAGCAGTATAAAACTTCACATTGATTAATTTTTTATTGAAGAAATAAATCAGACAAAAAAATTGAAAAAATACACCATGGGGGACAAATGGAATACCAAAGCGTTACGGCTACTGCTTGACTTGGAAATGTTGCCATTTAGGCGTGTGGACAATGAGGCTTTCTGCAATCTTATGGTGGCGACTGTTCCTTGGTATTCATTCCCCAGCCACCACTATTTTTCCCGATGTGCTGTCCCCACCTTACACCAGCACATGTCCCATAACATCACGGCAGCACAGCCTCTGTGAAGCAGCAGCAGGCACTGCTAAAACTAATTTGTTTAGTTGACAAACAGCACACCGCCGCAGAGTTGATTAAAGGTATAACAAAACAGACAGAACTGTGACTCTCACCGCTAAATCTACAACCAGGCATGGTCGTGTGTGATAATGACCGTACCTGGTGGTGGTTCTGACACTTGGCAAGCTCACACATGTACCATGCCTAGCCCACATGCACAATTAGTGATTCAGCGGTTTATGAAAACCTACCCCAATTTGCCTGCGCTACTTCTCAATGTACGCCACATGTGCATCCATTTCTGCAGTGCAGTAGCAAAAATTCTTAACAGCTGATTAACATATCAAGAAAAAAAAAGTATTTCCCTGAAATAGGAAATCGGATGACAAATATCAAGGTATCATTTTATTCAACTTTCTATTACCTAAATGACCTTAATATAGTGGGGCTATCTGAGGGCTCATACTGTACGTAGGGGCTTGTGTGCGGGTTCATACAATATATATACCTTGACAAGCTTCAAAAAGAACCTGAAGACCCACCTCTTCCAACAAGCCTACAACCTGCCGTAACCCTCAGTCTCAGGGCCGGCTCCAGGTTTTTGTGGGCCCTGGGCGAAAGTGTCTCAGTTGTCCCCATCCACACATAGACATGCACAGATACATACACATACAGGCATACGTACACATATACTTATTTAAAGAGAAATTCACAAAAACACATATAAATAGACATAAATCTATACACAGTCATATACACTGACATTCATAGATACACATCATACATGCACACACACACACACATTATTTTTATATATTTATACTGTATATATATTTCTAATATGGGGAAGCCGGCAACAGCCTCATTCACCTCCCCGCTTGTCTAACAGACACGGCCACACATAGAGCACACTAACACTGCTGTATATACATCACAAGAGAGGCTGGGGACATATGTGGCGCCCCTGACCCGGTCAGGCACCACTGAGTACTGCACCCATGCTGGGACAGTACTTCCAGGTAATCCTAAGGGCCAAAATGAGGTGTGTACGCACAGACACATATCAACCAGGTCTCCCACACCTTTAGAGGGGACCCTTGGGTAGTCTCCAGAGAGGGCTAGCTTTCAAATCTTTTCAAGGGGTGTAGTGGAGGGGCTGGGAGCTAAAGTGCAGAGGTTGTCAGGAAAGGAGTGGAGCAAGCCAGTCTGGTAGTGGTGAGCGGCGGTCGCTAGGGGATACGCGCGCGGACACTAGTCAGACCCTGCACGAGGGTAGTAACCGTTGGCGGGGGAGAACGGTCACTTGGTAGTTAGAGTATGGAGCTCCTGGTGACTAGGCACGTATGGGGAACAGGTCCCTAGAGCAGACTCCAGTTTAAGTATCTGCTAAACCTGTCGGTGAAGCGAACTACAAGTACCTCACCAACTTCTCAGAGTCCGAGCCTCAGCAGCAACGCAGGGACCCATAAGGAGACAGAGCCTGAAGCCATCTCTCTTGGTCTATGCTGCCGGCAAACAGGCCAAACACAGGGGAGAAAAGGCAGTTGCGACTCTCTGGATAGACCCCACGGTACTGAAGTCAGGGGTTATCCGAATAAAGAAGTGCTAGGAAGGCGAGCTAACAGGTTACCCTCAGACTGGCCTGAAGGAGGCCTGGTTCTACCTGGTTTATCGCAGCATCGCCTGGGTCAACTCACCCTAACAACTGAAGTGAGTAAAAACGAGTTGAAAGACCTTTTGGACTGAGCCTGAATTATTCCGAGACCCGCTACCCTGCTAACCCGTGCCCTTGGGGCTGCCTCACTCACGGGAGGCTACACCATCTGGCTGCAGACCCCATCAGACCCAGACGCTCCTAAAACCTGCAGCGGCGGTCATTCACATCACTGACCGCAAGCCGTGAGTGGTGTCACGAGATATATAAAAACACTGACATTACCTGTTGCCAAATCGAACAAGCCCTGTGGCATCCCCGAATAGCATCAGCACCCCTGGGGTGTCACACATACACATTACTGGGGGGAATACATATTACCGAGGAAAGGGGTATACAGCAATGGGGGCATACAGCTCTAGAGGAGGGCAGTGACTCTGAGGTGGGGGGACAAACAGCCGTCAGGTGGGGTGACATGCAGCTCTGGGGGTATACAGCTCTGGGGTGGGGGGGACATACAGCTCTGGGGGTATACAGCTCTGGGGTGGGGGGGGACATACAGCTCTGGGGGGTATACAGCACTAGAGTGGGGGGACATACAGCTCTGAGGGAGTATACAGCACCTAGGTGGAGGGGACATACAACTCTGGGGGTATAGTAGTATGCAGCCCCCATATTCCATATAGTGTTATGAACCCCCACTGTCCTCCATATAGTATTATGTAGCCCCCATATGCACTATGCAGCCCCCATATAACATTAAGCAGCCCCCATATAGCACAATGTAGACCCATCTAGCATTAGGCATCCTCATGTATACAGCCCCTATATAGCACAATGCAGACACATATAGCATTAGGCACCCTCATGTAGTATACAGCCCCTATATACCACAGCACAGAGCCAGTTAGTATTAAGCACCCTCATGTAGTGCAGAGCCCCTATATAGTACACTGCAGAGTCAGATAGCATTAGGAACCCTCATGTAGTATACAGCCTCTATATACCACAGTGCAGAGCCAGATAGCATTAGGCACCCTCATGTAGTACACAGAACCTATATAGCACAGTGCAGACCCAGATAGCATTAGGTATCCTCATGTAGTACACAGAACTATATAGTACAATGCAGACCCAGATAGCACAGTGCAGAGCCAGATAGCTTTAGGCACCGTCATGTAGTATACAGCCTGTATATATGACAGCCTGTATATAGCACAGTGTATTTAGCACAGTGCAGAGCCAGATAGCAGTAGGCACCCTCATATAGCCTGTATATAGGAGAGCCTGTATACAGCACAGTGCAGAGCCAGATAGCAGTAAGCACCCTCATATAGTATATAGCTTGTATATAGGACAGCCTGTGTACAGCACAGTGCAGAGCCAGATAGCAGTAGGCACCCTCATAGTATATAGCCTGTATATAGGACAGCCTGTATACAGCACAGTGCAGAGCCAGATAGCAGTGTTATGGACAAGATTATGAACTATTAGGAGTATATATAAGAGTTATATGAAGATATCCAAAAACCAGGATTTAAGATGGTGTTTGAGCTATACCACACTTAGTTCTGCATTCAGACATAAGACTCAGACAGTCTGGACTTTCATGTGACAAGTGAATCATGCTGATATTGCTTAATATAATGAGGAAGCAAGCACATTACAGTATATTGTATATCACAGAATAAGCTCTACGATACTTTACCCAATAGGAGACGTGTTACGTATTATTGGCTGCGGCTGCTAGCCAATAATTCCCTTTAAATGTATCGTCCACTTCCGTATTAAAGTCATTTTATTCTATGCAGATCCGTGTCATGTCTCTGGTCTGAATGAAACAATAGTATGCATGCTACTACCAAATGACTTTAATTTGGATGCAGACAGGTTTAAGGTAGATGCACAATTAGATTACATCGCAGTAAATGCATGACCGCCTTATCAGTTGGCGCCCAACGAACCTTAAGACGAAGAGTCTAGATGAAGGACGGCCATGCTGACACCTTGATTCGAAAGGCAACTGCACGAGAGGGGAGATGCGCACTCCACAGGCAGGTGAGAAAATCTGTTTAATCTCACCTTGCGGACCTCATGCGTGTACTTACATTTCGAAAGGGGGGGTTGGGCTGTCCCAGTCTAGACACCTAATGACCACCATCTCGCATGGGATGGACATCTTGAGAGAACCCACCTGGTCAGGTTCACCTTAAGCTGTCTGTATAAATGTAATTCTAAATCACGTTAAATGTAATGTGGTTTTGTTTTTTTCTGTCTGTTCTGTGGAGAAAGCAGAAGTTCCAAGTTTCGTTTTCCTTCAGTTAGCTTTAGAGGAAAATGAGGAAGTTGTGATATACGCTGGTTATATGGTTATATATGTGTGTGTAATGCAGGTGAGATCAGCCACCTGGATGGTATATATAGTATCTTTATTGTTATGTCAATCAATGTGTTGGTTCATTATGTTGCCTGTCTGGAAGACTGGAAAGAATATAGCAGACGCTGGCGTTTGAGCAAAAATGAGGAAGTGTCACGGTATAATAGCAGCTGTTTCTTTGAGTGAAGGAAAAAATTGTACTTTGTAAAGTTAACTGTGAGTCAGAAGGTATACTGACTGCCATATACACCTATGAGTGACATGTCATCAATAATTGATGTTTGATAAGGCCCGAGAGCCTGGTCCTCGACCGAAAGAGGATTTGAAAGGGGGGTTTTAAAGGTACTGGTGCAGAGTTATAAAAGTGGGTGAAAGAGCGCTGACTGTTACCTGGTACGGTTTCCGCTAAGCAGTGAGTTGAACGTTTGTACACTGGCTCATTGTTTGCTTGGTGGATGGTGATATATTTTAAGAAATACATTAGTGAAACCCTTAACTTTGGCCTTAATCAGTGTTATTGAGTATTGGATGGACCGTCCTCATGTGGTTTATGTAGTGTGAACAGATTTTACTAGTACTTAGGGTATAGTGAGGGTGAATGTAATTTCTGATCACCCACGTGACACCTCTTCCTGGAAGCGGTAGAAAAACCTGCTTGTGTTGTGGACTGAGATAGAAATCGTTGTATTCGGTGGATGTGTATAGTCACTGGTGCAGAAGAGAAGTTTATTACTGCATGGACCAGGCATCCAGGTTAAAAATATGAAGTCTCTCCTCAAGGTGGCAGGGATTACTGCCAGGAAAGGGATATTAGAGGAGCAGGAATGGAAAGATGTCTTGTTGAATAAGCGAGGGGTTTTGAAAGACAAAGATCTCCTAATGGATGCTGAGGCATGGTATAGAACCTCTAAAGATGTTAAAAAAAAATAAATTAGCATGGAATGAGGAATGTGATGGAGATGGCAGATATTTCTATATTGGACCAGCTCAGAAAATGGCACCTCAGGAAGTGGCCAAGCTCATTAGGAAGCAATGCCCCCTCCCTCCTTATAAGTCGTCCCTAGAGGGTTGGACTTTTGTAGTTTGTCTAATGCCCTCCCTAGCCTCTCCAGACGCCATTTCAGGTCGGGCCGCCCCTAGTTCCTCTTCAGCAGCCATCTTAAGTCTCGAGGCCACTGGCCTATTTATTGCTGGAGCAGCAGAAGACACCAAGGGGGGGCAGGAAGACAATGAACTTACATCCCCACCCAACCTCCAAATTAGTGGAGAGGCCAAACCGACAACCTCCAGAGAAAAACCACAGGTGCTGTCCTTATTTGAGAACGTCAGCCCACACACTGCACCACCCCTTGATCACGATAGACCCAGACAAGGACGTCCCAGATATGTGACATGGAAACCCCAGGAGGTTGCAGTCCTTGTGAATTCTCTCCCTGATCCTGATTTGCATCCCATGCCTTTTTATAGGAAGATGTGCCAAACCCAGAAAACCCACTCTGCCACATATGCTGATTTGTATGGGCTCACCCAAATTAAAGCTGGGGATTCTTTCTGGACAGTAATTGAACCAGGTTTACAGTGAGGGGAGTGTACTTTATTATCACCCACGTGACACTGGTGCTCCAGTTTTTCCTGGAAGACGTTTGTATGTATAATGTACGCAGTTTCTGGTGTGGAACACCGTAGGAAAGTTGAAATTGAAAAAAAGAGAAGTGTTAGGTTTCTATTTCAACTTCTGTGAATGAAGTCAAATTAGACCAGCAAGTTTAATTGTAATGACACACGTATGTTTAAAAAGAGAATGGAGAATTCTCCCAAGGGGGGAAATTAGATGAGAATTGATTTAAGGTACAGGATGTGATATTGAATGTCAATATAGTGGAAGTATTGAGATGGTTTGAAGAAATGTAATTCTGAATCTGTCTGAGAAAATGGCACCTCAGAAAGTGGCCAAGCCTATTAGAAGCAACGCCCTCCACCCTATAAGCTATCCCATAGGTTGGACTTGTGTACTGTCTGTGGAGCACTGTGTCCACATAAGCCCACCCCATTATTTCCTGTCCTGAATGTAGATTTCTTTCTGTCACTCTGTGTTTTGGGTGGGATATGGTATGGGGATATTATGTCAGGGGCTGACAGGAGATAGGGATAAGCTGGAGGCTCGGCCCTGACCACCATTAGGTCTACCGTCGAGATGAGGGAAAGCACAGGGTCCCTAGTCACAGGGTCAGCCCAGGGGTCCCTACATAATCCATATTCCCAGTGACAGATTGAATACCTCCTGAATGTAGATGGCACAACCCATGTCCTTCCCTCCCAGGCCTCTTCAGACGCCATTTTTGGCCAACACCTACTTCCTCTTTTAGCGGCTGTTTCTTATCGGTAATTATCTTTAGCGGCCGTTTTAACTCAGACACTACATAGTTCCTCTTTTGACGCCATTTTAGTCTGGCCGACACCCAGTTCCCTTTTTCAGCCGCCATCTTAGGACCCAAAGTCACTGCTCTGTTTAGTGCTGATGCAGCAGAGGCTGCAGAGGGACATGGGAACCTGAAATACACACTACGTTTTTGGTCATATATGCAGTTGTGCTCCATTGTGTTCCCACTAATAAACCATAGCAGAGGACATTGCTGATAGTCCTGTGGAAACCTTTTCCCTTCACTTTTGCATATTTGTTTTTGCTGTACCTAGTATACAATTTATTAGACCATATACAATGCTCACTATTAGTCCTGGTGGACAGTGAATATTTTTCTGCCTATGGCAGTTGATGCTTAGCCTAGTTTTGAGATATTCTCACTTGTATGTTATCCTGCCTGGTATATTGCACCAGAGTTCCCTGATATAGAGGCTGGAGAATCATGTGGTCCTAAGGGGACATTGATCATCAGGAGTTGGCATATATTAGGGTTTTTGTTGGCAGCACCCAGTAATCCTTTGTGTCTTAAGCCCACTTTACACGTTGCAATTAGTTGTACAATCGCATTTGCGATGTGACACGCCCAGGTTGCATACGGGATCTATCAGATTTCACGTTGGTCGTTCATTTGCTGTCACACGAGCGTTAGTAGTCTATGTTAAATTGGTCAATTTTGTGTGCGATCCTTTAGATCATGTGTTCTGTGACGTATGCATTGAGCACCTTTTTTTTTTTTTATTTATTGACTTGCCAAGCGTGTGTAATGTGGGATGCGTTTTTACTATGTCATCTGCCATTCAGCTCTGCTACATGGCCGCTAACAGCAGACACAGACAGCCATGTAGCAGAGCTGAATGGCAGATGACAGCAGACACAGACAGAGCCGCACTGTCAGAATGAACTCGGGTGAACTTCACCCGACTTCATTGTGATGCTGCGGCTCTGTCTGTGTCGCGTCCTGATTAGCGGTCACCAGTGAAGACTCACCGGTGACCACTAATCCCCTGAGTAACTGAAGTTAGCAGCCCTCTCTCATATACTCACCGATCCCCGGCGCCGCGTTGCACGGCATTCACACTGCTCCGGCGGCTTTTACTGTTTTGAAAAAGCCGGCCGCCCATTAAACAATTTCGTATTCCCTGCTTTCCCCGCCCACCAGCGCCTATGATTGGTTACAGTGAGACACGCCCCCACTCTGAGTGACAGGTGTCACACTGCACCCAATCACAGCAGCCGGTGGGCGTGTCTATACTGTGTAGTGAAATAAATAATTAAATAATTAAAAAAAACGGCGTGCGGTTCCCCCCATTTTTAAAACCAGCCAGATAAAGCCATACGGCTGAAGGCTGGTATTCTCAGGATGGGGAGCTCCACGTTATGGGGAGCCCCCCACCCTAACAATATCAGCCAACAGCCGCCCAGAATTGCCGCATACATTAGATGCGACAGTTCTGGGACTGTACCCGGCTCTTCCCGATTTACCCTGGTGCGTTGGCAAATCGGGGTAATAAGGAGTTATTGGCAGCCCATAGCTGCCAATAAGTCCTAGATTAATCATGTCAGGCGTCTATGAGACACCCTCCATGATTAATCTGTAAGTTACAGTAAATAAACACACACACCAGAAAAAAATCCTTTATTAGAAATAAAAACACACACATATACCCTGGTTCACCACTTTAATCAGCCCCAAAAAGCCCTCCTTGTCCGGCGTAATCCAGGATGATCCAGCGTCGCATCCAGCGCAGCTGCATGGAGGTGACCGGAGCCGCAGCAGACACAGCCGCTCCGGTCACCTCCACACAGCAAATGAACACAGCCGCGCGATCAGCTGCTGTCACTGAGGTTACCCGCGGCCACCGCTGCATCCACCGGTGGCCGCGGGTAACCTCAGTGACAGCAGCTGATCGCACGGCTGTCTTCATTTGCTGCATGGAGGTGACCGGAGCGGCTGTGTCTGCTGCGGCTCCGGTCACCTCCATGCAGCTGCGCTGGATGCGACGCTGGATCATCCTGGATTACGCCGGACAAGGAGGGCTTTTTGGGGCTGATTAAAGTGGTGAACCAGGGTATATGTGTGTGTTTTTATTTCTAATAAAGGATTTTTTTCTGGTGTGTGTGTTTATTTACTGTAACTTACAGATTAATCATGGAGGGTGTCTCATAGACGCCTGACATGATTAATCTAGGACTTATTGGCAGCTATGGGCTGCCAATAACTCCTTATTACCCCGATTTGCCAACGCACCAGGGTAAATCGGGAAGAGCCGGGTACAGTCCCAGAACTGTCGCATCTAATGTATGCGGCAATTCTGGGCGGCTGTTGGCTGATATTGTTAGGGTGGGGGGCTCCCCATAACGTGGAGCTCCCCATCCTGAGAATACCAGCCTTCAGCCGTATGGCTTTATCTGGCTGGTTTTAAAAATGGGGGGAACCGCACGCCGTTTTTTTTAATTATTTAATTATTTATTTCACTACACAGTATAGACACGCCCACCGGCTGCTGTGATTGGGTGCAGTGTGACACCTGTCACTCAGAGTGGGGGCGTGTCTCACTGTAACCAATCATAGGCGCCGGTGGGCGGGGAAAGCAGGGAATACGAGATTGTTTAATGGGCGGCCGGCTTTTTCAAAACAGTAAAAGCCGCCGGAGCAGTGTGAATGCCGTGCAGCGCCAGGGATCGGGGATCGGTGAGTATATGAGAGAGGGGGATAGACTGACATGGACTGAGAGTGAGGGACAGAGATAGTGACGGACTGACAGAGATTAGTGCATGACAGACATTGTGAGGCGCTTCAGAACGCAGCTTTTTAGCTGCGCTCTGAAGCAGACCTTTTTTAAGCTGTGGTGCAGAGCGCACACCTGCGCACATAGCATCAGACAACAAAATCGTATGAGGGATGTCACACGTTACAATTGACTAGGTTCGTGCAACAAAACGCTCAATTCTAGAGAATGATACGATGTGTTTGCGATCAACGGTTTTGCGTTCAATCCTGATCGCATGTAGCTGTCACACGCAGATACCTCACAAACGATGCCGGATGTGCGTCACTTACAACTTGACCCCAACGACGGATTGTGAGATATATTGAAGCGTGTGTAGCGGGCTTTAGTTTGCAGGGTCTGACAGGAGATAGGGATACGCTGGAGGCTCGGCCCTGACCACCATCAGGTCTACCGTGTATATAGGAGAGCCTGTATACAGCACAGTGCAGAGCCATATAGCAGTAGGCACCCTCATATAGAATATAGCCTGTATATAGGACAGCCTGTATACAGCACAGTGCAGAGCCAGATAGCAGTAGGCACCCTCATGTAGCATACAGTGATTAATACTCACTTTTATTTGTTCCCCCGCTGCTCCGGTCTCCTCGGCGCATCCACTGCTGTCGCTCTGACCTCACTGCAGGCGCACAGTGATGACGTCACCGCGCTCCGCTGCAGAGCTGTCAGAGTGCCGACAGTCACAGGGGGGAGAATGATAAGAGAGGGAGCGCGCCGCTCACTCTCTCATCATTGCCCTCAATTGTATCGGCAACTGTGATGCCGATACAATTGAAAGCACGATCCTCGGCGGGGGGCGGTGACAGCACGGGCACCGGGCCCCCCTGAGTAGCGGTGCGCCACTCCTGCCACCGCGAGTGGGCATTTGACCGGGTTTGCCGGGTGCTGACGCCGGCCCTGCTCAGTCTGATATAGCGTCGCACAACTAGCTCTACCCTAACCTACTGTATCCTCATGTATCCCTTGTAGACTGTGAGCCCTCGCGGGCAGGGACCTCTATCCTCCTGTGTACCAGTCTGTACCTTATATTGTTTATGATTATTGTACTTGTCCCTAATATGTATACCCCTTTCACATGTAAAGCGCCATGGAATTGATGTATATCAGCATACATAATTATGCTCAATATTAAATGAAAATAGTAATATAAAATAGTAATTATAATTAATATGTTAATATTGAGCAGAATTAATTTCATCCTATTAGTTTGGCCCTCCACAGCAGGAATCAGCAGGTACAATTATTTCAAAGAAAACAATAAGTAATGCACCCTCCTTCCATGCCCTCTGTATGCACGCTCACCATGCAAGACTCCATTGCGGAAAAAAAATTATGCTCAAGAGTGTTTAAAGTTTGCTCAACAACATTTTGACAAGCCTGTGAAATACTGGGAGAAGATAGTCTGGTCAGATAAGACCAAAATTAAACTGGTGAGAAATTCATGTCAATCCCACGTTTAGAAATATATTTACTAAGAAAATTAGTGACGTGTTCAATACTTATTTCAATACTTATTTTACATGCAATTATGCCAAGCACATACAGTTAGGTCCAGAAATATTTGGACAATGACACACATTTTGGCATTTTACCTGCTTTCCAAAACATTTTCAAAATACTGTACATTTATGTAATCAATATGTCTTTTAAGTGCATATTCTCAGCTATAATTTTAGGGAATTCAAACCCTAATTTGAGTAAAGGGTACTTTACACCCTGCGATATCGGCACCGATAGCGCTAGCGAGCGTACCCACCCCCGTCGGTTGTGTGTCACGGGCAAATCGCTGCCTGTGGCGCACAACATCGCTAACACCCGTCACACGGACTTACCTTCCCTGTGACGTCGCTCTGGCTGGCGATCCGCCTCCTTTCTAAGGGGCCGTTTCGTGCGGCGTCACAGCGACGTCACACGGCAGCCGTCCAATAGCAGAGGAGGGGCGGAGATGAGCGACCGGAACATGCCGCCCACCTCCTTCCTTCCTCATTGCCGATGGACGCAGGTAAGGAGATGTTCGTTGTTCCTGCGGTGTCACACATAGCGATGTGTGCTGCCGCAGGAACAACGAACAACATTGTACCTGCAGCAGCAACGATATTTGGAAAAAGAGCGGCGTGTCAACGAGCAACGATTTTTCACGTTTTTGCGCTCGTTGATCGTCGCTCCTTGGTGTCACGCGCTGCGATGTCGCTAACGGCGCCGGATGTGCGTCACTAACGACATGACCCCGACAATATATCGTTAGCGATGTCGCAGCGTGTAAAGCACCCTTTAGGGTTTAGTAATTACAGCTGTTTATTATGTAGCTGCCTCTTTTTCAAGGGACCAAAAGTAATTGGACAATTATCTCAAAAGCTCTTTAATGGGCTGCATGGGATATTCCCTCATTAATACCTAATCAATTAAGCAGGTAAAAGGTCTGGAACTGATTCCAGGTGTGGCATTTGTATTTAGAAGCAGTTCTAGTGAACCCATAACTTGTGGTCAAAGGAGCTCTCAATTGAAGAAAAATAGACCATAATTATGCTGAAAAAAAAGAAAAAAAATCCATCAGAGAGATAGCATTAATATTAGGGATGGCCAAATTAAGAGTTTGGAATATTCTGGAGAAAAAAATGAGCACACTGGAGAGCATGGCAATTCAAAAATTTCTGAATGTCCAAGGAAGATAATAGTGGTGGATGATTACAGAATGCTTTCCATATTGAAGGAAAACCCATTCACAACATCCACCCAAGTGAAGAACACTCTCCACAAAGTGGGTGTTTCAGTATCTCAGGCTACCATGAAGAGAAGACTTCATGGGAGCATATACAAAGGGGTCACCACAAGGTGCAAACCATTAATCAGCCTTAAAAAGAGAAAGATTAGACTTTGTCAAAAAGCATCTAAAGAAGTCGCCCAGTTCTGGAAAAGCATTCTATGGACAGATGAAACAAAGAGTAACCTGTAACAGAATGATGGGAAGAAAAAAGTGTGGAGAAGGCTTGGAGCGGCTCATGATCCAAAGCACACCACATCTTCTGTAACACATGGTGGAGGCGGTGTGATGGCCGGGCATGCATGGCTTCCAATGGCCCTGGGTCACTGATGGTTATTGATGATGTGACTTAAGACAGAAGCAGCTGGATGAGTTCTGAAGTGTACAGGGTGATACCTTTTGCTCTGATCCCACGAAATGCAGCAAGGTTGCATTTTGTTTCACAGTAGAGATGGAAAATGACCCAAAACATACTGCGAAAGGAACACAGGAGTTTTTTAAGGCAAAGAAGTGGAATATTCTGCAATGTCAGTCACCAGATCTGAACAACATCAAGCATGTTTTTCACATACTTAAGACAAAACGTAAGGCAGAAAGACCCACAAACAAGCAACAACTAAAGTCAGCTGCAGTAAAGGCCGGCAAAAGAATGTCTTCAAAGCATTAAAAAAAGAACATTTTATTTATAGTAAAGTAAATTAGTCCAATTATTTTTGAGTCTGTGAAATGTTTGTAATTCCTAAATGCTTCATAGGATATTTTTGTTTAACCTCTTTAATTAATCCTGAAAGTCTCCACTTCAATTGCATCTCAGTTGTTTAATTTTAAATAAAAACTAGCGGCCTGCAAAGAACAACCCATACTCATCTCTCCCGCGTTCCCCCAGTGCTCTGATCCGGTGCACTGATTGTCTGTACAGTATACGTGATGATGTGATATCATTGTGTTTGCTGTCTCATCCGTTGATTGAGACACCCGACGCTTGATTGCGGCTCAGTGTACATGACCCTGGAGTTTCAGTAATGCGCACTATGATGCCACGTGTACGCGTCCTGGCTTCAAACTGAAGTAGTGCGCATGACCGGAAGTCTGGGATCATGTGCACTGAGCCGAAATCCAGCGTTGGTGCAGCGATGGCAGCGGAGAGGTGAGTGAGATCATCCTCTGACACTGTGCATTCATTAGCATGTTAGCACCCACACAGGGGTGTACTAACGTTAAGGTGAACTCTTAACCAGAGATCACTAGTTGCCTACTGCCTGGTCTAATTGGTGTGGGTCGAGTGCATGCTTGAAAAATGAGATCAGACACAGTCGGATATTCATCTTTCCTCGACAGAAGTCAGCCCATGCTCTGCTTTATTACAACTGAGCTTGCTCTGATATAACCTTGCAAAGGGGCATGTCCGGATGTGTTCATTGGTCAGTGGGTCGAACAATGTATTAGTCCATGAGCTGATTGGTAGGCGTCATTGTAGGCGGGTCTATGACATCATTGGATGGATCCATGGCGATGGTGATGGGAGGGACGTCATCTGGTGGATCCATGCTGGATGGTCTGGTCTGTAATGTCATCTGATCTTTGGTTTGGTCTTCTATCTTCTTACACCTGGACATTCCTTGCATTCCAGGCAAGGTGTGGAGAAACAGGCAATGACAGCCACCTTTATATCTGTGTCATGTATATGATCTGAAACCTGAATTATGTAAGGCAAATCGACATATTTCCCACAATGCTCTATGTCCAGAGGTTTATTAAGTATTTCATTTTATGGCTCTCCTCAACAGTCCCCCCTAAATACTTTATTAACCTTCTGACCCTACCGTGGTCCTCTAACACATCAGCTCTAATGCTTTAACTGCAACCTTTTTTTGTTTTGCTATCCACTATACAAGCAATGCTAAGCCTTTGCCCCCGCTGGTACAGACTGCTGATCAGAGAGTTGATCACATCCCGCACACACAGTTCACAGAGGCACAGGTAACTAGAACAGACTATTTAATGCCGAAGCGCTTACTCAGAATTTGAGATTAATCGATTAGAAAGAGTAAGGCAATTGTAAGAATAAGCTTCTTACTGTTATGCTGCAGCTTTTAGCGTTACTGTTTCTGAAAGACTGATTCTCAGTCAATATCCAAGTGCTGTCCGCGTCTTCGAGACTTTTCTACCTTAATACACCTAATTGTACCACAACACTAATGGATCTCTTCTTGTCTCGGGTCTATAATCTACCACCAGGAGGCCTTTAACAAGATTTCCCTTACACATGGATCCGATTACCTTCAGTAACACAGAGTAGCACTTTTACGGCTTCAAATACCAACAAATCAAACAATACCAGTTACCTATAAGTGTATGTTATCCTTAAGTCACTTAAACCCTTAAAATAATTGATTGGTTCAGGTCAAATAATGTCTTTCCCACCATGAGCCCCTATTTGTGTAATGTTCCTGTACCCATTGTTCCCTTATGGTTATTTCCCATGTATCATCCCCAATCTAGAAATTCTCCATAAGGTTCTATGTGAGATAATCCAGCACTATGTGACCCTCATTCTGCTGGTACGATGGACTCTTTACAGTGGTTGTTGTCTCCAGATGGGTTTTTCCTCAAGCTTCATGGAAGTCGCTGTGGTTGGGAAAAGCTGGACCGGTCCACCTGATTCTGACTCAGGGATCATTCTGACTTGTCTTTTTAGGATCACCCAGTCTCCTGGCTGGAGACCACGTGCTCCTGACACTGATTTAGGATCTAGAATTGGAGAATACACATATTTAACACACTATATAGGCAGTTGTATACGGCTCATACATCACTGGTCAGGATATCACACTGTATCTGCAGTATGTGTGAGAAATATAATCCCATTGTAGGTACTAAACCAAAAATACCTTATATAAAGATCTAATTATTAAAGGAAAACGAACATTTGTTACATGATTTGCAGCGTTCGCCATTATCTTGTGGATCATTACATGTTTATGTTATAATCATTAAAATTTCAAACAACATCCAGCCATGTGACTATAGACACAATTAAATATTCCAATAAAGGAGGGGCAGGGATTGGGGCAAGAGCCCTAAACTCTCCCTACCTCGCAGCGGAGGTCGGCACCCTATAAGGCGAATTGGCGCCCCCACTCACCGACGGCTCACCCTCCCTATCCCTACACTGCTAAGCTAATACGTGCTGCTAATGTCAGTGAGGGAATATAGAAACCGTGAGATACCGGGGATAAAGAGGCGTCTATATGCAATTATATATATCCAATTCATTCCCAAAGATTAAATATTCACACTCTGTATTTACATAGCTGTTTGTAGCTTAAATCAATATGATACAGCAAATTCAAGGACCAAACCCTAAAATAAATTAAATAGCTCACATGTATAACATGTACCCACTGTATAAATACAATAATAAGGCCAGGTAAAGTCATGAGGAGATCTCGTCCAATCACAGACTCTCCGCTGTCCAATTCACACTCCGGCTAATAAAATAAACGCATATTTATCAGACATTTAGCATGAAAGAAGCGCAACGCATTTCTCCCCTCTTCACAATGGCAGACAGGGGTTCATCAGGTACTGATCTCTATAATGACCTCTGCTATAGAATATGTTCTTTTACCACTTTTTAGGAACTCCATCTTTACATACCACCAGCACCATGAGTTTTTCAGCAGTAACGTTTTCCACACTGGATATGTTTCAGAGCAGACCTGAAAAGAAATTCACACAACACGCACAAAACTCATATAAACCTACTCATGGTAGATGTATATGACTAATCTGCAATCACCGGAGCAGTAGAGCGGATGAGGGGTTGTTTCTACGAGGTCTTTACAGTTTTTCTACCTTAATAGGCACACGTCTTACAAGACTGGAGGTGTCTGGCCACCTGGGTACTGAGCAGTGGTGCCGCCCAGATCTTGTCCATCCCAACACCTTTGTCACATGGGTTACCTGGGCCATTATTGAGTAGAACGCTCACGGCAGAGAAAGCTTACCGCCCTTTATCCGCAGACCTTCCTCAGTCATTGGCTCCCTGCGTCTCACACTCCGTTCCTTGCTGAATCGCTTGTTCCTGTAAGGATTTAAGAACACAAGGAGTGACCAATGTCACGGACGACGTGACAGGAACCACCGAGGTACTGGTCTGCATTGGACTCTCAACTCTAGGCCCATTCACTGCTTCTTTGTTGTGCACCTGTGCGAGCATCTCCTCCGGCTGCTGCCTATATCCACATTTTGACTATCTTACCCCTTTCCGCTCTACGAACCACAGTGATCACAAATCTTCATCTCATTCTCCTATTCCGATGAGAGAGGAGTGGTTTGATTTTTATTACCTCATGTTGTGTAACCTCAGCATATCCAGTGCAGAATCAACCAGCATCTTGGTATCTGGATCCATCTACGGAAAAACTCAAAATCTGCATTAGCAATGGGCTCATCTGAGACATGTTCAAAACCTGACGATTCTTGTTACATCAGAGCAATCATGAGATATGTCTGTCTGCTGTATCCTCCTTACAGATAAAAATATAAAGAACACTTAATAGAAAAACTCAATTGATGAACAAATTAAAACCTTAAACAATAGGTGTGACTTTCCACATCATCTTTCCCCCCTTTTTGAATCTATTATCCAAAACATAATTAGATTCAAAAAGTGTGTGGCCCCAGAGCTCTACATTTAGGCAAAAAAAAAGTCACATTGTGAAGATTGTACCTAAACGGGAACAGCAGAAATATCGTTTTATGTGTAGCCTTATAATGGAAAACTATTTCATTGGCTTTTTAACCTTTGCTTGGACCACAGATATCTGCATTACAAACTTTCTATAAAAAGAAAACAGATGATTCAATACATTATATATAAAACACAGAATTCCATAAATCATCCACATACTTTTAAACCAAATTATTGTAATTATGAATAAATTATTATTAATAAAAATTATTATTTTATCATTATTATTAACAACAATAATATTAATAACGTAACACAACCTCTGGATATAGAGGCATTCATTAAGATGTAAACTTAAATAGATAGAACTAACCCCCCTTGTAACTTGATACTCTAGTGGAAGAACCTGTATTTTCATCCACCCCCTGTAGCCACAAACACACAAACAAGTTGTTCCTCCCCCAAAACAGGAAGTACACTATTTATTTTCACTGGACACAAGTCACATCTCTCTTCTGTTGGATTTTTTTTTTTTTTACCTAAAACATGCAGCTCTCGGGATTTATTTGCCACATTCAAAATTGGAATATTTATTTATCAGATCCATAACGGAAATATGTATTATTTGCTTCTTTATCATGACCTCTACTGCAAAGGTACGTTATTTAAAGGTTTTTTTTTCTAATTTTATTGCTTAGTAATTAATAAGTAAAGCCCACTTTACATGTTGCAATTAGTTGTACAATCGCATTTGCGATGTGACACGCCCAGGTTGCATACGGGATCTATGAGATTTCACGTTGGTCGTTCATTTGCTGTCACACGAGCGTTAGTAGTCTATGTTAAATTGGTCAATTTTGTGTGTGATCCTTTAGATCATGTGTTCTGTGACGTATGCATTGAGCACCTTTTTTTTTTTTTTATTTATTGACTTGCCAAGCGTGTGTAATGTGTAGGGATGCGTTTTTACTATGTCATCTGCCATTCAGCTCTGCTACATGGCCGCTAACAGCAGACACAGACAGCGATGTAGCAGAGCTGAATGGCAGATGACAGCAGACACAGACAGAGCCGCACTGTCAGAATGAACTCGGGTGAACTTCCCCCGACTTCATTGTGATGCTGCGGCTGTGTCTGTGTCGCGTCCTGATTAGCGGTCACCAGTGAAGACTCACCGGTGACCGCTAATCTCCTGAGTAACTGAAGTTAGCAGCCCTCTCTCATACTCACCAATCCCCGATCTCCGGCGCTGCACGGCATTCACACTGCTCCGGCGGCTTTTACTGTTTTGAAAAAGCCGGCCGCCCATTAAACAATTTCGTATTCCCTGCTTTCCCCGCCCACCAGCGCCTATGATTGGTTACAGTGAGACACTCCCCCACTCTGAGTGACAGGTGTCACACTGCACCCAATCACAGCAGTCGGTGGGCGTGTCTATACTGTGTAGTGAAATAAATAATTAAATAATTAAAAAAAACGGCGTGCGGTTCCCCCCATTTTTAAAACCAGCCAGATAAAGCCATACGGCTGAAGGCTGGTATTCTCAGGATGGGGAGCTCCACGTTATGGGGAGCCCCCCACCCTAACAATATCAGCCAACAGCCGCCCAGAATTGCCGCATACATTAGATGCGACAGTTCTGGGACTGTACCCGGCTCTTCCCGATTTGCCCTGGTGCGTTGGCAAATCGGGGTAATAAGGAGTTATTGGCAGCCCATAGCTGCCAATAAGTCCTAGATTAATCATGTCAGGCGTCTATGAGACACCCTCCATGATTAATCTGTAAGTTACAGTAAATAAACACACACCCGAAAAAATCCTTTATTAGAAATAAAAACACACACATATACCCTGGTTCACCACTTTAATCAGCCCCAAAAAGCCCTCCTTGTCCGGCGTAATCCAGGATGATCCAGCGTCGCATCCAGCGCTGCTGCATGGAGGTGACCGGAGCTGCAGCACACACAGCCGCTCCGGTCACCTCCACACAGCAAATGAACACAGCCGCGCGATCAGCTGCTGTCACTGAGGTTACCCGCGGCCACCGCTGCATCCACCGCTGGATCCAGTGACAGCGGGTAACCTCAGTGACAGCAGCTGATCGCGCGGCTGTCTTCATTTGCTGCATGGAGGTGACCGGAGCGGCTGTGTCTGCTGCGGCTCCGGTCACCTCCATGCAGCTGCGGTGGAAGCGACGCTGGATCATCCTGGATTACGCCGGACAAGGAGGGCTTTTTGGGGCTGATTAAAGTGGTGAACCAGGGTATATGTGTGTGTTTTTATTTCTAATAAAGGATTTTTTCGGGTGTGTGTTTATTTACTGTAACTTACAGATTAATCATGGAGGGTGTCTCATAGACGCCTGACATGATTAATCTAGGACTTATTGGCAGCTATGGGCTGCCAATAACTCCTTATTACCCCGATTTGCCAACGCACCAGGGCAAATCGGGAAGAGCCGGGTACAGTCCCAGAACTGTCGCATCTAATGTATGCGGCAATTCTGGGCGGCTGTTGGCTGATATTGTTAGGGTGGGGGGCTCCCCATAACGTGGAGCTCCCCATCCTGAGAATACCAGCCTTCAGCCGTATGGCTTTATCTGGCTGGTTTTAAAAATGGGGGGAACCGCACGCCGTTTTTTTTAATTATTTAATTATTTATTTCACTACACAGTATAGACACGCCCACCGGCTGCTGTGATTGGGTGCAGTGTGACACCTGTCACTCAGAGTGGGGGCGTGTCTCACTGTAACCAATCATAGGCGCCGGTGGGCGGGGAAAGCAGGGAATACGAAATTGTTTAATGGGCGGCCGGCTTTTTCAAAACAGTAAAAGCCGCCTCAGCAGTGTGAATGCCGTGCAGCGCCGGGGATCGGGGATCGGTGAGTATATGAGAGAGGGGGATAGACTGACATGGACAGAGAGTGAGGGACAGAGATAGTGACCGACTGACAGAGATTAGTGAATGACAGACATTGTGAGGCGCTTCAGAACGCAGCTTTTCAGCTGCGCTCTGAAGCAGACCTTTTTTACGCTGCGGTGCAGAGCGCACACCTGCGCACATAGCATCAGACAACAAAATCATATGAGGGATGTCACACGTTACAATTGACTAGGTTCTTG
This sequence comes from Anomaloglossus baeobatrachus, assembly GCF_048569485.1. Classification (NCBI taxonomy): domain Eukaryota; kingdom Metazoa; phylum Chordata; class Amphibia; order Anura; family Aromobatidae; genus Anomaloglossus; species Anomaloglossus baeobatrachus. Next base: position 112,900,254 of record NC_134361.1, on the reverse strand, counting down.
CAACAAAACACTCAATTCTAGAGAATGATACGATGTGTTTGCGATCAACGGTTTTGCGTTCAATCCTGATCGCATGTAGCTGTCACACGCAGATACGTCACAAACGATGCCGGATGTGCGTCACTTACAACTTGACCCCAACGACGGATTGTGAGATATATTGAAGCGTGTGTAGCGGGCTATATTGCTCCTTGTGACTGTCCTGACTCAATCCAACCTGCACACTGGATCTATATTTAGTGTTTTCCACAACTACCCAATCATTCAATGTTCCATCTTTTAGTGCTATAAACATTTACTAACACTTCATATGTTATTTGGTGGGAGCAGTTTTGTCAACTTTACACAGTTTTACTAACAAAATGGCCACTGCCAGAATAGCACATGGCTTCTTTGTGTAAGGGCGGTTGAACCACATGAGAGGGGGAAGGGAGAAACTGATTTTACTTCTGCTAAACTTACAAGTTTAACCAATTATCCTTCCTGCCTATATTCCATACTCTATACATATACACACAGATTTACATATCCACAGTCCTGGTCCAACTACAGTTAAAAACACTAATTTTTCTGTCTAAGTATGTACTACTCCATTCAGCCATGTGCTTCATCCACCATTTTAAAATCTGTAGGAACATGTGGCAGAGAAAAGGGAAAACTGACCTCACAGCTGCTCAAACTCTGTCTCCCCATTTTCTATAGTCTGTACTTATACATATATATATATATATATATTTATACACACACACATATGTCCTAGATCTAAGTCTAATTATAGATAAAAACACTTATTTTTCTGGCTAAGTATATAGTACTCCATCCAATCCATTGCTCAAACATTTACAGAGCACATGGTCTTCTTCACACATCCCCCGCCTTTTCTTTGTTTAAACCATGCATGCCTCGGCCACCATGTGCTTCATCCACCATTTTAAACCATGCATGCCTCAGCCATGTGCTTCGTCCACCATTTTAAAATCTGACCTAAAATGGCTGCAACCAAAAATAGCACATGGTTTATCACAGGATTGCAGCCTAGAGTCCCCCCATCCCAACAAAATCCACTCTCATCCGGATTTTTCCAGCACAACTAGACGCAACTTCACCAATTTCTCCATCTTTCTCTCAAGATAAACAACACCAAACAATCTTTCTCTATGCAGACCAAGATAAAAACAACAGACAAACAAAGATGGGGAGATGATTCACAACTGAAACACTAAAGAAAACCTAGGGTTGGCAGCATACACTTCCAAATCCTTCCTTACTCTGTCATGTGGTCCCTGTCTGATTTCTGCATTCCGTAATATACAAAAAATACCTAGTATCACCACTGACTACAAGGTGTCTATACCGGCCGATTCGCCTCTCTTGGAGGACTTATAACTAGCCTAATAAAAAACCACCTAGTATCACCCCTGACTACAAGGTGTCTATACCGGCCGATTCACTCCAGGAAAACACTTTAAAAAGGTTAGATTTATGTATAACGTAAGGCTCTGCACTCAGTCTAGCTAAAGCTGGGCCCTTACATATGGCTCTGCACTTAAGTCTAGCTGATCTTGGCACTTACATCTGGCTCTGCACTCAGTGAGCTTGGCACTTACATCTGGCTCTGCACTCAGTGAGCTTGGCACTTACATCTGGCTCTGCACTCAATCTGAGCTTGGCACTTACATCTGGCTCTGCACTCAGTGAGCTTGGCACTACAAAAAGCTCTGCACTCAATCTGAGCTTGGCACTACAAAAACCACAAACCGTATCACAGGCAACCACAAACCATATACTTTACACGTTTTACAGATACCACTCACAAACCCACATTCTCTCTTCACAAATACACAACAGGCAGCAGGCAACTGAATATGTGACGGTTCTTCCGAGATTAATATGGCCAATAGCCGTGAGACCCGTCTGCCCGTCAACAGATACCCCAACAAACCGGACACAGTCAGGCAATCAGTGCCACACACCCCACTGAGACCACGGGAAGACTACAGATTATGAAAAATCAGCAGACTTACCGTACTCTCGTTCGGAAGTGATCAGTTTCCTGGGGTGTCCAGCACGTCATGCCATTCCAGTTGCCGGTTCATCAGGATTTCAGGTGTCTACGTCTATTGGCCCCACGTTGGGCGCCAATAATGTTAAGGTGAACTCTTAACCATAATACATTGTTCGACCCACTGACCAATGAACACATCCGGACATGCCCCTTTGCAAGGTTATATCAGAGCAAGCTCAGTTGTAATAAAGCAGAGCATGGGCTGACTTCTGTCGAGGAAAGATGAATATCCGACTGTGTCTGATCTCATTTTTCAAGCATGCGCTCGACCCACACCAATTAGACCAGGCAGTAGGCAACTAGTGATCTCTGGTTAAGAGTTCACCTTAACACTAACATGCTAATGGAGACGACTAACAAGGGAAGCAACGCCCTTAGGACTAGTCCCCTAGTCCCCATGCTCATTAGCATACGATAAAAGATCATTAGAAATACGTTTTCTAAAGATCCCTTTATCTATGCTATATCAATAGCAGGAGCAATTACCCAAACCAGGGAAATGGATATGTCAGCAAGATAATAATGATAAAATATAACTTTTAATTATTCCATTAAAAACAGGGGAAATAAACAACATATAAATTTGGTGATAAGCCGATACTGAATGTAATCGTCAGAAACCGCAAGGTCAATCTGACCTGTACCAGTAAAGGCAAAAAGGCACACTAAATCATACAACAGTGTAGGGGCTCATAAAAGGGTGCCAATGGTAACCCTAATAAATATGACATAAAATGGATGGATCTCACCGGTATAGCTTCATACTCTCTTTTCAGGTGAAAGCAGAATCTCAGAGGGGGAGCCACTTATACATGGCTACCAAATAAACCCTCAAGTGACGATCCAAAGGTGGCATACTCCAGTCTCCCAAATTCATATGTTGTTTGTTTATTTCCCCTTTATCTATGCTACCAGATGCAGTGACGGTTAGGCAGGGATTAGCAATATGCACCCAGAACTGCTCGTTCTTCTGGGTGCATATTGGACCTGACAGGTTCCCTTTAACTGTCATTATACCGTTAATGGCGTGTCTCTGGGTGTCACTACTGTAAGGTGGTAGCAGCTGGATGTGCTTGCGACTGTTTCTCAGAGCTGAATCTGGCTTGTGACCATCAGTCAGAGCTGAATGTGGCTTTCATAGTCAGAAAGGTTGGAGACCTCTAGCCTATGTAATTGCAGAGGAGGGCGAAACAAGGGAGCAGAGTGTGGACCAGATAGCTGACTACATATACATAGACCCTCTCCATAATCTATCAGTGGTATGTAATAATCCTACAATAAGCATTAAAACTCTCATGCAGCATGTTATTAACACTTATAGGCATTGTTTAAAATGAGCGTAGTTTTTGGTCGTATCATGGGGATGTGGTGGAACCGGATTCCAACTATCAATGTAACAAGAGTTTGTAAATTCAGAACTTTCTGTGATCCCTATAATCACTGTTCCAAAGCATCTAGTTATTTCTCACAGCCTTTCTGAACCTGGAGAGTAACAGGCTCGATTATCCCTATGCAATCCCTGCTGAGGTATTTTTAGATACCCTAGGGAATCGCCTCAAACAGACTACCTAATGTTCACTCCAAAGGCTTCTCTGTAAAGAAAAATCATAATAATTGCCTTGTGTTCGGTTTGTCTGTGTTCCAGTTTAAGGAGGAAGTGAAAGAAACCTTTCAATAAAGTCTTACAGGAGATCACTAGAAAGCCACCCCACCAGTTGAGTTTCAGAAGGAAACTCTGCTTTGAATATTAATGAAGCCGACCCATGACTTTGATATGTCATTGAAGAAGTAGAAGAACACAAATCAAACTGGACCACACAGAAAGCATGAGTGTGCAGAACTCACACCAGTGCACACTTTGTCTAATTCCATTGCAGCATTATCAAGATTTTAGAGGGCAGGACAGAATTTTTAATAATTACTTTCCAATGTAGCTCACTTTTCCAGTAGTGTCTTTATGTCCAAAACATATTTGTCTTTATAATATTCATAACCAAATAATTATTTCTATAGGAAACATTGTAAGCATTTTATTTGCAACAGTATCACTCACATAATACAAGCATCAGACAATTATCATATTTTTCGGATTAAATGTGAGAGGAAAATGAGGGGTGCGTCTTATAATTTGAATAAAGCTTACTGGGAGGTGGGAAATTGGCGGGGGGCTGTCTGTGCGGCTCTCGGTGCGGGCGGCCGGGTGCCTGTCTGTGCAAGCGGCCTGGTGCCTGCCGGTGTGTGCAGGTGGCTGCCTCTCTGTGTGAGTGGGTGGGCGGCCTGCTGGCTGCCACTCTGTGTGGCAGGTGGCCGGCTGGCTGTGCGGACTGCGGTGGCTGTGCTGGCAGCAGAAGCTGCGGTGGCTGTGCTGCAGGTGTCCTAGATGGTCTGTCCACAGTCCGGGCTTCAAATGATGGCGCCTGGAGTCAGTGCGTGCGCAGATGGAGCTCTTGGATGAGAGCTCCATCTGCGCATGTGTGACGCCCTGGACCCCAGGGGGCACAGGTAATTACATCAGCCACATACACACACACTCGCCCCCTGTGAGGTGACACACATGTCACCCGAAAGGGAGACCTGATGCCTCCCCCAGGGTAAGTAGAGCACACCAGGTGGGCGGAGTCAGGCGGAAAGACACGCCCACTGAGGAGACTACTGTCCTGGGGCAGGAAGTTCAAACAGACGAAGTTTAGAGTTGACAGTGAGTGGTAGAGGAGCAGCTGTCAGGGACCTGGGTAGGAGCCTGGGCCCCTTAGAAAACGTCAGGCAGGCAGGCGGTGGTGGCCGTGTGCAGGAGTACCGGTACAGCAACCGGCAGAACCGTACAGACCGGGCCTGGGTTGTGGCCCGTCGGTCCCGAACCGGGGAGTCAAACGTGTACCGGGGCACCAACAGGAGGGTACTCAGACCCTGACCTACCTTAGAAGCAACTGAGTATAGGCGAATTGACTGATTGCTGGCCGGACCTCATGGGTTCATCCACAACCAAAGTCCCGAAAGAAGGCAAAAGCCCACCGAGACCGGGTGAGCGCCACCACCAAGGGCCAAACACCCGACGGGCCAGCGCCTGCGGGCAACCGAGGGCTCCTCCGGCAGCTCAACGCTGGGGAGCGGGCTACCACTGCTTAGGCAGGGGGGCCGAAACACAAACATCCAGAGGTGCACAGGAAAAGGGGCCACCATCAACCCCACAGGGGACATCAGCAGCCGGCCGCGGGGAACGACCACTACCGAACTTTGGTTTACCAGTGACTCAGTGTGAATTAATCGTGAGTACACCAGTGCCATCCGGGCAAGACACACTACACCGCGGCATGGCGCCCTGCACCCCGACAACAACAACCGCCAACCCTTACAGTCGCCTCAGTCCCCCACCGGGCCCCGGGACACACCGCCCCTACCCACATCTCAGCTGCGGCCGCAACACCTATCCTGGATGAGCCCGCCATCGCTTCAGCCGCAGCGGTGGTGCATCTCCCGTCGCCACGACCCGTGGGTGGCGTCACGACCCGTTACACGACCAACATCATCCCACTCCCTACTCCCCTTAACAAGAGCGACGTGGCCCCCGGTCCGGAGGCGCTCGTGCCACCGACAGCCCGAGCCCGGACCTCGAGCGGCTCGGGCCGAGCAAGCGGAGGAAGCGGCCGGGCCCCTCTCAGGGTGGTACACATGCACCACTCCGGGCACCATTTCTTTGAGGCCCGGACCGCCGACAGAGCATCTGGGACAATCGGTGTACCAGCCTGCTCCACCACACAACCACCGCAGCTTCCGCTGCCAGCACTGACCCACCACCGCTGCCGCTGCCAGCACTGACCCGCTGCCACTGCCGCCAACACTGACCCACTTTTGCTGCCATCAGCACTGACCCGTCGCCACTGCCACCAGCACTGACCTGCTGCCGCTGCCAACACAGACCCGCCGCCGCTGCCAGCACAGCCTCTGTTTCCAGTGACCCTGCTCCACCAACGCTGCTGCCCCCCTCCAGTAAGACAACACCAGAGCATAAGACGGACCGCATTTTTTTTTTACCTTTTTTATCTCTAAATTTGGGGTGCGTCTTATAATCCGGTGTGTCTTATAAAACGAAAAAATATGGTATATATTGCACTTATATTTATCTGGCTTACATAGCACTTTTATGTTCCACAGTGCTTTACAGACATTATTTATCATCACTCTCCTCATTGGGGCTGGTAATAATCCAACCTAAACACCATATCAGTATGTCTTTTGTTAATACAAACTCCTTGCAGATCTTGTCCTTTGGCCCTGGTTCCACTTGCGTTTTGCATGGACGAGTGCAATCTGATAAAACATCGGATTACACTCATGTGTTGACATGGGATATGAGCTACTCGGTCCCGGGTAGTGTATCTCTAGGGAATGTCACTTTGGTGGCCGTTGCCCGGTTCCGTGCCCTGGGTGCTTTTTGAAAAAATAAAATGGAAATATTTACAGGGGATTGTTGAATAAAGTTTATACGTGATGCAACTTGCGGTTTTGCGGCTCTAGAGATGGAGCCGCCGCTGCACAATGTTCACTACTGGGGCTGGTGTTAGTGGCAGCCTCCGCAAGCAGGGCCAGGCCCCAGAGGATTGGTGTTGCAGGTGGGTGTTGAAAGAAGGTAGGCCACAAAGGGAGTTTGGTATAACTGGTTCTTTTTACTCACTGCAAGCTGGTAACTGATCACCCGAGGCTGGCTGGTCTTAAGCGCAGGTCCCATTAGTCCCAGTGCCAGTTTAGTGACCTGGTGGCTTCTTTCCCCTGCACCTGTCTTTGGTTGGTGGGTCCCCGTGGCGTAGAGTGGCTGGGGGTTCCCTCCTGGTTGTGTTCTTCAGCAGTCCGTATGACGGTAGCGTGAACCCTATGGCATTGGAGTCTCTGGTCCTGTCCCAGATTCTCCCTTCGCTACTGCGTTCCGAACTTCAAGGTTAGTGAGGACCTTGATGGTCCCCTCGCAGATTTTATCAGGTCTGCCTGGAGCTTTTGCCTGACCTAGGATTCTGTACCCTGTTGGTGCATAATTCCAGGAGTACTCCACCGGCAACTAACCACCTGGGCCCTCAGGTGGTTTGCTCCTGTCAGTCCGTCTGCTTACTTTCACTCCACCACTACTGTGTGTCTTCTTTTCCACTGTCTCCTCTGTCTGACTCTTCACTCTGTCTGCCCCTCCCACCTGGTTGTCTAGTGGACTGGCTCCACCTCTAGGCGGCCATCCATTGGTCTGACCCTAGCCTTGTACCATTCTATGGGGGGATAATTGGGGAAAAACAGGGATTATCTGTAGTGTTTGTGCTTTACCGGCACTGGTTTTATGGGTCCCTAGGGTGTAGGCCCTGCATCCTGGTGGGGATGCAGTACCTCGTAGCTCCCTGATGGCTTCAGGGGCGCTACACTTGCACCAGTGCAAAACTATGTCATCTGACCGCAGGGCGATGATGTACGCAGAGACAGGCTGGGGTGGAGATGCGAAGAAAGTGCTCCCTGCCTCTACTCTGCATCTGTAATCCGATCGGAAGACCGGATCACAGTCGCATGACCCTCAGCTGACATTCACAGCAGAGGGTCATTAGCATATCACTTCCAATGCTCTCGCATCGGAAGCAAGTTAAACCGAGGCCTTTGATTTGAAATCGGGATCCCAACGCTGCAAAGCAACAGAGCAAATTCCTGAGCCTCAATGCTGCCCAATGTGCCAGAAGATTTAGCATATCTAGTAGGAATCCATACCTCCCAACCGTCCCAGATTCTGTGGGACTGCCACGATTTTAGAGGTGTCCCCGTGGCTCACAGCTGATGTCCCGGCTCCTACCCTCAGTGCAGTGAATAAATTAAATTAAATTATCATCGGCTCTGGATTTTCAGGGGAGCCAGGACTCGAACCCGTGGAACTGTGATTTCATTGTTTCAAAGGCAGCAGCTTTACCACTGAGCTACTGCCTGTATTGCCTATATTGAAACCAATAGGAAGATTTTGTTATCTTGACCTCTATACTGCAGGTGAGACACCAGAAGCAGGTTATTCAGCTGCAAAGATGGATAGAGGGATGGATGAATGGAGGGATAGAGGGAGGGATGGATGGATGATCGAGGGATGAATGGAGGGATAGAGGGAGGGATGGATGGATGATCGAGGGATGAATGGAGGGATGAATGGAGGGATAGAGGGAGGGATGGATGATCGAGGGATGAATGGAGGGATGAATGGATGAATGAATGGAGGGATAGAGGGAGGGATGGATGATAGAGGGATGAATGGAGGGATGAATGGAGGGATAGAGGGATGGATGGATGATCGAGGGATGAATGGAGGGATGAATGGAGGGATAGAGGGAGGGATGGATGGATGATAGAGGGATGAATGGAGGGATAAAGGGAGGGATGGATGGATGATAGAGGGATGAATGGAGGGATGAATGGAGGGATAGAGGGAGGGATGGATGGATGATAGAGGGATGAATGGAGGGATAGAGGGATGGATGGATGATAGAGGGATGAATGGAGGGATAGAGGGAGGGATGGATGGATGATAGAGGGATGAATGGAGGGATGAATGGAGGGATAGAGGGATGGATGGATGATGGAGGGATGAATGGAGGGATAGAGGGATGGATGGATGGATGATAGAGGGATGAATGGAGGGATGAATGGAGGGATAGAGGGAGGGATGGATGGATGAATGGAGGGATGAATGGAGGGATGAATGGAGGGATGAATGGAGGGATAGAGGGAGGGATGGATGGATGATAGAGGGATGAATGGAGGGATAGAGGGAGGGATGGATGGATGATCGAGGGATGAATGGAGGGATAGAGGGAGGGATGGATGGATGATCGAGGGATGAATGGAGGGATGAATGGAGGGATAAAGGGAGGGATGGATGATCGAGGGATGAATGGAGGGATGAATGGATGAATGAATGGAGGGATAGAGGGATGGATGGATGATAGAGGGATGAATGGAGGGATAAAGGGAGGGATGGATGGATGATAGAGGGATGAATGGAGGGATGAATGGAGGGATAGAGGGAGGGATGGATGGATGATAGAGGGATGAATGGAGGGATAGAGGGAGGGATGGATGGATGATAGAGGGATGAATGGGGGGATAGAGGGAGGGATGGATGGAGGGATAGAGGGAGGGATGGATGGATGATAGAGGGATGAATGGAGGGATGAATGGAGGGATAGAGGGAGGGATGGATGGATGATAGAGGGATGAATGGAGGGATGAATGGAGGGAGGGATGGATGGATGATAGAGGGATGAATGGAGGGATAGAGGGATGAATGGAGGGATAGAGGGATGAATGGAGGGATAGAGGGATGAATGGAGGGATGAATGGAGGGATAGAGGGAGGGATGGATGGATGATAGAGGGATGAATGGAGGGATAGAGGGAGGGATGTATGGATGATAGAGGGATGAATGGAGGGATGAATGGAGGAATAGAGGGAGGGAGGGATGTATGGATGATAGAGGGATGAATGGAGGGATGAATGGAGGGATAGAGGGAGGGATGAATGGAGGGATGAATGGAGGGATAGAGGGAGGGATGGATGGATGATAGAGGGATGAATGGAGGGATAGAGGGAGGGATGTATGGATGATAGAGGGATGAATGGAGGGATGAATGGAGGGATAGAGGGAGGGAGGGATGTATGGATGATAGAGGGATGAATGGAGGGATGAATGGAGGGATAGAGGGAGGGATGAATGGAGGGATGAATGGGGGATAGAGGGAGGGATGGATGGATGATAGAGGGATGAATGGAGGGATAGAAGGAGGGATAGATGGATGATAGAGGGATGAATGGAGGGTTGAATGGAGGGATAGAGGGAGGGATGGATGGATGGATGAATGGAGGGATGAATGGAGGGATAGAGGGCGGGATAGAGGGAGGGATGGATGGATGATAGTGGGATAGATGGATGGATGATAGAGGGATGGATGATAGAGGGATATATAGATACACGACAGATAATAGATAGAGATAGAATCATAGATAGAATCATAGATAGAGACATAGAATCATAGATAGAATCATAGATAGAATCATAGAGAGATAGATAGATAGAATCATCGATAGAATCATAGATAGAGAGATTGATAGAATCATAGATAGATAGATAGAATCATAGATAGATAGATAGATAGAATCATAGATAGAGGGATAGAGATAGATAGATAGAGGGATAGAGATAGATAGATAGAGGGATAGATATAGATAGATAGATAGAGGGATGGATAGATAGATAGATAGATAAATACTGTATCTCAATGTAGGTGAAGGAAAGAGTCAGATTCATTTGTTCCCATAAAACTACTATAAAGAAATGAGGAAAAAAATACAAATACAATTTTTTTTTTTTATCTTCACCACCTTGTATTCAAACCAGCAACGTTCAAAACTTGTGTCCAGCAGCACTCCTAGCTGCTCTAGCTGTTGAGCCACTAGGATTGACCATGTCAGTGGGAGGATTTTACATAAATGAACCTACAATGCAGCCCATTACATCGCATTGTACAGAGCAGCGTCTCTATCTCCTGTATTCTAGAGAGGGAGGAAAAGAGGATTTTTTTTCTTCTAATAAAGTTACTAAAAATAATAAAAAAAAAATAGAATAATGTAATTTTATTACACTTTTTTATAAAATAATAAACATCACAAATCAGCAAATAACATGGACATATTTGGTGTCCCTGTAATCGTAATGACCTGAACAACACAGCGATCAAGTTATTTATGGGGATCGGTAAATGGCGTGAAAAAAATGGCGCAATTTATTATTTTTCTTTATTAAAACCCATAAAAAATGTAATAAAAATGGATCGTTGCGGCCGTGTTCACACATAGCGTAAATGCTGCATTTTTTCTGCAGGTGTCCGCGCCACGAGTGCAATAACAATGTTCTCTGATTATTGCGTGTTTGCGGTAGTTTTTATGCATTGTCCTCTTATTTGATACATGTTTGTTGCTTATGTGAATCCTGAAGCTTATAAAGAAAGAAACACCAAATCCGCACAGTTCAGCGACGTCTTTCCACGCACCAGGAGCGGAGATTTCAGGACGTCTCATCCACTTTGCTTGGACAATTAGTCCATATTCACATGTAGTGTAAATGCGGCATTTTTTTCTGCTGTTTCTTTGCACATTTATTCTGCTGTGTTTAATTGTCCAAGTAAAGTGGATGTGATTCCATGAAAAGACGCCGCTGAATTCTGCGGCTTTGTTTTTTTTTTTTCTCTGGAGGTTTCTATGTGGAGCTTAAAAAAATGCAGGAAAAAGCTTCTCTGTACAATAAAAACACTTAAAAACGCAGATTCACATCTGAACCAAAAACACATTAAATAATGGAGAAAAGGCAGAAAAAATGCAGCAAAAATGGAAAAAACAGAGAAGATAGTTATTGTGTAGTTTGGTGCAGACAGAAACAAAAAGAAATAGAATTTATGCAACATGTGAACACGGATTGATAGGGACAAATAAGCAACATGTCATATAGTGACACATTGAAATATAAAACAATTCTGACTGCTATAAATATGAATGAACAGTCTGGGACATCTGCTGAATGACCCTTAGGCTATGTCCGCACGTTGCTTTTTACCTGCTTTTTTGCTGCTTTTTCAACTGCAGCGTTTAATGCCAAAATGGATGTGTTCTGCTTTTCAAGCAAAGTCTATGGGAATTTGGGTTTCTTGTCCGCGCTATGCAGTTCAAACTGCAGCCTTTTTGTTGCAGAACTTTGGTCAAAAACTCAGCTTTGCAGGGCAAAACCCAAATGGCAAAAACAATCAGCCTTCCTCCGGGCACCAGTTACCAACCTACTGTGAGTGAGGAACCCAGTTACACTGCAATCCCTTGTATAGCCTAACGTCTTTCCGCGCCTAACTCCATCACATACCCTCTTGGGGCCCGGCCCAACTTGTGGAGGGCCCAACATCCAGACTGATGTCAACATAAACCCCAGAGACTGTGCAGCGGCGGTTGTATCTCTATAACCGCAACCCGCAAGTGGTGTTGTAGTGGGTGAGCATACCCCCTACGAAAGGGAGCTTAGTTAACCGGAGATGTCATTAATAAAAGTGTTTTATTTGTATTGTGTTAGGGCACCCCCTAGTGGCCAGGTGGGACGGCTGTCACCACAGTGAAGGAGGAGCCGGCAGAAACCAGGGGGAGGGAGGAGAAGTGTGTGTGAGTGTGTCAGTGGGATCCGGGACGTGAGAGAGTGAACACCAAGGGGCAGAGTGTGGGAGCTGAATCCATAGGGGGCACCGGAGAGAACGGGAGTGAACGGAACCTCAGAGAGTGAAGCAACCGGTGTGGGTCCGGTGTGTGTGTAACCGAAGTGGGAGCCCGGCGAAGCGGATTGACCAGGGCACATCCCCACGTGAGGGTACGTTAGGACAGGTTGTCCCCCAGCTCCAAGAAGTGTTTTCTGCAACTGCCGGATTGTGAAGGCGAGTGTAATAAAAGATGTCTTTTGTTTTCACCACATCCTGCCTGAAGACTGTTTGTACAACGACCGACGATTGCACCACCACACTCTGCCCCGCCAAGTCAACTCCCGACCTTGAGGTAGTGGTGGAGCCAGGGGTAAGCCTGAGAACTACGACCACGACTACAAGGCCGGAGGCGCCCCTGGCCCCTCATTACATGTGGCGTAGTCGGCAGGATGCGAATTCCATGCCTGGGACCCAAGAAGCCGGAGATCAAGTGGTGCCTAGGGCACAGGATCCGGATCATTGGAGAAGATTCCCAGTCCCATGGTGGGAAGAAGAGGCAGTGCCCGCAGCGTTGGACCGGGCACAAGATGGCGGCAAGATGGCCGTCGTCTGTGAAGATGAAGAAAGCGCGCGAAAAGTTGGCGCCAAAAGAAGAGCCTGGGGCTGGCCAGTGCCGAAAAAGAAGTTCGGAGTACTCCGCCCAAAGAGGGGAGGTGCCGGTCCCAGGGCACGCAGAAAAACATGTGAAGTGGGCGGTGTTTTGAAGAAAAAGAAGAACCGCCGCGGAGAGGTCGATATGATGTGTGAGACTGGGGGTGGAGTATGCCCAAGAGCGGGAAAAATAGGTCCGCCTCCACTTCCTCCAGCATCTCCACTGACCTCGCCGCCATTGCCAGAGCTACCGATTGTTTGCGCGATGGAGACCTCCAGGCAGCAACAGGAGATAGAGACCGCGAGGGCGTCCCAAGCAGTCTGCGGCTGCAGCTGCGGATGTGTCACCGCTCAAGTTACTGGCCGCACCAGGAGGACAAGGGCGCCCGTCCAAAGTAACCTGGATCACCACGTGGGACGCCGTGACCGGGGGAACCACAACAGAGGTCCGGGCGACCTATACCACTCCGCTGCCGTCGGGGAATCGGCCTCCGGGAATCCTTCCAAACCCAGACCTAGAGACACCCCCGCCCGTCGCGGTGGGACCGCCGACCCCTACTCCTGTACAAGCCCCGGAAGACTCACCTACCCGGAAGCTGGAACAGGATAATTGGGGCTTCTTCTGGGACCCGGTGCAGCCGTCTCCCCTACCTCACAGAAAGTCACCGTCCCCAGAGCCAGACCCCGTACAGGAGAGACTGCTCGCTGAAACTGTCGCCCGGGAGATGATGACCGGTCCCCGGGGTGAAGAGTTGGAGTTACAGTTCACCACGGGCATAGTGGTGAAATTCAATCAGCAAGAGGGCTACGGCTTTATCCGGGAGGAGACAACCGGCGATGATTATTTCTATAATCGGGTGCATCTGGATGTCGAGGGCTTACCTCAGCGCCTACACACACTCTACCCAGGGGAGAAGGTCCGGTTCATACCCGAGGTGGGATGCCGAGGCCTCTTTGCGGTCAGCGTCACCCGAATGCCCACCTCACAAGAAGCTGTTCAGTGGCAGCAGGAATTGGAGTGGGAGGAACACCAATGCCGGCGGCGGGCGCAGTCAAGACCGGTACTGGCTGAATCCTCTCATCCAAGACGCACTTTAGCCGTCGCTCCGGAAGTGATGCCCGGACTGACCACCGACTCGGAGAGGGGAACCCCGGCGGTGCTGGCTATTAGCCAGAATCTTAACACCAACCCGGTTATCGTTCTGGATATACCTCCGCCGCCTAGGGTAGCGACCCCATCACCCCCGTCGGTGACTGAGGAGACCACGGCACCGAAGCCTGCCGTCGCCTACGAGCCCTTTCAGAGGCTGCGCCGACAGCCCGGACAGTCTCTGTCGGACTACATCAGGGCTCAGAGAGCCGAATGGAAGCGAGTTTTGCACCCAGAGTAAAGCACCCTGACCGGCTTATTTGAAGACCGGTGTTGTTTGCAGTTAAAGTTTAGCAACGTTCAAGTGACTGAGCCCGGAGAGAGTCTGCTGCCGGACTGGGCCAGGGGCTCCTCCGCGTCATTGAGAAGGAGAAGTTTTGTGTTCCTGTTGTTCACAACCAAGACCGGGAGCGCTGCTAAGCCTCCGGGCACAACCAAGACCGGGAGCGCTGCTAAGCCTCCGGGCACTACCAAAACCGGGAGCTTCCAGTTGGAACTCCGGGTGCTGGACTGGTGCCCCTTCTTCCGGGCAGCCTGTTGTGGACCGGTTCGTAGTTTATCCACCATGTTTTGCTTAAGTTTTAAATATGTGTGATTTTTAGATGGAGCCTTGCCGGGAGGCTCGAGTTTTAAGAGGGGAGGTGTGTAGTGGGTGAGCATACCCCCTACGAAAGGGAGCTTAGTTAACCGGAGATGTCATTAATAAAAGTGTTTTATTTGTATTGTGTTAGGGCACCCCCTAGTGGCCGGGTGGGACGGCTGTCACCACAGTGAAGGAGGAGCCGGCAGAAACCAGGGGGAGGGAGGAGAAGTGTGTGTGAGTGTGTCAGTGGGATCCGGGACGTGAGAGAGTGAACACCAAGGGGCAGAGTGTGGGAGCTGAATCCATAGGGGGCGCCGGAGAGAACGGGAGTGAACGGAACCTCAGAGAGTGAAGCAACCGGTGTGGGTCCGGTGTGTGTGTAACCGAAGTGGGAGCCCAGCGAAGCGGATTAACCAGGGCACATCCCCACGTGAGGGTACGTTAGGACAGGTTGTCCCCCAGCTCCAAGAAGTGTTTTCTGCAACTGCCGGATTGTGAAGGCGAGTGTAATAAAAGATGTCTTTTGTTTTCACCACATCCTGCCTGAAGACTGTTTGTACAACGACCGACGATTGCACCACCACACTCTGCCCCGCCAAGTCAACTCCCGACCTTGAGGTAGTGGTGGAGCCAGGGGTAAGCCTGAGAACTACGATCACGACTAGAAGGCCGGAGGCGCCCCTGGCCCCTCATTACAGTGTCACGACATAAAGTTTACTAATTCTTCCCCTGTACATAACCCCTTTTAAAGCAACCCCAAGGGTGATGGAACCGGGCAACAGCCACCCAGTGACATGTCCCAGTAGTGCACCGCCCAGAACCGAGTACCCCATAGCCCTGGGGCAAGTCACTCATTTTTTTCCAGAATATACCAAACTGTTGATTTGGCCACTCCTAAGATTACTGTTATCTCTCTAATGGATTTTTTTATTTTTTTCGGCCCAATGATGTTCTACTTCTCCTCCATTGAGAGCTTATTTGACCTGATGTGTGTTCGCAACAACAACTTCCAAATGCAAATGTCACACCTGGAATCAGTTCCAGACCTGCTTAATGGATGATGGATTAATGAGGGAATAGCCTATGCAGCCCAGTAAAGAATTTTTGAGATAATTGTTCAAATACTTTTGGTCCCTTGAAAAGAGGCAGCTACATATTAAAGAGCTGTAATTCCTAAACCCTTACTCCAAGTAAGGTATGAATACCCTCAAATTATAGCTGAGAATATGGAGTTAAAAACACATATTGATTACTTAACTGTATATTGAAAATGTTTTGGTAAACAGGTAAAATATCAAAATTTGTGTCACTGTCCAAATATTTCTAGACCTACCTGTACCTTCACTTTGAAGATTGGATATTTCATTGCTGTAAAAAGTTTTATAAAAACTCCAGGAATCAGTGCTGCAGTTGATTGGCATGTGCAGCGGGTCAGGACTATGTGGGTCGGGTTTTCCTTCATTATTCCTCTCCTGTGTGGTTTCATGGCCTCTGTGTAAATAGATCCCCCCATGACCATGATTACAAATCTGGCCAGGGCGTGTGCAGTGTACAATTGAAGTATTTCAATTACTTCAATAAAATGGCGTTGGAATCGACACCTGCACACACCACTATCTCCGGCGCCATCTTATTGAAGATGCTGTCCTCCAGCTTGTGACGTGTTGGATGCTCGTTCTGAGAAAGGAGTCCTCCTCTGAAACGTCCTGTGAGCTTGTTTGTGTGGTGAGATGCTGTAAGGCTATGTGCGCACGTGTGCGTAATTCATGCAGTTACGCTGCGCTTTGTAGCGCAGCATAACTGCATGCGTCCTGCGTCCCCTGCACAGTCTATGGAGATTGTGCAGGGGCCGTGCGCACGTGGCGTCTTAGAGCGCAGCACTTCGGCTGGTGCCCGAAGCGCTGCGTTCAAGAAGTGACATGTCACTTCTTCCGTGCGCTTTGCCGGCAACCCCTGCTCTGTCTATGGCAGGAGCTGCAGGCAGAGCGCATGGAATCGGCTTTTTTTTTTTTTTTTCTACGGACATTTTCTGCAGCGATTTGAAGCGCACGTGTGCTCTTCAGATCGCTGCAGAAATTTCTGCAGGGCTAGTACGCAACGTGCGCACATAGCCTTAGGGGCGCACCTCCTCTTGTCTTGTCTTGTCTTGTGACACCGTTCCCACGGTGTTTACGAGGCCAGAGCATGCGAGGGTGCAGGTGAAGTGACCAGCCAGGGAGGCCTCTGCCTCTGTAGTCGTGGCAGCACTATGGTGCAGGCACATCCCTGGCTTCATCACTTCTTTAGAGTTAAAACAATGTGTGTCAGTGTCTTCGTTCTCCATTACACAAAAAGACTTCAGGCAGGAGTTGAATGCAATAAAAGAGAACATTTATTCAGCACAGTCCAATAATCCGAACAGCAGACAGCAAAGAAACAGGCAGTTGTAGACTCTTTCAGTGGAGCTGGGGACACCCTGACCAAACGCCACCTCGGGTGGGGATATGCCCTCCGTACTCTACTTCCTTCGGGCGCCCACTATTCAGCCAAGCATACACCGGACCCACACCGGCAGAATAGGCTCTGAGGTTGCGTCCACCTCCTTATCTCCGGTGTCCCGTGCTGTTTCGCTCACACTCTGCCCAAGTGCACACACTGCTGTCCCGGATCTCTCAGCTCGACAGACACTCCGGTAAAAACCACTCCGGTCAGCGGATCACGGCAATATTAGTGGAGCTGGGGACACTCTGACCAAACGTCACCTCGGGTGGGGATATGCCCTCCGTACTCTACTTCCTTCGGGCACCCACTATTCAGCCAAGCATACACCGGACCCACACCGGCAGAATAGGCTCTGAGGTTACGTCCACCTCCTCCTCCTCTGGTGTCCCTTGATGTTCCGCTCACACAATCGCACTTGCCGCTGCAGATGCTCGCACTCCGCTGACCCGGATCTCTCTCCCCACACACATTCAGACCTAGCCTAGATATCCGGCCGACTCCTCCTCCCCGGTGGCAACAGCCGTCCCACCCGGCCACTAGGGGGTGCCCTAACACATCACATAAAAACATAAAATTCACCACTTTTAATAATCACAATGCCGGGTAACTATGTTAAACTAGTAGGGGGTAGACCCACCCACTACATGCCTCCCCTCTTAAAATCCGAGCCTCCCGGCAAGGCTCTAAACTTTAAACATATTAGCACATAAAAACCTTCTGGGTCGGTCCTCAACAGCGGCACCAGTTCAGCGGCGCTCCCGGTCTTTAGGGACGCTTTATGGCGCAACAGCGCTCCCGGTCTCTGGATAGCGCCCGGAGGCTCAACAGCGCTCCCGGTCTTAGATGTGCGCCCGGAGGCTTCAATAGCGCTCCCGGTCTTTGCTGGAGATGCCCGGAGGCTTCAATAGCGCTCCCGGTCTTAGATGTGCGCCCGGAGGCTTCAATAGCGCTCCCGGTCTTTGCTGAAGGGCAACAGGCCCGTAAAACTTTTCAACAAAAGCAACTTTCTGCCGGTTTACAACAATTCCGGTCTTCACAGGTGCTGGAGCGAACAGCTTACTCTGGGGGCCAGGCTCTCTTCCATTCTTCCGCTTGAGCCTGGATATAGGCCCCCAGAGATTGTCCTGGCTGGCGGCGGATCCGCCTGAAAGACACCGGAGCGTAGCACGGCTCCTCCGGCACAGCTGCTGCAGCACCTCTTGGTGGTGATGGCGTCTCTGCCCGAGACGGTGGTGGTGCGGCGGGCGACGCGTCCAGCATGAAAACTGGCCTGTTGTTGACATTTTGCGTCACCGCCACCACAGTTGGAAGCCTCTCCGGATCGAGGGCTGGCTCTGCCTCTGCTTCCGGGGCAGCCGTCGGTACGCGCCGGGGTTGAGGAGGCGCGGCCGGTCTGGTACGGCTCTGTCGTCGCTCTTGCTGCTCCTCCCACGCAATTTCCTCCTGCCACTGCTCCGCTTCCCGGGTGGTGGGCATGCGGGAAACACACACCGCAAACAGACCGCGGCTACCTTTGTCCGGCAAGAAGCTGACTTTCTCGCCCGGCCACAGGGTATGGAGTCGCTTGGGGAGTCCTTCTACATCCAGGTGAACTCGGTTGTAGAAGTAGTCATCCCCGGTCTCTACTTCACGGATGAATCCATACCCCTCCTGCTGGTTGAATTTAACAACCACCCCGGTCACGAACTGCTGGGCCAGATCCTCTCCACCGGGACCGGACAGCATTTCCCGGACTATGGTCTCAGCCAGGAGTCGTTCCCGGACGGGATCAGGCTTCGGGGGCGGAACACTGGGACGCGCCCTCTCCGGCGGGGCGATGACTGGGTCCCAGAAGAAGCCCAGGTGGTCCTCCTCTAGACGCCCGGCTAACTCCTCGGCCGACTCCGGCACCGGGACAAACGGTGTGGCGGCGGCGTTAAGCTGCGGGGTGTCCCAAGGGAAAACAGCAACCCCCGGACGGCTTGGCATGGGCGGGGTAGCATAGGTCGCCTTCACTTCCGTAATGGTGCTCCCGGTTTGAGCGTCCCATGAGGTCTTCCAAGAGACCTTGTCCGGTCTTGTAGAGCCTCCCGGCCCAATGGGGAGATCCGCTATCGCGGCCTCGTTAGCAGGGGCGAACCGGGGTCGGCCTCGGCCAAGGCTGATGAGGGCCATAGTCGTCGCCAACTCCGCAGGTTGCCCAAAGTTCTCCATCTCGGTTCTCAACGGAATCACTGGTAATGGCGGTGGTGTCGACGCTGAGACTGGAGGAAGTGGAGGCGGGTCTTCGTTTCCCGCTCTTGAACAGACTCCACCCCCAGCCTCACGCATCATCTCGACTCCTCCGCCGAGGTACTTCTTTTTCCTTTTCTTAGTCTTCAATGCCCTGGAGCTGGCGCCTCCCCTCTTTGGGCGGAGTACTCTGTCCTTTTTCTTCGGCGCCGGCCAGCCCCAGGCTCTTCTTTTGGCGCCAATTTTCCGCGCGCTTTCTGTTTCTTCACAGACGACGGCCATCTTGCCGCCATCTTGTGCCCGGTCCAACGCCTTGGGCACTTCTTCCTCCCACCATGGGACTGGGAATCTTCTTTCATAATCCGAATTCCGTGCTTCAGGCACTACTTGGTCTTCAGACTCCTGGTTCTCCGGCAAGGGACTCGGATCCTGCCGACTACGCCACATGAAGTGACCAGCCAGGGAGGCCTCTGCCTCTGTAGTCGTGGCAGCACTATGGTGCAGGCACATCCCTGGCTTCATCACTTCTTTAGAGTTAAAACAATGTGTGTCAGTGTCTTCGTTCTCCATTACACAAAAAGACTTCAGGCAGGAGTTGAATGCAATAAAAGAGAACATTTATTCAGCACAGTCCAATAATCCGAACAGCAGACAGCAAAGAAACAGGCAGTTGTAGACTCTTTCAGTGGAGCTGGGGACACCCTGACCAAACGCCACCTCGGGTGGGGATATGCCCTCCGTACTCTACTTCCTTCGGGCGCCCACTATTCAGCCAAGCATACACCGGACCCACACCGGCAGAATAGGCTCTGAGGTTGCGTCCACCTCCTTATCTCCGGTGTCCCGTGCTGTTTCGCTCACACTCTGCCCAAGTGCACACACCGCTGTCCCGGATCTCTCAGCTCGACAGACACTCCGGTAAAAACCACTCCGGTCAGCGGATCACGGCAATATTAGTGGAGCTGGGGACACTCTGACCAAACGTCACCTCGGGTGGGGATATGCCCTCCGTACTCTACTTCCTTCGGGCACCCACTATTCAGCCAAGCATACACCGGACCCACACCGGCAGAATAGGCTCTGAGGTTACGTCCACCTCCTCCTCCTCTGGTGTCCCTTGATGTTCCGCTCACACAATCGCACTTGCCGCTGCAGATGCTCGCACTCCGCTGACCCGGATCTCTCTCCCCACACACATTCAGACCTAGCCTAGATATCCGGCCGACTCCTCCTCCCCGGTGGCAACAGCCGTCCCACCCGGCCACTAGGGGGTGCCCTAACACATCACATAAAAACATAAAATTCACCACTTTTAATAATCACAATGCCGGGTAACTATGTTAAACTAGTAGGGGGTAGACCCACCCACTACACAGGCGCCTCCCTTGGAACGAGCATCCAACACATCACAAGCCAGAGAAGAACATCTTCAATAAGATGGCGCTGGAGATAGTGGTATGTAATGCAATGAAGCTTCCAATCTGGAAAGTAAAGGTATGATGTTATTCACCATTCTGGTGCCAGTATGGCAAAGCCTTTACTTTATATGTGCAAATCCTGGTGGTTGCTTCCACCCCCCCATCTCATTGTAGATTGTAAGCTCTCACGAGCAGGGTTGTGTTTTTTGCATTCTAGATAAATGAGTGGTCTTGAATAAATCATTATGAGTCATTTGGTAATCATTAGTAGTTTTTTTTATCACTCTTGTGAAAGGACTATTGGTAGAAGTAATAGGGCATTATGCTGTGATAGTCCTCATTTCCATCCTATGGCGGCCCTTATTTTCAACCATGCACAATATAATTTGTCATTTTCCTTTTTTAAAGCAGGTCAAACATCCTTTCCCTTACACAAACAGAGCTTCTTTCCTCATTGCAGTTTGTGGTTTTCTGCATGATCCAAAACCAACATCAATGTCCACACTTAAAAATGTCTGATCTGTGCCAGCCTTTCACACATAATGTTTGCAGCACACAGTTTTATAGCAGAAACACATGAAACATAGAGCACTTCCATGCCCAGCATCTCATTAAAATAGCTGACTGAAAGATAGAAGTAAATGTGACAGTTTTACAGAGCGGCGCACGTTTCTATTACTGTATACTCTGCTCCCTTCATCACTTGCTGTCATTGTCATCTACAAAGTGTTTCCCATTCATTGCTTGTTGTACAGGATCCTTATTCTTCTCCTCCTTCTCCTCCTATTAGACCAGATTAGATTGAGATACAGACATGGACAAAATTGTTGGCACCCTTGTGTTAAAGTAAGAAAAATCGCACAATGGTCACTGAAATTACATAAAGGGAACCTGTCAGGTCCCTTATATGTTCTAACCTACAAGCAGGGTGATGTGTGGCCTAGAAACCCCTTCCTACCCATCACTGTGTAGTAATATTGTGTAATATGAATGTATAAAAAACGTTTTATAACTTGCATGTTCCCTATATAAATGATCAGAGGCTCCAGTCCCATGGGCGTTTGCATGCTTTCCGTGGTAGCATACCCCTGTGGGCGTGATACAATGGATGTACATGAGCGACATCACTGTCAGCTCCTTGAGATCCTGCGCGTGCGTGCCTATCATTCCCGCATCCTTGTTATCCGGGTGCTTGCTCTCAGCTTCAGATGCGCTCTGCGCATGGTCAGAACCGCAGGAGTCTTATGAGCATGCGCAGAGCACGTCTGAATCCGAGAAGCAAGCACCTGTCGCGGGCGGCGGGGCGCTGCGCTCGCTAACGCTCGAGTCCGGCGCTGTTGCTGCTGCTCGGTGGCTCGAGCGGTGGGCCGGATCCGGGGACTTGAGCGGTGCTCGTCGCCCGTGAGTGAAAAGGGGGTTGGTTTGTTTTGGGGATTTAGTCCGTGACGCCACCCACGGGTTGTGGTGAAGATGGGCACCACCGCTGCTGGTGACGGGGATAACGTGAGCGATGGTAGGGAGCAGCTGGGATGTTGTTTTCCCCCTCCGTGGGTAGGGGTTGGTGGTCCCGGGACCCGGTGGTGTGACGGGGAGGCAGGGTCAGTGAGGTGCAGGGTTGCAGGGACAGCGCGGCGCGGTGCCGGATGGCACGGGTGTACTCACTCAGCAAAAGAGGCACAAAGTTTCCGGTGAACCAAACGGCTGGATGGACGGGTCCTGCAGCCGGCTGCAGTGTCTCTCCCCAGACAGGTGATGGTGGCTGTCTCTCCCTGCACCTTTGTGTACTGTCTTGACGCCAATGGCTTCCCAACGGTAGTCCGCTCCCCGGTGTATAGATACCGGAGGAGCCCATTTTCCCCGCAGGCGCTGGCCCTTGGACTTCTAGCCGGTGGCGGTGGCTGTATGTCCTCATGGTGTGAGTGGTTGCCTTCAATCGGGACTTGGTTGTTAGGGAACCCCGGGTGTTCCTGTCACATTCAGATTTGACTATTAACGGCGACTCCAAGCCTGGTCGGGGTCCGATGGCCCTGCCTGGGTGTGCTTAGCTTCACTCCGTTCCCTGGTCCGATACCGGTGGGCCACCGCCCAGTCCCGGTCCTTACGGCTCTGCGGAGTTCCACTAACTCCTGCAGGCGGCCACCACTGTCTGCCAACCTTGCTGTAAGTGCCTGGGCTCCGACCCAGACACCTGCAGTACGTGACCGCTCTCTGTCACCTCAAGAACTCAACTCCTGCCTTTCCCGCCTCCAGGCCTGTGAACTCCTCGGTGCGTGGGGCCAACCGCCTGGCTCCGCCCCACCTGGTGTGGACATCAGACCCTGGAGGGAGGCAACTAGGGTTTTGTGTCTGACTAATGTAACTGTCTGGGGGTGGGGGTGTGTGTTTGTTTTGTCTGTGGCTACCTGGCTAGTCCAGGGCGCCACACACCCGGATAACAAGACTGCGGGAATGGTAAGCGCGCACACGCAGGATCTCAAGGAGCTGACAGTGATGTCGCTCATGTAAATCCATGGTATCACGCCCACAGGGGCTTGATAGTATGGAAAGCATGCAAACGCCCACGGGGTGATGCAACGCCCATGGGGCTAGAGCCTCTGATCATTTACATCGGGAACATGCAAGTTATAATATAGGGCATGTCAGTATTTAACTGGATGAACCCTGACTGCTGTGCCCAGGCAGTACAGGGTTAAGCCTCCTATCCATGTCCGATGTTACACATCCTCCCCTTATGGGTTGTTGCCCAATGGGATTGTTCCCAGGGTTCCAAGGTTTTTCCGCTATATAAAGTCCCTCACTTCCTGATTCCGGTCTCTCCTCACTTTGTGATAAGCGGATGAAGCTGGTGAGAGATGTCTGACATGCTGGGTGATGCTGTCAGGGACAGGATCAGGAGGGAAGGGGACGCATCGCTTGCTGCCATTCTAGGTGAGCAGCGTTCCCCCCCTCCTGAGGCTCAGACACTGCAACAGTTCGGCAGGCAGCCTGCTCGTTCAATCCGCCCTCCAGAGCGTCTGAGTCCCTCTGCAGGGACGTCTCAGCGCAGGCGCGGGGGGCGTGTGCGCACCTCGCGCACAAGACTTGCGCGCGCACGTGCTTCGCCTATAGCTCCGCCCACCTGCCCGACTCCTCCGCACGCAGCGGCCGCAAGCCTTACCTGTCCTACAGGCAAAACGGCGCTGCCATCAGTAACGTTAACGCTCCCTGCTCTCCTGCCGTCGGGTGTTCCCCCATCACTGTCGCGCGCTGCACCTCCTCCAACTCCTACAAGGCCTAATCCCTCTGCTATGGGAGGCCATAACAGCCGCAGCTCCTCCTCCTCAGTAGAGGAGTGTGATACATGAGCACAGCACCCCTCGGCCGTTCCTCTCCCTTCCCTGCTACTCTGCAATGCCTCAGAGGTATGCAAGGTGGGAAATTTGGCACCAGTCACTATGAATGTAGCACCCTAGACACTGCCACAGCAAATAAACCCACAAGGGGGGATTGCGTTGCCTCTTGCAGCATCTGCGGTGATGGCTTTTCCTCCTGCAGCACATGCAGTGATGGCTTTGCCTCCTGCAGCACCTGCGGTGATGGCTTGGCCTCCTGCAGCACCTGCGGTGATTGCTTTGCCTCCTGCAGCGCCTGCGGTGATGGCTTTGCCTCCCACAGCGCAGATGGTACCCCCTGTCCTCCCTACTCAATCTGCTCCCTTGGTTGATTATGCAGCGGGTGCTGGAAGCACAGCCCGCGGTTGGCGCCGCCGTGGGCGCGGTAACCGCTCTGCTGCCTCCTCATCCTCTTCGCATTCTCGAAGTCCATATAGGTGTAGTCGCTCCAGTAGGGATCATGATCGACGCTCCGGCTATTCTGAGCGCCGGTCAAGGTCCTCTCGCAGATGCCATCTGTCCCGGTCATCAAGATGACGTTCGCCATCAACCACGGCGGATTCGTCTGATGAGTCTAGAATGTCCTGTAGGCACTGTCAATGCAGATCAAGCCGTCAGAGAGACGCCGAGCTATATGTAGACCAGTCGCATGTTTCAGCAGTGGATCCACAGATACCGCTTAACCCTACAGATCCTCCTGTGGTCGGTAAGTACAATTATTCGGGGGCTTGGGCAGGGCCTGATACAATTGCTATGTCATTACAAACACTTCTAGCACATATCAATACACCGGGTAATAAAATATTAGTTAACCCTTTATTACTCGGTCGACAACCTGAAAAGAGACTTGAGCCCCCTCCTCGTGCTGATATACATAAGGACGCATTTTTTGTGGTATTTCTCCCTTGGGCTCTCACCTCGATACTGAGACCACTCATAAAATATGGGCCAATGACTACATTGACATTTGGTCCCTTGTATCCACTGAACAATTCACGATTGACAAAGAGCAGCGGGCTGCCGATCGGCCTTTCAATAGGAAACCCAGAGTTGCTAAAACAATTAACAATTGGTTGCAAGCCTTTTTTGTTCTGGGTTGGGTCATGGGTCAAAAACACCCTGAACGTTGTTCCGAGCTTTTTATATAAGCCGATTCAATTTATAACTCATTCAAAGCGCATGGCGGGTCGGCTTGGTGGTGCTACGACGAAGAATTTCGTCGTCGTTTGGCACGACAACCCCATTTAGGTTGGGGGGTAAAAGCTACGGATTCCTGGCTGCGTTTCATGATGACCACGTAAACCCCCTTTCAGTGCGCGGCCCCTGGCAACTCCGCCGGTTCCGATTCAGTGGCCGCGCGTAGACCCGGCACATGCTGGTTGTTTAATGAGGATCACTGCTGATTCTTCGGTCTCTGCAGATATAAACATGAGTGCTCCACTTGTGGAGGCTCACACGCTGCAGTCAATTGCCCTCGCCCTTCCCCAAAATTGCCAGTTAAATCGTCGTCAAACCCATCCGAACATAAAGATCCCGGTGAGCGTAATCGCAATGGGGCCGTGGCTCAACCGTTACCCCAATAAAGAGGCGGCAGCGCATTTGCGCTTTGGCTTCAGTTTCGGGTTCTTCATTCCCTTCAACTTTACCAGACTCCCTCTTTTTGCCCGAAATCTTAAGTCTGCGACTGAACTCCATGATGTTCTGTTAGACAAGCATAGAACTGAGCTAACAAAAGGCAGAATTAAGGGCCCCTTTGTTTCACCACCATTTTCCAACTTACGAGTGTCTCCTCTCAGGGTCATACCAAAAAAAGAGCCTGGAAAATTCCGTTTGATTCAACACCTGTCTCACCCCAGAGGTTCTTCAGTTAATGACGGTATACTTGAGTCTGATGCGTCGGTTACTTATGTCTCTTTTGACAGAGCCGTTGAGTTAGTCAGGAAGGCCGGTCCAGGAGCATTCATGGCCAAGTCAGACATAGAGTCGGCTTTTCGCCTTCTCCCGGTCCACACGGATTGTTACCATCTATTGGGTTGCTTCGTAGATGGTTATTATTACTATGACACGTGCCTTCCTATGGGATGCTCAATCTCATGTTGCTATTTTGAGTTATTCAGTTCCTTTTTGGAGTGGGTGGTCAAAGTTGAATCCCGTTCTCAATCCGTCATGCATTATCTTGATGACTTCCTGTTTGTTGGCCCTCAAGGCTCCTCCCATTGTCAATTCTTATTGGATATGTTCTGCACCCTAATGGCCAGATTTGGTGTACCGTTGTCGGAGGACAAAACTATTGGTCCTTCTCCAGTCCTGTCTTTTCTAGGTATCGAGATCGATTCAAATGCGATGGTTTTCCGGCTTCCAGATGACAAGGTGTCGAAGCTGCTATCTATGATAATGGGGTTTCGTGCTGTTTGGAGTGTGACCCTCCATCAGATGCAATCGTTGTTGGGCCTTCTAGTATTCGCCTGTTGTGTCATGCCAATGGGCAGAATTTTTTCCCGCAGGTTATCACTGGCTACAAAAGGTGTTCGGCTCCCCCACCATCGTATCCGGATTACCTCCCGCTTGCAGGAGGATTTGGCCGTGTGGAAAAATTTTCTTTCCAGGTACAACGGTTGCACTTGTTTCCAAGAGAGTTTTGTGTCCAATGCAGGTCTATCACTTTTTTCCGAGACATCTGGGTTGTCGGGTTTTGGCGTTATCTTCAAGGACCAATGGTGTGCGGAGCGTTGGCCTTCTTCCTGGTATGCCAACGGTTTCATTTCCAATATAACGCTCCTTTAGTTGTTCCCCATTGTGACGGCTGTTGCAATTTGGGGCTCGTCTATTCAAAATAGGCGTATCTTATTTTGGTCGGATAACATGAGTGTTGTTCACGCGATTAATCACCTGACTTCGTCTTCCCTGCCTGTCATTAAGCTGCTGAGATTTTTGTTTTTAAAATATTTGGAGCTCAACATTTGGTTTAGAGGTCGCTATGTTCCGGGAACGTGTAACATTATAGCTGATTCTCTTTCCCGTTTTGACTTCCAGAAATTCCGGCACCTTTACCCTCGTGCCCAAGCAGAGGGACTCTCGTGCCCACCCAGCATGGATACGACCTCCTGGACTGCAGCTGATGCCGTTGGTGACATCCTCCGTGGCTCCGATGGCATGGCGTTCTTACAGTAAGGCATGGGCTGAATGGTTAGTTTTTGCCACGGGCCACCCAATTGCTACATCCGAGTCTTCCAGGCTGGAAGTTACTTGCCAATACCTGATGCATATGTACAATTAGGGGTTGTCCGGCGCTGTCGCTAAGAACCGGTTGTTTGGCCTCACTTTCCATTTTAAACTATGTGGTTGGTCGGATGTTACTAAGTTTTTTATAGTGCGTCAGGCGGTCAAGGGATGGAGCAGAAGACGGCCTAACAAGGAGAGCGGGAGGCCAGTTTCCTTTAGCCTCCTGTCTTGCATCATCGGTGGTATTTCCGCCGTTTGTCCTTCTCCTTTTAAGTCGGCCCTCTTCTCCGCTTCTTTTGCTTTGGCCTTTTTTAGTGCATTACGCATCGGTGAGTTGGTGTCTTCTACCAACGGCACCGATAGTGGCCTTTGGCATGACGATGTTATCTTGTGTAATGGGGGTTTACGTATTCGCATACGTAAATCTAAGACTGACCAATTTGGGAAGGGTTGCTGGATACCGTTATTTTCTATATCTGGCCCAGAGTACACCGTTAGATTGGTTCATAACTATATGTCTGTTCGTCATGGAGACTTTTCCTTCCTAGTTCATGAAGATGGTTCCCCTATGACGAGATTTCAATTCCTGTAGTTTTTTTTGCAAATGTCTGATGTCCCTTGGCTTTTCCCCGTTTGAGTTTGGTACTCATTCCTTTAGGATTGGGGCTGCGACGGAAGCAGCCCGGGCGAGATTGCCCAATGAAGTCATTCAGCGTATCGGCCACTGGCGGTCGTCTTGTTTTGCGCGATATATCAGACCGGAATTACTGCTCCATTAACAATTTCCATTCAGATGGTTTGTTTGAGATGCTAGTTGCTCTTCCTGCACTAACAGTTTTTTCCTTTTAGGCGCTGCTAAACCGGTGATTTGGCTGCTCGGCCATTCGTATATTTTCTGGGCTGGACAGCGGGTTGAGAATCGACCTGGTGGACGGGCCCTTGGATTTCGTGGTTTCGAGGTCAACTGGAGAGGAATTAGGGGTCTGATCTGGCCTCAGGTTCTCCTGGAAGTAGTTGGGATCGCTAGGTCGGCCCTATCACCAGTGGTCCTTGTCATCCATGCCGGGGGAAATGACCTCGGTTCCCGCCGTTTGGCGGAGCTCATTACTACCATACGATCGAACTTGGATAAGTTTCATGCATTTTTTCCGGAGCTTGTCATCGTCTGGTCCGAGGTCGTTTCTTGGGTTGTATGGCGGAGGGCCCAAGGTGCCGTAGCGCTCGAGCGCTCTCAACCTACGCTCAATTCGCGTATATCGCGATTCGTGCGTTTCAAAGCTGGAATTGTCGTTAGACACCGACAATTGGAAGGGGACAATTCGTCCCTGATGATTACAGATGACGTTCATTTGAACAAAATCGGTTTAGACATATTCTTGTCTGGTCTGCAAGACGGCATAGAGCAGGCGTTGTTTTTTATGGGTGGGGGTCGGAGCACAGTCTAAAGCTTTTGCTCCTCTGTGGCGGTATTTATCCAAAACAGGTATGATGTTTTGTAAGCTTAAGTGCGCCGGGAGTCCGGCCTGGCACAAGGCTTCATTTTGGAAGTTCTTAATAGTTATGGTTAATTTAGCTGTGACCGACCTACCTCCACAAAAAAGAAAAGATGAGAGTATATAGGTGTTTTTTGATAAAGCTCTCCCAATAAAGTTTTATATTTTTGGTTACATCTGTGTCTGTGTGTTTAATCAGACATGGGAAGGTTTTGTTTGGTGTTCAGGGTCTCAGCAGTCAAAGTATTTTTATACATTCATATTACACAATATTACAACACAGGGATGGGTAGGAAGGGGTTTCTAGGCCACACATCACCCTGCTTCTAAGTTAGAACGCATATGGAACCTGACAGGTTCCCTTTAAAACTGACAAAGGTAATTTTCAATTTAAATTTACTGAAAATCAGCTAATAACAATCAAACATCACTTTTGAATTAATTATGGTTTAACGGAAAAATTTAGAAAAAAGAGCACAAACTAATGACCCCTTAACTTAATATTTTGTTGCATATCCTTTTTAGGCAATCAATATCGGTAACTCCTAAAGAGACCTCTGCACCATCCACAGTTATTTTGTTTGACTCCTGGTGAGCAAACGGCTCCTTGTGTCTAAGGTGTGAAGGTGTCTTCTTCAGGCTACAGGTTTATGTTCCTTCCACAGATGCTCAATAGGATTTAGGTCAGGGTTCATAGGAGACTGTGACGCCCCAGGGCTGTGGGCTACTCGGTCCTGGGTCGTATATGTACGGGGATGCTGTGTTATGGTTGTGTAACGGCTGATGCCCAGTTCCGTGACCCTGGGGGTCGTTTTTTAAAGGGATTATATACAGGGGTGATTAAAGAGTTTATATCGTGATGCCACTTGCGGGTTGTGGTTATGGTGATTGAACCGCTGCTGCACAGTCTTTTACCACTGGGGCTGATGGTGATGGCAGCCTGGATGATAGGCCCTCCGCAAGTAAAGCCCGGCCCCAGGGAGTGGAAGATAGGATCCGGCGCAGAAAGAAAGGAGACCACACGATGGGGATGCAGTGCAACTATTGTTTACTCACAGCGGTGTTGATGCTGATGCACTGAGAATGGCTGGTTTCGTCCCCTGGTCCCTTTTGTTCCAGTGCCAGTGTGGTAACCTGGTGTCTTCTTTCCCCGGCACCTCTCCCGGGTTAGTGGAACCACGTAGCTTGGAGCGTCTGGGGGCCCCCTATTGTCTGTCGGCAGCCTCTGGTCCGTACGGCAGGCAGTGTGAACCCTGTAGGGTCGGTGTTCTGTTCCGGTCCCTGGCTCTATCTTTACTGCTGGTGCCCCCAGATTCTTGGGTCAGTGACGTCCTTAATGGTCCCCTCTCTGTGCAGGTATTTGTCAGGTAGCCTGAAGCGTTCGCCTGACCTAGGGCCCTGTGCCCCGTCAGTGCTCTGGTTCCAGGGGTACCTGGCTGTACCCTCTCTGGCAACCACTCTCCTGCGCCACCTAGGTCACTGCTACACGACCCTGTCTGGAGACACGTCTGTCCCCTTCAACTGTCACTACTGGACTCTGTCTTTCTGTCTGTCCCCTCCCACCTGGTCGCTGTCTAGTGGACTGGACTGGCTCCACACCTGGGTGGCCATCCATTGGGTCCCCGACTAGTCAGTCCCCCAAGATTGGGAGAGGGAAACTGGGGATGTTTATGTCTTTTGGTGGTACCGACACTGGGCTTCCAGGTCCATGGGGGTAGGCCCTGCATCTTTGACAGGATGCAGTACCTAGTAGTGCCCTGATGGGTTCAGGAGCACTACAAGACCAATTCAGAATAGTCCAAAGCTTTTCTCTTGGCCATTCCTGGATGTTTTTAGCTGTGTGTTTTGGGTCCTATTAGTGTTAGAGGACCCATGAGCTATGACTCAGACCACACTTTCTGACACTGGGCAGCACATTTCGCTTCAGAATGACTTGATAGCCTTCACATTTCATTGTATTCTGCACAGATTCAAGACACCAGCTGCAATAAACCAGTCCCCAGAATATAACCAGGGGCAGACGTATCATTACTGCAACCTATGTAGCTGCACAAGGGCCCGAGAGGTAAGGGGGCCTATTTGCACCTCTAAAATAGATATAATTGTGCATGATTATGAGATATTGGACTTCAAAGGGCCCAGTTACTGTTCTTGCACAGAAACCCTCTTTTATCTCTGCCCGTCAGTGAAATAACCAAGCCTCCTCCATGTTCTACAGTAGTTACAATGTTTTTATTTGTATGCCTCTTTTGTGTAAAGGTAAAGAGCTGATGTGACTTGCCAAAAACCTGTAGTTTTGTCTCATCTTTCCAAAGGACATTTTCCCAGAAGCTTTGTGATTTGTCAATATGCATTTTCGCAAATTTCAGTCTTTTATTTTTATAATTTACATTCAACAGTAGTTTCCTCTTCGGTCATTTTCCATGAAGTTCACTTTGGCCATGACAATGACGGATGGTGCGATCTTACACTGATGGATCTTGACCTTGGAGTTCACATCTAATCTCTTTGTAAGTTGTTCTTGGCTCTTTGGTTACCATTTGTTATATGTCTTCTCAATTTGTTATCAATTTTTCTCTTGTGGCCACATCCAAGGTGGTTGGCTACAGTCCCAAAGACCGTAAACCTCTGAATAACACTGGTCTACAAAAAAAAAACAAAAACCAAAAACAATTCTGGCATGGACTTTAAGAACAGTTTTAGACTAATTTGAGGGTGCTGAATTCAAATCTGATCTTATAATTTCTCTATCACATCACGTTTTTGCGCTATAGGTATATATCCCATTTTTATGAATTCCATGAAAAATATAAGTAGTGTATCAAAAGTGCCGGTTTATACGGTTAACTAAGGTAAATTTAGTTTTCATTTAGTCTCCCAATAAATGTGAGAATATCTTTGTTTTCTTTGAACATGCATAATTCCCATTTATTATGATAAGAAAGTAAACAAACAGTTTTCAACGTACATAACAGTCGTGTGCAGGTACTGTTTTATTTATTGAAATTTTCAATGAATTTTGATATTTATTATTTTTATCCTGCTGTTTTTCTGTGTTTTGTTTGTGAATCAATACCTAAGGTGTGTGGGGAAGGGGGGGGGGACAGAAATTCAATGAACAACTCAGGTAGCTAACAACTTTAATCTTGTATTTCTCTGCAGGATGTTTTGCTGATCTAAGACAGTGCTCAAATGATCCAAATATTTTTTGTTACATCTGTGGAAACTTTACTGTGAAGACTCAGAGGCGCAATATTACTGAATTTGTTAAGAGGGTGTATTTTGCGTACTTCAAATTAAAACTTGGAGACCAAGGCAAGCATTGGGCTCCTCACAAAGTGTGCAAAACCTGTATTGAGAGCTTTAGATCATGGTCTCAAGGAAAGAATGCTAAACTTCAGTTTGGAGTTCCTATGGTTTGGAGAGAACCAAGCAATCATTTAGAAGACTGCTATTTCTGCCTTGTCGATGTAAAAGGTTTCAATAAGAAAAACAAGCAATATTTGCAATACCCGAGTATCCCTTCAGCTATTCGACCAGTTGCCCATAGTGAAGAAATACCTGTTCCAAAATATACTGCACTTCCAGAAAACGTTGACACAGATCTCTCCTTACATTGTTATCGTGATGAAGAAGACAGTCCAGATATTTTTCAGCCATGTGATGAAGATTGTGACACACCAATTCTGTTTACTCAGTCTGCTTTGAATGATCTGGTTAGAGATCTTTATCTACCAAAAGAGTTTGCTGAACTATTGGCTTCAAGACAACAAGAGAATGGAATGTTGAAACCCGGAACAAGTGTCTCATTTTATTGTAACAGGGAAGCAGAACTGCGTAAGTACTTCCATTCAGATGGCCAGCTTGTCTATTGTACTGATGTTGAAGGGCTACTTCTCTTTATGGGACTTCCAGCATATGATTCAAGGGATTGAAGGCTTTTTATTGATAGTTCCAAAAGAAGTTTAAAATGTGTTCTGTTACACAATGGAAATAAGTATGGCTCTGTAACAATAGGTCATTCTGTAAAACTTAAAGAATGTTACAATATAATGTTCATGGGTGGTTAATTTGTGTTGATTTGAAAATGGTTAACTTTCTTTTGGGTCTGCAAGGAGGGTACACAAAACACCCTTGTTTTCTGTGCTACTGGGACAGTAGAGCTACAGCAGAGCATTGGGTGAAAAGTGAATGGCCTCAGTGACAGAGTTTGGCATCTGGTGATAAGAATGTCATCCATGATCCTCCAGTGGATAGGAAGAACATTGTCTTTCCTCCCTTGCACATAAAACTTGGATTGATGAAGCAGTTCGTCAAAGCTCTCAATCACAGTGGAGAATGCTTTAACTATATATGATCAACTTTTCCTGGTCTTAGTGAAGAGAAGAAAAAGGCTGGAATATTTGATGGACCTCAAATAAGAACACTTATCAGAGACCCAAATTTTATCACATCAATGAATGAGACAGAAGAAAGAGCTTGGAATGTGGTGCAGAATTTGTAATGTGGTGCACATTTTGTAATGTGGTGCAGAATTTTCTAGGGAATAAGAAAGCAGACAACTATGAAGAGATTGTGGAAGAGCTACTAATCAGTCTGCCAAATCTTGGATGTAGAATGAGTATCAAGATTCACTATTTACACAGCCATTTGGACTTTTTTCCAGAGAACCTTGGGGATGTGAGCGAGGAACAAGGGGAGCATTTTCATCAGGACATTAAAACAATGGAAGAACGGTATCAAGGCCGGTGGGACTCACATATGATGGCTGACTGATTATTGGAGCTTGATGAGAGACAACCCAGAAGTTGTACATCACAGATCAGCCAAGAAAAGAAAGTTCAAATAACTGCCATTTGCCATTCCTCTGTGTGCCATATATATGTGTTTTTATATTTTGTTGTTTAATTCTTTAAGTATATTTGATTTGCTGTACATAGACTTTGTAATCTTTCTTATTCCTTAATTAAAAATATACAAAATGTAGTACCTAAAATCAGGTGTTTTTATCATAAAACATTCGATATGAGTAATTTTCATCAAAAATTGAAACTATCTTGAAATCCTGATGTTATAGCCAAAAACGGAGTTCATATTCATAATCAGTAGGCAAAATTGACTTAAAATATGTTTTAAAACATTTTGCCAGAAAAATTGCGTTGACCAGTGTAATAAGTGCAACTGTAATAACAGGAACTTTTAGCTGATAGCCTTGACATGTTATTACATGTTGTCTATCATTTTCTTTCTAATCTCCTGAGGCAGTTTTGTACGTAGATTATTTTTTATCCATGTTCATTGTGGTACTCATCATTATGCCAAACAGCATTGTGACTACCGTGTTTTTCCAAAAATAAGACACTGTCTTATATTTTTTTTGCCCCCCAAAAAAGCACTAGGGCTTATTTTTGGAGGAGGTCTTATTCTTGGAGAAACACGGTTGGGGGTAAGTTTACCCCCCAAAAAAGCAGACCCCCCCACACACACACACACTTCCCAGGAGACTCATACTCACCAGACCAGGACGTCTGTGTGGTTCCCAGGTCCTCCTGTGATCTCCGGTCAGTGCTGCACGCCGTCCTCCCCTGATGCTAGCTGACACGCTGACACACACAGAAGATCCCAGACACACACAGCAGATCTCACACACAGCAGATCTCACTCACACACACACACACAGCAGATCACAGATATACACAGCAGATCACACACAGCCGATCGCAGGCACACACAGCCGATCACAGATACACACAGCCGATCACAGATACACACAGCCGATCACAGGCACACACACACAGCAGATCGTAGATATACACAGCAGATCACACACAGCAGATCGCAGGCACACACAGCCGATCACAGATACACACAGCCGATCACAGATACACACAGCCGATCACAGGCACACACACACAGCAGATTGTAGATATACACAGCAGATCACACACAGCAGATCGCAGGCACACACAGCCATCACAGATACACACAGCCGATCACAGATACACACATCCGATCGCAGGCACACACAGCCGATCACAGATACACACATCCGATCACAGACACACACAGCCGATCACAGATACACACATCCGAACGAAGACACACACAGCCGATCGCAGAAAAACACAGCCGATCGCAGACACACACACAGCCGATCCCAGACACACACAGCAGATCACACACACACACACACACACACATCACATCACATCCAGCACTTACGGCAGCAGGGAATGAGAGCAAGTCACGTGTCCGGCCGCAGGTCCTGTTCGTCGCGCTGCACCGCACTGCCTCTCAGGATTCTCCCGGCAAGAAGAGATCGGTGTCACTGGATGAGGTGAGTGTGTATGTGTGACGCCCTGGACAAGCCAGGGGCCACAGGTAATGACATTACCACACCCTACACCCCGGTTAGGCACATCAAAGCTAGACCAGAAATCCTTGTTGCCTTCCCCAGGGGCTGATGTCCACACCAGGGGGTGGAGCCAGGCGGTTGGTCTCCACCCACCAAGGAGTTCACAGTCCTGGAGGAGGGAAAACACAGGCAGTTAGAGTTGGAGTAGAGTGAGAGTTAGAGTAAAGCTAAGGAAGTGGAAGGAGGGAAAGTAGTGAAGGAGGAAAGTGACAGCTTGAGAGAGCCTGAAATTAGTCCGGGTGTGTGCCCCGGACAAAGACAGCAAGGTTAGCAGACGGCGGTGACCGTCTGCAGGAGTGGCCTATCGGAGTTACCGTAAGGACCGTGGACGGGTGGTGGCCCGGCGGTACCGGACCGGTACACAAGGAGAAGCCAGCACCATTGGCAGGGGCCTTTCGGATCCCGGCAAGGCTAGGAGTCGCCGTGAATTTGCCAAATCCGTCAGTGAAGGGGACCTCCGGGTCTCCAAACAACTAAGTCCCGATTGAAGGCAACAGTCCAACCGTATGAGAGAGACACCGCCACCGCCAAGGCACCAGTTTCTCAGGGCCAGCGCCTGCGGGCAAAGAGGGGCTCCTCCGGCCCATATCCAAGTCGGGGAGCGGGTTACCGGTGGGAATCCATCGCTACCAACATTGAACTTAGGTGCAGGAAAAGAGACAGTCACCGTTAACTAGAGGGGAAAAGCAACAGCAGTCGTCCGTGGGAACCGTCTTTCCAGCCGTGTGTTTTACCGAGAACTGTGTCACCGTCTCAGGCTGAGTGAGTACCACTGTGCCGTGAGGCACAGCGCTGCCCCCGCGACCCTGCACCTCACCAGGCCCCGCATCTGGCCTGCCATCTCTCATCCTCCACCCCATCACTGGGCCCCGGGACAACCAACCCCTACCCATGGAGGGGGGAACTAACAACTCTGCTGCTCCCTGTCACCGCTCCCGGGATCCCCATACAGAGCAGCGGTGGTGTCCACACAATCACCACAACCGTGGGTGGCGTCACGGACAATAAATCCCCAAAACCAATCCCCTTTTCACTCACAAGCGAGGAGCGCCGCTCGAGTCCCCGGGATCCGGCCCATTGCTCGAGCCACCGAGCAGCAGCGGCCGCAGCAGCAGCGGCAGCCGGACCCGAGCAGTGGGAGAGCGCAGCGTCCCCTCCTCCGCCCGCGACATATGCGATCCGATGTGTGTGCGATCCGATGTTTGTGTGTGTGTGTGTGTGTGTGTGATTTGATGTTTGCGTGTGATTCGATGTTTGTGTGTGCGATCTGATTATGTGTGCGATCTGACTGTGTGTGCGATCCGATGTTTGTGTGTGAGATCTGGTGTGTGTGTGTGTGTGTGTGTGTGTGTGAGATCTGATTGTGTGTGTGTGTGAGTTGATGTGTGCGGGGGTATGATCACTGCAGGTCCTGCCGCTCGGCATCGGGTGAGTGTAATTGCCGGGTGCCGTTGTCTATAATAAAGTGTCCTGCAGTATCTGTAACTTTTTTAGCTGCATGGACACTTCATTATTGATCCGGGACTAGGGCTTATTTTCGGGGGTGGGCTTATATTTAAGCCTTTCTCCAAAAATGCTGAAAATCCCTGCTAGGGCTTATTTTTGGGGGATGTCTTATTTTTGGAAAAACACGGTATTTTTCACTCTCTAAACAGGTAGACTGACTGATTATTACACATTTGTAGACACCTGTTACACTAATAACAGGGTACATGTCGCTATGTCAAATTATGTTCAATCTTTTCTAGGGGTTCCATTATTTTTGTTGAGGCCATTTTCATAGTTTTTTTTACTGTTCTGTTGAACATGAATTCATTGTTTGCGATGTCTGATTCTCATTAGCTTCTCTATACTGTGCTGTACACAGATTGGACTGCATGCGCAACATGAAAGACTCACTTGAAATTAGGTGCTAACATAAATGTTTATACCACAAAAAAGGAAAACGTATACTTTCCCTTTTAAAAGGAGTACACAACGTCCTAATTAATTATAAATTTTTATTGTCATCAAAATAATTACACAAAAACACCACACTATAAAATTGATAAATTGCAGTCAAAAGTTAGAATATATACGGGTTAAAGCGATAATATATTGCACATTAGCCTATAATAAAGTGACCACTGCAATACAAAGATCTAGTAGGTTACTAAACTAAACAATGTTAGTCACATCAACCATACTAATAAAGTGACTAGTGCAAATAGAGACCCAAGTCTATTCCCTCAATGGGCTGTGCAAAATGATGCAAATATAATTCCTCCACGGAAAATTTTATTGCACAATTTACCCAGGTCTCACTTATAATCTATACATACATAGTCACTTCCCATTGCCTATTGCCGTATCTCTGCAGTACCGCCCCAAGCCGAATTCATGGTGTGGACAAGTCCATTAATCATGTGCTAAACTAATCACATTCGGTTACGGGCTGATCTGCAGAGAACCGGATCAGGCAAAAGGAATCAGCATGGTGTCTAACTAAATTACAAAACTGATGCAAGCAGTTATGGTCATACACAACATACATGTGCTGAATCCCTAATGCTCCATAGAACGCCGTGAACTAACCATGTCTATAGACAGTTTAAACTGAAAAATGCCACAAGGGCATCACACCTGTATACCATAAGTTCAGGACATTGCCATGGAGCACATTACCTGGGATGTTAAGTCGCGACCACCCGATTCCCCGACACGTGTTTCGCTCCCGGCTTCTACAGGGGGCGTGTCGGGTAATGCCAGCTGGGGAGTTTAAATACCCTATTTCCGCCAATCCAGGATACTACGGGCGCTCGCGTCAGTCCATCACCGCCCATTCCAAAGGCAACTTCCTGCCGGGCGATCGTGGAACGCATACTGCGTGGCACGCACCGGATGTGTGCAGCGACGCAGGAGCGTCCCACATAATTACGCCCATTAGTCAGTTCCGGGAGGATTTTTGGACCTCACGAGCGCTCCATCCCGTGAATTACAAATATGCCACAAATAGTGACCGGATACATCAGAAAATTTCCATAACCCAATAAATAATATAAATTACAGATATTAGAAAAATATACTTTAAATCCACAAAAGGAAATTCATGTCATTTATCCAATATTCATGTTGATGATATATAGTCTTCCAAGAGTGTAAATCCCATTTTTCTCATAATTCAATCTTAATGGACTCTTGTGCCACTGATGGTAAAATATAGATTATTTCTCTCATTCTTGTATAGGTCCGGACAAGATCCTGATTACAGCCGAAATTATCATAGGAATGTATCCATTTTTCGGTGGAAAATATCTCGATATATAACTAACAAGTTGCAATTCATCTGCAAACAAATACAAAAGCAAAATATGTGAATGAACAATACACTATATATCATAAAATAAGTGAAAAAACCCCACTAACCACTACCCAACCATTAAAAACTGTTAATAAATACCAAAGTTAAAACAATAAAAACAGGAGTCGACAAGGAGACATAAAAACCACAAGAACTACATAAACTACAATAAATATGTACTACAAAAATGCTCCAAACCCTAAGGTCTCATTAAGACCCTGCGGATTTAATGTGCCCAAACGAAAGATCCACCGACTTTCTACTCTTGCTAATGTCTTACTCAGATCACCACCTCTTATACCTAAATCTACCTGATCTATAGCCTTTACTTTCAGGAGATGAGGTTTACTATTATGGAATTCCTTAAAATGCCGCGGAAGGGTTTTCAACTGAGTATTGTCCTCTACAGTTTTTGCCTTGGCAATATCTCTACAGTGTTCCCGTATTCTGATCTTAGTTTCACGGGTGGTAAGGCCCACATATAATTTTTTACATGGGCATTCCCCCAGATAGATCACTCCCTTTGAGGAACAAGTTAGTCGTTTCCGAATAGTGAACTGTTTTGTGCCATCAAAATTAGAGAATGTTTTTGACTTGACACAGTTGGCACAGGCCTTACAAAGACCACACGGGAAAAAACCTTGATCCGACACTGGCACTTCATTTCTACTTTTTACCTCACGATCAAAGTGGCTACGGACTAATGTATCACGAAGATTTTTCGATCTGCGCGCCGTAATCAAAGGTTTCATTGGAAGGAATTTCCTCAAAATAGGATCCGAACGTAAAATCTCCCAATGCTTACCTAAAATCTCCCTCATTTCTGCCCATCTGTTGTGATACGTGGTAATGAACCGAGTTTGCCCAATTTCTTCATCATTATCCTTCTTCTCATTAAACCCCTTAGAAAACAATAATTTATTTCTGGGTGTGTGTACAGCCCTTTGATACCCTTTCTGAATCATTCTCTTACTGTACCCCCTCTCCAGAAATCTATTAGCTAACTCCCTTGACTGTGTTTCAAATGATCCCTGATCCGAGCAGATACGTTTAGTCCTTAAGAATTGACCCACGGGTATCCCTGAAATGACAGTTTTAGGATGTGAAGATGAGGCATGTAGTAAGCTATTGGTGGCCGTACTCTTACGAAAAATGGAGGTGGAAAGGAAACCATCATCTTTAGTTTTGATTAGAATGTCCAAAAAATCAAGTTCTCTCCCCTGCTTAAATGTTAATTTAATATTTTGCTGGTTGTCATTAAGGGACCGCATTACCTTGGCTAGATCATCAGGAGGACCATCCCAGATAAAAAGAATATCATCTATGTAGCGCATCCAATTAAGGATGCGACTACAACCTGGGATGGTCTCTGCCAAAAAAATCTCACGCTCCCATGCTCCCAAAAAAAGATTGGCATACGAGGGGGCGCATGCCGCCCCCATCGCAGTCCCTTGTGTCTGCAAAAAATTTTTTTTATCAAACGTAAATACGTTATGGGTAAGCACGAATTCCAACAAAATAAGCAAAAGCTCGATCATCGGTTTGTCAATAGCACTATTATGAAGGAAATACGAGGCTGCCCGAAGCCCATCCGCATGTTTAATAGAAGTATACAAGGACTCGACATTGGCCGTGACTAGCACCATGTTCACACCCAGCTGAACACTGTCTAGTCTACCTAAGGCCGATGTCGTGTCCTTGATGAAAGATGGTAATTCCGCAACAAGAGGTTGCAAGTAATGATCAATGATGTTGCAGATGACCTCGCACAGTCCCCCATTACCCGCCAAAATAGGTCTACCCGGGGGATCAGTCACATTTTTATGTACCTTAGGTATCAAATAAAAGGTGGCCAATTTCGGGTGCAAATTTTTGATATAATCCACCAATTTTTTGGGGACCACGCCCCGTTCAAATGCTGCCTCAATAATGGCCAGCAATTCATCTTTAAAGGTAGGGAGGGGATTGGTCGATAATTTTCTATAACATTGTCTTGTGTTGAGCAATTTATACGCTTGACGTTCATACATAGTGGTGGGCCACACCACTATGTTCCCGCCTTTGTCAGCGGGCTTAAAAAGAACGTCATCCCACGCCTGCAACTCATCCAACGCCATCCGTTCCCCTTTAGACAAATTAGAAGGACCTAAGGATCCAGAAAACCTCTGTTGAAATTCCTGTGCCACCATTCGAGTAAATATTTCTATGGCCGGGCAGGAATGGAATGCTGAAAACTTGGTGGACTTTTTCAGGAGATTATGAGGAAAGGTACTCACCAACTGTGATTCACCCTCCTCCTCCAATGATTCCAATATAGCTAACGCCTCTTTTTCTTGTGTTGACCACTGATCCCGTGGTTGCTCAATTTTGCTGTATATTCGTTTGAAAAATAACTTCCTCGCAAAAAGATGTAAGTCCTTTACGAACAGAATAGACGTGGGGGACGTGCTATGGTGAGTGTTCCTGATTTCGGAACCCCTTTTTTCTCCCCTATGATTCTGCAATAAGTGGTGGTTTAATATAGTCTTATTTTTATAGTGTGCGTTCATAGATGGGCGATTTGATGTGGCCTAGCACCAGGACATATAGAACTTGTTTCTTGGGTGAGTGCCCTCTTTGGGCCCCTTTTTGATATATTGATAGTTGGAATGGTGGACTTATGGCTGTTTCTATTTCATTTTCAGTCCAGCAATGAGGTTCCACCGGGGATGCCTGCCTTTGTGACGGTGGTATTACCCTCTGGTTTGGATTACTAACTTCCCTGAGGAATATTAATGAAACGCGTCGGAAGTTATGTACACTTTGATGGAAGTTTTCTACCCAATAATGCATAAACAAATCAAGGAAACAAGTCTACTCGATTCTTGATAGTCGAGTTTCAGGTTTGCTGCATAAGTATAGCCCGCTACTTTGAGTGAGATCTGTTCCCCTTCTATTTCTGGGTGCCCCTATATTAGGTGGTTAGTTCCTAGGATAGATTAATACGGGGTTAATTCTCATATGGACATATGAATGTGTCATTGATATTTGGTGTTGATTCTTGAATAGCCTGACGTTGGTACTGAGTATGATGGTGTGCTTGAGCACCTATATGTTAATATGTGTGGGGCTGTGATCTAACACCATATATATGTTTGTTGGTTCTATGTTGAGTATGTCACGTTTTTCAGTGACCCTGTTCACTTTTTAATCTATACATTAAATGTTAAGTTTTATATTAGTGTCTCCTAGGAGATTTATGTGATTTAAGACCTTGCTGGTTTATATATCTTGAAAAATTTAAGGTTGACATTAACTACGTTTCTGCTATTATAAAATCATTTTGCACAGCCCATTGAGGGAATAGACTTGGGTCTCTATTTGCACTAGTCACTTTATTAGTATGGTTGATGTGACTAACATTGTTTAGTTTAGTAACCTACTAGATCTTTGTATTGCAGTGGTCACTTTATTATAGGCTAATGTGCAATATATTATCACTTTAACCCGTATATATTCTAACTTTTGACTGCAATTTATCAATTTTATAGTGTGGTGTTTTTGTGTAATTATTTTGATGACAATAAAAATTTATAATTAATTAGGACGTTGTGTACTCCTTTTAAAAGGGAAAGTATACGTTTTCCTTTTTTGTGGTATAATCAGTGATCTGGGAGTGTCCTTAGATGGATTTGACCAATTTCGTGGTATGCTAACATAAATGTGTCTATAAAAATGCAAGTACAAACTACAGTGTAAGATACAAAGACCCCATATTGCTGTATTGAAGCAAAAGTGTAAAAAATAACATTCTAGAATGCTGAGACGGAAAATCAAAATTAGCTTGTACTTGCAGGGATACATAAGTCAAATGTTATTTCAGCATGGCAATAAGCAAGATGAAGCACAGTGTAGTGTAGAGCAATTTTTTTTTTTATTATTAATTCCATACTTTACTATTTGTGATATAGAAGAGATTTAGAAAATGGTTGAAGGAAAAGAGGAGAGAATAAATATGAATGTGATTCTATGAAGTTTTCAGTGGTATGTACTACTGCAAAAATTTAACCATGACTTTCTGTTACCAATTGCTTTATCTCACTTGACTAAAGGGTGCTTTACACGCTGCGACATCGCTAACGATTTATCGTCGGAGTCACGTTCTTAGTGACACACATCCGGCGTCATTAGCGACATCGCAGCATGTGACACCAAGGAGCGACGATCAACGATCGCAAAAGCGTCAAAAATCGTTGATCGTTGACACGTCGCTCCTTTTCAAAATATCGATGCTGCTGCAGGTACGTTGTTGTTCGTCGTTCCTGCGGCATCACACATCGCTATGTGTGACACCGCAGGAACGACGAACATCTCCTTACCTGCGTCCACCGTCAATGAGGGAGGAAGAAGGTGGGCAGCGTGTTCCGGCCGCTCATCTCCGCCCCTCCTCTGCTATTGGGCGGCCGCTTAGTGACGCCGCAGTGACATCGCTATGACACCGAACGCACCTCCCCCTTGAAGGAGGGATTGTTCGGTGGTCACAGCGACGTCGCTGAAAAGGTATGTGCATGTGACGCTGCCGTAGTGATAATGTTCGCTATGGCAGCGATCACCAAATGTCACACGAACGACGGGGGCGGGTGCTATCGTGCACGACATCGCTAGCTATCGCTAGCAATATCGCAGCGTGTAAAGCACCCTTTAGGCCAGACCTGGGCAAGGGGCGGCCCGCGGGCCACATCCGGCCCGCCTGCTCTCTGTGACCGGCCCGCCCGTCTTCAGCCGGTGCAGTGGAGCCGGGCTGCAGCGTGCCGAGCAGGGTGAGATCCTCTGCAGGTCCGCACAGTCAGTGCAGGCAGCGGAACGCAGGAGTCTTTCCTCTGTTCCCTGCCGGCACTAATTGTCAGTGACACACGTGCACGCTCTGACGTTGTCAGTACTGCGCTGCGTGTGTCATTTCAAAAGTTCCCGCCCGCCCTGCAGGAGAAGGAGCAGCACAGC
Organism: Anomaloglossus baeobatrachus; assembly: GCF_048569485.1. Lineage (NCBI taxonomy): Eukaryota > Metazoa > Chordata > Amphibia > Anura > Aromobatidae > Anomaloglossus > Anomaloglossus baeobatrachus. The sequence continues at coordinate 112,856,642 of NC_134361.1, read as the reverse complement.
AGACGGAATAATTCATCTTGCAGGACCTGCGATGATGTCACGCCCATGTGACTGTGTGGGAGGAGACACAGGATGCCGGGCAGAAAGCAAAGATAGTGAATCCTGAAGGAGATGTGGACACATGATGACTGATAATGAGAAAAGAGGGGACATGAGGGGGAGGGGGCTGCAGGGTGAGTGCATATGAGGGCTGCAGACTGACAGAAGGATGTGAAGGGGTGCAGAGTGTTTGAGAGGGGTAAGTTGGGGTACAGGCAGGGTGAGATATGTGGGCAGGGTGTGTGACATATGGGGGTGTAGTGTGTGTGATATGGGGGTGCAGGCTGTATGGGGTGTAGTGTGTGTGATATGGGGGTGCAGGGTGTGTGAAATATGGGGGTGTAGTATATTACAGGTGTGCTATATGGAGGTGTAGTATATTACAGGTGTGCTATATGGAGGTGTACATAGTGGTGTAGTATATGGGGTTATAGTGGTGTACTATATTACAGGTGTGCTATATGGAGGTGTATATTACAGGTGTGCTATATGGAGGTGTAGTATATTACAGGTGTGCTATATGGAGGTGTAGTATATTACAGGTGTGCTATATGGAGGTGTAGTATATTACAGGTGTGCTATATGGAGGTGTATATTACAGGTGTGCTATATGGAGGTGTAGTATATTACAGGTGTGCTATATGGAGGTGTAGTATATTAAAGGTGTGCTATATAGGGGTGTAGTGATGTAGTATATTAAAGGTGTAGTATATTACAGGTGTGCTATATAGGGGTGTAGTGATGTAGTATATTACAGGTGTGCTATATGGAGGTGTAGTATATTACAGGTGTGCTATATGGAGGTGTAGTATATTACAGGTGTGCTATATAGGGGTGTAGTGATGTAGTATATTAAAGGTGTAGTATATTACAGGTGTGCTATATAGGGGTGTAGTGATGTAGTATATTACAGGTGTGCTATATGGAGGTGTAGTATATTACAGGTGTGCTATATGGAGGTGTAGTATATTACAGGTGTACTATATGGAGGTGTACTATATTACAGTTGTAGTATATGGGGTGTAGTGATGTAGTTTATTACAGGTGTAGTATATAGGGGTGTAATGATGTAGTATATCGGAGGTGTATTATATAGTGGTGTAGTATAATACAGGTGTATATGGGGGTGTAGTATATTACAGGTGTATATGGGGGTGTAGTATATTACAGGTATATGGAGGGAGTTTAGTATAATACAGGTGTAGTATATAGGGGTGTAGTGGTGTAGTTTATTACAGGTGTAGTATATGGAGGGGGTGTAGTGATGTAGTATATTGGGTAGAACTGAGGTAATTATATTAGTCCGGCCCTCTAAACCAATCCCAATTTCTCATGCGGCCCCATGGGAAAATTAATTGCCCACCCCTGCTTTAGGCTGTGCTTGAATTATGCCCCATCGCTATAGTAAAGCTTCTTGGTTTTGACAGTGTGTATAGGATTATATAGCACTAAAAAAAGCCAGATCTATAAGGTAGTTGTCAATTTTGAACTATCTATGAGCACCTGTCTGTCACGATAACTATGGGATAGCGGGGAACTGGAGCTATCTCTAATCTCAGGGATACTCCTAATGGTGGAGAGGTTTGAGTCTCCTTCCTGGCCCTGCTCTTGATTAGTCCTGATCTAATTCCCCCTACCTTCGGGGGGAAACAGTACATGAATGTGTTGAAAACCAGAGATGAAGACAGACAAGGGAAAACCAAAACTCTGTCACAGACAACGCACACACAAATGTAGAGACATTAAGAGGTTCAGTAGGAAAAACAAGAGCACGAAGGAAGAACAAAACAACAGGGGCAAACTCCATATCAACACCAAGCAATAGGCAAAACGTACGCACAACTTTCACCAGAGTCTGGGACACCACACCTCCCAGACCAACATAAAATAAACTATAGCTGGCATGGATAAAAGGTTTCAACCAGCATAAATGGGAGGGGAGCAGATCTGATAGGCCTCCCCACAACATGTGATTAAAGAAGCAAGCAGACTAGCAGAGATTAACTCTTGCTAGCTTTCCTATGAATCAACACACAGCAGTTGGACGCCTGAGTCTGGCTGTGTTGATCCCAGGCACCAGAGAAATTATCAGGCGGAGTGTCAGAATTTTCGATCTGAACATAGCCCAGCCATGACAGTCTGCAAAGTTTGTGCAAATCCATGTGACACTCTCATTTCTAAAGACAGTTTGCACTCTGAAATGCTAAAGCTTAAAAACCAAGGAAATCTAAGAAAAAAATTGAGATATTAGCATCCAAATATGGCAATTTTTACATCTGCCCAGTAGCCACATCAAGGCATACCTCATATACTGGTTACCTACTCTGAACTGAAGCCTCTCTCTGGCTTTAAAAACCTCCTGTGTGTGGGCAAGTAGGAACCTGTTATAGAGAATAAAATCATGTGTGGCTAGTTTGAGTCAGAAGGTATGACCCCCATTAATCTAGACAAAAAGACTGACAGCACTCCTAAAACTGCAATGTGAACAGATGCATAAGTGAACATGACAAAAATGACAAAAAAGAGACAGTTTCTCTCTGAAATGTCAAAGCATGAAAATCAAGAATGTAAGAATATAGACATGTATTACTGCTAGAGGAAATATAAGAAAAAATTGAGATATTTAACATACAAAACGAGCAATTTGACGTAGCAACAGACACCACATCGTTGACCCGACTTGACCAGGTTGCAGCAAGTTCCAGTGCTCAGATTACCTGGTGTCCTGCTGATGACCAGGTGATGTCGCTGCAGAGGCCAGCCCGTAGAGAGCGACGACGGGTGAGAGCGGTGCGCCCATGCCCCCTTGTGAAGCCCATCCCAGAGAGTGAGCAGTTGGAGGCCCGGGACCTGCAGGAAAAGCAGTCCCTGCGGCGGGCCAGGTTCCAGGCTCGAGGTCCCCTCCACCTGGGAGTAGTGGAAGAGTTTAATTGTCATACAGGGTATGGATTTATTGTGGAAGCAGGGGTTAAAGAGGGAATTTTCGTGTCCCGACAGGACGTACAATCTTACTTGCAGCGGGGTCACCCTGGCCGTGATCTGTACATGGGGGACGTGGTAGAATTTGCGCGGCATAAAGGGGAGAAAGGCTGGTATGCTTTGGACGTGGTACCGTGCCCAAGGGGGACCTCAGTGAGTCAAGGTTCTACTCCCACGGCTTCAACCAGGTCCCCATTGTCATCACTGCCAGGGGACGCCCAAGACACAACTTCCAAGGGTCAGAAGGGTCAGTGCACCAAGGTATCGAGCACTAACCTTGGTAAAAATATATACATATAGAGAAAACGGGTATATGCCGCGCTTAAAAACCACTGAGGCAGAACTGATTTAAAAATGTATTTTTTTATTACAGCATTCCAACACGTTTCAGAGACAGGACCGTCTCCTTCTTTAGGGAAAAAGTTCCAGAAACTGTCTATGTTGCAGGAGTATTCATCATGGTAGAACCACGTTCTGTTCATCTAGTAGTAACGAGTTATTCAAGATCAAAACACGTCTAACATGCCAGTCCGATTATGTCGTTTATCTTGTTGATTGCATATGTGGCAAACAATATGTGGGTAGAACGAGCCAGGCTCTTCACAATAGGCTGAACTCGCATCGCCATAACATTAAAACCGGCTTTCTCCTACATGGTCTTTCAAAACACTGTACTCTGGAGCACGAGAAAAGATTAGACTTCAGGATTACACCAATTGAGCAAATTGACACTATTGTGCACAATAGGACTGAAGCCTTAAGCAGAAAAGAGACGTTTTGGATACACAAGCTTAATACCTTAAAACCCTTTGGCTTAAATGAAGTATCAGACCTTTTTTATTAGTCCCCACCCTTGTTAAATTATTTACTATCTCCTACTTCTGTTGTATATTTATTTATTTAGTATCCCATCCTTGTATATGCTCATTAACTTTCCAGATCCTTGTCTTACTCCAAATTAATGCAAATTTCTCAAGAGTCAGTTTTTTCAGTCTAAAATATGGTGACTACAGTGTTTTTGATTAGCCCGTACATGACAAGATCAGTGCAAGTCTTGACATTCTGGTATTATTGTCTACTCATGATATCAGGACCTAATTGTTTTTAGAGTAATTTGTATTTGCACTTATATAGATATGAGGTATATATATATTTTTATATATATATGTGTGTGTATATGTGTTTGTATTTCCAAATGTGCATTTTTATACATTTTTTCATCTTATATGTGTACCAATTTTATCAATTCCGACTTCTTATCATCAGATTTTAGGTTTTTTAAAAAAACAACCAGCGAGTTTCTATCTTAAAATTGTGAAAGTGTTTTTTAATCATTCCATTAATTCATTTTTATATATATATTTAATAATTTTGTATTGAAATTTTATTATTCACTTTAATCACGCTAGTGAAACTTTCACCTCCTATTTATTATTATTATTAATACCCAATTTAACCCATTTTGTCCTTATATCTTTCTAGATTTCATTGCCCACCTCCCTCCCTCAACGGGCGCTTCATATCTGTCCTCTCTCACCACTCTATATCGCGGTGAGCACCTTTTTCCCACGGTCTGACCTGGGGTTACCTCCGCTGAGCTAGATCTTCTCCATGCGCTTGCGCACTCCACTATTTTCCCACGGTTTGAACTCTATTCACCCAGACAGTTCAGTACCCGCTCCATCTCCTCACGCATGTGCTCTCTTCCCTACGGGTTAAACTCTTTCCATTTTAACAGCTGATACCCGTCTCATCCCTTCATGTATACATTCTCCCCCCTTGTTTTAACACAGGCTACGGGCACACCGGTTCCTCACATTTAGGAACCATTTCACTGTATATATTTTTATAATTTCTTTAACTCCATGTTTTATGGTTCATGCCTGCTAAATATTAACCGGCTAGAATTACTAGCACTGACTTGGAATCACATTCATGCACTCACACGGTTTATATATCAAATAATGTTTTTTTTCATTATGAATTAAAATAAATTCACCTCTCACAGTCCTCCCCTTTTTTTCTAATTATATACCAGCCTGCTGTCAGTAAGGATTGTCTGATGCCTTTAGAGTAATGGGTTGGTGTTTAACCCCTCTCCCCACCAGCATATTATCCACAGGTTCGTACCTCCCCATGTCCCATTTTTCCAAGTTTTCAACAAAATTTTTTTTTTTATTTTTTTCACACAAATAATCAATGATTTTAAAATTTCATAATTTCTTAAATTCTATTATGAATGTCCGTTCGTCTGTGATAAATTTATTAATGGATCATAAAGTAAAAATTTATTTATTTTTCTCCTTCATTCACGTGTCTGCATCTCCACGAGTTTGTGAGTCATCACCCTGCAATCCTGTGGGCGGATGACGTCATAGCTGTCAACGTGGCAGTATGGATCCTTTATAAGACACCAGCTTAGGAATGTTTGTATGATTTCTTTTTCCCTGAAGAAGGAGACGGTCCTGTCTCTGAAACGCGTTGGAATGCTGTAATAAAAAAATAAATTTTTAAATCAGTTCTGCCTCAGTGGTTTTTAAGCACGGCATATACCCGTTTTCTCTATATGTATATATTTTTACCACATATTCACGGGGCCGCTGCTTGAACCACGCGGACACTCACATGCGCTTTAAGGAGTTGTGACTGGCACAACCCCATCAGGTGAGTGTACCTATTTCTTCCCATTACCCCTGGTATACCGGGTAAGACCCTATTGCGCCTTTTTGTCTCCCCACCTGTAGTATGAGCACTAACCTTGAAAGGCGCAAGTCAATTTAAAAAGTCAGTACAGAAAAAAAAAGTTCAGTTAAAAATGTTTATGAAAAGTTAAAGCAACATTTAAGAAATATGTGCCCGCAAGGAGTTTTGCGTGAACTCTTCAAAAATTTTTTTAAGCACCAGGTTATGTGCACTTTATATGCACCATAGGTTATGAACTGGCTGTAACCACAAACTCTCGCAGTGTACATAGTTACCTCAGTGGTACCAACCCCAGAGCCTGCCTGTTGAGGGGCATGGCTCTGCACCACCAAGGGGGCACGCCTGTTTATGGGGCCTGCTCTTAAACAAAGACGAAGCAGGTAGCGGGGCGATGTAGCCGACCAGAGAGGACGCATGGGAAGAGAGCTCCTATAATCCTGATCTTATCCTGGCCATTTATACCTGACCCATTTACTCACTGACCTGCTGCTGTGACAGGAGACACCATCTGGAGGCTGCAGATTCCCACTGGAGCTATTCTCTGACTCCTGCACGGCGTTGCTGGATCTCCTGAGGCTGGAGAGTGTGGAGCAGCAGCCATCTTCCCTACAGCATGCATTTCCACAGTGAGCAGCAGAGCATGACTCCGGAGAGCAGTGAGGAGTGACAGATTTATGGCCAGAGGTGAAGACCCAGGAGTGGTGAGCACAGGGAGTTAATCCCTTAGCTGTGTAACTGGCAGTCAGTGTGCAGCAGGGGCCAGTGGTTGTGTGGAAGACTTTAACCCATAGAGTGCTGGAGGGTCTGGAGTGTGTGCCTTGAAAAACGGGCCCTGCAGATTTTTCCTGACACATGAAAACAAATAAGTGACACATATTGAAGTCCCCACGCTGCGCAGGCCTGCATCATCCTGATAAATACACCCTGAGTGCTGTGCTGCCCTGGGACTTCCTTCATTCTTATTATCCACCATATAAGTGGCTGTTTTCCGGCTCTCTGGACGTGGTGAGGAAGTGGAGACAGACATACTAAATATACATTATAAAGGCACAGATTCAGACGCACAGGGGCACGATAAGAGAGGGGTGCAGAATCAGCAAATCCCCAGTGTATCAATATGAGTCCCCCTAAACAAAGTGGAGCTATTGACAAACTTAAGGAGTTCGCAAAGGGTGGTCAGGCAGATGCCCCTAAAGCCAAGAGAAATGCCACCCCAAAAGGTCAGGCACTATTGGATGACGGGTCAGAGGTTAAAGATGATTTAACCCTGAGGCAGGTGTATGAACAGCTTCTACAAGCAATTTCTACAAGCAACAGCTCCCTCACAGGGAAAATTGAGCAGGTACATTCAGAGGTGGGCCTCCTGCGTCAGGACATGCAATCCGTGAGGGCACGAACAGCGGAAGTCGAGGCGCGAGTGTCTGAACTTGAGGATCAAACTGTAACACTCAAAACAAAAATGACCACAATGGCCGGATTGGCAAATGCATGGTGCCAGAAAGCAGACGATCTGGAGAACCGCATGCGTCGAAACAATATACGAATCATAGGACTGCCAGAGCACTCGGAAGGTCAGCATCCGGAACAATTCCTGGAGGAGTGGCTGAAATGTAATCTCGGAGATGAGTTCACCTCGACATTTGCGGTGGAGAGGGCGCACAGAGTTCCAACAAGGCCTCCTATTCCAGGCGCGCCACCACGTCCCTTTCTAGCAAAGATGCTCAACTACAGAGATAGAGACACAGCACTCCATCTGGCCCGACAGAAGAACCCACTCAGGTTCAATAATGCTGCGCTCTCGATCTTTCCGGACTTTTCGTTGGACCTCCAGAAACAGAGGGCCCACTTCATGGAGGTGAAGAAGAAATTAAGGGAGCGGAACATCATTTACTCTATGCTGTACCCTGCCCGGCTCCGCATAGTGCATGAAGGGTCGCCTCTGTTTTTTACTATACCTGCTGAGGCTGAGGACTGGCTACAGGTACACCCGAAACCTAAAGGGCAGAAGCTATGAGATTACTTTCCTAAGTGACATTTTCTGTGCCCCCTGGCGACCCTCTTCTTCCATGGTTGCTTGAAGCCCCCTTTGGAGACAGATGGGACTTCCCCGTCCCTCAAGTGATGGAGGAATTGGCCAGGAATTGGTTCTTGTGAAATGGGAGCCCTATCTTGTGCACCCTTATACCACCTATACCAGGACACTGTATTCAGTGGTGGTATCCCCATTGATGTTTGAAATGTTTTACAGGACTTATCGGAAAGGTCCTGAAGTTCGATATTGGGTCTTTATGTTTACAGCTGCAATTGCATTAACTTTATTTCTTTGCAGGGACAGGCTTATTACTGTTGGAGGGTTAACCACACTTAATTGCAGGGCAGAAAGCGTCTTATACCTGGGATCCTGGTTCTATAAAAAGATCTATGTGATATGGGGTCAGAGCTAATATTTATGACCTGGAATGTCAGAGGCCTTAAATCGCCCAAAAAACGTATTAAAGTATTCTCCCAAATTAAGCAAGTCAAGGCCCAACTGGTGGTACTGGTAGAGACTCACCTCACACAGGACACAGCCAGACTAGTAAACAAACCGTGGGTACAATGGTCGTCACATGCGTTCCACACCAGCTACTCCAGGGGTGTCTCTCTATTGGTCCATAGACATATCCGTTGGGAAGTGAAGGTGGTGAGGCGTGACCCGGAGGGGCGATTTGTGTTTATATATGCGTCTATAATCTCTAGAGATTATGTGCTGTTATGTATTTACAACCCCCCGCCAGCTCGCATCTCCATTCTTAAACAAGCAATGAGCTTTGCCCTCAATTATCCAGATGCGTATGTGTTATGTATGGGGGATTTTAATCTTGTGATGAATGAGGAGCAGGACAGGTTTCGGATGGATGGAGGGGGACAACATTCGGCCACACACTTGACTGATTTGCAGCAATGCGCGGAGGGAGGTGGGTGGATTGACCTTTGGCGACTCCGGCATCCTAACACCCGAGAATATACATTTCATTCTTCTACTAGACGCACGCTGTCCCGACTAGATTATATTTTTGGGTTGAGCAATATCGCAACCTGGGTGGATGACGTGGTACACGGGGTCAGGGGCATATCAGATCACAGCCCAGTGATTCTTACTATGAAGACTAACCAAGGTGTTGGTAAACCCTTTTGGAGGTTAAACCCCTTTTGGCTGAAACTAATAGATCAAAGTGATAGAACTCTGTCCCAAATAGAGGATTTCCTGGAAGCACACCCTAAACCCTGGAATATTAACTTGGTGTGGGACACTCTTAAAGCCTACCTTAGAGGGTTTTGTCTTCAACCATAACATATCTTAAAAGAGTGACTAAAACTGAGGATGATATAGTAGAGGGGAGACTTAGGGACTTAGAGGCAATATATATATATCGTCCCCAACCGATAGAAATAGAGCGGCCTGGATGCAATCATATAGGTTATATATGCAGCACTCTGAGACCAAGTCCAAACGCAAATTGTTCTTTACCCGACAATCATATTTTGAGCTTGGAAATCAATCCAGTAAATTATTGGCATATATGGTTAGGCAACACAACACTTCAAATACAATATTGGGTATACGGAGGATGGATGGCTCAATAGCTACATCCCCTGAGGATATTTTAGAGTGCTTTTGTGAATACTATAAAACCCTATACACATCTAGAAATCCTCATGGAGTTCAAAGTTGCGTGACTTATTTGTCGGATTTGGAGTTTCCCACTTTGAGTGAATCACAACGGGAGTCTCTGGAGGCGGACATCACACTGGATGAAGTGATTACTGCCATCTCGGATATGGCTAGGGGGAAATCCCCAGGTCCAGATGGCCTTCCCATAGAATTCTATAGTAAATATTGTGACGTATTGGCCCCGATTCTTTTAGAGGTCTTCTCACATTTTTCAGCCGTCGACTCTCTACCTGCCTCCTTATACGAAGCACATATAGTTGTGCTGAGGAAGGAGGGTAAAGACCCACTAGACTGCGGTTCATACCGTCCTATATCCCTAGTTAACGTGGATTACAAGATCTTTACCAAAATACTGGCGTCCAGGCTTAATTCAGTCATATTGAGTATAGTTCACCCAGATCAAACCGGATTTATGCCTGGGAGAAACACCTCTATAAATATAAGACGGGTCCAGTCCATAGTGCAATATACAGTCAGGGCCAGAAATATTTGGACAGTGACACAAGTTTTGTTATTTTAGCTGTTTACAAAAACATGTTCAGAAATACAATTATATATATAATATGGGCTGAAAGTGCACACTCCCGGCTGCAATATGAGAGTTTTCACATCCAAATCGGAGAAAGGGTTTAGGAATCATAGCTCTGTAATGCATAGCCTCTTTTTCAAGGGACCAAAAGTAATTGGACAAGGGACTCTAAGGGCTGCAATTAACTCTGAAGGCATCTCCCTCGTTAACCTGTAATCAATGAAGTAGTTAAAAGGTCTTGGGTTGATTACAGGTGTGTGGTTTTGCATTTGGAAGCTGTTGCTGTGACCAGACAACATGCGGTATAAGGAACTCTCAATTGAGGTGAAGCAGAACATCCTGAGGCTGAAAAAAAAGAAAAAATCCATCAGAGAGATAGCAGACATGCTTGGAGTAGCAAAATCAACAGTCGGGTACATTCTGAGAAAAAAGGAATTGACTGGTGAGCTTGGGAACTCAAAAAGGTCTGGGCGTCCACAGATTACAACAGTGGTGGATGATCGCCGCATACTTTCTTTGGTGAAGAAGAACCCGTTCACAACATCAACTGAAGTCCAGAACACTCTCAGTGAAGTAGGTGTATCTGTCTCTAAGTCAACAGTAAAGAGAAAACTCCATGAAAGTAAATACAAAGGGTTCACATCTAGATGCAAACCATTCATCAATTCCAAAAATAGACAGGCCAGAGTTAAATTTGCTGAAAAACACCTCATGAAGCCAGCTCAGTTCTGGAAAAGTATTCTATGGACAGATGAGACAAAGATCAACCTGTACCAGAATGATGGGAAGAAAAAAGTTTGGAGAAGAAAGGGAACGGCACATGATCCAAGGCACACCACATCCTCTGTAAAACATGGTGGAGGCAACGTGATGGCATGGGCATGCATGGCTTTCAATGGCACTGGGTCACTTGTGTTTATTGATGACATAACAGCAGACAAGAGTAGCCGGATGAATTCTGAAGTGTACAGGGATATACTTTCAGCCCAGATTCAGCCAAATGCCGCAAAGTTGATCAGACGGTGCTTCATAGTACAGATGGACAATGACCCCAAGCATACAGCCAAAGCTACCCAGGAGTTCATGAGTGCAAAAAAGTGGAACATTCTGCAATGGCCAAGTCAATCACCAGATCTTAACCCAATTGAGCATGCATTTCACTTGCTCAAATCAAGACTTAAGACGGAAAGACCCACAAACAAGCAAGACCTGAAGGCTGCGGCTGTAAAGGCCTGGCAAAGCATTAAGAAGGAGGAAACCCAGCGTTTGGTGATGTCCATGGGTTCCAGACTTAAGGCAGTGATTGCCTCCAAAGGATTCGCAACAAAATATTGAAAATAAAAATATTTTGTTTGGGTTTGGTTTATTTGTCCAATTACTTTTGACCTCCTAAAATGTGGAGTGTTTGTAAAGAAATGTGTACAATTCCTACAATTTCTATCAGATATTTTTGTTCAAACCTTCAAATTAAACGTTACAATCTGCACTTGAATTCTGTTGTAGAGGTTTCATTTCAAATCCAATGTGGTGGCATGCAGAGCCCAACTCGCGAAAATTGTGTCACTGTCCAAATATTTCTGGACCTAACTGTAGCACACTGGTCCAAGAGAATGAGTGGGCCTTGGCCTCGCTGGACGCGGCCAATTCATTTGACTCGGTAGAATGGCCATTTTTATTTGCCTGCCTCCAGAGATTCGCTTTTGGGCCTAAATTCAGTAACTGGATTCATATGTTGTATAGGTCCCCGACAGCCAGGATACTAGTCAATGGTGCTATGTCTACACCCTTCGCATTGAATCGGGGCACAAGACAGGGATGCCCTATGTCTCCAGCATTGTTTGCACTAGTTATTGAAGCTTTGGCAATTAGAATCCGCTCTCATCCACAGATCACTGGAATCACTATAGCCGACCGAACAGATCAAATAGGATTGTATGCGGATGACATGGTTGTCTTCTTAGATCGAGTGCAAGAGACTCTACCGGTGGTTATAGATACTATAGATACATTTGGGGAGTTTTCAGGACTACGCATCAACTGGGATAAGTCAGCTTTGATGCCATTAATGCATGGGTCTGGAATTTCAATGGAGGGTAGGTCACCTTTGCAAGTGGTAACTAGCTTTAAATACCTGGGAATACATATACAGAAAGACCATACACTAGACCTGCAGACGAGTATAACACCACTTCTGGAGTACATTAAACTTAAATATAATGTGTGGAGCAAGCTACCCCTGTCAGTGGTTGGCAGAATAAATTTAATCAAAATGATATTACTTCCAAAGCTTAGTTATACACTACAACATAGTGCAGTATCAGTACCCAAATCCTTCTTCTCAATGTTGAACTCTCTTACTACTTCTTTCATATGGGGGAAATCCAGACCCAAACTACGGTTATCCATTTTACAGAGATCCAAAAGACTGGGAGGGATGGCTTTACCGGAGTTCTTCCTCTACTACCTCGCGGGACAGCTTAGGGCACTAGAGACTTGGATGCCTGGATGTCAGCTGCCAAACTCTGAGAGTCACTTGGCACACGCGGCTGGGACTGATTGTTTAGTGGGTTTTTTCGAATCAGAAGGACTGAGAACACCACGGCAATTACCCCTCCTCAGGTTGGCAAGATTAGTCTGGCGACAAGCCAAGAGAGTGGTACACTTCGAAGGGGTGGTGGCGGAACTCCCATTATGGGGGAATAGCTACTTCCATACTCTGAGAGATCACCCCTCGGCGCAATTCTGGGCCACTCACAGCGTCAGTGCATTAGGTGATCTTTTTGTCCCGGGAACCACAACCTTCAAGTCCTTTGAACAAGTCCAGATTGAATATAATGTTCCAAGATCACAGTTTTTTAGATACCTGCAGATTCACACAGCGATTCAATCCCACATACAGAAAATTGGAGTGAGGAAATTGATATCATCACTTCCTATGATAGGTATTCTAAAATCACAAGGACCTCGAGGCCTCATCTCAGCTATATATACTTACCTGTTGTCAGTGGGGGTGGAGTCGGACCCCTTGCCAGCCCAGGATAGATGGAAATCTCTAATTCCCGCTCTACAGGGAGAGGAATGGGAAGAGATATTGGAATCTCCGACTGCGGTATCCCCTTCGGTTAATAATAAGTTGATTTAATGCTACATTGTCCACCAGGCATACCTTACTCCAACTCGATTATTTAGTATGGGCCGTTCTCGTACATCGGAGTGCCCGAGGTGTCTTCTCTCAGGGGCAAATTTCATACATATGATCTGGAGCTGTCCCATTATATCTTCGTACTGGCGGGAGTGACATCTCTGCTGACATCGATTGTGTCGATTCCTGTTTTGTGTGACCCTTTGATATGCCTGTTTGGGGTGGTGGAGGAAGAGTCCTGGGATCATTACATGACAATATTCCTCAGAGAGGCATTGTTTCTGGCTAGGAAATTAATAGCTCTGAGGTGGATGGGAGATTCGAATCCAACTGTGCGGTCCTGGGTTAAACTAGTCAATGCAACCATAGTCTATGAGCGAGTGGTATATTATAATAGGGGGTGCCCGGGAAAATTTAACAAAATCTGGGGTTTGTGGAATTCTTCTCCAGACACACTTGCGGAGGTCTGAGGGAGATTATGCGGATAATGGTGGTTCCCGTTAGATGTTGGGATATGAAACACTGTCCAACGGTATATTGAGGTATAATAATGCAATGTGGCTGTTGTTGTTCTTTCTTTCTTCCTTTTTCTATTCCTCTTTCTATCTTGTTTTCAAAATATGGTCATGCTGATAGTTAGAGCTGTTCTTATGCTCAATATAAAATTAGATATATATGCAAATGATAAGAAGTATGGATAATAACATTGTTCTATCTTAACTGCTAAAGATATTATGGACTTTACATGACTGTTTATTGTTATATTTAAATATTACTATCTATATACTGAGCTATCTTTATATGGCAAATGTCAGTTGTACCATGTTTGAAATTGTTAATAAAACGAAGTTAAAAAAAAAAGACGAAGCAGGTACGTCTGTTTATGGGGCCTACCCAACGCCACCAGGACAAAAAGAACTGCCGCTGGAATGGTCTGTGGCGGACCAGGCCAAGACCAGGTCACCAAAAGGACTGGTGATCACTCCGTACACGGGTCTTGGGTTAAGGACTCGTGGGTGGTGGTGGTATGCTACCTGGTATGTTTATATGTAAATATCTCCCCTGTGTGGGAAAACTTGTATTTAATTTTTCTTGTCTTTGCAGCCCGAGGACCTGCTGTTGATAACCAAGGGGGAATGTGGCACCCCTGACCCAGTCAGGCACCACTGAGTACTGCACCCATGCTGGGACAGTACTTCCAGGTAATCCTAAAGGCCAGAATGAGGTGTGTACGCACAAACACATAGCAACCAGGTCTCCCACACCTTTAGAGGGGACCCTTGGGTAGTCTCCAGAGGAGGGCTAGCCTTCAATTCTTTTCAAGAGGTGGAGTGGAGGGGCTGGGAGCTAAAGTGCAGTGGTTGTCAGGAAGTGAGGAGAGCTAGTCTGATAATGGAGCGCGGCAGTTGCTAGGAGACGCGCGCGGACACTAGTCAGACCCTGCGTGGTGTAGTGACAGTTGGCGGGGGACAACGGTCCCAGGTAGTCAAAGAAAGAGGTGCTCCTGGTGACTAGGCACGCACAGGGTACAGGTCCCTAGAGCAAACTCCAGTGTAACTATCTGCTAAACCTGCCAGTGAGGGGAACTACAAGTACCTCTCCAACCTACAGAGTCCAAGCCTCAGCAGCAACGCAGGGACCCATAAAGAGACAAAGCCAGAAGCCATCTCACCTGGTCCACGCTGCCGGCAAACAGTCCAAAAAGGGGAGAAAAGGCAGTAGCGACTTTCTGGATAGACCCCCACAGTACTTCAGGTCAGGGGGTTATCTGAAAACAGAAGTGCTAAGAAGGCGAGCTACCTGTTACCCTCAGACTGGCCCAAAGGATACCTGGTTCTACCTGGTTTATTGCAGCATCGCCCAGGTCAGCTCACAACAACAGCACAGTGAGTAAAAACCAGTTAAAGACTTTTGGACTCTGCCTGAATTTTTCTGGGACTCGTTACCTTACACACCCGAGCCCCTGGAGCCAGCCTCACTCATGGGAGGCCACACCATCCGACTGCAGACCCCATCAGCCCCAGACGCTCGTTAAACCTGCAGTGGCGGTCACCCATATCCCTGACCGCGATATTAAAAACTAACTTACCAAACTGCCAAATATACAGAAGAAGGTCCTGTGGCGTCCCTGAAGCTGGAGCGGCATCCCTTGGGGCAACACACATACATCGCAGCGTGTATGGGCTGTGAGGTCAGCTGAGTGCGGCCGGCACTGGAGTCAGCTGATCTGAACTCAGCTGACCTCACAGTCTGCACACACTGCGATAGGACACAGAACAATAATCGCCGACACTGGAGTTAGCATACCTGAACTTAGCCAACAGAACAAGTAATCAGATCAGCTGACTCCAGTGTCGGCCGATTACTTGTTCTGTGTTCTGCTGCATCAATTCCAGCGTGTGCGGGCTGGAGTTCAGCTGAGTTCAGATCAGCCGACTCCAGTGTCGGCCGAACTCAGCTGACCTCACAGCCCCCACACGCTGCGATTAATGCAGGGGGACGCAGAACAAGTAATCGGACGACACTGGAGTCAGCTGATCTGATTACTTGTTCTGCTGGCTGTATGGTCAGGAAAATGCTTGATGGGCAAAGTCCATGTCTATTTTTATTTTAATTCATTAAAAAAATTAAAAAAAAAACAAAAACCCCAAACACATAACCCCAACCCTAGAGTTAAGGGTACAAAAAAAATGTGTTTGCTTCCACTGCATTTTCTATTGCTAAGGGTACCCAAGCAACTACTGGCTGCTAACCCCCACTGCTTGGTGTTACCTTCACTGGCAATGGAAGATCCAGGGAAGCCCTTTTTTTAAAAAAAAATTTTTGCCCAAAAACTAAAAAAGAAAATGACGTGGGCTTTGCCCTATTTTTGTATGCAAGCCAGGCAGGCAGGTACGGGTTGCCCCCAACCCCCAGCTGCCTATTTGTACCCGGCTGGGAACCAAAAATATAAGGAAGCCCTTTTTTTAATTATTTCATGAATTTCAAGGGCTCCTGAGTGAAAATATCAATGGCACCATATGGCAGATTTAAATATGGGATTTAGGGGAACAGAAAGTATAAATAAGGCCAGAATCACACTTGCTAGTGCCTCGCGTGTAACTCGCGCGAGTTTCTTATGGCAGAACCCGGCTTGGCCACACACTCCCCTGACAGGAGCGGGTCGGTTGCATGTATCTCTATGCAGCTTAGACGCTCCTGTATGCATAGTGTGCGGCCAAGCCAGGTTCTACTATGAGAGACTCGCGCGAGTTACACGCGAGGCACTAGCAAGTGTGATTCTGGCCTTAAAACCAAAAACTTGACTGGTCCGATTGTGTGATCAGACCACAGCTGCAGAGGGGAGGGCCGCCTCTGTGGAGGAGAGGGATTTATCTTCCTATCTCCTCCGTTGCCGGCTGATGCGAGAATCGCACTGCACTCGCATTACACCGGTGTAACACAAGAACAATGCGATCTTTCTCTCGCGCCCATAGACTTGAATGGGTGCTAGTGGAACAAAATCGCATTCCACACGCAGCATGCTGCGACTGTTTTCTCGGTATGATTAGGGCTGAGAAAACAATCGCTCATGGGAGCAGGCCTATAGCGTAATATTGGTCCGAGTGCAATGCGATTTTTTTATCGTATTCCACTCACTCTGTATTACTCGCTGTGTGTTCTGACCCTTAAGCGGGGTTTACACGCTGCGACATCGCTAGCATTGGCTAGCAATGTTGAGTGCGATAGCACCCGCCCCCATCATACGTGCGATATTGTGTGATCGCTGCCGTAGTGAACATTATCGCTATGGCAGCGTCACACACACATACCTGCTCTGCGACGTCGCTGTGGCCGGCGAACCGCCTCCTTTCTAAGGGGGCGGGTCGTGTGGCGTCACAGCAACGTCACACAGCAGCCGTCCAATAGAAGCGGAGGGGCGGAGATGAGCGGGACGTAAACATCCCGCCCACCTCCTTCTTTCCGCATTGCCGGTGGACGCAGGTAAAGAGATGTTTGTCGCTCCTGCGGTGTCACACACAGCGATGTGTGCTGCCGCAGGAACGACGAACAACATCGCTAACATCCTGAAAACGATTTTTTGTTTCAGGACGACCTCTCCACGGCAAACGATTTTGCCCTCTTTTGCGATCGTTTAAGATCGCTCTTAAGTGTTACACGCTGCGATCTCGTTAATGATGCCGGATGTGCGTCACAAACAACATGACCCCGACGATAATTCATTAACGATATCGTAGCGTGTAAAGCCTGCTTTAGTGTTCTCATTGATATGACACTATGCAGTAAATTGAGTTGTGCCTTGTGGTCTGGTCTGATACACTTCTATCATAGCCAAAAGGAACTTTTCCAGCAACTTGTGCTGCAGTAGCTCTTCTGTATTTTACCAGGCAGGATAACTGTCGCTGCCTATGTGCATCAATGCCTACGTAATCAGCCCATTCTTGAACCACTTTTGTAGGTGCCTAAAGGAGACCTCTCAGCAGATCAAAATTAGCTAGTTTTTTCTCCTATTATTATCTTGCCGCTCCTTGAAGATTACTTTTTTTTTTTTCTTATTTTTAAATCCATTATACATTTCCAGAGATATTGGCCTGTTTATTTAGTGGTGTTTATTTTTATGGTTTTTGCTAAGAGGTCAGTGCTTACAGAATAATAATATAGAGCAGCCTAAAGACGAGCCGCCAGAGAATAGTATAAGGAACACCCCTTTTGGTAAAAAACATAGCAAAAAATTCCAGGCGGCACTCACTATATGATGGTGCACAGGTTTAGGGAAAGCATCCCAAATCCATATAGAAAATGTTGGATTTGTTTTAAATCCACCATACGGTTCTGGAGATTTTATGTTTTTACCAAATAGAAAAAAATACCGGCACTCCAATTTCTTCTGAAATTTTAAGGATTTATTCCTTCTATCTATACAAGCAAGATGCATTGTATTGTTACAAGTTACGGCTTCAGCAGCCTTTCTCAAACACATGCTGCTGAAGCCGTAACTGTAAAAATGCAATACCTCTCACTTGTACAGATTGAAATAATAAATCCTTTACATTTCGGAAGAAATTGGAGTGCCGGTATTTTTTTCTATTTGGTAAAAACATAAAATCTCCAGAACCATATGGTGGATTTAAAACAAAAACAAAATTGAATACTTAGTGGAGCTGTGGAAACAAAATAAGAGGAAAAACTGGTCACTTTTCACATGAAGAAAGGTCATCTTTAATTATTCCTTAGCAAGAAACATTATTCAAGATCTCTGGTTTTGGAGCTGCCGTGGTTCAGTCGTCTAGTATTTCATGTTCTGCTCCTGTGATCCTACTATTTCTCTCAGGATCCATAAGGTATATGATATCAGGTTGGCACAGTGGTTAACACTGTAGTCTTGGTGCACTGGGGTCCTGGGTTCAAATCCCACCAAGAACAACATCTGCAAGGAGTTTGTATGTTCTCCCCGTGTTTCTGTGTGTTTCCTCCGAGACTCCAAACACATACTAATAGGGAATTTAGATTGTGAGTCCCAATGGGGGACAGTGTTGCTGATGTATGTAAAGTGCTATAGAATTAATGGCGCTATATAAGTGGATACGTATTATTACTATTTTTACAATTTGTCTTGCATTGACTGCTCCGTTGTTGCCTATATCCTACTACCTTGACAGGTCCAACATAATGAGATATCCAATGTCATTCTCATCGCCTTATTATAATATCATGGCACATCGGTATATAATCCTTTACTTCACCCTTCGTCACACTGCACTGTGGTGTTATATCACAGCACTCAGGAAGAAGCAAAAGTGAAACGCGCGTCAGGGGACACTGCAGCTATCATGGCTGAAATTATCTTTATTTCTGATTATTAGTATTTGCATGCAATGAATCTGATTGAAATTATGGCTACATGTCTCTACTAGGAGTGGAAATTATTTAGTTCTATAAGCTGGAGGGATTATCTTTTATTTACAACTGTGTTGAGGTTGATTTTGTAAGCACTGTACTTTATTAAATTTCATGCACATAGCACTTTGTTGGTAATATTAATGTATGCACTGTTTTTTGGTGCTTGTTTGCAATAATAAATTATGGTATATATGTATATTGCACATAGCACTTTATAGGTATAATTGTTTTTGACTCAAGTTATATGTGTGTGTCTATATGTCATTATTTCACTTTTTTATGCTTTATTTACACATAATACTTTATATGTGCACTATATTATTATGTTATAATTATTATATTAATACATATATGCATGTATTACACAATTTTTATAAATTTTGGTACGTTTATATATATATATATATATATATATATATATATATATATATATACCGCAAGTATATATTGTTTTTTTGTGGGTTTTTTTGCATGATTAGGTATCCAGCCACATTGTACTATCTGTATTTATTCTACTGCACTTTTATGTCAAATATTTTTATTGCTATTTAATAAAGATTATTGGTACCTTTTTGAAATTCCCAAATTTTTTTTGGTTATTTACTTTGGTGTTATAGTAGTCCGAACTGTTCTCATCACTTGACTAATACATCATTTTGTCCTTAGATTGTAGAACACCGCCCCCTACCAACAACTAAGACACAATGCACTGCAAAATGCTATAAATCTGATATTGTATAAAAACAACCAAAAGTAAATTCTCATTAAGAATTCATGCATATTATTTAATTTATAGTATTCTCATACTGTTCACAAAGAAAAACATATTAACCCTTTAATGTTACATGACATATATATATATATATATATATATATATATATACAGAGGTGTATAGGCTTTCCAGCACCCGGGGCAAGAATTCAGTTTGGCGCCAGCCCCCCCACCAAGCAGTTTGGGTGGTCGTCATGTGACCAATCACTCGTATGTGATTTGCATACTTACAGCCACGTAATGACGAGCTTCTCTTAATAATTCTCTCAATGTTTAATGAGAAACGTAGAGAGAAGTATGAAAATCACATATGAGTGGAGCAGCCATCTGGTGACTGCTGGACCCAGCAAGCAGAGCTGAATCCTGACAGTGAGTAGATTACGTGCTGTTAGAACTGAGGATACTACACGGCTTAATTTTGTAATTAAAGGGGTTGTCCAGGTTTAAGATGAAAGTCTGCAGTGACTCTATTCGTGACTTCAGGCTTCTGAATTCTTATAATGTATGCTCTGCACACTTTTAGGATTCCCTGGTGCCAGTGGAGAGGGTGGACGATAATGTGAGCACAAGTATGAGATTTGTATACTTCTGGCCACATTCTGGTTTGATGTGTCCAGCCTCAGTCAATTCATTTTCATTGAGCATGTCTGTTCAGCACGTGATCACAGCTATGTTAATCGTATACTTGCAGCTTCGTAACCTCCCACTCTCACCGCCGACACCAGAGAATCCAGACAGCGTGCAGTGTGCGCACTGTGAGAATTCAGAAGTCTACAGTCACATAGAGTGACCTAAAGAGTGACTGCAGACTGCAGGCTTATCAAAAACTTGGACAACCCCGTTAATGGTCCTAACAACATAAATAAAAACATAGTAACCCTTAACTTGTCAGACGGCACAAAACTTTATTAAAGAGATTATCCACTACTTTAACACTGATGGCCTTTCCTTAGGATAGATCACCAATGTCTGGTTGGTCTGGGTCCGGCACCTGGCACGCCCCCCAATCGCCTGTTCTAGGTGCCGTGCTGGTGGTGGCAGGTGGACGGAAGTGCTCAGTTCTGGATCTGCTCTGTCTTCTGATAGTGGCATCAGCCTCCTATTAAAATCAATGAGGCTGATGTGCAGTATCCGGCTGCAGACACAATCAGAGGATGGAGTAGATTCATAACTAACCATTTCCAGCCACCTGCACCAAGAACAGTTGATCAGCGAGGTCCCATTGCACTCACATCAGAAGCAATGCACAAGTGGGACCAAGGCGTAAAGATGGTACATAGTCAGTATCACAAATAAACATTTACATTCAGGTACCTTATAGATGACGTTGTCTCTGAGTAATTTATTTCTATTCTTCATTTTGTCCTAAGCCATGATGACTTTTCACATTCACATTTCGCTCTGCAGATTTCCATCTTCTCTAGTCTTCTGCAGCGAATCCCGACACGATGCCCCTAAAAATAGCAGAATGATTATAATACTCCTACTTAAAAATTATCTGCCCTACACTGTGCCCCAGAATAAATAGTGGCCCCTCACTGTGTTCTCTGCACAAAATATGACCCTCACACTGTCCCTCTTATGGTACATGCCCTCCACACTACCCTCTCCTTTCCATACTGAGCCCACTCTTCACACTATCATTTACACTGTATCACCCTATACTGCCCAGTCTTTATACTGTGCTCTCTCATCACACGCCCATCCTTAATATGGCCTCATACTGTACCCACAAGCTATTCCCTCTCCGTACCGCCCCACCTGTCACTACCCAGTCTCTGTTCTGTGCACCCTTATATTTTTGTCATCCCTAATGGTGGTGTCACACACAGCGACAACGACAACGACGTCGCTGCTACGTCACCATTTTCTGTGACGTTGCAGCGACGTCCCGTCGCTGTTGCTGTGTGTGACATCCAGCAACGAGCTGGCCCCTGCTGTGAGGTCGCCGCTCGTTGCTGAATGTCCAGCTTCATTTTTTGGTCGTCGCTCTCCCGCTGTGACGCACACATCGCTGTGTGTGACAGCGAGAGAGCGACGAAATGAAGAGAGCAGGAGCCGGCGTCTGGCAGCTGCGGTAAGCTGTAACCAAGGTAAACATCGGGTAACCAAGGTGGTTACCCGATATTTACCTTCGTTACCAGCCTCCGCCGCTCTTGCTGCCAGCGCCGGCTCCTGCTCTGTGCACATGTAGCTGCAGTACACATCGTGTAATTAACCCGATGTGTACTGTAGCTAGGAGAGCAAGGAGCCAGCGCTAAGCAGTGTGCGCGGCTCCCTGCTCTCTGCACTGTGACATGTAGCTGCAGTACACATCGGGTTAATTAACCCAATGTGTACGGTAGCTAGGAGAGCAAGGAGCCAGCGCTCAGTGTGCGCGGCTCCCTGCTCTCTGCACATGTAGCGACGTTATGATCGCTGCTTCGGCTGCTGTGTTTGACAGCTAAGCAGCGATCATAACAGTGACTTAGGTCGCTGCTACGTCACAGAAAATGGTGACGTAACAGCGACGTCGTTGTCGCTGTCATTTAGTGTGACCCCAGCTTTACTGTCTCTTCACTACCTTCTGTTTGTCTATATACTTTTCTCCTTCACTCCCCATACCATGTTGCTTTTTATTCTGTGTCCTCAAAATTTCTTTCCCGTTTGCTCCACATTCCCCCAATCACTCCACATATGATCTCTGTATACATTCCCCCCTCACCCTCACTCCCTAAACTATTGTATGTATACATCACCTCTCACTCTCTCTCCCCCATACATCACCCCTCACCATCATTCCCTATACTATGTCTGTATAGATCACCACTCACACCCACTCCCTAGACTATATCTGTATACATCACCTCTCACCCTCTCTCCCTATACTATGTCTGAATACATTACCCCTCACCCTCTCTCTCTATACTATGTGTGTATACATCACCCCTCATCCTCTCTCCCTATACTATGTCTATATACATCACTCCTCATCCTCTCTCTCCCCATACTGTGTCCAAAGATACTTCCCCTTCCCCATCCTCTCTTCCCACCATACTGTGTCCACAGATAGTTCCCTTTCCCCACCCTCTCTCCCCATACTGTGTATATAGATACTGCCCTCTCCCCACCCTCTGTCCCCCCATAGTGTGTCCATGGATAGTTCTCTTTCCCCACCCCCCCTCTCCCATACAGTGTATAGGTACTGCCCTCTCCCCACCCTCTGTCCCCTCATAGTGTGTCCACAGATAGTTCCCTTTCGCCACCCTCTCTCCTCCATACTGTGTATATAGATACTGCCCTCTCCCCACCCTGTCCCCCTATAGTGTGTCCACGGCTAGTTCCCTTTCCCTACCATCTCTCCCCCATGCTGTGTCTAAAGATACTGCCCCCTCCCCACCCTCTGCCCCCCCATAGTATGTTCACAGATAGTTTCACGCCCCCCACACCCTCTGTCTCCCCATTCTGTGTCCATACATACTTCCCCCCTCATCCCATAATGTTCCTCTTCAGTGTCACTGTCTTCAGCTCCACTGGAGCACTTATCATCGGTGTTCTCTGCCAACTCTGAGCTGCGGCCTTGACTTCCAGGTCAGCAGTGTGATCAGCTGACCTGATCACAGTACAGACATTTCTCTGACCCAGAAGTCAGGACCGGCGGTCACCGCTTCAATTGTCCTCGCGTCTGATAGATACAAGGACAATTGATCAGTGGGAGCCGGGCGCTGCACTTCCTTCACAGCCGGGACTCAGAATAGCCTGGGCCACAACAGGAGTGACAACACACAGCCGCCAAAGAGACTCAGACCGCTGCATCAGGTGGCTCAACAGCGCCCCCCTGACAGTTGCGCCCGGGGCAGATGCCCCGCTTGACACAAGGAATGCGACAGTTGTAGCCCATATCCTGGATACGACTGTGTGTGGTGGCTCTTGAAGCACTGATTCCAGCAGCAGTCCACTCCTTGTGAATCTCCCCCAAATTTTTGAATGGCCTTTCCTTAACAATCCTATTAAGGCTGCGGTTATCCCGGTTGCTTGTGCACCTTTTTCTACCACACTTTTTCCTTCCACTCAAAACTTCATTAATATGCTTGAATACAGCAATCTGTGAACAGCTAGCTTCTTTAGCAATGACCTTTTGTGGCTTACCCTCCTTGTGGAGTGTGTCAATGACTGCCTTCTGGACATCTGTCAAGTCAGCAGTCTTCCTCATGATTGTGTAGCCTACTGAGCCTTTGTAAAGGACCATTTTAAATGGTTAGAGTTGCAGGTGTTTTGTGGTAATTATTGTAATTTTCTTTGATAATGATTTTTGTTTTTTCATTGGATGTAAGCCATAATCATCAACATTAACATAAATATTTGAAATAGATCACTCTGTGTGTAATGACTCTATATAATATATGTGTTTCCCTCTTAGTATTGAATTACTGAAATAAATTAACTTTTTGATGAGATTCTAATTTATTGAGATGAACTTGTAGCAAGTGTTTCTCTGAAACTTGTCAGATCTGCCAGCCTCAGCAGCCTTGCAGTCCTCAGAGGCAAAGCTGTCTGTGCTAGCTGCATCAGAGTGCAAATTTTGGGCCGGCAGCAAAACCATGCCATCAGCTCACACTGTCACTATATGTATGAATGTGTCACGGATTGTGGGGAGCTGACGGCAGACATTGGTGGAGTCACAATAACATCAATAAAATAAAAGTGTAAATCATCATCTGAGAAAAGATTTATTTTCCAGTGTTAAAAGTTTAGTTTAATCAACAATTTCATAGTTTCAAGGTGAAAAGAAGACAAAACGTTTAACCTATAAAATAAGGGTTTGATGCTGAGAGAGGGAAAAACCTCATCAGGCAGATATTAAATGCCGCATACACGGGGAGACATTTCTCTCCAACTCCACATTCAGCAATCACTCTCGTTCCACTTAATCAACGTCATATCTCTAAATTCTACTTCTCATAATCTGTAATATTATATATTTTTTTAAAAAAGTCACCCAGGCCTCCTTCAACATTTTTAAGTCAATTGACCATTTCAACATCATGTGGCAGAGTCCAATAGTGTCACTGCTCATACAGCATAGAGGATGTACATAGATCTCTGTACTGTCCCCTCATATATTTCTACATTGTAATACCCTGTTTTTCAAAAAAATAAGCCCTTGCAGGTGTGACACCCCTGCACTAGTCAGGGTGTCACAGGGTAGAGTAGAGAGTAGTGATGGGCAGTCCGGCTCTTTTTGGTGATCTGGTTCCCATGGCTCCGCTCACCAAAAAGAGCTGGCTAATTCGGATCGTTCTCGGCTCCTTATTAAATATGTGTTCACCCCAAGGTGAACACATATTTAAGATTATTATGACGCCGTTAAAACCATGCCCACCGACGTCTAAACCCCGCCCACTTACAAGAGACCAATTAGATCGTGGAATGGGCGGGGTTTAGACGCGGGTGGGCGGGGTTTCAGTGGCGAAAAGACCCATTTAGCGATTTTAGTGTCTCACTTTGGTGATCCGGCTTGTTGTGAATGTCAGTTATGCTTTTTGCTGCTGTGAAGCTTCCTCTTGTGGCCAGGAATGGTTTGGACAGAGACCAGGTGTGTTGAGCAATGGGCGTTTCCATTGCTAAATCTCTGCTTATTTAAACCCTGATCTGCTAGCAGGCTTTGCTGGATGTCAGTTGTTCTTTGTACACCAGCCTGCTTCATCCTGCTCCAGACCACATCTACCCCAGATAAGTGCTTGGCTCTTTATTTGTTGTTTGGTTCTTTTTGCTCTTATCTGAGTTTGTCATTTGCTGTGGTTGTTTTCAGTTTATTTGCATGCAGGGATCTTCCCTCTCAGTTGCTTAGCTGGGAAGCTCCCTGCAGCTATGTTTGGAGTATGGCTCCTATAAGTCCATGTGTTTGTTGCTTCTTGAATTTGTAATTGGTTCCTGCTTTCTGTTCATTGGTATGACAAGAGCGCCTGGTATAGGACGGAGTTCAGATCTAGCGATCTGAGGGCTTTTTGTACTATCAGGTTTTTGGATTTTTGCAGGGTTTTTCTCTGGCCACCAGCAGTCCCTTTCCTATCCTGTCCTATTTAGTTAGTAGGGCCTCACCTTTTGCTAAGCCTATCATCTATCTGTGTATTGTGTTTTCCTATATCACCGCAGTCTTTGAATGTGGGGGGCTTGCTATTCTTTATCTATTTTCTGAGGCAGAGAGTTATTCATCTTTCCTTCCTTTAGGATAGCTAGTTCTCTGGCTGGGTTCGCGGTGCACAGGATGTTAGTTCACCCCTCGGCTACTTCTAGTGTTGATGGTTAGTAAGGAGATGGCGGCCAGATTAGTTGCCAATGCTCTTGTCACCTTTTTTTTTTTTAATGATTTATGGTGGTCTTTCATGGTTCCGGATCATAACACCGGCTCCTGTCAGTCACATCAGGGAGCCGGATCTTTGTGTCGGATCATTCGCGACCAACACATTACTAGAGAGGAAGTGTAGTAGAAACTCTCAAAGGGAGAGGGAACCAGGGGGTTGGAGCCCCCAGGAAAAGTGAAGCAGTGGCCCTCATATTCTGAGGGGCCGAGGAGTCGAAGCTCCCGAGAGGTCGGACTAAATTGGGACATAGCAAAGGCAATACTATTAGGAGCAGATACCTGGACGTGCTCTCCTTCTCAAGCAGCAGTGGTGCACTGGGACTTTTGGTTCACCTGCAGCATGTGTGTATAATGACTTTACAAAACATCATCCAGGACTATGATAACCGGCCTGAGTGCCTGGTCATCCCCTGTT
This sequence comes from Anomaloglossus baeobatrachus, assembly GCF_048569485.1. Taxonomy (NCBI): domain Eukaryota; kingdom Metazoa; phylum Chordata; class Amphibia; order Anura; family Aromobatidae; genus Anomaloglossus; species Anomaloglossus baeobatrachus. The sequence continues at coordinate 112,830,104 of NC_134361.1, read as the reverse complement.
TCCAGCAGCCCTGCGCGCCCCTGCACCCCACCATCCAGAGTCCCGGGGGCCCTTCCCTACCTGAGGAGGGTATCGTCATCACAAACTATCTAATTCCCCTGTAAATAACCCACCATCACGTTTCGGAGTGACCCCGAGCCCCCGGCTCCGGAGACCCTCGAGCCACGAGTAGCACCCCTGGATCCGAGTGGTTCGACCGCTGCTGGGGCGGTACGCGTCCGAGACACAGGAATTTCAATATTTTCAGCATAAGGCATACATATAAGTCCTACCCCGAAAATAAGCCCTAGTTGCTATTCAATAATAAAGTGTTCATGCTGCTAAAAACTTAAAGGATACTGCAGGACACTTCATTATAGAAAGCAGAGACACCCCCAAAACAGAGAAGAATGAAGACAGAAGACCCCACAATCATACTCACCAGACGGGAGAACCTGTAGTGGAACACACACACACACACACATATCAGATCACACACACATCAGATCACACACAATCGCACATCAGATCGCACACACACTTATCACATCCAGCGATACTAATTACTTCTGGTCTGCAGGGGAACCTGGGACGCAGGGCAGTGGAACGCATAGAGGCCCTGCGTTCCACGGCCGAATCCTCCATGCGTCCACAGTAGGTTCTCATGCTCCACTGCACTGTGTCCCATCCTTCCCTGACGTTTAGAAGCAATCTGTATAGCCGGATGTGGTGAGTGTGTGTGTGCGACCTGATGTGTGTCTGTGTGTGATCTAATGTATGAGTGTGTCAACTATAAGCAGGGGAGCACAACTGTGAAGGACACCTGCTGGGATCGTCCGCCGAAGATCGCAGGAGGACCTGGGAGCCACACAGATGTCAGGGATCTGGTAAGCATGATTCACTTGAGATGGGGGGTATGCTTTTGGAGTGGAGTAAACTTACCCCAACTGTGTTTCCCCAAGAATAAGCCCTACCCCGAAAAAAATTCCCAGTGATTTTTGGGGTCAAATAAAGTATGACATTGTCTTATTTTTGGAAAAACACTGTAAGATCGCCCCTAAGCCATTGTTTTTACAAACTTAATTGTGTCGCCCACCTGCAGCGGTCGTCTCAGGGACGTCACTCCACCTTCTGGGACGCCCCAGGGGCTCCACTTGATTACCGTTGGCAAGAGGTATGTCAGGTTATTTACATCTGAGTCGTGACGCCACTCTCGGTTTGCGGTCAGGGTTATGGGTGACCGCCACTGCAGTTTTAACGAGCATCTGGGGCTGATGGAATCTGCAGTCGGATGGTGTGGCCTCCCGAGACTGAGGCTGGCCCCAGGGGCTCGGGTGTACGTGTGTAGAACAACAGGTCGCAGAATAACTCAGTCGCAGTCCAGAAAGTCTTTCAACTTGTTTACTCACTTTCAGATGTTTTCGTGAGGTAACCCGGGCGATGCTGAGATAGACCAGGTGGAACCAGGTATCTGTCAGGCTGGTCTAAGGGTAACCATTAACTCGCCTTTCTAGCACTTCTTGTTTCGGACAACCCCTGACTTAAAGTACCATGGGATTCATCCAGGGAAGTCGCAACTGCCTTTTCTCCCCTTTCTGGCCCGTTTGCTGGCAGAATGGACCAAGGAAGATGGCTTCAGGCTCGATCCTCCTTATGGGCCCCCTCGTTGCTGCTGATACTTGGACTCTGTTTTGGTTGGTGTGGGACTTGTGGTCCACCCCACTGGCAGGTTTAGCAGACCACTAAATGGCTAGGCTCTAGGGACCTGTTCCCCGTGCGTGCCTAGCCACCAGAAGTCTCCGTACACGACCAGCTGACTTCCTCAGCGTCTTTCTGTCCAACTGCTGGTGACCGTTCTCCCCCGCTAACGGCTACCACACGGGTAGGGTCTGACTAGCGTGTCTGCGCTCCTGCCCGCTCCTTCTCCCTGCGCTCTCCGCTTCAGACTGGCTTGCTCCTCTCCTACTCCTTTTATGACTGCCACTGCCACCTTAGCTTCCAGCACCTCCCCAGCACCCCTAGCCGAGGTGTGGAGGAACGCCCCCTCTTGGGTCTGCCCAAGGATCCCCTCTAGTGTGTGGGAGACCTGGTTGCTATGTGTCTGTGCGTACACACCCTATTTCAGCCTTTGGATTTTACCTGGGAGCACTGCCCCAGCATGGGTGCAGTACTCTGTGGTGCCTGACCAGGTCAGGGTGCCACATTATAAGCCCAAGTTTAATAACCTATCTTGGTATTGCAGTCTACTAGTGATGGGCAAATAGTAACTATTCATGTTTGGATAATTTGTAATGAATCCTAAAGTACTATTCCGGTATTTGTCACAAATAAGAAACTTAAGTAAAGTCAATGGGGAAACGGAGCATTTTTCTGGGAAATCTTCATGAACAATGCTCGGGTTCCCCATTGACTTGCATTAGGTTTGTTATTTGTGACGAATACTAGAATAGCACTTTGGGATTCATTATGAATATTCCAAACTCGAATAGTTACTATTCGCTCATCGCTACAGTCCACCCATTCCCTTAATAACTCTTAATAACCTTGGTTGCTCTTCTCTGCACACGATCTAGTTTAGCTATGATCCTCTCATACACATTACTACAGGATGAGGCACAAAGATAAGCCCATAACTACAGGATGGGCACATTACTGCAGGATGGGGCACAAGGATGAGCACATAACTACAGGATGAGCACATTATTACAGGATGGAGCACAAGGATGGTCACATAACTACAGGATGGGGCACATTACTACATGATGGGCACAATACTACAGGATAGGGCACAAAAATGAGCACATTACTACAAGATGGGGCACGTTGCTACATGATGGGCACAATACTACACGATGGCGCACAAGAATGGGCACATTACTACAGGGTGGAGCACAAGAATGGGCACATTACTGCAGGATGGACACAATACTACAGGATGGGGCACAAAAATGGGCCCATTACTACAGGATGGGGCACATTACTACAGGAGGCAAGGATGGAGCATATTACATTTTATTGGTATCTATTTTAATTTTTGAAAGTTACCAATAGCTGCTGCATTTTCCAGCCTAGGCTTATACTCGAGTCAATAAGTTTTTTTGTGGTAAAATTAGGGGCCTCAGCTTAAACTTGGGTCGGCTTACACTCGAGTATATACGGTAATTCAATGATTTTACTTTCCTTGAAAGCAACGGCTTAGCACTGGTCACTATAGTTAAGTTTTCGGTCCCTCAATAATATTGATAATATATTGATTAAATACTCCATCATTGTCTGATCTGTGGAGTGTACAACCACGGAGATCCCCCGAATCCCAAGAATGAGGAGACTTCATGGACAAGCAAGCAGCACTCACAGCCTGTGCATTCCCAGTGTGATGCCCTGGACCCCAGGGGTCACAGAATAACATCACACACACACACACCCTCCCCTGGTCAGGAACACCCGTCAAACAAAACCCTTGTTGCCTGCCTCCAGGGTCTGATGTCCACACCAGGTGGGGCGGAGCCAGGTGGTTGGCCCCACCCACCGAGGAGTTCACAGGCCTGGAGGCGGGAAAAGTAGTCAGTTGTAGTGGTAGTTGGAGTGGAGTTTTGGAGGTGAAGTGGAGAGGAGGTAGAGAGAGAGCAGCAGAGACTGTGTGTGTCTGGGTCGAAGCCCAGGCACCATCAGCAAGGTCGGCAGATGGTGGTGGCCGTCTGCAGGAGTAGGTGGATGTCTGCAGAATCGTAGGACCGGGGACGGGCGTTGGCCCGCCGGTACCAAACCGGGGAGCGGATTGAAGCCAAGCACCAAGGCAGGGTACTCAGACCCCGACTAGGCTCGGAAGCTGCCGTAAAGGTCAAATTCTCTGATTGCGGTCTGGACCTCAGGGGTTCATTCCCAACCAAGTCCCGTCAACAGCCCAACCCGTCCGGATAAGAGCCACCGCCAATGGCCAGAGATCCAAGGGCCAGCGCCTGCGGGCAAAACGGGCTCTCCCGACACGTACAAGCCGCGGAGCAGACCATAGGGGTCAAACACTTACACATAGGTGCAGGGAACGATAGCCACCATCAACCCGTCCAGGGAGAGTGAAGATACCGCAGCCGACTGCGCGCCCCATCCATCCAGCGATTTGGTTTACCAGAGACTCTGTTATTGACTACCTGAGTGAGTACACCAGTGCCATCCAGCACAGCGCTGCAACGTAACGCTGCCCTGCATCCACGCTGCCTCCCCGCATCGGCACCCGCACCTATCCCCTACTCACTACTCCCCAACCGGGGCCCCGGGACCAACAGTCCCTACCCACGGAGGGGCCAACACCTCAGCTGCTCTCTGCCATCGCTCCCGGGAACCCCCGTCACCAGCAGCGGTGGTGCCCACCATCACCACAACCCCGTGGGTGGCGTCACAACCGACATCCCACCACCAAACCTCCCCTTTTTCACTCGTGGGCGAGGAGGCGCTGCTCGAGCCCCCGGGTCCGGCCCCGTGCTCGAGCCACCGAGGAGCAGAAGCACCGGACCCGAGCGCCAGCGATTCCCCAAGGCGAGCGACGTTCCCAGAACCCCTCCGCCCGCGACACCTACACAGTGCAAGATCAGGAGTGGAAAAACCCGGACCACAAGAGGATTTTTAACCCCTTCATGACAGGAAAAATTGCATTTTTGTTTCTTCCTCCTCTTCTTCTCAGAACCATAACTTTTTTTTATTTTTCTGTCCACATGCAAAGAAGGGTTTATTTATGTAGAACGAGTTGTAGTTTTGAATGACCCCATTCATTTGACCACATAGTGCACTGGAAAACTGGGAAAAATTCCAAATGTGCAGAAATTGTGAAAGAAACATAATTCTGACCTGGGGTTTTTGGGAATTGTTTTTATGGTGTAGATTTTGTGGTAAAGCTCACCTCGCAATAACATTCTCCTCATGAGTAGGATTACGGCATTACTAAATATTTCTAGTTTTTCTATTATTTTTAGTGGTAAAAAAAAAATTAGAAGTTTGCAAAAAGAAATTGGGGGCTTGTGTCGCCATTTTCATTTTTGGGTTCAATGAGCCATGTGATGAGTTTTTGCGAGTTGGGACAACATTTTATTGACACCATTTTGGGATAGATACAGTTAGGTCCAGAAATATTTGGACAGTGACACAATTTTCGCGAGTTGGGCTCTGCATGCCACCACATTGGATTTGAAATGAAATCTCTACAACAGAATTCAAGTGCAGATTGTAACGTTTAATTTGAAGGTTTGAACAAAAATATCTGATAGAAATTGTAGGAATTGTACACATTTCTTTACAAACACTCCACATTTTAGGAGGTCAAAAGTAATTGGACAAATAAACCAAACCCAAACAAAATATTTTTATTTTCAATATTTTGTTGCAAATCCTTTGGAGGCAATCACTGCCTTAAGTCTGGAACCCATGGACATCACCAAACGCTGGGTTTCCTCCTTCTTAATGCTTTGCCAGGCCTTTACAGCCGCAGCCTTCAGGTCTTGCTTGTTTGTGGGTCTTTCCGTCTTAAGTCTGGATTTGAGCAAGTGAACTGCATGCTCAATTGGGTTAAGATCTGGTGATTGACTTGGCCATTGCAGAATGTTCCACTTTTTTGCACTCATGAAATCCTGGGTAGCTTTGGCTGTATGCTTGGGGTCATTGTCCATCTGTACTATGAAGCGCCGTCCGATCAACTTTGCGGCATTTGGCTGAATCTGGGCTGAAAGTATATCCCGGTACACTTCAGAATTAATCCGGCTACTCTTGTCTGCTGTTTTGTCATCAATAAACACAAGTGACCCAGTGCCATTGAAAGCCATGCATGCCCATGCCATCATGTTGCCTCCACCATGTTTTACAGAGGATGTGGTGTGCCTTGGATCATGTGCCGTAGCCTTTCTTCTCCAAACTTTTTTCTTCCCATCATTCTGGTACAGGTTGATCTTTGTCTCATCTGTCCATAGAATACTTTTCCAGAACTGAGCTGGCTTCATGAGGTGTTTTTCAGCAAATTTAACTCTGGCCTGTCTATTTTTGGAATTGATGAATGGTTTGCATCTAGATGTGAACCCTTTGTATTTACTTTCATGGAGTCTTCTCTTTACTGTTGACTTAGAGACAGATACACCTACTTCACTGAGAGTGTTCTGGACTTCAGTTGATGTTGTGAACGGGTTCTTCTTCACCAAAGAAAGTATGCGGCGATCATCCACCACTGTTGTCATCCGTGGACGCCCAGGCCTTTTTGAGTTCCCAAGCTCACCAGTCAATTCCTTTTTTCTCAGAATGTACCCGACTGTTGATTTTGCTACTCCAAGCATGTCTGCTATCTCTCTGATGTATTTCTTCTTTTTTTTCAGCCTCAGGATGTTCTGCTTCACCTCAATTGAGAGTTCCTTAGACCGCATGTTGTCTGGTCACAGCAACAGCTTCCAAATGCAAAACCACACACCTGTAATCAACCCCAGACCTTTTAACTACTTCATTGATTACAGGTTAACGAGGGAGATACCTTCAGAGTTAATTGTAGCCCTTAGAGTCCCTTGTCCAATTACTTTTGGTCCCTTGAAAAAGAGGAGGCTATGCATTACAGAGCTATGATTCCTAAACCCTTTCTCCGATTTGGATGTGAAAACTCTCATATTGCAGCTGGGAGTGTGCACTTTCAGCCCATATTATATATATAATTGTATTTCTGAACATGTTTTTGTAAACAGCTAAAATAACAAAACTTGTGTCACTGTCCAAATATTTCTGGACCTAACTGTATAATGATTTGATTCCTTGTTACAGCAGATTTGGTTTTCAAACAACCAAATAAAACCTAATTTTTTAATTTTTTTTGTTTACAGTGTTTACCGTTATGGTTATTTATTTTACTATATTTATTTTTAATGGTGCAAAGAGGGGATTTGAAGTCTTATGTTTTTTACATTTATATAGCTTTTTTTTACTTTTCACTATTTTTAATAGTCCACGTAGGGGAATGGAAGCTGCGATGGACTGCGTGCTTGTGCTCTGTACAGGAAGGCCAAAGTATTGCTGTATGTGGCAGAAATCACAGTCTCCTTTGAAGCCACAGGCTGAGTTTCAATCGAAGAATCGCTGCTATGACAAGCAGGGAAGTCTTCAGCAGACCCCTACTGTCATAGCAAACTATCGGTGACTCGTGATCACGTTACCAGTGGGAGCTTAAAATGGCACGCCCATATGCCAGCTCGTCGTAACTCCCACTGTCAAAGTAGGACAGTGAGATTTAATAGGCTAGCAATAGTGGGCGGAGTTCTGCTGCACACACGATTATTAGCAGCAGGTCCTGTAACACACAGCCATTACCTGCCGGGTATGGAGGGAGTTCACCCCATGAGCCCCCCGCTCCATACACCCACTCTCCACTTGCACTGTACATGTACGGCGGATGTTATGAAAGGGTTGATAATAGTTAAATTGCAAAGTTGCTTGTCTTACGAGTATTTCCAAATTTACCCATTTTAGAAGATAAGACAACCCCTCTAATCATTATAGGAAAGGTTATTCCAGATTTATTAACAAAATTTTGAGGTTTTTTTTTAATAAAACATTTTTTAAGGTCTTTATTTATTGCAAAGAAATTAAAACATTCAGTTGTTAAAAGCCATGATATAAAACAGCAGCGCAAATCTCTTCTATCCTGGACGCTCCAACGATTGCTTTAAGGAATTGTCCATTACTTTACACCCACTATTTAATCAATTCAGGACCCAAATAAAAACAAAACAGTGACTTCTCCCCTCCTGCAGCAGCGTCGTTGTTCTGTTCCTGTGGAGTGACGTGACCTGTGACTTGTGTGAATTGCAGCCTGCACATAATGAGTGGACGCCCAAGGTGAAGTTCCTCCAAAGTGAAGAGCCCAAAGCTATACTTCAGAACACAGACATTTTCACATGCAGACCTCCTTTTCTGCTCAGCAATAAAGCTGTGAACACTTCACTGTGGCAGTGGCTTGGACATTTTTGCTAATCATATTGTATAGTTAGTTTGGTGGAGCGTAACCCAAAGCAAGCAAACCATTCACTGCTCTGGTGGAAGATACGTCTACTCAATGTAAAGAGTTTACCCAACCTGATAAAACTGATAGCGTATTCTATAGAGGTCCAGCGCTCAGCAGCCACTAACCAGATGTGTGAGGGGGCTACGCCCCTCACACATCTGATTGTAACACTCTCCCCGCTATGAGTAATGAGTGATTACAAGCCATCAGCCTGTGAATATAGGAAGCATTTATGGCCATCTCTAAAAAGAAATGTAGCAGTTTTTGATTTACAATTACAAACTTTGCACAGAAAAATAATCCCCAGTTCTGATGTGAGAAAGCCTAAACTAATGAATGGCTATACCACAGCAGACTGTCAGGGGGTTGTCCGGTCTAAATCCACAAGTCTGCAGTGGCTCTATGCCCCGTGGCTGTGAGGATGCAATATATAGACTCCGGCCAGAATCTGACTAGAGTGGCTCGGCCTCACTCAATACACTTTTATATATATATATATATGAGGGCCGCACCCATCTAGTCAGATTATGGTTGGGAGTCTGCATATAGTTAACTGGCGGCCGCGTGACCACCGTTCCCGGCTCTGAAACCAGCAAATCCCCAGCGCACAGAGCACGCGATGTGAGGATTCATAAGTCTGCAGTCACATACAGTGACACAGAGGGACTGCAGACTTATAGATTTTGAACTAAGTACAAAGTATCACTGCACCCCCAGAATATTCCCGCAGGCCGATTCAGGTAATCCCAGTGACAATGTTCCTATTAGCGGTTAGCTGGAAGTACAGATGCAACAATTTGGCCATAATTCATCACAGTGCTCATACCCGAAATTTGATGTAAAACACTTTGAAAAGTCACAAAATATTTGTGCAACGGGAGAATGGCGTCTTTGGCAGCTACACCAAAATGATTGACGTGAACATCGCCGGTCTTGATAAATCAAGGCCTTTGTGTATTAGACAACGCTGCCCCTCACAAGGATTATTTCATTTCTTTTTATTTCTCAAACTGTCCACATGCCCATCAATTATATTTATCCTTAAACCCCATTAGAGAAGGAATGAAATATGAGAACCACTGCAAATTCAGATATAACAGCCATAAAATATGAACTACCATCTTGGGTTTAGTTTTTTTCCTAATATCAAATCAACCAAAAACCCATCCATGAATTTCTATATGTATTTGCCCCTAGATGCCACTAATGATGTCAACAATACAGTGGGCACTTGCCAAGCTCCAACATGGCCGGTGCCCACTGAGAATTTCATCCAGAGGTCATGTGACTGGCATGTGCTCAACTGCCGCTCACTTTCCAACTGTTGACCGCCGTGTGCAGAAGATAGTTTGGATTGCTCTGCGAGAGAATTTCAAAATGACGTCCAGCGGACAAGAAAACGATGCGAAAATGAGAGAAGAAGAGAAGATGAGAGAAGAGGAGAGAGGAAAAGAGAAGAGAAAAAGAGAAGACAGCCTGGAGGAAGACATCAAGAAGAAGAAGAAGAAGAGGATTATTGGAGCCAACGCCAGAGAGTTGGAGGATGAAGAGCCAAGAGCAGGTAGGGGACACATTCACATCTCATCTACAATGTGATGGTAGTTCTAGATTTATAAACAAGATGAGGAGGATTAGACAAGTCCCATGTGTCAGATGTTACTACAAGTATATGTGACTATAGATATTAATGCATTGCCCGGGTCATACATTGCAGTGAGGGCGAGGATTTCCTAGTGCAGTCCTTATGTGTTTTATAGCTTTGCTGGTAACAGGACAGTACAAAGTGACAGTTTCCGGTCAGAACCTCAGGTAGAAGGTTAATGTCTGAAATGTGGGAAAAATGAATAAAAGTTTCTTGTTCTATTAATGAAGCTCGGACTCTATTCCATGGAATACTCCAATGTGGTTTCATGTAAATTTGACAAATGTTATAAAATTGTGTCAGCGCTGTCTAATTATTTGGTAAAAGGGCAGGTCATAATATATGTGACTACTATTCAGTATGGTGCACTACACGTAACAGTGGGACCTGCACCTTATAAGTCTTATCTGTGTACAATTATAATACCGCAATATTGTAACCTTCCCTGGTATTAGTAGGTCCGGCCTTTCTCAAAGATATTATGGCTATACAAGCCCTATGATAATATAGATGGAGCTAGAGATGTAACATGTTCAGTGGTGCAACGAAATGTGCGTAAGGGGGTTACCAGTGGCAGACTAAGTATAGCAATGTTTATTTTCATGTTTATTTGCCTGTGAATATTTTTCCATTGTTCACTATGGAGCAGCATTATATGGCACAGGGGATAGGATTTTTGTACTTACCTGTAACTTTTACCTTCCCCATTACTATGTAAGTATGGTTACACACCTTCTTTCTATTGACTAGCCCATTGAATGCTGTGGCCATGTGAACAATGGTTACTTTACATTATCATCAAACAGTTGGCATTTTATATTGGCATTTATTAGCCTTGCAATATATATCTTCTGAATATGTATGCACCTTGCTCTACATTGCAGAGTTTGGAGGTTTTCTTTTTTTTTTACCACTGCTGTTTAGTGCATCTATCAAAGTGAACTTGGAACTATTAAATTTAGTTCTCCTTAATTCTGAAAAAAACATTGGCATACTATTACTGGGTCCCATAGGACCCTGATTTCTATAACTGCTCTCCTATGTGTAGTCGCATGTGTAAACATTCTTGCACTTTTCCTACTTGACATGTAAATTTTTGCAATATAAGCACTTGCACTTTAATGAAATATTTATACAGTGATTTATGAATTCTTTTGCATTTTCAAACAATTTGATTCTATACTATTGTGACAGCAGTTCGCATTTTTACACACACACACACACACACACACACACACACATATATATATATATATATATATATATATATATATATATATGTATATACACATTTAATATTGCTGAATTTGGCATCAAAATAGACCTACATTTATAGATTTAAATTAAATGTATGTCATTTGATTATTCTACATATACAAAATAAATCTCATAACCTGATTTTCAGTGATATATTTGTAATACTTTTTTTTCTTCTGAAATATTTGGTAAAAAACCTCTGATGTAAGATTATTCTCACATGTATTATATCCCATTCATGTCATTGCCATATTGTTTTTAATGGTTTTCTGGCAATTTTTTCACTTGCCCTGGTATTGTGTGTCCTCATTCTTGTAATTTTGTTGTCAATTTGTGAATTTGTTATTTAATTTGTGTGTTTGTCATATAAATAAAGCTATTGTTTTATTCTCATTTTTGTGTGGAGTTATATATTTTTGGAGCGTGGTATTGGAATCCTGAGAATTTTTGAGGCGGTTTTGGAGAATTCAGTGCTGCTTCAAAGTTTGTGATCCCTTCATAATTTTCCATATTTCTGGGTAAATTTGACCTAAAACTACATCAGATTTTCACACAAGTGCTTAAAGTAAATAAAACAAACCAAAATAATATTAAAAATCAATAATAGTTTTTGTAATTTTTACAATGAGGAAAATGATCCAATTATTAACTATGTGGAGACGGGTGTATACTCTTCTACAGGTTTATTACTTATCTACGACTTTTCTTGTGAGGGTCTCGCACATCTCCTAATTCCCGCCATGATAAACTCCCACAAATGTGTGCTGTGATGATCATGTGTTATTAGATCTCTTTTCCTTACATAAAACAGGTCGCCCACTCACACCCGATTGTCCTCCCATTCACTGAAAACACCAAAACTAATTTCACCTTCACATTATTTGCTAATCCTAACGGTTCACATACTTTTGCCTCTCACAGACACGTGAAATTGGATTATTTACGTTGTTAAAAATGACAATGTCCTAATATTTTTCACTCCTTTGTTTTTCTACTTTTAGAACTTTTCAGAAATCTGATGTAGTTTTACGTCAAATTTAAGTAGAAATATGGAAAATTCTGAATGGTTCACAAACATGCAAACACCCCTGTATAATGACCATTATACGAGGGGCTGCTGATAAGTCTTTGGCTTTGTGATTTTTTTTGTTTCTATGGTAACAAATGTTACATCACATGAAAGCCTTATGAGTCTAATATATGTTTTCAAAATTTTTTTTGCTTATGGCAACAGTGTTCTACGCACACGGGAAAACAAAATGCTGGAGTCTAATGCGATATTCACAGCAACTGAGAGCAGAGGAGGGATAAAATTCATGTTTTTGTAAGGAAAGTCTGCGAAGGCTATTCATGGTGATATGTCACAGACATTGGGGGATCAATGCCCTTCATATGCCACAGTTAAAGGGAACCTGTCAGGTCTCATATGTGTTCGAACCTACAGGCAGGGTGATGTGTGGCCTAGTAACCCCTTCCTACCCATCCCTGTGTTGTAATATTGTGTAATATGGTTTTATAAAAAAAAAACGTTTAATAACTTACATGTTCCCTATGTAAATAGGAGAGGGTCTAGTCCCCTAGGCGTTGCATCGCCCGTGGGCGTTTGCATGCTTTCCATGGTATCACGGCCCGTGGGCATAATACCATGGATTTACATTAGCGACGTCACTGCAGCGCCTTGATATCCCGGCCGTGTGCGCTTACCATTCCCGCAGCCTTGTTATCCTAGTGCTTGCTTGTCGGCTTCAGACGCGCACTGTGCATGCTCACAAGATTCCTGCGGTCCTGCGGTCATGCGCAGCGCGCGCCTGAAGCCAAGAAGTAATCAACCGAGACAACGCATGACCGGAACCTGTAACCTGGCTCAAGTACACTCAGTGCTGAGCCGAAGAACAAACGGAGAGGACATTTTTGCAAGCTGCACTCATGTTTATATCCCCACTGCTCCACCAACTATTGGAAACCTCATCAAGATTACAATTGCCATCAAAATGCACACCTATATAAATATATATATACAGTCATATGAAAAAGTTTGGGCACCTCTATTAATGTTAACCTTTTTTCTTTATAACAATTTGGGTTTTTGCAACAGCTATTTCAGTTTCATATATCTAATAACTGATGGACTGAGTAATATTTCTGGATTGAAATGAGGTTTATTGTACTAACAGAAAATGTGCAATCCGCATTTAAACAAAATTTGACCGGTGCAAAAGTATGGGCCCCTGAACATAAAAGTGACATTAATATTTTGTAGATCCTCCTTTTGCAAAAATAACAGCCTTTTGTCACTTCCTGTATATACTATACACTATATATATATATATATATAAATATATAAAATGTAAGTGTCCAAAAATTGGAGCGGCACTTTACCAGTTTTGGTGCAAGATCCTTCTAATCAGTCTCACCCAACTCCAATATGTAGAAGAAAAATGAAGGCAGCACTCAGCATAGACTGAAAAAAACGCCTTTCATTAGTCCATAGGATACAGCAGCATTTCAGTCACTAGTGACTTTTGTCAAGCAGTACTGACTGAAACGTTGCTGTATCCTATGGGTCACTAAAAGGTGATTTTTTTTCAGTCTATGCTGAGTGCTGCCTTCCTTTTTCTCCTATATATGAATGTATATATATATATATATATATATATATATAATTGCCTTATTCTGTCTGTCTGTCTGTCTTGCTCCAAAATTGTGTCCTTACGGTGACAAACAGCGGATTGGCCTCTGGGCTTGCCATGGCCCCGCCCCCCGCATGGATTGGCCGCTTGCCTCGCCTCGGCTCCGCCCCCTCGCACGGATTGGCCTCTCGCCCCGGCCCCCTGCACGCATTGGCAACTCGGCCACGCATTGCACGCTCGCTCTGGCCCCGCCCCCCGCACGCATTCCCCGAACCGACTCCCAGGTGAGTGCTGTACCCCCGGGAGCCCACATCAGCGTACGCCGGCGTACACTGGTGTGGGCTCCCGTGCGGCGGGGTACGCTGGTAACCATGGAACACATCGAGTAATATTGTAGCATGGTTACCAGCGTACACCGGCTCCCAGGTTAGCGCATCAAGGTCCTGCAGCGGCGAAACACACACACGCACACACATAAGAACAGACACACACACACACATCAGATCACACTCACTCTCACACACACCTCACACACACATCAGATCGCATCCACACACTCACAACATCCCGTGATATCGCTTGCTTCTCGGCGGCGATACTGTGCGTGCAGTGACCTTCCAGGACCTGCCAGAGGATCACATGGCCGGAAGCATGTGGTATCTCCGGATGTTGTGATTGTGTGAGCGCGTATGTGCGATATCGTCAGTGTGTGTGTGCGTGTATGCGATCGGATGTGTGTGAGTGTGTTCTGATGTGTGAGTATGTGTGTGTGTGAGTGTATGCGATCGGATCTGTGAGTGTCGGCAGAGGAGCACGGCGTGCAGCACAGCTGCTGGGACCACCCACCGGTGGGCACAGGGAGAAGTGGGGTGTGTGTGTGAGTGTATGCGATCAGATGTGTGCGTGTATACTGTCTGATGTGTGACTGTGGAGCACGATGGGGTTGCACAGCATGGGGGATGGAGCACGATGGGGAATGCGCAGCATGGGGGATGAAGCACGATGGGGAGTGTGCAGCATGGGGGATGGAGCACGATGGGGAGTGCGCAGCATGGGGGATGGAGCACGATGGGGAGTGCGCAGCATGGGGGATAGAGCACGATGGGGAGTGCGCAGCATGGGGGATAGAGCACGATGGGGAGTGCGCAGCATGGGAGATGGAGCACGATCGGGAATGCGCAGCATGGGGGATGGAGCACGATGGGGAGTGTGCAGCATGGGAGATGGAGCACAATGGGGAGTGCACAGCATGGGGGATGGAGCACGATGGGGGGGTGCGCAGCATGGGGGATGGAGCACGATGGGGGGTGCGCAGCATGGGGGATGGAGCACAATGGGGAGTGCGCAGCATGGGGGATGGAGCACAATGGGGAGTGCGTAGCATGGGGGATGGAGCACAATGGGGGGTGCGCAGCATGGGGGATGGAGCACGATGGGGGGTGCGCAGCATGGGGGATGGAGCACGATGGGGAGTGCGCAGCATGGTGGATGGAGCACGATGGGGGGTCCGCAGCATGGGGGATGGAGCACGATGGGGGGTGCGCAGCATGGGGGATGGAGCATGATGGGGGGTGCACAGCATGGGGGATGGAGCACGATGGGGGGTGCGCAGCATGGGGGAGGGAGCACGATGGGGGGTGTGCAGCATGGGGGATGGAGCACGATGGGGGGTGCGCAGAATGGGGGATGGAGCACGATGGGGGGTGCACACCTCCCCCCAAAACACACACACACACACATACACACACACACACACACATACACACACACACACCGCCACACACGCACTGCACAACACACCACACACACACTGGGACCACAAACACTGCCCTACACAGACACCCACACACACAGACAACGCCGCACACACACAACACCCAACACACAAACACCGCGGCACACACTAATATACGCACATACTGCACAACACACACATTGCACAAAACATACCTCCCCCCAAAACACACACACACACACACCCCACACCCACACAAACCACGCAACACACACACACACAACGCTACAGACACACAGCGCTCTACAAACAACGCAACACACAAACAACACTGCTCTCACCCCCCGCCACACCCAGACAACACCCAGAACATGTGCAGCGCCCTACACAAACACTTGGTAACTACACACAACATCTATATATATATAACAAAAATCATACATTAGCTACACAATACGTAAATTGTAGAATACCCGATGCGTAGAATCGGGCCACCTTCTAGTATAAATATAATACTTTAAACTTTTACCATCTATTATACTACATTGCTGTTAAGAGTAAATAAATAATTTAAATAAATATATTTATCCTGAGTCTCTGTATTGCTGTGTATATTGTGAGACTGTGACCGGGGTTGTCTATGACGGCCGGTACGTCTCGCCCCGGTTGTGCTCCCTCCATGTATAGAAAGCAACTCCACTCCAGGGTTTATTGCTGTTTCCCTGCAGGCTGAAAGGAGGGTTAAAAGGAAACAGGAACCTGGGTGTGGGGCCTAGTGTGAGGGAGTGAATACAACTCCCTAAGCTTCTGCCGAAGAAGCACATGTGAGCCATTTCGGGAATCTGGCTTGTTGGTTCTGGAGGAGGATATTCCGGAACACGTGTTGTGTGCTGTTTTGGATTTTTGTTTGGACAATAAACCGCATGCTGTGACCATTGGTGCCTGGATCCCGTGTCTTCTGCCGCACAGCCGACCACGCTACCTCACATATGGTGGAGAATGCGGGCAGTCCAGCCCGGTGAGGTGTAGCATCCATCCCTGGTGACCCAGTAGCGCATGTCCTGGATTCGAGTGGCTACACTACAGCCCAAACCCGGCGGCACCATGGAGGACATACTAAAGCAGCTGGCTCAGGCTAATGCACAGCAACAACAGACCAATGCACACCTGCTCCGGTCGTTGGATCGTCAGCAGCAACAGCACCAGCACTACTTGCAATTGCAGGAACAAAGGCACCAAGAACAGATGGTCCTCCTGACCAAGTCGATCCGTGCTGGACCGGCAGCCACAACCCCGGGACCGGGTGACGACAGCAGCGTCCGGAAGGCGGTAAGACAGGCGTTGCAAAAGATGACCCCGGGGGATGATGTGGAAGCGTTCCTGGCTGTGTTTGAGCGGGTGGCCGAGCGGGAGAAGCTGCCGACTCCCCAGTGGGCTGAGGTATTGTCGCCCTATCTGACGGGGGAGCCCCAAAAAGCGTACCTGGACCTCTATACCGAGGACGCCATAGAATATGAGACCCTGAAAGCCGAAATCCTTGCTCGGTTGGGAGTGAATACTTATGTACGCGCTCAGCGGGTAAATCAGTGGTTCTATGAGGAAGTCAAACCCGTACGCTCCCAGGCCTATGACTTGTTGCATCTGGTAAAGAAGTGGTTGCAGCCTGACACTCTGAGCCCTGCGCAAATGGTGGAGAGGGTAGTGGTTGATCGCTTTGTGCGCACTTTACCCGTCACCATTCAACGGTGGGTAGGACAGGGCGACACAAGTACCCTGGAACAATTAGTGTGCCTGGTGGAGCGGCATGTGGCTACGCAGGACTTGATACAAGACACTGAGACTTTGCGTGCCGCCCGTCGGTCCGGCCCCTCCAAGCCTCGGGCCAAGGACCCACCGCTGACACCGGTGCGGGAGTCCGCTACCGTCCCGCCTGAGGCCGCGCCCACCATCCCTGAGGTCCGGAAGACTATGTATCCTAAATGACAAATTGTCAAGGGGGTTTCCTTCCCTATTAGATGTTGGCGGTGCCAGCGGGTGGGACATATGGAAGCCCAGTGTCCACTCACCACGAAGCCCATGGATTGTGGGGTTACCCGGCGGGGTTCAATGTATGCTCAGGCAGTGTGTACCGCGGAACTTGTCTCCCCGGAGACTAAGCCCCACTTGTGCCAAATACAGGTGAATGGACGTCCGGTTACAGGCTTGTTGGATTCCGGAAGCTTAGTGACCATTGTGCGATCAACCCTAATGGCTGAAGTAAAGGCCACAGGACATACAGTGGGGGTGGTTTGCATATATGGGGACCGCCGAGACTATCCCACGGGGGTTGTCACCATCACAGCACCCTGCGGTCAGGTGCAACATGAGGTGGGACTTATGAACACTCTTCCCTATGACATGATCCTAGGAAGGGATCTGCCAAATTTCTGGACTCTATGGAAGGGGCCTTCTAAGTCCCCTCAGGTAATGGACAGTCCGGGGCCTGAGCCCGACAATCCCGAATCCGGGACGCCTGCCGTAGGGGTCCCCATGATAGGGACAGAATGTGAACCCGATAGGTCACCCCTAGAGGTATTGGCAGGAGAGGCTGAGATGGTCGAGCCAATCCCGGAGTTGGGGGCGTCCCCAGATACGTTTGGGACAGCCCAACTGCAGGACCCTACATTAATACATGCCCGGAGTCGGGTGACAGTGGTTGACGGGGTGGCACAGGTGCCCGGTGCCCAGGTAAGGTACCCCCATTTCGCTCTTAAGTAGGACTTGCTCTACCGGGTAGATGAAATACGGGGCGGGGTGGTAGAGCAGTTGGTGATGCCCCAGCCGTATCGCCGGCGGGTCCTCGACTTGGCTCATAAACACCTGATGAGTGGCCACCTAGGGGCCAAGAAAACGCAGGAGCGAATATTGCAAAGGTTCTATTGGCCCGGGGTCTTTGGGGAGGTAAAACGGTTCTGCGAAACCTGCCCGGAGTGTCAGCTTACCGCACCCCTGGCCCACTTTCGCAGTCCGTTGGTACCGTTACCCATTATAGAAGTCCCTTTTGAACGGATAGGGATGGATCTGGTGGGGCCCCTCGTAAAGTCCGCTCGAGGGCACCAACACATCCTAGTGATCGTTGATTATGCCACCCGGTATTCAGAGGCGATATCTCTCAGACATACTGCAGCAAAGCTTATAGCTCGGGAGTTGTTTGCTGTGTTCTGCCGGGTGGGGTTGCCCAAGGAGATCCTTACGGATCAGGGGACCCCATTCATGTCTAAAGTGACCAAAGAGCTATGCCGGCTACTCCAGATCAAGCAGTTGCGTACGTCTGTGTATCATCCTCAAACGGACGGTTTAGTGGAGCGATTCAATAAAACCCTGAAAACCATGCTCAAAAGGGTGATTTCAAAAGACGGGAAAGACTGGGATATGATGCTTCCCTATTTGATGTTTGCCATCCGAGAGGTGCCACAGGCATCCATGGGGTTTTCACCTTTTGAGTTGTTATACGGGCGACATCCCCGGGGATTGTTGGACCTGGCAAAGGAAACATGGGAGCAGGAGTCCACCCCCCATAAAAGTGTGATTGAACACATTTTGGGCATGCAGAACCGCATAAGCGCGGTCATGCCAATTGTGAAGGAGCATTTACAGGAGGCTCAGGCCGCGCAGAGCGGCCGCTACAATAGACAAGCCACCATGTGGACCTTTACCCCCGGGGATCGGGTGTTGGTGTTGGTCCCCACGGCAGAGAGTAAATTCCTGGCTCAGTGGCAAGGCCCCTACGAGATAAAGGAAAGAATCGGGGCGGTCAACTATAAGGTATTGCAGCCCAGTAGGCGGAAACCTGAACAAATATACCATGTCAACCTGTTAAAACCTTGGCAGGACCGGGAAAGCCTGATGGTTGATTTTCCCCCATCTCTCTCCTCTTCGGGTCGTTCAAACCCGGCTCCGGCGACCTCCGGAGAGGACGAACCGGAAGTAAGGCTTGGAGAAGCCCTCACCAAGCAACAGAGGCGAGAGGCCAGAAGGCTGGTTCAGCAGAACCCCGATGTCTTCTCCGAACTGCCTGGTAGGACCAGTCTGATACGACATGACATTGTCACCGAGCCTCACCTGAAGGTACGCCTGAAGCCATACCGGGTGCCGGAGGCTCGAAGACAAGCCATATCAGAGGAAGTGAAGACAATGCTACGCCTGGGGGTCATCGAAAAATCCCGGAGTGACTGGGCTAGTCCCATTGTCCTAATACCAAAACCCGATGGCTCCTTAAGGTTCTGCAACGACTTTAGGAGATTGAACAAAATATCCAAGTTCGATCTCTACCCCATGCCCCGGGTGGATGAGCTGATTGATAGACTGGGACAAGCGCGATATTTCACCACGCTCGACCTGACCAAGGGGTACTGGCACTGACGGAGTCCGCCAAGGAGAAAACCGCTTTTGTTACGCCGGAGGGTCTCTTCCACTATGTTGTCTTGCCTTTTGGGTTACATGGCGCTCCGGCCACGTTCCAGAGGTTGATGGACCTAGTGCTGGAACCCCACCAGGCGTATGCATCAGCGTACCTTGATGACATCATTATTTACAGCTCCGAGTGGCAGACCCACGTGGAACAGGTACAAGCGGTGGTGAACGCACTCCGAACAGCCGGATTGACAGCCAATCCCAAGAAGTGTGCATTGGGGCTCACGGAAGCCCGCTACTTGGGCTACGTGATAGGCCAAGGAGTGGTTAAGCCCCAAATTAACAAAGTTGAGGCGATTCAGAAGTGGGCCTTCCTGGGTATCGTGGGGTACTACAGGAGGTTTGTTCAAAATTTTGCGGGACTATCAGCCCCCTTGACGGACCTTCTCAAAGGCAAGAAGTCCGTCACGGTGCGCTGGACTCCGCAGGCCGAGGACTCCTTCCGGGCCCTGAAGGGGGTCCTGTGCGGACGGCCCGTTCTGGTCAACCCTGATTTCCGGAAGGAGTTCGTAGTACAGACTGACGCCTCTGAGGTCGGCCTGGGGGCAGTGCTGTCTCAGGTGGTTCAGGGGGAGGAACACCCCGTCACCTTCTTAAGTAGGAAGCTCACCCCTCCCGAGCGGAATTATAGCGGAGTGGAGAAGGAGTGCCTGGCGATCAAGTGGACCTTGGAGTCCCTACGCTATTACCTGCTGGGACGGCGGTTTCGCTTGGTGACTGATCACTCTCCGCTGGTCTGGATGAGGTGCGCCAAGGAACGGAATGCTCGGGTTACCCGGTGGTTCCTTTCTCTACAGAACTTCTGGTTTACGGTTGAACACCGGGCCGGAAGGTTGCAGGGCAACGCCGATGCCTTGTCCCGCGGCCCGTGTTTGATGGCGGTAGTTCAACCCCGCACACTTGAACTGAGGGGGGGGATATGTGAGACTGTGACCGGGGTTGTCTATGACGGCCGGTACGTCTCGCCCCGGTTGTGCTCCCTCCATGTATAGAAAGCAACTCCACTCCAGGGTTAATGCTGTTTCCCTGCAGGCTGAAAGGAGGGTTAAAAGGAAACAGGAACCTGGGTGTGGGCCCCTAGTGTGAGGGAGTGAACACAACTCCCTAAGCTTCTGCCGAAGAAGCACATGTGAGCCATTTCGGGAATCTGGCTTGTTGGTTCTGGAGGAGGATATTCCGGAACACGTGTTGTGTGCTGTTTTGGATTTTTGTTTGGACAATAAACCGCGTGCTGTGACCATTGGTGCCTGGATCCCGTGTCTTCTGTCGTGCAGCCGACCACGCTACCTCACAATATATACAAATTTATATATAAATATTTAGAAGCATAGTAATATATAAATGTCTATATAAATCCATGTGTGTGCAGAGAAAGATTTATATCCTTGTATACATATATACTTCTGTGTCTGTGTGTATATATGTGTGAGTTTGTGTGTATATATATATATATATATGTATGTATATATAAATAAATATATTATGAGATATATATATATATATATATATATCTATATATATATATATATATATATATAGATATATATATATATATATACTGTGTATATACACACACACACACACACACACACACACGCATGAATGTATACAGACACATATATCACTATTAGAGATGAGCGAACCGGTCGCGGTTCGGCTCGAGGTTGGTTCGCCGAACGGACCTCCCGTTCGAGTTCGGTTCGTCGAACATTCGACGAACCGAACTCGAACTGCATAGGAAACAATGGCAGGCAATCACAAACACAGAAAAACACCTAGAAAACACCCTCAAAGGTGTCCTAAAGGTGACAAACAACTCAAACACATTGGAAAGTGACAAGGACATATACTCATGCGAAAACAAAACAGCTGGACAAGGAAAAAGAGGAGGACACACAGATATAGGCATGGCACGCCCTTCTAAAATCATGTAAAACACCGCAAGGTGACTCCAAGCGGAGTCTCCCTTTTTTCCAAAAATTGGGCCACACACACACCCACCCCTTCAGTGGCAGCACTTGTGCCCCAGTTGTACACTTCACAGCTACATTTGCATCAAGCACATTCAAAAATACGCCATTCTTATCCGTCCCCAGGATGACACCGGGGTAGGTAGCAAAGTCTTTCCTGATCCCAGCTCTGTTCATCTTGGCTTCTTTTAAAAACACAGCAAGCAAGGGTTACTCCAAGCGGAGTCTCCCTTTTTTCCAAAAATTGGGCCCACACACACCCACCCCTTCAGTGGCAGCAGTTGTGCCCCAGTTGTACACTTCACAGCTAGATTTGCATCAAGCACATTCAAAAATACGCCATTCTTATCCGTCCCCAGGATGACACCGGGGTAGGTAGCAAAGTCTTTCCTGATCCCAGCTCTGTTCATCTTGGCTTCTTTTAAAAACACAGCAAGCAAGGGTTACTCCAAGCGGAGTCTCCCTTTTTTCCAAAAATTGGGCCACACAGACACCCACCCCATCAGTGGCAGCACTTGGGCCCTAGTTGCAAACAGGATGTTTTGATTTGCATCAAGCACATTCAAAAATACGCCATTCTTATCCGTCCCCAGGATGACACCGGGGTAGGTAGCAAAGTCTTTCCTGATCCCAGCTCTGTTCATCTTGGCTTCTTTTAAAAACACAGCAAGCAAGGGTTACTCCAAGCGGAGTCTCCCTTTTTTCCAAAAATTGGGCCCACACACACCCACCCCTTCAGTGGCAGCAGTTGTGCCCCAGTTGTACACTTCACAGCTAGATTTGCATCAAGCACATTCAAAAATACGCCATTCTTATCCGTCCCCAGGATGACACCGGGGTAGGTAGCAAAGTCTTTCCTGATCCCAGCTCTGTTCATCTTGGCTTCTTTTAAAAACACAGCAAGCAAGGGTTACTCCAAGCGGAGTCTCCCTTTTTTCCAAAAATTGGGCCACACAGACACCCACCCCATCAGTGGCAGCACTTGGGCCCTAGTTGCAAACAGGATGTTTTGATTTGCATCAAGCACATTCAAAAATACGCCATTCTTATCCGTCCCCAGGATGACACCGGGGTACGTAGATAAAGTCTTTGCTGATCCATGACTTGTTCATCTTGGCTTCTTTTAAAAACAATGTAAGCAAGGGTTACTCCAAGCGGAGTCTCCCTTTTTTTCCAAAAATTGGGCCACACAGACACCCACCCCATCAGTGGCAGCACTTGGGCCCTAGTTGCAAACAGGATGTTTTGATTTGCATCAAGCACATTCAAAAATACGCCATTCTTATCCGTCCCCAGGATGACACCGGGGTAGGTAGCAAAGTCTTTCCTGATCCCAGCTCTGTTCATCTTGGCTTCTTTTAAAAACACAGCAAGCAAGGGTTACTCCAAGCGGAGTCTCCCTTTTTTCCAAAAATTGGGCCCACACACACCCACCCCTTCAGTGGCAGCAGTTGTGCCCCAGTTGTACACTTCACAGCTAGATTTGCATCAAGCACATTCAAAAATACGCCATTCTTATCCGTCCCCAGGATGACACCGGTGTAGGTAGCAAAGTCTTTCCTGATCCCAGCTCTGTTCATCTTGGCTTCTTTTAAAAACACAGCAAGCAAGGGTTACTCCAAGCGGAGTCTCCCTTTTTTCCAAAAATTGGGCCACACAGACACCCACCCCATCAGTGGCAGCACTTGGGCCCTAGTTGCAAACAGGATGTTTTGATTTGCATCAAGCACATTCAAAAATACGCCATTCTTATCCGTCCCCAGGATGACACCGGGGTACGTAGATAAAGTCTTTGCTGATCCATGACTTGTTCATCTTGGCTTCTTTTAAAAACAATGTAAGCAAGGGTTACTCCAAGCGGAGTCTCCCTTTTTTTCCAAAAATTGGGCCACACAGACACCCACCCCATCAGTGGCAGCACTTGGGCCCTAGTTGCAAACAGGATGTTTTGATTTGCATCAAGCACATTCCAAATCCACAAGCATTTACTCTCCCCAGGATGACACAGGGGTAGTAAATTCCTTCTGGATCCATGACTTGTTCATTTTGATGAACGTCAGTCTGTCCACATTGTCACTGGACAGACGCGTGCGCTTATCTGTCAGCACACACCCAGCAGCACTGAATACACGTTCAGAGACAACGCTGGCAGCTGGACACGACAAAATCTCCAAGGCGTAACTGGAGAGCTCTGGCCATTTTTCTATGTTTGAAGCCCAAAAGGAGCAAGGCTCCAGTTGCACAGTCATGGCATCGATGTTCATTTGGAGATACTCCTGTATCATCCTCTCCAGCCGTTGAGTATGTGTCAGACTTGTTGTCTCTGGTGGCCTTGCAAAAGAGGGTCTAAAAAAATTATGAAAAGATTCCATAAAATTGCTGTTACCGGCACCAGATACGGTCCTACTGGTACGGGTAGACTGGTGAAGATGACGAGACCGTCCCATGTTTGTCAAGTTACAACTGGGAGATTCCCTCCCTGCACCTGCACGGTTGTTTGGTGGAAAAGCCGAGCTAAGATCGAGTAACAGCTTCTGCTGATACTCCTGCATACGTGCGTCCCTTTCTATGGCTGGAATTATGTCACAAAATTTGGACTTGTACCGGGGATCTAATAGTGTGGCAATCCAGTAGTCATCATCACTTCTAATTTTGACAATACGACTGTCATGTTGGAGGTAGTGCAACAAGAAGGCACTCATGTGTCTTGCGCAGCCATGCGGACCAAGTCCACGCTGTGTTTGTGGCATAGAGGTGCTAACCGTTCTTTCTTCCTCTGACATCTCCCCCCAACCTCTTTCAACTGAAATTTGACCAAGGTCTCCCTCATCCGCTGAGTCTTCCATGTCCATGGACAGTTCGTCCTCCATTTCTTCATGTTCTCCTGCACCTTGCTCAACATTTCGCCTGCTACTATGCGCCCTTGTCGATCCCTGTTCCCCATGGTCCCATGCCTGCTGCGTTGGTGATGATGAACGTCTGGATCTTGGTGATGTTGTTGTCCCTTGCACATATGAATCCTCCTGTAGTTCCTCCCCTTCATGTTGTCCCACCCCCTGACTCCGAATAGTGTTTAGCGTGTGCTCCAGCATGTAAATGACTGGAATCGTCATGCTGATAATGGCATTGTCAGAGCTAAACATATTCGTCGCCATGTCGAAACTGTGCAGAAGGGTGCATAGGTCCTTGATCTGAGACCACTCCATCAGGGTGATCTGCCCCACCTCTGCATCTCGTTGGCCCAGGCTATACGTCATGACGTATTGCACCAGGGCTCTGCGGTGCTGCCACAGTCGCTGTAACATGTGTAGAGTTGAATTCCAGCGTGTCGCCACATCGCATTTCAGGCGATGAACCGGCAGGCCGAAAGACTTCTGGAGCGATGCAAGTCGCTCAGCTGCGGCGCTTGAACGCCGGAAGTGAGCAGACAGTTTTCGTGCCCTGTTCAGAAGGCCATCTAGGCCGGGATAGTGTGTTAAAAATTGCTGCACGACAAGGTTCAACACGTGAGCCATACAAGGTACGTGTGTCACCTTGCCCAGGCGAAGGGCCGCACCCAGGTTTGCAGCATTGTCGCACACGGCCTTACCAGGCTGCAGGTTGAGTGGAGACAACCATTTATTAAACTCGGACCGCAGAGCTGACCACAACTCCTCAGCTGTGTGACTCTTATTACCAAGACATGTCAAGCTAAAGACCGCCTGATGCCGTTGCGCTCGGCTGCCAGCATAGTAATGAGGCGTGCGTGATTCCTTCTGCGCAGTGAGAACGCTGGTGGCCTGACCAGGCAGGCTTGGGGCGGAGGTGGAGGACCCAGATGAGGTGGAGGATGCAGAAGCTGTGGCGGAACTTGGACAGACAGAGGATTGACACACAAGTCGTGGGGACGGCAAGACTTGTGCAGCAGACCCTTCACCATCTATCACCATAGTTACCCAGTGCCCAGTCAGCGACATGTAACGTCCCTGTCCATGCTTACTGGTCCAAGTATCGGTGGTGAAATGCACCCGTTCACACACAGAGTTTCTCAAGGAAGCGGTGATGTTGTGTGCGACATGCTGGTGTAGCGCGGGCACACCTTTCTTAGAGAAGTAGTGGCGACTAGGCATCTGGTACTGGGGCACAGCGACAGACATAAGGTCTCTAAAATCCTGTGTGTCCACTAGGCGGAAAGGCAGCATTTCGGTAGCCAACAGCTTACAGAGGGATAGAGTCAACCTCTTAGCTTTGTCATGGGTCGGAGGAAGTGGCCTTTTATTTGACCACATCTGAGGGACAGAGATCTGGCTGCTGTGTGTAGACGGTGTTGAGTAGGGTGTCCCTGGAAAAATGCAGGTTTGTGAGGAAAGTGCAGGCGGAGACATGATGTTGCCTTCATCCAACGTTGGTGCTATCGATGTCTGAGAGAGCTGTACACACTCACTTGTTTCCCCTTCCAAACCAACTGACGACCTTACAAGCAAACTGCCTGTTGCGGTTACAGTGGTGGAAGTTTTGCGTGGAAAAACAGGTGTGACAGCTGTCCCCACAGTCCTAGAAGATGAAGAGCGCGCGGATGCACTGGAAGGGGCGGGCGGTGGATGGTTCGCTCCGCTAGCCGGCATTGCAGCACGGTGAGCTTCCCACCGGGACTTATGATATTTATTCATGTGACGATTCATGGAAGAAGTTGTCAAACTGCTGAGGTTTTGACCTCTACTAACAGAATCATGACAAATGTTACATATCACATGAGTTGGGCGATCTTTTTCGATGTGAAAAAAGGCCCAGGCTAGGCAAGGCTTAGAGGCCATGCGACCTGTTGATCCACCCCGAATAATGCTCATAGGCAGAGTGGTGGCTGAGGATGCAGTTGTAGACGTGCTACCAGTGCTCCGACTCTGTCCAGGAAGGCGCAAGGTAACTTCGTCGTCGGTTGCATCCTCCTCCACCGCCTCTGTTGACCTCCTCGAGTGCCTGACTGGGGGTTGACAGTAGGTGGGATCTAGAACGTCATCATCAATTGTTGTGTTTGCACTCCCCTCCCCCTCAGACCGAGCCTCTTCTTGCCCTGACCGAATATTTAAGTTGTCATCCCAATCGGGTATCTGCGTCTCATCTTCATCAGTATGTTCCTCATTGTCTATAACCACAGGTGTTACAGTTTGTGACAAAGGGTCAACATTATGCTCAGAAACTTGGTCCTCACGGCCTGAATCTGAGTCACAAAGGTTCTGGGCATCACTGCAGACCATTTCCTGTTCTGTACTCACTGTAGCTTGGGAGCAGACCTCTGATTCCCAGGCTATAGTGTGACTGAACAGCTCTGCAGACTCAGCCATCTCAGTTCCACCATACTGTGCAGGGCTGATGGAGACTTCAGAGCTGGGAGAAATCAAGTGTGATTGGGATGACAACTCAGAGGAATGGTGTTTTTTGGATGCGGTACTTGAAGTGGCTGAGAGGGCACTTGTTGGACCACTTGAGATCCATTCAAGCATTTTCCTTTTTTGCCCATCATCTACCTTTGTTCCTCTTGTTCGTGTCCGTAAAAAAGGGAGCACATCGGATTGTCCACAATAAGTAGTAGACATCTTACTTTTGCTAGTAGATGGTCTATCTTCAGCAGATGATAATGGAGCTTTGCCACCTTCCCCACTGACAAAACATTTTTTGCCTTTTCCACCACGCCTCTTCCCCTTTCCACCAGCATCTGTCATTTTGCCACTCATGTTGATTGCGACAAGATTGTGGACTGAAAATGTGGTAGTAAAAATTGAGAGGTGGTGAAGATTGCAGTGGTGGTCTAGCTTTATTAACAGCAGAATAATAAAGAATAAATATCCCTGACAATGTAACTTAGTTATAATTCGTTGGAGAGTGCAACGCAGGCAGACGTGCTGCAAATGTCTTGGCACTAGTGGGACTATAGCAAAGTCCAATAGCCACGTATAGGATGCCACTAGGTACACTGAGTGTTTGCTAGTATAATGGCTTCGTTATAATTAGTTGGAGTGTGCAACGCAGGCAGATGTGCTCTGCAAATGTCTTTGCACTAGTGGGACTATAGCAAAGTCCAATAGCCACGTATAGGATGCCACTAGGTACACTGAGTGTTTGCTAGTAAAATTGCTTAGTTTAAAAAACTTGGAGTGTGCAATGCAGGCAGATGTGCTCTGCAAATGTCTTGGCCCTAGTGGGACTATAGCAAAGTCCAATATCCACGTATAGGATGCCACTAGGTACACTGAGTGTGTGCTAGTATAATGGCTTCGTTATAATTAGTTGGAGTGTGCAACGCAGGCAGATGCGCTCTGCAAATGTCTTGGCACTAGTGGGACTATAGCAAAGTCCAATAGCCACGTATAGGATGCCACTAGGTACACTGAGTGTTTGCTAGTATAATGGCTTCGTTATAATTTGTTGTAGTGTGCAACGCAGGCAGATGCGCTCTGCAAATGTCTTGGCACTAGTGGGACTATAGCAAAGTCCAATAGCCACGTATAGGATGCCACTAGGTACACTGAGTGTGTGCTAGTATAATGGCTTCGTTATAATTAGTTGGAGTGTGCAACGCAGGCAGATGCGCTCTGCAAATGTCTTGGCACTAGTGGGACTATAGCAAAGTCCAATAGCCACGTATAGGATGCCACTAGGTACACTGAGTGTGTGCTAGTATAATGGCTTCGTTATAATTAGTTGGAGTGTGCAACGCAGGCAGATGCGCTCTGCAAATGTCTTGGCACTAGTGGGACTATAGCAAAGTCCAATAGCCACGTATAGGATGCCACTAGGTACACTGAGTGTTTGCTAGTATAATGGCTTCGTTATAATTTGTTGGAGTGTGCAACGCAGGCAGATGCGCTCTGCAAATGTCTTGGCACTAGTGGGACTATAGCAAAGTCCAATAGCCACGTATAGGATGCCACTAGGTACACTGAGTGTTTGCTAGTATAATGGCTGAGTTTAAAAAACTTGGAGTGTGCAATGCAGGCAGATGTGCTCTGCTAATGTCTTTGCACTAGTGGGACTATAGCAAAGTCCAATAGCCACGTATAGGATGCCACTAGGTACACTGAGTGTTTGCTAGTAAAATTGCTTAGTTTAAAAAACTTGGAGTGTGCAATGCAGGCAGATGTGCTCTGCAAATGTCTTGGCCCTAGTGGGACTATAGCAAAGTCCAATAGCCACGTATAGGATGCCACTAGGTACACTGAGTGTGTGCTAGTATAATGGCTTCGTTATAATTAGTTGGAGTGTGCAACGCAGGCAGATGCGCTCTGCAAATGTCTTGGCACTAGTGGGACTATAGCAAAGTCCAATAGCCACGTATAGGATGCCACTAGGTACACTGAGTGTTTGCTAGTATAATGGCTTCGTTATAATTTGTTGTAGTGTGCAACGCAGGCAGATGCGCTCTGCAAATGTCTTGGCACTAGTGGGACTATAGCAAAGTCCAATAGCCACGTATAGGATGCCACTAGGTACACTGAGTGTGTGCTAGTATAATGGCTTCGTTATAATTAGTTGGAGTGTGCAACGCAGGCAGATGCGCTCTGCAAATGTCTTGGCACTAGTGGGACTATAGCAAAGTCCAATAGCCACGTATAGGATGCCACTAGGTACACTGAGTGTTTGCTAGTATAATGGCTTCGTTATAATTAGTTGGAGTGTGCAACGCAGGCAGATGCGCTCTGCAAATGTCTTGGCACTAGTGGGACTATAGCAAAGTCCAATAGCCACGTATAGGATGCCACTAGGTACACTGAGTGTTTGCTAGTATAATGGCTTCGTTATAATTAGTTGGAGTGTGCAACGCAGGCAGATGCGCTCTGCAAATGTCTTGGCACTAGTGGGACTATAGCAAAGTCCAATAGCCACGTATAGGATGCCACTAGGTACACTGTGTGTTTGCTAGTATAATGGCTGAGTTTAAAAAACTTGGAGTGTGCAATGCAGGCAGATGTGCTCTGCTAATGTCTTTGCACTAGTGGGACTATAGCAAAGTCCAATAGCCACGTATAGGATGCCACTAGGTACACTGAGTGTTTGCTAGTAAAATTGCTTAGTTTAAAAAACTTGGAGTGTGCAATGCAGGCAGATGTGCTCTGCAAATGTCTTGGCCCTAGTGGGACTATAGCAAAGTCCAATAGCCACGTATAGGATGCCACTAGGTACACTGAGTGTGTGCTAGTATAATGGCTTCGTTATAATTAGTTGGAGTGTGCAACGCAGGCAGATGCGCTCTGCAAATGTCTTGGCACTAGTGGGACTATAGCAAAGTCCAATAGCCACGTATAGGATGCCACTAGGTACACTGAGTGTTTGCTAGTATAATGGCTTCGTTATAATTTGTTGTAGTGTGCAACGCAGGCAGATGCGCTCTGCAAATGTCTTGGCACTAGTGGGACTATAGCAAAGTCCAATAGCCACGTATAGGATGCCACTAGGTACACTGAGTGTGTGCTAGTATAATGGCTTCGTTATAATTAGTTGGAGTGTGCAACGCAGGCAGATGCGCTCTGCAAATGTCTTGGCACTAGTGGGACTATAGCAAAGTCCAATAGCCACGTATAGGATGCCACTAGGTACACTGAGTGTTTGCTAGTATAATGGCTTCGTTATAATTAGTTGGAGTGTGCAACGCAGGCAGATGCGCTCTGCAAATGTCTTGGCACTAGTGGGACTATAGCAAAGTCCAATAGCCACGTATAGGATGCCACTAGGTACACTGAGTGTTTGCTAGTATAATGGCTTCGTTATAATTTGTTGGAGTGTGCAACGCAGGCAGATGCGCTCTGCAAATGTCTTGGCACTAGTGGGACTATAGCAAAGTCCAATAGCCACGTATAGGATGCCACTAGGTACACTGAGTGTTTGCTAGTAAAATTGCTTAGTTTAAAAAACTTGGAGTGTGCAATGCAGGCAGATGTGCTCTGCAAATGTCTTGGCCCTAGTGGGACTATAGCAAAGTCCAATAGCCACGTATAGGATGCCACTAGGTACACTGAGTGTGTGCTAGTATAATGGCTTCGTTATAATTAGTTGGAGTGTGCAACGCTGGCAGATGCGCTCTGCAAATGTCTTGGCACTAGTGGGACTATAGCAAAGTCCAATAGCCACGTATAGGATGCCACTAGGTACACTGAGTGTTTGCTAGTATAATGGCTTCGTTATAATTTGTTGTAGTGTGCAACGCAGGCAGATGCGCTCTGCAAATGTCTTGGCACTAGTGGGACTATAGCAAAGTCCAATAGCCACGTATAGGATGCCACTAGGTACACTGAGTGTGTGCTAGTATAATGGCTTCGTTATAATTAGTTGGAGTGTGCAACGCAGGCAGATGCGCTCTGCAAATGTCTTGGCACTAGTGGGACTATAGCAAAGTCCAATAGCCACGTATAGGATGCCACTAGGTACACTGAGTGTTTGCTAGTATAATGGCTTCGTTATAATTAGTTGGAGTGTGCAACGCAGGCAGATGCGCTCTGCAAATGTCTTGGCACTAGTGGGACTATAGCAAAGTCCAATAGCCACGTATAGGATGCCACTAGGTACACTGAGTGTTTGCTAGTATAATGGCTTCGTTATAATTAGTTCGAGTGTGCAACGCAGGCAGATGCGCTCTGCAAATGTCTTGGCACTAGTGGGACTATAGCAAAGTCCAATAGCCACGTATAGGATGCCACTAGGTACACTGTGTGTTTGCTAGTATAATGGCTGAGTTTAAAAAACTTGGAGTGTGCAATGCAGGCAGATGTGCTCTGCTAATGTCTTTGCACTAGTGGGACTATAGCAAAGTCCAATAGCCACGTATAGGATGCCACTAGGTACACTGAGTGTTTGCTAGTAAAATTGCTTAGTTTAAAAAACTTGGAGTGTGCAATGCAGGCAGATGTGCTCTGCAAATGTCTTGGCCCTAGTGGGACTATAGCAAAGTCCAATAGCCACGTATAGGATGCCACTAGGTACACTGAGTGTGTGCTAGTATAATGGCTTCGTTATAATTAGTTGGAGTGTGCAACGCAGGCAGATGCGCTCTGCAAATGTCTTGGCACTAGTGGGACTATAGCAAAGTCCAATAGCCACGTATAGGATGCCACTAGGTACACTGAGTGTTTGCTAGTATAATGGCTTCGTTATAATTTGTTGTAGTGTGCAACGCAGGCAGATGCGCTCTGCAAATGTCTTGGCACTAGTGGGACTATAGCAAAGTCCAATAGCCACGTATAGGATGCCACTAGGTACACTGAGTGTGTGCTAGTATAATGGCTTCGTTATAATTAGTTGGAGTGTGCAACGCAGGCAGATGCGCTCTGCAAATGTCTTGGCACTAGTGGGACTATAGCAAAGTCCAATAGCCACGTATAGGATGCCACTAGGTACACTGAGTGTTTGCTAGTATAATGGCTTCGTTATAATTAGTTGGAGTGTGCAACGCAGGCAGATGCGCTCTGCAAATGTCTTGGCACTAGTGGGACTATAGCAAAGTCCAATAGCCACGTATAGGATGCCACTAGGTACACTGAGTGTTTGCTAGTATAATGGCTTCGTTATAATTAGTTGGAGTGTGCAACGCAGGCAGATGCGCTCTGCAAATGTCTTGGCACTAGTGGGACTATAGCAAAGTCCAATAGCCACGTATAGGATGCCACTAGGTACACTGTGTGTTTGCTAGTATAATGGCTGAGTTTAAAAAACTTGGAGTGTGCAATGCAGGCAGATGTGCTCTGCTAATGTCTTTGCACTAGTGGGACTATAGCAAAGTCCAATAGCCACGTATAGGATGCCACTAGGTACACTGAGTGTTTGCTAGTAAAATTGCTTAGTTTAAAAAACTTGGAGTGTGCAATGCAGGCAGATGTGCTCTGCAAATGTCTTGGCCCTAGTGGGACTATAGCAAAGTCCAATAGCCACGTATAGGATGCCACTAGGTACACTGAGTGTGTGCTAGTATAATGGCTTCGTTATAATTAGTTGGAGTGTGCAACGCAGGCAGATGCGCTCTGCAAATGTCTTGGCACTAGTGGGACTATAGCAAAGTCCAATAGCCACGTATAGGATGCCACTAGGTACACTGAGTGTTTGCTAGTATAATGGCTTCGTTATAATTTGTTGTAGTGTGCAACGCAGGCAGATGCGCTCTGCAAATGTCTTGGCACTAGTGGGACTATAGCAAAGTCCAATAGCCACGTATAGGATGCCACTAGGTACACTGAGTGTGTGCTAGTATAATGGCTTCGTTATAATTAGTTGGAGTGTGCAACGCAGGCAGATGCGCTCTGCAAATGTCTTGGCACTAGTGGGACTATAGCAAAGTCCAATAGCCACGTATAGGATGCCACTAGGTACACTGAGTGTTTGCTAGTATAATGGCTTCGTTATAATTAGTTGGAGTGTGCAACGCAGGCAGATGCGCTCTGCAAATGTCTTGGCACTAGTGGGACTATAGCAAAGTCCAATAGCCACGTATAGGATGCCACTAGGTACACTGAGTGTTTGCTAGTATAATGGCTTCGTTATAATTTGTTGGAGTGTGCAACGCAGGCAGATGCGCTCTGCAAATGTCTTGGCACTAGTGGGACTATAGCAAAGTCCAATAGCCACGTATAGGATGCCACTAGGTACACTGAGTGTTTGCTAGTAAAATTGCTTAGTTTAAAAAACTTGGAGTGTGCAATGCAGGCAGATGTGCTCTGCAAATGTCTTGGCCCTAGTGGGACTATAGCAAAGTCCAATAGCCACGTATAGGATGCCACTAGGTACACTGAGTGTGTGCTAGTATAATGGCTTCGTTATAATTAGTTGGAGTGTGCAACGCTGGCAGATGCGCTCTGCAAATGTCTTGGCACTAGTGGGACTATAGCAAAGTCCAATAGCCACGTATAGGATGCCACTAGGTACACTGAGTGTTTGCTAGTATAATGGCTTCGTTATAATTTGTTGTAGTGTGCAACGCAGGCAGATGCGCTCTGCAAATGTCTTGGCACTAGTGGGACTATAGCAAAGTCCAATAGCCACGTATAGGATGCCACTAGGTACACTGAGTGTGTGCTAGTATAATGGCTTCGTTATAATTAGTTGGAGTGTGCAACGCAGGCAGATGCGCTCTGCAAATGTCTTGGCACTAGTGGGACTATAGCAAAGTCCAATAGCCACGTATAGGATGCCACTAGGTACACTGAGTGTTTGCTAGTATAATGGCTTCGTTATAATTAGTTGGAGTGTGCAACGCAGGCAGATGCGCTCTGCAAATGTCTTGGCACTAGTGGGACTATAGCAAAGTCCAATAGCCACGTATAGGATGCCACTAGGTACACTGAGTGTTTGCTAGTATAATGGCTTCGTTATAATTAGTTCGAGTGTGCAACGCAGGCAGATGCGCTCTGCAAATGTCTTGGCACTAGTGGGACTATAGCAAAGTCCAATAGCCACGTATAGGATGCCACTAGGTACACTGTGTGTTTGCTAGTATAATGGCTGAGTTTAAAAAACTTGGAGTGTGCAATGCAGGCAGATGTGCTCTGCTAATGTCTTTGCACTAGTGGGACTATAGCAAAGTCCAATAGCCACGTATAGGATGCCACTAGGTACACTGAGTGTTTGCTAGTAAAATTGCTTAGTTTAAAAAACTTGGAGTGTGCAATGCAGGCAGATGTGCTCTGCAAATGTCTTGGCCCTAGTGGGACTATAGCAAAGTCCAATAGCCACGTATAGGATGCCACTAGGTACACTGAGTGTGTGCTAGTATAATGGCTTCGTTATAATTAGTTGGAGTGTGCAACGCAGGCAG
Source organism: Anomaloglossus baeobatrachus (assembly GCF_048569485.1). Classification (NCBI taxonomy): domain Eukaryota; kingdom Metazoa; phylum Chordata; class Amphibia; order Anura; family Aromobatidae; genus Anomaloglossus; species Anomaloglossus baeobatrachus. Next base: position 112,795,647 of record NC_134361.1, on the reverse strand, counting down.
ATGCGCTCTGCAAATGTCTTGGCACTAGTGGGACTATAGCAAAGTCCAATAGCCACGTATAGGATGCCACTAGGTACACTGAGTGTTTGCTAGTATAATGGCTTCGTTATAATTAGTTGGAGTGTGCAACGCAGGCAGATGCGCTCTGCAAATGTCTTGGCACTAGTGGGACTATAGCAAAGTCCAATAGCCACGTATAGGATGCCACTAGGTACACTGAGTGTGTGCTAGTATAATGGCTTCGTTATAATTAGTTGGAGTGTGCAACGCAGGCATATGCGCTCTGCAAATGTCTTGGCACTAGTGGGACTATAGCAAAGTCCAATAGCCACGTATAGGATGCCACTAGGTACACTGAGTGTTTGCTAGTATAATGGCTTCGTTATAATTTGTTGTAGTGTGCAACGCAGGCAGATGCGCTCTGCAAATGTCTTGGCACTAGTGGGACTATAGCAAAGTCCAATAGCCACGTATAGGATGCCACTAGGTACACTGAGTGTGTGCTAGTATAATGGCTTCGTTATAATTAGTTGGAGTGTGCAACGCAGGCAGATGCGCTCTGCAAATGTCTTGGCACTAGTGGGACTATAGCAAAGTCCAATAGCCACGTATAGGATGCCACTAGGTACACTGAGTGTTTGCTAGTATAATGGCTTCGTTATAATTTGTTGGAGTGTGCAACGCAGGCAGATGCGCTCTGCAAATGTCTTGGCACTAGTGGGACTATAGCAAAGTCCAATAGCCACGTATAGGATGCCACTAGGTACACTGAGTGTTTGCTAGTATAATGGCTGAGTTTAAAAAACTTGGAGTGTGCAATGCAGGCAGATGTGCTCTGCTAATGTCTTTGCACTAGTGGGACTATAGCAAAGTCCAATAGCCACGTATAGGATGCCACTAGGTACACTGAGTGTTTGCTAGTAAAATTGCTTAGTTTAAAAAACTTGGAGTGTGCAATGCAGGCAGATGTGCTCTGCAAATGTCTTGGCCCTAGTGGGACTATAGCAAAGTCCAATAGCCACGTATAGGATGCCACTAGGTACACTGAGTGTGTGCTAGTATAATGGCTTCGTTATAATTAGTTGGAGTGTGCAACGCAGGCAGATGCGCTCTGCAAATGTCTTGGCACTAGTGGGACTATAGCAAAGTCCAATAGCCACGTATAGGATGCCACTAGGTACACTGAGTGTTTGCTAGTATAATGGCTTCGTTATAATTTGTTGTAGTGTGCAACGCAGGCAGATGCGCTCTGCAAATGTCTTGGCACTAGTGGGACTATAGCAAAGTCCAATAGCCACGTATAGGATGCCACTAGGTACACTGAGTGTGTGCTAGTATAATGGCTTCGTTATAATTAGTTGGAGTGTGCAACGCAGGCAGATGCGCTCTGCAAATGTCTTGGCACTAGTGGGACTATAGCAAAGTCCAATAGCCACGTATAGGATGCCACTAGGTACACTGAGTGTTTGCTAGTATAATGGCTTCGTTATAATTAGTTGGAGTGTGCAACGCAGGCAGATGCGCTCTGCAAATGTCTTGGCACTAGTGGGACTATAGCAAAGTCCAATAGCCACGTATAGGATGCCACTAGGTACACTGTGTGTTTGCTAGTATAATGGCTGAGTTTAAAAAACTTGGAGTGTGCAATGCAGGCAGATGTGCTCTGCTAATGTCTTTGCACTAGTGGGACTATAGCAAAGTCCAATAGCCACGTATAGGATGCCACTAGGTACACTGAGTGTTTGCTAGTAAAATTGCTTAGTTTAAAAAACTTGGAGTGTGCAATGCAGGCAGATGTGCTCTGCAAATGTCTTGGCCCTAGTGGGACTATAGCAAAGTCCAATAGCCACGTATAGGATGCCACTAGGTACACTGAGTGTGTGCTAGTATAATGGCTTCGTTATAATTAGTTGGAGTGTGCAACGCAGGCAGATGCGCTCTGCAAATGTCTTGGCACTAGTGGGACTATAGCAAAGTCCAATAGCCACGTATAGGATGCCACTAGGTACACTGAGTGTTTGCTAGTATAATGGCTTAGTTAGAATGAGTTGGAGTGTGCAGAGGACAAGAGGGTACAGTGGCAGGATTGTGGTGCTCTGGGTAGAGGAATGGAAGCCTGCCTTTCTATTCCCTCCTAATGGTGAAATGCAGGGAGGAAATCCCTGACCTGGGCTACACAGACGCTGTTGCTGTTTGCAGGACCTGTCACCTATGGCTCTCTGACCCTGCCGGTACGAGCCCTTAAAAGGACTGCTAGAATGTGCTCTCCCTAAGCTGTCTAACGCTGTGTATGCAGCGCATACAGCTGTATCGGCGATAGGACAAAGGACGGAACTGCGACAGTGATGTCTGACACCAAAGACGCAGAAGGCAGATAATGGCGATCGTGAAGAAAATGTCCGGTTTTATAATGCAGGGACATGTGACATGCAGATCCTATCACACATGCCGTTGCTTCTCTGCCTCAAAGTCCACTTAGGTGTGTGTGTGTCTGTGATTGGCTGACATGCTGGCCAGCCCCACAAGACGCGCGCGCTTAGGGAAGGAAGACAAGAAAAAAAAAAAAAAAAATGGCGATCGCCATTATAGAAACAGCAGTGATCTGAAGGCGCTGTTCACGCACACTATACACTGAAATGTGATAATAGTTTGATTCACAGAGTGACTTACACTATTACAGCAGAAACCAAGCTAAGATTTAGCTGTTTTTTGGCTGCTAGAACCGTTCTCGAACGTTTCTAGAACTATCGAGCTTTTGCAAAAAGCTCGAGTTCTAGTTCGATCTAGAACATGCCCCAAAATCACTCGAGCCTAGAACTGGAGAACCACGAACCGCGCTCAACTCTAATCACTATGCGTATCAATATCTATATATAAATTTCTTTATATACACAGCAATACAGAGACTCAGGATATATGTATTTCTTTAACTTATTTATTTATTTACTTTTAACAGCAATATAGTAACAGGGGGCAACAGTTTAACCACTTAGTGACGGAGCTAATTTTCACCTTAATGACCAGACCAAATTTTTCAATTTTGACCAGTGTCACTTCATGAGGTTATAAATGTCTATATAAATCCATGTGTGTGCAGAGAAAGATTTATATCCTTGTATACATATATATTTCTGTGTGTATATATGTGTGAGTGTGTGTATATATATATGTATGTATATATAAATAAATATATTATGATATATATATATATATATACATATATATATATATATACTGTATATACACACACACTATATATATATATATATATATATATATACTGTATATACACACACACACACACGCATGAATGTATACAGACATATATATCACTATGCGTATCAATATCTATATATAAATTTCTTTATATACACAGCAATACAGAGACTCAGGATATATGTATTTCTTTAGCTTATTTATTTACTTTTAACAGCAATATAGTAACAGGTGGCAACAGTTTAAAGTATTCTAACTGTGTGTGTTTGTATTTATATATACATATATATATTTTTTTTTAACTTGTTTTTAAAAGAGAGGAAAGCCAGCACTGCCTGAAAATGGCATGCATCAAATAAAAAGTGTAAATTCACAACATCATTCCAATTGTACTATAATACAAAATGAGATTTTTGGCAAATAATTGATCAAATTTTTGAGCCACCCCTTCCACTTCATGGCAAATCTCAGTGGGGGGTTCTATATTTTATATTTTCATTGTGCCATGTAGCCTCCTAATTACATTAAAAGCAGAACCATATTGAAGCAACACATATACCTGTAATATTTCAGAACCGCTTCCATGTTGCAAAGAAAGGCAATTGCGAATAAAGGCAGCCCAGGCATATATATTTGTAATCTTGATTTTTGTATTTTGTATATATATATATATATATATATAATGTATATGTATATGTAATCTTGATGAGGTTCCAAGTCACTGGTGGAGGATCGGGGATATAAACAAGAGTGCAGCTTGCAAAAATGTCCTCTCCATTTGTTCTTCGGCTCAGCACTGAGTGTACTTGAGCCAGGTTACAGGTTCCGGTCATGCGGTCTTGGCTGTTTAGTTGCCGTCTTCAGACGAGCTCTTTGCATGCATACCTCCCAACTTTTAAAGAAGGAAAAGAGGGACAAAATTTGCTAGCGCCGCGGCAAATTTTTAGGACACGCCCCCTAACCACACCCATTTCACAGTCACGCCCATATCCACTCCCCATCCACACCCATTCAGCATGGACACGCAGGCAGCCGGCGGGCCTCCAGCATGGACACGCAGGCAGCCGGCGGGCCTCCAGCATGGACACGCAGGCAGCCGGCGGGCCTCCAGCATGGACACGCAGGCAGCCGGCGGGCCTCCAGCACGGAGAGGCAGGCAGCCGGCAGGCAGCCGGCAGGCCCCAAGCACGGAGACGCAGGCAGCAGGCGGGCCTCCAGCACGGAGACGCAGGCGGCCACAGTGAGGCGGCCGGTCGCCTTCACAGAGAGGCGGCGGACCGCCCGCACAGAGAGGCGGCCGTCCACCGCAGAGACAGGCGGCCGTCCGCCCGCACAGAGAGGCGGCCGGCCGCCCGCACAATGAGGCGGCCGGCCGCCCGCACAGACAGGCGGCGGGGGGCGCCCGCACAGACAGGCGGCCGGCCGCCTTCACAGACAGGCGGCCGGCCGCCCGCCTTCACAGACAGGCGCAGGGGGGCGCCCGCACAGACAGGCGGCGGGGGGCGCCCGCACAGACAGACGGCGGGCACAGAGAGGCGCGGGCCGCCCGAACAGAGAGGCGGCCGGCCGCACGCATAGAGAGGCGGCCGCCCGCACAATGAGGCGGCCGGCCGCCCGCACAGTGAGACAGGCGGGCAGCCCGCACAGAGAGGCAGCCGTCCGCCCGCAGAGACAGGCGGCCGTCCGCCCGCAGAGACAGGCAGCCGTCCGCCCGCAGAGAGAGGCGGCCAGCCGACCGCACAGAGAGGCGGCCGGCCGACCGCACAGAGAGGCGGCCGGCCGCCGCACAGGGAGGCTCCGGCCGGGGGGGGGGGAGGGAGGGGAATCAGCGCTGGGGAGATTCAGTTTAAATACCTTAGCAGCAGCACAGAGCAGACGGAGACTAGTTTCGGGCAGCGCGCTCCTCTCTGTTATGCCACGTCACGTGTTAGGATGGTAAGAGGGAAAAGCAGTGAGGCGGGGAGAGAGTGGGTGGGCGGAGCCCGGGAGACAGCCGTCCCGCCCGTGGCAACGGGACAAACAATGCAAAGCGTGATAGTCCCGCTGTATCCGGGACGGTTGGGAGGTATGCGCATGACTTGAACCGCAGGAATCTTGTGAGCATGCGCAGTGTGTGTCTGAAGCCGACAAGCAAGCACTGGGATAACAAGGCTGTGGGAATGGTAAGGGCGCACGTATGGGATCTCGAGGCGCTGTGGTGATGTCGCTCATGTACATCCATGGTATCAAGCCCACAGGGGCGTGATGCCACGGAAAGCATGCAAACGCCCACAGGGCGATGCAACGCCCAGGGGACTAGACCCTCTCCTATTTACATAGGGAACATGTAAGTTATAAAACGTTTATTTATAAAGTCATATTACACAATATTACAACACAGAGATGGGTAGGAAGGGGTTTCTGGGCCACACAGCACCCTGCTTGTAGGTTAGAATGCATATGGGACCTGACAGGTTGCCTTTAACAACTGGGTTGCCAAATTTAAAACGGGCCACTTCAGCACCAATGATGAGAAACGTCCAGGACGACCGAGAGTGGTGGTTGTTCCAGAGATTGTTGAAGCTGTGCACAACTTCATACTGGAGAATCAACGAATTTAAGCTAAAGCAATAGCAGACATCATGAGGATTTCCTGTGAACATGTTTGTGTCATTATCCATGAACATTTGGACATGAGGACGCTATCTGAAAAGTGGGTCCCCAAATGTTTGACAACAGATCAGAGAAGCATGTGAGTGAATACTTCCCGATCCATTTGTCAGTGTTTCTGGACTGATAAGAACTTCCTGGATCGACTGGTCACTATGGATCAGACCTGGATTTATTTGTATGAGCCTGAAAAGAAGGAGCAGTCAAAAGATTGGAAGTACAGTGGTTCTCCTTGTCCAAAGAAGCTCATGGTGCAAAAATCAGCCACTAAGGTGATAGCATCTGATTTCTGGGATAAGGAGGGTATGCTGGTAGTGGACTACCTTCAAAATGGTTCCACCATCAATGCAAGGTATTACATTGAACTTTTGGACCAATTGAAGGCAGCTCTGAAGGCCAAAAGGTGCGGCAAGCTGTCCAAAAGAGTCTTGTTCCTGCAAGACAACGCCTCCGCTCACACTGCACAAGCAACCATAGCAAAACTGGCAGAGCTGGGCCTCCAGCTGGTTGACCACCCATCTTATTCACCAGATCTAGGTCCCTCCGACTATCATCTGTTTCCAAAACTGAAGAAACACCTTAAGAGTACCAAATTTCACACCATTTCTGATGCTACAGCTGCTACGGATGCCTGGTTTGAGGCACAACCAAAATCCTTTTTTTTTGCTTGGCTTATAGAACTTAGAATACCGATATAAGAAGTGTGTTGACATCAGTGGAGAGTATGTGGAATAAATGTAAAATTTCATCATCCTATCTCGTTTCTTTCTGGGTAAAGCTAAAGACTTATCAGCAGCCCTTCGTATACATTTCATATACATTTATATGTGCTGCACTTCAGGTAAACATGAGTTCTGCAGTTTTCTATTCTCACAATCTCTACATGCTTCATTACATTTCTTCCAAACAAACTAACATTATATTCCTTACTTTATTCCTTTAGGACCCAGCACCGCTATAACACCAATATCCAACACTCAGCTTGACATCAATGAGTACAAGTTCCATCAGGTGCTGGGTGAAGGCAGCTTCAGCCAAGTAAGTATTACATGTGGTAGATGCCAGCTATATTACACCGCCGGCATGATAGCGTGGGGTTAGCCAATGACCCCTGACGCTGCCATCACTCACTTCCTGTGAGAGCCGACACTCACAGGAGATGAGCATTTCTGCTGATCAGACCAATGCTGCTCTGATCAGTAGAAACACACAGGCGATCAGACACTGCAGGCATAAAGTCACCTAGGGAAACTAGTAACATAAATTAAAAAAAAGTTTTAAAAAATATGAAAAACTAAAAAAACCTAATGTTCAAATCAGCCCCTTTTCGCCCCTTTGAAAATAAAAGTTACATTTTAAAAACACAAAAAAAAACAAAAACACATTTGCTGCCGCCATATTTAGAAATGCCTGATCTATTAAAAAATAAAATCAATTAATCTGATTGGTACAAGGAGTGGCGAGAAAAAAAAGCCAAACTCCACAATTACAATTTTTGGTGGCCGAACGTTTCTTTAAGATGCAAAAGGAACATCTGATAAAAAATGAGAAGGCTACAGGTCTTGGAAAATGGCGACAAAAATCAGTAATCTTATTTTGGACAAACTTCTGAATTTTTTTTTCACCACTTAGATAAAATTAGAAAGTATAAATGTTTGGATCTACGAACTCGTACCGACATGAGGCACCATACAGACACATCAATTTTACCATATAGTGAATGCGGTGAATAAAATACCCCCAAAACAATCTTGCAATTACACTTTTTTTTTTTGCAATTTCACTGCATTTGGTATTTTTTCCACCATTTTCCAGTACACTATATGGTAAAACTAATGGTTTACACCATGTTCCAAATTATTATGCAAATTATATTTTTCTCTCATTTTCCTAAATGGTCGGTGCAAATGACAGTCAGTCTAATAAAAGTCATCACCCATTAGAGTATACATCTAATTTTATTTAGGAAACTTCCCAATGATAACAGTATAATTTTCAAAATTAAAAAAAACCTCAAAATGCACTGTTACAAATTATTAGGCACAGTAGAGTTTCTAAACATTTCATATGTTTTAAAGACCTGAAAATGCTCATTTGTGGAATTTGCAGCATTAGGTCGTCACATTCACTGAAATAAAAAAGCTATTTAAATCCAAAACATCCAAGGCCAAGTTATATGTTAACATAGGAACCCTTCTTTGATATCACCTTCACAATTCTTTCATCAATTGAACTTGTGAGTTTTTGGAGAATTTCGGCTTGAATTTCTTTGCATGATGTCAGAATAGCCTCCCAGAGCTGCTGTTTTTATGTGAACTGCCTCCCACCCTCATAGATCTTTTGCTTGATGATACTTCAAAGGTTCTCTATAGGGTTGAGGTCAGGAGAAGATGGTGGCCACACCATGAATTTATCTCCTTTTATGCCCATAGCAGCCAATGACACAGAGGTATTCTTTGCAGCATAAGATGGTGCATTGTCATGCATGAAGATGATTTTGCTTCTGAAGGCACGTTTCTGCTTTTTGTACCATGGAAGTAAGTTGTCAGTCAGAAACTCTATATACTTAGCAGAAGTCATTTTCACACCTTCAGGAACCCTAAAGGGCCTACCAGATGTCTCCCCATGATTCCGGCCCCTAACATGACTGCTCCACCTCCTTGCTGACATTGCAGCCTTGTTGGGACATGGTGGCCATCCACCAACCATCCACTACTCCATCCATCTGGACCATCCAGGGTTGCTCGACACTCATCAGTAAACAAGACTAATTGAAAATTAGTCTTCATGTATGTCTGGGCCCACTGCAACCGTTTCTGCTTGTGAGCACTGGTTATATGTGGTTGAATAGTAGGTTTATGCACCACAGCAAGCCTTTGAAGGATCCTACACCTTAAGGTTCGAGGGACTCCAGACGCACCAGCAGCTTCAAATATCTGTTTGCTGGTTTGTAATGGCTTTTTAGCAGCTGCTCTCTTAATCCGATGGACTTGTCTGGCAGAAACCTTCCTCATTCTGCCTTTATCAGCATGAACACGTATGTGTTAAGAATGAGCCACAAATCTCTTCACAGTGCCATGATCACGCTTAAGTTTTCGTGAAATATCTAATGTTTTCATCCATTGTCCAAGGCATTGCACTATTTGATGGTTTTCGGCAGCAGAGAGATCCTTTTTCTTTCCCATGTTACTTGAAAACTGTGGCCTGCTTAATATTGTGGAACATCCATCCATCCATTTTATTAGGCTCACCAGGCAAACTAATTATCACAGGTATCTGAGATTGATTTCAGTGATCCAAAGAACCCTGAGACACAATACCATCAATGAGTTTCATTGAAAAAAAATAAATTCATCGTTATGACAGTTAAAACCAATTTGCATAATAATTTGAAACTCGTCCCACAATAAATAAACCACGTAGGGCAAGATTGAAAGAAAAATGACAAAAGTTATGGCTTTCGAAAGAAGGGGGAGGAAAAAATGAAAATGAAAAATGGAAAAAATGAAAATAAATAAATAAATATATAAATATATATATATATATATATATATATACAAACACACACACACACACACACACCGTATTTTTCACTTTATAAGACGCACCTGATTATAAGATGCACCCCCAAATTTGGTGAAGGAAAAGAGAATTTTTTTTATGTTAAATGGGGTCCGTCTTATAATGCCAGTGTCCGTCTCACAAATCATATAGGGTATATGTCCCTCATAGCCCCCTCATCCTAAAATTAGCCCCCTTAATCTGGATATGGCCCCCTTATATTGAATATAGCCCCCTTGTGCTGGCACACATCCCCCAGTGATGCCACATGTCCCCCATTGATGGCACACATCCCCTATTGCTGGCAAACGTCCCCTATTTATGGCACATGTCCCCCTGTGCTGGCATGCGTCCCCTATTACTGGCAGCCTGGCACAAGTCTCCTATTGCTGGCACACGTCCCCTATAGCTGGCACACATCCCCTACAGCTGGCACAGGTCTCCTATAGATGGCACATGCCTCCTACAGCTGGCACAGGTCTCCTATGGATGGCACACGTCCCCCTGTGCTGCCCAGGGCCCCCTATGGGTGGCACACGTCCCCCTGTGCTGCCCATGGCCTCCTATGGATTGCACACGTCCCTCTGTGCTGCCCATGACCCCTATAGATGGCACACCTCCCCTGTGTTAGATATGGCCCCCATGCTGCTGCCCATAGTAAAATAAAACACTCTTTCCTTACCTTCTCAGCGCTGTCCCCCCTCGTGTCTCCCTCCGTGCTTGTGAGCTCCTCCACTTCCTGGTTCTCGGTACCGGTCATGTGATCGGCACAGCAGAGTGATATCATCTCTGCATGCGTGATCACAGCGGCAGCAGGAGACCGGGGAGAAATGCTGGAGGGGGTAAGTAAAGCTTTTTTATTTTAGGATGAGCAGCAGCATGGGGGCCATATCTAACACAGGGGGGCATGTGCCATCAAAGAGGAGCACAGGCACATATAATATGTGCTGCTCCCCCAGCCCATCGCCACGGTGCAGTTTCAGCACCACGGTGATGGACCGCGGCAGTGCATATTATATGAGCGGGAACAGGAGATCTGCCACTGGCTTCTATATCCCTCACCTGCCCCTGCCTCCCCTGAACTCTAGTATATATATATATATATATATATATATATATATACCACCCCCCCCGTATATTCGGATTATAAGACGCACCCCCTACTAACCCCCAAAATTTGGGGAAACAAAAGTGCATCTTATAAAGCGAAAAATACAGTATATATATATATATGTATATATATATATATATATATATATATATGTATATATATGTGTGTGTGTATATATATATATATATATATATATATATATATATATATATATATATATAGAGAGAGAGAGAGAGAGAGAGAGAGAGAGAGAGAGAGATAGATAATACAAAACATTTAAATATTTTTAAAAAATCCACACATTAGGTGTCACCGTTATTATATTGACCTGGAGAATTAGATTACCATACAACAAAACAAATCCCTCAAAAAAATCAAGGGCAGAATATTTTATTTTTATTTTCTACACAAATTTTATCTCATTTTAAAATGTAATTTTTTTTTTTCAGTACAATGTATGGTAAAATGGATGGTGTCATTAAAAATGCAAAGTATCTAGCAAAAACAATTCCTCATACGGTTATGTCAACGGAGAAATAAAAGGTTATACCTCTTGGAAAAAGGGGAGAAAAAATAAAAATGGCAAAAATAAAAAATGTGACCTCTTTAATGGCTATTTTCCCTGTGTTTTCCTCAGGTGGTGCTGGCATCAGTCCGTGGCCAAAACATCTACAAGGCCATTAAGATCATTGACAAACAGGACAATGCCAAAGCCCTACGGCGAGAGGCGCGCATACTCCGGGCGGCCAGAGACTGCCCATTCGTGAGTCATCTGGATGCCGCTTTGGAGTCTCAGGTACAGAGGGGTCTCCGTGCTCCAGACATCTTTTCCATGACATATATGTACTACATGCAGCAGTGATAATATCTATATATTGTGCTTTATTTCCAGAGCGAAGCCTATTTCATCATGGAGTATTTGTCCGGTGACAGCCTTGAGTCACTGATTAAAATGAGCGGCAAACTGAACATCGAGACCACACGGTGAGTATCTAACAATGAAAAATTGCTAAATACGGGGAAACATGGAAACATTCGGACAATGGGCAGTCAATAGGTTATATTAGAGATTGTAATACGTTTTCTCCTCAGGATGATTTCATGTCATTGATACTAAACAGTCTATTCTCTCATCAGGTTTATCACAGCAGAGTTAATTTGTGGCCTCCAGTTCCTCCATGGCCATGGCATCGCCCATCGGTAAGAGATGCATTTTTACTAGTCTCTTGTATCACCTTTCAGATGTGTCCTGTGGTTATATAGACAAAGTAATACATTTTCTTTTTTCTTTGCAGAGACATCAAACCAGCCAGCATCATGCTGGATAAAGATGGTCACGCCCGAATTATAGATCTTGGGGTGGCAAAAGATGGACTGACCGCGTCCAAAAAGATCTATGGACGGACGGGAACTTTCCATTACATGGCCCCAGAAGTGCTCCTGGAGAAATCCTACACTGCAGCAGTAGACTGGTGGAGCCTGGGGATAGTGGTCTCCAAAATGTCAACTGGACGTTCCCCATTTTACAACGGCCCCCAGAAGCAAGCCGTCTACAAGTCAATTACCACCGAGAAGCCAAAATTTCTACCATGGCTAGACGTAGACGTGAAACATCTAATAAAGAAGCTGCTACGGAAGAATCCAGAGAAGCGCCTGGGAGTGTCAGGGAACATCAAAGACCACCCATTTTTCGGGACCATCTGTTGGGAGGAACTGGAGCAGAGGAGAGCACGGCCACCATTTATACCTTTCCATGTAAGTGAAGGCTTATTACAAAAAGCTTTTAGGATTTCCATGCTATGATGATAACATCAGTTAGAAATGTGAGAATATTAACAGGAACTGCTGTTATTTATATCTCTGTAAATTTCTTTCTCTTGCAGCATGTTCTGGAGTGAACCATCTGGATTGGCCGGAAGATAAACCACCTCTTCACCCTGTGTCCAACTAGTCATTTTTCCACCAAGCTGGACACAGTAGGATGAACCCGAGCCACCTGCCCAGAACCCTGTGCCTTCTCCGCCCACTGCTTGTGTGCCTGACCTTGGCTTGCTCCGGACTACGACCCTCTCTGCTGATTCAGTGCCGTGAATAACATCATATTTCCACCTGTGTCTCTTGGCTCTGAATCCTCTGACCTCTGGCCCGACCTCGACATCTCTTCAAGATATGGATTCCTTTGGCTGTGAAGAACAGATTCTACCTAGGACCAGCAGTTCCAGGATGAAGACCACCACGTTGCCTTGGAGCTAGGTTTCCACCTCTACACTTCATGCGGTGGGAATGAGGTGAGTATTCGTCTGGGCATTTGATCCAGGAAGGATTGTTTTTCCCCTTATATCATGACAAAATTGGCAGAAGTCATAAAGGGTTTTTTTCTCTCCTTCCTCTGGATCAACACATCTGCCCCCACCATTCATCCACATCCCTAATCAATAATACAATTATTTAGTAATTGATTCAGGGACTAGTCTGACTGCCATGCGTGGAGTCGGGAAGGAATTTTTCCTCAATTGAAGCTGAATTGGCCGATGGCTCAATGAGGTTTTTTCGCCTTCCCCTGGATTAATAAAATGTGTTTAATCATTAATCCAGGGAACTAGTCTGACTTTCCTCAGTGGAGTTAGGAATGAGTTTTTCCCGTTCCCCTGAATCAACTGAAGTCATTGGATCTAATATATCCTTGACATTTATCAAAATTACCTGCTCCCCGCCTCCCCCCATTAATAAAATTCTCTGATTTTCACCCCTATATCTTTGTCTGCTGCTTTATTTCCATTGAGTCTCTGTCCTCTGCTCTTGTTGTGTTTGTTGTGTTTCTTGGGTTTTCTGGTCTCATAATAGAATTACATTTATTTATATTTATTTAAATACATTATTATAAGTAAAAAGTCACATGTGAATTTAGCATTATTATTATTATTTATTTATAGAACACCATTGATTCCATGGTGCTGTACATGAGAAGGGGGTTACATACAGAATACATATACAAGTTACAATAGACAGACTAGTACAGAGGGAAGAGGGCCCTGCCCTTGCGGGTTTCCATCCTAAAGGATTTTGGGGAGGAGACAGTAGGTGGGGTGTAGGTTGGGCGGCAGCTCCGCGTGGTGGTGGGGCGGCAGCTCTGCACGGTGGTGGGGCGGCAGCTCCGCACGGTGGTGGGGGTCATTGAAGATTATAGGCAGTTCTGAACAGATGAGTTTTCAGGTTCCGTTTGAAGTTTGCAAGTGTAGTAGATATATAGAATATATAGAATATATAGTTTTTAAAGTAGAAGGGAGACTCTAAGTCCATCTAGTTCAACCCGTAGCCTAACATGTTGATCCAGAGGAAGGCAAAAAAAACCCCAATGTGTCAAACAAGCTCAAATAGGGAGAAAAATTCCTTCCTGACTCCACATATGGCAATCAGACTAGTTCCCTGGATCAACACCCTGTCATAAAATCTAATATACATAACTGGTAATATTACATTTTTCAAGAAAGGCATCCAGGCTCTGCTTAAATGTTAGTAGTGAATCACTCATTACAACATCATGCGGCAGAGAGTTCCATAGTCTCACTGCTCGTACAGTAAAGAATCCTCGTCTGTGATTATGATTAAACCTTCTTTCCTCAAGACGTAGCGGATGCCCCCGTGTTCCAGTCGCAGGCCTAGGTGTAAAGAGATCTTTGGAAAGGTCTCTGTACTGTCCTGTCATATGTTTATACATTGTGATTAGATCCCCCTAAGCCTTTGTTTTTCCAAACTAAATAACCCTCAAGTTTAATAACCTTTCTACGTATTGCAGCCCACCCATTCCTCTAATAATCTTGGTCACTCTTATATCTACCTGTAAGATTATGCTATTTATAACCTTCTATACTTTTGCTATCAAGAAAAGCATCCATTCCTCTCTTAAATTCATTCAGTGAGTTGGCCATCACCACTTTCTCAGGAAGAGAGTTCCAGAGCCTCACTGCTCTTACCGTGAAGAACCCTCTTCTATGCTGATGTAGGAATTTTCTTTCCTCCAGTCGTAGAGAATGCCCCCTTGTTCTTGTCATAGTCCTTAGTACAAACAGATCATGGGAGAGATCTCTATATGGCCCTCTGATATATTTGTACATATTTATTAGGTCTCCCCTAAGTCTTCTCTTTTCTAGAGTAAATAGACCTAATTTTGATAACCTTTCCGTGTATTGTAATGCACCCACTCCATTTATTATTTTAGTAGCCCGCCTCTGAACCCTTTCAAGTTCAGTAATGTCTTTCTTGAGCACCAGCGCCCAAAATTGCACACAATACTCCAAATGTGGTCTGACGAGTGATTTGTACAGAGGGAGAATGATGTTTTCATCTCGTGCCCCCAGACCTCTTCTAATGCATCCCATCACCCTATTTGCTTTGGTGGCTGCTGTCTGACACTGGGCACTCCAATTCAGCTTCTTATTGACTAATATGCCTAAGTCTTTTTCCATGTCTGATTTCCCCAGCAGTTTTCCATTTAGTAAGTAACCGTAGCATCTATTTCTCCTTCCCATGTGCATAACCTTACACTTATCTGTGTTAAACCTCATTTGCCATTTTTCAGCCCAATTCTCCAATTTACTCAAATCCATCTGTAGTTGCAAACTGTCCTCCTTTGCAAACTGCAGCACCCACTGCACAGGCCTCTACAGCAGCTCCGTGCTGGTGGGAGGGGCTTACTCCCAGTAGTTGGGGCTTACTGCTGTGGCAAGGGCTGGCTGTGCTGAGGAGGAGGCAATGATCAGCTTTGTCCCCTCTTCTGATGGATGGAAGGGGCGGAACATGGAACATACAGCGTCTGTGCTGTATACTGGAGGAGACTGTCAGGGCAGCGGGGGATCTGTGACGCCCTGGACTATCCAAGTCATCCCAGGTAGTCACACACACAACACCACACCCCCCTCCCGGTTAGGTAACATCAGCCAAACCAAAACCATTGTCACCACCCTCCAGGTTTGATGCCCACACCAGGGGGGCGGAGCCAGGCAGTTGGCTACGCCCACCGAGGAGTTCACAGGCCTGGATGCGGGAAACACAGTACTCAAGTTCAGGTTCTAGAGGAGTGAAGTTCAAGTGCGAGGAGAGAGCAGTCAAGGTCACGGGAAGTCCTGTGTCCGTGCCCTGATAAGAGACTACCAGGTGGCTGGGTCGGAGCCCAGTCGCCATTGGCAAGGAGGCAGATGGTGGTGGCCACCTGCAGGAGACCGGGAAAACAACCGGTGGAACCGTAAGGGACCGGGACAGGGTAGTGGCCCGCCGGAACCGAACCGGGGAGCCAACTGGATACCGGAGCACCAGGCAGGGTACTCAGACCCAGCACAAAGCCCTGAACCGACAGGGACGAGTCGAATCAACTGATTGCGGGTTTGGACTTAAGGACCTACCCCACACAAGTCCCTTTAGAAGACAACAGCCCAACCATACAGGGTAAAGCCATCGCCAAGGCATAGAGACCCAAAGGGCCAGCGTCTGCGGGAAAACAGGCCCCTCTGGCATATACCAGTCGGTGAGCGGACTACCGGTGTCTAGGCACAGGAGTCAAAACATTTACACACAGAGGTGCAGGAGAAAGGCGGAAATCACCAACCTAGTCTGGAAGAAGCTACAGCCGGCTGCGGGCCCCGTTCATCACTCCGTTTGGTTTACCAGAGACTCCAGTGTCTTGTGTCAGAGTGAGTACACCAGTGCCATCAGGCACCGCACCGCACTGCACCGCAACATTTCACCCTGCACCCCGGCCCTCGCCTACCGGGCCCCGGGACCAACAACCCCTACCCACGGAGGGGTCAACACCTAGCTGCGCCATTACATCACTCCCGGGAGCCCCATATCTTCACTGCAGCGCAGAACGGATCCGAGCGGCTCGGCGGTCGCAGCCGAGCCCGCGGGGCGGTACACATCGACTCTTTTGGCGTCTGCGAACAGGATAGAACCATCCCCTTACTTGTGGAAGTGCGCCTTCAGATCATCGCCAGCGGCATCCAGCTGAAAAATTGGAGAATCCACCATCTTGGGCGCAAATAGTTCCCGCCCGAGCCGTCTTCCCTGAACAGAAAGGGTGCGAAAGTGAAGCACCGCCCCCCGACAGTGGAGCGGAGCAAAAAGCAAGCGAAGTGCTCGGAAAACACCAGGGGGCGCGGGTGAAGAGTTGGCCTCATGTGACTGAGGAGATAAAAGGCAGGGACGCCAGGACTCTGCTACCCGTCTGGTTCCTGGACATCCGGCAAGCAACATGTCCGCCCCGTCTGGCAAGCCCGCAACCCCGGAGCCCACGCCTGGAACAGCGGCATGGGTGGAAGCCCGGACCACCTTAATGTGTTGCCGCTTGCAGGCCCAGGTGCGATGTCTCATGGAGCGCTGGGTGGCCGATATGAGGGAGATCGCGGCGACCGTGCGAGCACATGAAGTGGAGGCAGAGATTGGAGAGTGGGTAAGCGACCCACACCCCTGTGTCCTTGAGGGACCGGTCATCGTGGCTGAGGGAACCGGTCTGCTGCCACTCTCCATGCTGCTTCCCTCATCGCTCGTGCCTGTTGCCGCTGCTCCCCCACTCGGTCCGCTGCCCCCGCCACCGGCAGCGGAGCCCGTGCCGCCCACCTGCGAGGACTCACCTGGGGAGGCAGCCCGCGGACGACCGCTTGTCCAGTCGGCACTGATCCCGCTTCCATGGAAGGTGCCCGTTCCTCAAGGAGAGCAGCCAGTCCCGGAAGTGACCGCGCCAGGAGAAGTCCCGGCCCCGGCAGTCCGCCCGGCCAGGAAAATGAAGGATGCTGACTGGAAGGAGGCCGAGAGGGTAACGCTGGCCGCTCCCAGGTCCCAGGCCTCGGCTGCGGCAGCGGAGGGTTGTCGCTGTAAGGCAGCATGGCAGTCCGCGACACAGCGGGGTCCCCAGCTCAGATAATGTCGGTCGTAGTCGGCGCGGGGGAGCTCCGGCTGGGCCTGACCCCCTCGAAAGAGGAGCAGGCAGACGCTCCATATTGGGAGCGGCAGCAGAACCCACTGGGCCGGGAGATCGAGGCCCGGGAGAGGCAGAAGGCCGAGGTGTTGACCCGTACTATCCAGGAGAAAGAGCCTCTCCGGAGCGCAACCTACAGGGTACGTGGCCCAACCTACAAGGGCCAGGTTCGGCAATTTGACCCCCGGCGTGGATGGGGGTTCATCTTTGAACCGGGCCTGGAGGCCAAAGTTTTCTTTTCCCAGCGGGACCTCAACCCTCATCTCCCCCTGGGTCACCCGGACCGTGAGCTTGTCACCTACACCCGGCACTGCGGGGAGAGGGGCTGGTTCGCCCTGGATATAAAGAGGAGGGTGAGCCGCAGCGTTCCTAGGCGGCCCCAGTCCCCTCCCCCACCATACAGCTCCCCAGAAGAAAGTTAAAGTGCGGTAGCGGTTCCCGGCTACCATGTTAAAGTCCCCATTGGGACTCTGACTGCCCGTCCCTGTTGGGACTTTTGTTGCCCCGTTTTACAAAAAGACAAGGCCGAGAACTTGCAGGTCAACCCAAAAACGTTTGGGCATGTAAATAATCCCCTCCCTTAACCGGCCGTCCGGTTTCACCGCCTCCGGAGAGGCAGACAGGAGATTGAGCCTGCAGGAAGCTGATGGCCGAGGCCCGCCACCACTACAAGTCAGGTGTCCCCTGGACGTGGGGCCTCTGAAAAGACTGTGAAACCTGGACCCGTCCCGTTAACACCTGGGCCCGTTCCTGGACTGGGGAAAAGGGGTGCTGCCCACTTCTTAGGGGCAGCATCAAGGTCTAGGTTGTTTGGGTGGGTGACTGAGGACCCGGTTCCCGTATAATTAAAAATGTTATTGTAACGTTCAAGTATGTGCCTCCTGTATGGGAAGATTCGAAAAGATAAAAATGTTGAAAATGTTATTATGCTTGTATTGTTTGTCCAGTTTTCTATTTTTCAGAAACAAAAAAAAAATAAACTGGTGATGGACGGGCAGCCCGCGGATGGTCTGCATTAAACCAAGGGGGAATGTGACGCCCTGGACTATCCAGATCATCCCAGGTAGTCACACACACAACACCACACCCACCTCCCGGTTAGGTAACATCAGCCAAACCAAAACCCTTGTCACCACCCTCCAGGTTTGATGCCCACACCAGGGGGCGGAGCCAGGCGGTTGGCTCCGCCCACCGATGAGTTCACAGGCCTGGAGGCGGGAAACACAGTAGTCAAGTTCAGGTTCTAGAGGAGTGAAGTTCAAGTGCGAGGAGAGAGCAGTCAAGGTCACGGGCAGTCCTGTGTCCGTGCCCTGATAAGAGACTACCAGGTGGCTGGGTCGGAGCCCAGTCGCCATTGGCAAGGAGGCAGATGGTGGTGGCCGCCTGCAGGAGACTGGGAAAACGACCGGTGGAACCGTAAGGGACCGGGACAGGGTAGTGACCCGCCGGAACCGAACCGGGGAGCCAACTGGATACCGGAGCACCAGGCAGGGTACTCAGACCCAGCACAAAGCCCTGAACCGACAGGGCCGAGTCGAATCAACTGATTGTGGGCTGGACTTAAGGACCTACCCCACACAAGTCCCTTTAGAAGACAACAGCCCAACCATACAGGGTAAAGCCACCGCCAAGGCATAGAGACCCAAAAGGCCAGTGTCTGCGGGCAAACGGGCTCCTCCGGCATATACCAGTCAGGGAGCGGACTACCGGTGTCTAGGCACAGGAGTCAAAACATTTACACACAGAGGTGCAGGAGAAAGACGGAAATCACCAACCTAGTCTGGAAGAAGCTGCAGCTGGCTACGGGCCCCGTTCATCACTTTGTTTGGTTTACCAGAGACTACAGTGTCTTGTGTCAGAGTGAGTACACCAGTGCCATCAGGCACCGCACCGCACTGCACCGAAAGCATTTCACCCTGCACCCCGGCCCTCGCCTACCGGGCCCCGGGACCAACAACCCCTACCCACCGAGGGGTCAACACCTAGCTGCGCCATTACATCGCTCCCGGGAGCCCCATACCTTCACCGCAGCGGTGGTGTCCACAATCACCACAACCTGTGGGTGGCGTCACAAACTATCATCCCAAACCAAACACCTGAATCCCCGCGTGTAGCGCCAACTCCATTGCAGAGGGACGTGACCCCCGGGTCCTTGAGAGGCTCGAGCCACCACCCACAGTACGAGCACGGATCCGAGTGGCTCGGCGGTCGCAGCCGAGCCCGTGAGGCGGTACAGATCCACTGACGTCCAGGTGGGCAGGAGAGCAGTGACATCGCTCTCTTTATAGCAGCAGACAATCGCCCAGCAGATACACAAAGTCGGAACCGGGTGATCATTGTGCTGCTATTACTGCTCTCCTGCCCATAATCCCGCCCACCTCTCAGTAGCGGCTTCAGTGGAAAAAGGTGGGCGGAATTATGGGCGGAGAGAGAAGTGCATATTCATTTTTTAAGTAGTGGGACATGTGTTACCCCAGAGCCGGCTGCAGTGACCATGTTTCCCCGCAGTTTGCAGCACAGAGTCCAGACGGGGCTCAGTGCTGCAATACATTTCAGCTGGATGTGGTACTCATTTTCACATCCAGCTGAACCAAGTGCTGAGGTCCAGGACGGGCCCTTTGAAGCCCCGAGCCCTGCGACCACGATCGTTACGCCCCTGTTTGTGCAGAAATATCGTTCAAAATTTGAACCAGAGCCCCCACCAGCATGTTAGTTAAATGTATAGGCCCTATCCTATAATAAGGTCCCCCATCTGTAACAATGTGTCCGTCCTGTAATAACGTGTCTGTCCTGGGCCTTGTATATAATAATGTCCCCATCCTGGGCACTGTATGTAATAATGTCCTTGTCCTGGGCCCTGTATGTAATAATGTCCCCTTCCTGGGCTTTGTATCTTATAATGCCCCCATCCTGGGCCCTGTATGTAATAATGTCCATGTCCTGGGCCCTGTATATAATAATGTCCCCTTCCTGAGCCCTGTATGTAATAATGTCCATGTCCTGGGCCCTGTATATAATAATGTCCCCTTCTTGGGCCCTGTATGTAATAGTGTCCATGTCCTGGGCCCCAGGGCCGGCGTCAGCCCCCGGCAAACCCGGTCAAATGTCGGGGCCCTGAGCTGCCGGGGGGCCCACTCGCGGTGGCAGGAGTGGCGCACCGCTACTCAGGAGGGCCCGGTGCCCGTGCTGTTGTCGCGGGCGGAGGAGGGGATGCTGCGCTCTCCCACTGCTCGGGTCCAGCTGCCGCTGCTGCTGCGGCCGCTGCTGCTTGGTGGCTCGAGCGATGGGCCGGATCCCGGGGACTCGAGCGGCGCTCCTCGCCCGTGAGTGAAAAGGGGTGGTTTTGGTTTTAGGGATATTGTCCGTGACGCCACCCACGGTTGTGGTGATTTTGGTGGACACCACCGCTGCTCTAGACGGGGATCCCGGGAGCGGGGACAGGGAGCAGCTGAGTTGTTATTTCTCCCCTCCGTGGGTAGGGGGTTGGTTGTCCCAGGGCCCGGTGATGGGGTAAGTGTTGATGGCAGGCGGGTTGCGGGGCCTGGTGAGGTGCAGGGTCGCAGGGGCAGCGCTGTGCCGCATGGCACGGAGGTACTCACTCAGCCCAATGATGATGACACAGTTCACGGTAAAACAGGCGGCTGGATGGACGGGTCCCTTGGACGGCTGCGGTGTTGTTGTTCCCTGCAGGTTAGTGATGACTGTCTCTCCCTGCACCTATGTTCTATGTTGATTCCGATGGGTTCCCACCGGTAACCCGCTCCCCGACTTGGATATGGGCCGGAGGAGCCCCTTTTGCCCGCAGGCGCTGGCCCTGGTAGACGGTTGCCCTTGGCGGTGGCGGTGTCTCCCCTGCACGGTTGGACGGTTGCCTTCTGTCGGGACTTGACTGTTTGGAAACCCAGGATGTCCCCTTCACTAACGGATTTGGCAACTTCACGGTGACTCCTAGCCTTGCCGGGATCCGAAAGGCCCCTGCCAATGGTGCTGGCTTCTCTTTGTATACCGGTCCGGTACCGCCGGGCCACCGCCCATCCACGGTCCTTACGGTAGACTCCAATCGGCCACTCCTGCAGACGGTCACCACCGTCTGCCAACCTTGCTGTTCTGTCCGGGCCACACACCCGGACCAACTTCAGGCTCTTTTTCTGTCACTTTTCTCCTCTCTACTACTTTCCTCCTTCCACTTCCTCCTCCAAACTCTATCTGCCTGTGTTTTCCCTCCTCCAGGACTGTGAACTCCTTGGTGGGTGGAGACCAACCGCCTGGCTCCACCCCCTGGTGTGGACATCAGTCCCTGGGGAAGGCAACAAGGATTTTTGTGTCTGACCTTGATGTGCATACAGGGAGTGTGGGGTGTGGTGGTGTTGTTACCTGTGGCCCCTGGCTTGTCCAGGGCGCCACATTCCCCCTTAGCAAAATGCAGACCGTCCTCGGGCTGCCCGGCCATCACCGGTTTTATTTTTCTTTTTAAACTGCAAAAAGATAAGAAAAACGGTAACACATACAATTATATTAACATCATCCCACAACGGGAGGCACTTTTACTTAAACGTTGCTGTAGACGGTACGGTTTCCGCTCTCACCCACCCAAGCAACCTGGCCCTGATGCTGCCCCTAAGAAAACAGGCAGCACCCCTTGACCCCAGTCCAGCACAAGTCACCCGAGCGGGATCTGTCCTTCCCCTCCAGAGGATCGCCACAGGTTCCGGTGGTGGCTGGGCCCCAGCCTACTCCACTGCGGGCCCTTCCTCCAACCTGCCTCTCCGGAGGCGGCAACGGTTAGCCAAAACAACATTTTTTATTTACAAGCCACTAGTTTGTGGTTGCCTTGCAAGTTCTCAGGCATGTTCATAGAAGTTTCTATGCAAGGTTAAGGGGGTCCCAACGGGGACCAGCTGCCGGCTATGACCGGTTCCAAATCAGCATGACAATCAGGTTACTCTTCGGTAATGATTTGCTTATTATTCATTTTCAAAACTTTTACAACTTTTAAACAGTGCTTTCGACACACAATGTTCACCCCCCCTCTAAATAGTAGTTTCCCTGTACCTAAGTGGGGGTCTACCTAGGTTGGGGCGAGTGGACCTCCGGGGTCCGGTGTCAGTGGTGACAGGCAGCGGGGGAGAGGGAACAATCAGTCTCTCTTCCCTGTTATCGTGTGGGGCAGGCGGAGGCATAGGGGAGCTGGGCACAGGTTCATCCCTGGGCACTGGCACTGGCTCTGGCTCACGGCTCACGGTTGACCACCTCCATCACTTCTTCATCCATGGGTTGTAGGAACAGTATCACTGGAAGAATCACCGCGCCGTTCTGTGTAGGCCAGTCCGCTGGGAAGTCACCCATCACAGTGTGGATTACCTCTTTTGCTTTTTCCGCTGGTGGAGGAACCGGAACTTCAGCCGCTGCCCTCAATGCTGGTGGGCACCTTTTCAGATGGTCCCGGGAAACCGTGGCCAAAGTGCCCCCTTGGTCACGACTGATCTGGTAGGCCTTCCCATCTTCCCATCCTGTGGGCTGTATGACGTATGGGGTTTGTTCCCATTGATCATCCAGCTTGTGGGTTCTCCTCTTCCGCTTCAGCAATACATCTCCAGGCTGGAAAGGGCCAGCAGATGCCTTCTGGTTGAAGCGCTGCTCTTGCTGTTCCCGACTCCGACTCAAGTTCTTCTCGACATATTCTTGAATCTGTCGGTATTGCACCCTCTGCCGAGTTTCCCATTCAGCTGTCGAAGGGAGTGCTTCTGGGGCCTCCAATCCCATGTCCAGATCCACCGGTAGCCGACCGGGGCGAGCCCTCATCAGGTATGCTGGGGTGCACTTCGTTGAGCTGGAAGGGATATTGTTGTACATATCGACCAAGTCGGGTAGCTTCTCCGGCCACAGGTTCCGCTCTTCCAGCGGCAACGTCTTAAGGAGGCTCAGGACCAAGTGGTTCATCTTCTCACACATGCCGTTGGTCTGGGCATGGTAAAGGGTTGTCCGGATCTTCTTGCAGCCGTACAACTGGCAAAACTCATGGAACACCTCCGCTTTAAAGGCCGGGCCTTGGTCAGTAAGCACCTTCTCAGGGTATCCATGTGGTTGGCAGAAATAAGCCTGGAACGCTCTAGCGGCAGTACGACCAGTTAGGTCTTTGACTGGGACAACCACCATCAACCTTGAATAGTGGTCTACTATGGCTAAAGCGTAGGTGTACCCACTTCGGCTGGGGGTGAGCTTTACATGGTCCAGGGCGACCAGCTCCAGCGGTTGATGTGTAACGATCGGGTGTAGGGGCGCCTTCTGGCTGGCCTCGTCCTTCCTTCTCAGCGTGCAAGGACCGCACTCTCGGCACCAGGCCTCTACAGACTCCCGCATCCCACTCCAATAGAACCGCTCCCTCAACAGCATCTCCAGCTTCTTCCATCCGAAGTGTCCGGCACCATCATGGTACGCTTGTAGAACAGTGGACACATGAGCTTGGGGAATCACCAACTGGCGGATTTTCTCATGAGTCTTCGGGTTAATCAGCTCACGGTACAAATTCCCCTGGTGTAGATATAACCGGGTCCGTTCTCGCCACAGGCGCTGGGCTTCAGCTGGGGCGGCAGGGTCTATTCCAGCAGCACCTTGATCCACCAGGATCTTAACTAGGCGGACAGCGGGCGCCTGGTTTAGAGCTTCCTGCCACTCCTGACTGGGCAGCGGGTCCAGATTCGCCCGTTGCTGGTGGACATGCACCTTCTCAGTTGGTGGCTGGTGAAATGCAGGCAACTCGATCTCTTCGAGGTCGTCATCGTCGCACCCTTCTTCTGACAAGTGGGGCATCCGAGAGAGTGCATCAGCATTAACATTGGCACGACCGGCCCTGTATTTGATGGTGAAATCGTAGTTGGCTAGCCTGGCCACCCACCGCTGTTCCAACGCGCCCAACTTGGCCGTGTCCAGGTGGGTCAGCGGATTGTTATCTGTGAAAGCGGTGAACTTTGCTGCGGCCAGGTAATGGCGGAACCGCTCGGTGATAGCCCACACCAGCGCCAGGAGCTCGAGCTTGAAAGAGCTGTAGTTCTCAGGATTCCTTTCAGTCGGTCGGAGCTTTCGGCTAGCATAAGCAATCACTTTTTCCTTCCCATCTTGGACCTGGCACAAGACTGCCCCCAAGCCCACATTGCTGGCATCGGTGTAGAGGATGAACGGGTTGCTGTAATCGGGATATGCCAGGATCTCCTCTCCGGTCAAGGCCGCTTTCAGTTGACGGAAGGATTCCTCATGCCTCTCTTCCCACACCAGCTCCGATGGGTCTACCACCTTTGGTCTGTCCAATGAGGAGGTCTTGCATGGGGGCAGCCATCTTCGTGTACCCCTTGATGAAGCGCCGGTAGTACCCCAACAGACCCAGGAACTGCCTTACTTCTCTCACTGTGGTTGGTCTCGGCCAGTCTTGGATGGCAGTGATCTTCTCGGGGTCAAGGGCGACACCTTCTGCACCCACCACATGCCCCAGGTACTGCACTCTGGGTTTCAGCAGGTGACACTTGGAGGGCTTCAACATCATCCCGTATTTGGCAAGGGACGCGAACACTTCAGCCAGGTGCTCCAGGTGGGCTTCATACGTCTGGGAGTACACAATCACATCATCCAGGTATAACAGGACGGTCTCGAAGTTTAGATGCCCCAGACAGCACTCCATCAGCCGTTGGAAGGTTCCAGGGGCGTTGCACAGCCCGAACGGCATACTATTGAATTCACAGAGCCCCATTGGGGTGGTGAAGGCAGTTTTCTCCCGGTCCTCCGGTGCCACAGCCACTTGCCAGTACCCGCTGGTGAGGTCAAGGGTGGAGAAGTAATTTGCAGTTCTCAGTGCGGCCAAAGACTCTTCAATACGGGGCAGTGGGTAAGCATCTTTATGCGTTATCTGGTTAATCTTCCGGTAATCCACGCACATCCGCATGGTCCCGTCCTTCTTCTTAACCAGTACCAACGGGGCGGCCCAGGGACTACAGCTGTCCCTGATGACCCCTGCCTCCTTCATGTTCCTCAACATGTCCTTGGCACATTGGTAGTGTGCAGGGAGAATAGGCCTGTACCTCTCTTTGATAGGGGGGTGTTCACCGGTGGGAATATGGTGTTGGACCCCTTTAATCTGCCCAAAGTCTAGGGGATGTTTGCTAAAAACTTGCCCATACTCCCGTACCACCCGGTAAACCCCTTCTTTGTGATGTGTAGGGGTATCGTCAGTGCCTACATGTAGCTGTTGGTGCCACTCCTCTAACTCCCCTTGGGGCGGGTGAGTGCTGGCAGTCGGTGGTGAGTTTGGGGGAACTGCCTCGCGGATGGTGTGGGGATCCAGAGTGAGCAACTTGGCAAGTGTAGCATACCGGGGAAGCCTGACTTCTTCCTCCCCGCAGTTCAGCACCCTCACAGGCACTCTCCCCTTCTTTACATCTACCACCCCTCGGGCGGCCATTACTGTGGGCCAGTGCTCGGAGGGCATGGGCTCTATCATGGCAGGGTAGTCACGTCCCTGGGGCCCTACTGCTGCCCTACACCAAATCATCATCTCGCTCCTAGGGGGCACAATCAACGGGGCAACATCCATCACTCTCACCCCACCAATCTCTCCTCCTGTCGAGTTCACATGCTGGCGGTACATCAAAGCTCGGATCTCACGCTGCACAGCTCTCTGTCGACTCCCCGCCGCCGTGGCGGCCAGCTGCTGCAGTAGGGTCAGCACATCACTCATACAGTGCTCCATCACATTGGTTCCTAGCACTATCTTCGGGTTATGATCACTGGGTTCATTCATTATCACAATCATACCCTGGTGTTGCAGTTCAGCTCTCCCCACAGTCATGGCCACTTGTTTGTATCCCACTTGGGTCAATGGGAGTCCATCAGCAGCAATCAGTGTTATACTAGCATCTGGGGGAGCCAGCTCGTCTTTCCCCCAATACCGTTGATACAGTATGTATGGTATAGTGGTTACCTGTGATCCAGTGTCCAGGGGAGCCATCACCGGTATGCCATCCACAGCCACGGGAATGATGGGCCGGGCCCCAATGTACCAGACCCGCCAGTCTGGGGGCCATGGGGTTCTACTCCTGAGGATTGGCCCGTGGCCCCAGGGGTTGCTCGTTTAACGGACACCGTCGGGAGTAGTGGCCGGGTTTGCTGCACCTGTAACAAATCGGGGGTCCATACCGTGAGTCATTGGTTCTTCTCCGCTGCATCCAGGGGACGTCCTCAGGACGGTCGGCGAGCTGTATCTTTGCCGGGGGCTGGGATCTGATCTGAGGCTGGAGTGCGGCGAGGTCTTGGCGAGGTCTCCATCCATGCGGCGGACCTGGGCAGCCAGTTCTTCCATCGTGCTGCTTGGAGCTGTAGGTACTGGAGATGCTGGTAGGGCAGGGGCCACCACAACGGGGGTCGTCTCAACTGGCCACGGGGCTGGTTCCAAGACTTCCGAAGCTGGGGATTGCAGAGCTTTAATGGTCCGTTCCTTTAACACAGCAAAGTCCACATCAGGGTGTTCTAGGGCCCACAGCCGGAGTTGTTTGCGATCCTCGGAGGACCTCATCTCCTGCACAAATTGCTCTACTAACATTTTGTTGCTGTCCGCCTCATTGATGGTGTCCACCCGCTTCAGTGTGCGGAGGGCGGTTTGCAGACGTAAAGCGTAGTCCCGAATGCTGTCCACAGGCCGTTGCCGACATTGGTAAAACTGCATCCTCAGCTCGGCTTCGGTACGGGTCTCAAAGGCAGTCTGTAGTTTCTCAAAGATGGTGGCTACAGAGAACCTGTCCCCCTCGGCCCAGGTCTCCGCCTCCTGCTCAGCCGCGCCGGTTAGCTGCCCCAGCACTACCGCTGCACGTTGCTTATCAGTCAGGGGGTACAATTCTAGGAGCGGGCTAAGCTTCTTCTGGAAGACCTGTAACGCATCAGGTTTCCCGTCGTACTGCAGCAGCCAGGTAGCTCCGGGCACATAGGACAAGGAGAACGGCATCACCTGAGCGAGATCTGGGACCGCGGCACCCCCCGCCAGCGCGGCCGGGACCTGGGCAGGCTTATTCCCATCCACGGGTGCCACTGCGGCTGCGACCGCCGCTCCTCCAGCAGCTCCGTCGGGCGCAGACATCTTGTTTCCGTTCCCCTTAGCCTCTTTCCGGCTCCTCCTCTACAGGGGCGGGGTTTTGGCCTTCGCGCCTCCACTACTCGAGGAGACGCTCGAGCGGGAACTTTTCGCGCCAAAGATGGCGGCTTTTGAAATTTTTCGGCCGAACACCTCCAGCGGTAACAAGGCGCACCTCTACCAGACGGCAGAGCGGTAAGATCCTGTTCGTGACGCCAAGTTGTCATGGGCGGAGGAGGGGACGCTGCGCTCTCCCACTGCTCGGGTCCGGCTGCCGCTGCTGCTGCGGCCGCTGCTGCTCGGTGGCTCGAGCGATGGGCCGGATCCCGGGGACTCGAGCGGCGCTCCTCGCCCGTGAGTGAAAAGGGGTGGTTTTGATTTTAGGGATATTGTCCGTGACGCCACCCACGGTTGTGGTGATTTTGGTGGACACCACCGCTGCTCTAGATGGGGATCCCGGGAGCGGGGACAGGAAGCAGCTGAGTTGTTATTTCTCCCCTCCGTGGGTAGGGGGTTGGTTGTTCCGGGGCCCGGTGATGGGGTAAGGGTTGATGGCAGGCGGGTTGCGGGGCCTGGTGAGGTGCAGGGTCACAGGGGCAGCGCTGTGCCGCACGGCACGGAGGTACTCACTCAGCCCAATGATGATGACACAGTTCACGGTAAAACAGGCGGCTGGATGGACGGGTCCTCCAGACGGCTGCGGTTTTGTTGTTCCCTGCAGGTTAGTGATGACTGTCTCTACCTGCACCTATGTTCTATGTTGATTCCAATGGGTTCCCACCGGTAACCCGCTCCCCGACTTGGATATGGGCCGGAGGAGCCCCTTTTGCCCGCAGGCGCTGGCCCTGGTAGACGGTTGCCCTTGGCGGTGGCGGTGTCTCCCCTGCATGGTTGGACGGTTGCCTTCTGTCGGGACTTGACTGTTTGGAAACCCAGGAGGTCCCCTTCACTAACGGATTTGGCAACTTCACGGCGACTCCTAGCCTTGCCGGGATCCGAAAGGCCACTGCCAATGGTGCTGGCTTCTCTTTGTATACCGGTCCGGTACAGCCGGGCCACCGCCCGTCCACGGTCCTTACGGTAGACTCCAATCGGCCACTCCTGCAGACGGTCTGCCAACCTTGCTGTTCTGTCCGGGCCACACACCCGGACCAACTTCAGGCTCTTTTTCTGTCACTTTTCTCCTCTCTACTACTTTCCTCCTTCCACTTCCTCCTCCAAACTCTATCTGCCTGTGTTTTCCCTCCTCCAGGACTGTGAACTCCTTGGTGGGTGGAGACCAACCGCCTGGCTCCACCCCCTGGTGTGGACATCAGCCCCTGGGGAAGGCAACAATAATTTTTGTGTCTGACCTTGATGTGCCTACAGGGAGTGTGGGGTGTGGTGGTGTTGTTACCTGTGGCTCCTGGCTTGTCCAGGGCGCCACATTGTCACCGCCCCCCTCCCACCGCCGAGGATCACGCTTTCAATTGTATCGGTATCGAAGGTGCCGATACAATTGAGAGCAATGATGAGAGACGGAGCGGGGCGCTGCCTCTCTTATCATTCTCTCCACTGTGATTGTCGACACTCTGACAGCTCTGCAGCAGAGCGCAGTGACATCACCACTGTGCGCCTGCAGTGAGATCAGAGCGAGCGACAGCAGTGGACGCGCCGAGGAGACTGGAGCAGCGGGGGAACGAGGAGAAGTATTAATCACTGTATACTACATGAGGGTGCCTACTGCTATTGGCTCTGCACTGTGCTGTATACATTGCTGTGCTATATACAAGGTGTATACTACATGAGGGAGGGTGCCTACTGCTATCTGGCTCTGCACTGTTCTGTATACATTGCTGGGCTAAATACAAGGTGTATACTACATGAGGGAGGGTGCCTACTGCTATCTGGCTCTGCACTGTGCTGTATACATTGCTGTGCTAAATACAAGTTGTATACTACATGAGGGAGGGTGTCTACTGCTATCTGGCTCTGCACTGTGGTGTATACATTGCTGTGCTATATACAAGGTGTATACTACATGAGGGAGGGTGCCTACTGCTATCTGGCTCTGCACTGTGCTGTATACATTGCTGTGCTATATACAAGGTGTATACTACATGAGGGAGGGTGCCTACTGCTATCTGGCTCTGCACTGTGCTATACAAAGTGTATTCTACATGAGGGAGGGTGCCTACTGCTATCTGGCTCTGCACTGTGCTGTATACATTGTTGTGCTATATACAAGGTGTATACTACATGAGGGAGGGTGCCTACTGCTATCTGGCTCTGCACTGTGCTGTATACAGGCTCTCCTATATACAGGCTATCTACTATATGAGGGTGCCTACTGCTATCTAGCTCTTCACTGTGCTGTATACATTGCTGTGCTAAATACAAGCTGTATACTACATGAGGGAGGGTGCCTACTGCTATCTGGCTCTGCACTGTGCTGTATACAGGCTCTCCTAAATACAGGCTATCTACTATATGAGGGTGCCTACTGCTATCTGGCTCTGCACTGTGCTATATACAGGCTGTGCTATATACAAGCTGTATATTACATGAGGGTGCCTACTGCTATCTAGCGCTGCACTGTGCTATATACACTGTGCTATAGGCCCCCTTCACACGTCCGTGATACACGTGCGTGTTTGGTCCGTTTCCGTATATACCGGAGACACGGCCAAACGTGCACCAATGTTAATCTATGATTGTGGTCACACGTGCGTTATTTCATTATGTCCGTGTGTGTGTGTCCGTGATCCATATGTGTTTGCGTTTTGCACGGATGCATGTCCGTTATCTGCACGGAGCATGCACACGTGGACACAATGAAAGTCTATGAGTATGTGCACACACGTTAGTAAACACGTATGCATCTACCTATAGTCCGTGTCCGTTTGGTGTTTTTATTTCTAGTGATGTCGGCTATTCTTTCTATTTCTGTGTATGTCGGTCAATCTCCCTGAGTCCGTCGGTCGGTCTCTCTGTCGGTCTCTCTGTCCCTCTCTCACAGTCTGTCAGTCAGTTTCCCCCCCTCTCTCATACTTACCGTTCCCCGATCACCGGCGCGGTGCTGCACTGCATTCACACTGCTGCGGCGGCTTTTACTATTTTGAAAAAGCCGGCCGCTCATTAAACAATCTCCTATTCCCTGCTTTCCCCGCCCACCGGCGCCTATGATTGGTTGCAGTGAGACACGCCCCCACACTGAGTGACAGGTGCCTCACTGCACCCAATCACAGCAGCCGGTGGGCGTGTCTATACTGTGCAGTAAAATAAATAAATAAATAATTTAAAAAAAACGGCGTGCGGTCCCCCCCAATTTTAATGCCAGCCAGATAAAGCCATACGGCTGAAGGCTGGTATTCTCAGGATGGGGAGCTCCACGTTATGGGGAGCCCCCACCCTAACAATATCAGTCAGCAGCCGCCCAGAATTGCCGCATACATTATATGCGACAGTTCTGGGGCTGTACCCGGCTCTTCCCGATTTACCCTGGTGCTTTGGCAAATCGGGGTAATAAGGAGTTAATGGCAGCCCATAGCTGCCACTAAATCCTAGATTAATCATGTCAGGCGTCTCCCCGAGATACCTTCCATGATTAATCTGTAAATTACAGTAAATAAACACACACACACCAGAAAAAATCCTTTATTAGAAATAAAAAACACACACATATACCCTGGTTCAACAATTTAATCAGCCCGAAAAAGCCCTCCATGTCCGGCGTCATCCAGGATGGTCCAGCATCGCTTCCAGCTCTGCTGCATGGAGGTGACAGGAGCTGCAGAAGACACCGCCGCTCCCGACAGCTCCACGCGGCAAATGAAGACAGCCGCGCGATCAGCTGAGCTGTCACTGAGGTTACCCGCTGTCACTGGATCCAGTGACAGCGGGTAACCTCAGTGACAGCTCAGCTGATCGCGCTTCTCACCTCAGTTGCTGCGTGGAGGTGACCGGAGCGGCGGTGTCTTCTGCAGCTCCTGTCACCTCCATGCAGCAGAGCTGGATGCGGCGCTGGACTATCCTGGATGACGCCGGACATGGAGGCCTTTTTCGGGCTGATTAAATTGTTGAACCAGGGTATATGTGTGTGTTTTTTATTTCTAATAAAGGATTTTTTCTGGTGTGTGTGTGTGTTTATTTACTGTAATTTACAGATTAATCATGAAAGGAATCTCGGGGAGACACCTGACATGATTAATCTAGGATTTAGTAGCAGCTATGGGCTGCCATTAACTCCTTATTACCCCGATTTGCCAAAGCACCAGGGCAAATCGGGAAGAGCCGGGTACAGCCCCAGAACTGTCGCATATAATGTATGCGGCAATTCTGGGCGGCTGCTGACTGATATTGTTAGGGTGGGGGGCTCCCCATAACGTGGAGCTCCCCATCCTGAGAATACCAGCCTTCAGCCGTATGGCTTTATCTGGCTGGCATTAAAATTGGGGGGGGACCGCACGCCGTTTTTTTTTAATTATTTATTTATTTATTTTACTGCACAGTATAGACACGCCCACCGGCTGCTGTGATTGGGTGCAGTGAGGCACCTGTCACTCAGTGTGGGGGCGTGTCTCACTGCAACCAATCATAGGCGCCGGTGGGCGGGGAAAGCAGGGAATAGGAGATTGTTTAATGAGCGGCCGGCTTTTTCAAAATAGTAAAAGCCGCCGCAGCAGTGTGAATGCCGTGCAGCTCCGCGCCGGGGATCGAGGAACGGTGAGTATGAGAGGGGGGGGGAACTTCAGTCACTCGGGGGATTAGCGGTCACCGGTGAATCCTTCACAGGTGACCGCTAATCAGTACTCGACACAGACAGAGCCGCGGTATGAGGATGAAGTCGGGTGAAGTTCACCCGAGTTCATTCTCATCGCGTAACTCTGTCTGCTGTCAGCCGACATTTATAAACGACATTGTGCATCACACACACGGACATTACACACGGACATTCCACGTACACATACACGTTAATTCCACACGCACACATGGACGTTCTACACACAAACACGGCTAGCATACGCAATTCACACAGGTGCCACACGGATCATAAAAACGGAGACAAAAACGGGACACGGACCCGAAAAACGGCCCGTAACACACGTGCGTGTTTTTCACGGACGTGTGAAGGGGGCCATGTACAGCCTGTCCTATATACAGGCTGTATACTACATGATGGTGCCTAATGCTATCTGGGTCTGTACTGTGCTATATTTGGGCTGTATACTACATGAAGGTGCCTAATGCTATATGTGTCTGCATTGTGCTATATAGGGGCTGTATACTACATGAGGGTGCCTAATGCTACCTGGGTCTGCATTGTGCTATATGCGGGCTGTAGACTACATGAAGGTGCCTGATGCTATATGGGTCTGCATTGTGCTATATGCGGGCTGCTTAATGTTATTTGGGGGCTGCATAGTGCCATATGGGGGCTGCATAGTGCATATGGGGGCTACATAATACTATATGGAGGACTATGGGGGCTTCGTAACACTATATGGAGAAATATAGGGGCTGCATACTACTTTACCCCCAGAGTTGTATGTCCCCTCCACCCAAGTGCTGTATATCCCCTCAGAGCTGTATGCCCAGAGCCCACAAAAACCTGGAGCCAGCCCCACTGGGCCCTGTATATAATAATGTGCCCATCATGAGCCCTGTATGTAATAATGTGCATGTCCTGGGCCCTGCATATAATAATGTCCCCTTCCTGGGCCCTGTATGTAATAATGTCCCTGTCCTGGGCCCTGTATATAATAATGTCCCTGTCATGGGCCCTGTATATAATAATGACCCCTTCCTGGGCTTTGTATCTTATAATGTCCCCATCCTGGGCCCTGTATGTAATAATGTCCATGTCCTGGGACCTGTATATAATAATTTCCCTTTCCTGGGCCCTGTATGTGTCGCGGGCGGAGGAGGGGACGCCGCGCTCTCCCACTGCTCGGGTCCGGCTGCCGCTGCAGCTGCTGTGGCCTGCTGCTGCTCGGTGGCTCGAGCGATGGGCCGGATCCCGGGGACTCGAGCGGCGCTCCTCGCCCGTGAGTGAAAGGGGATTGGGTTTTGGGATAGTTTATTGTCCGTGACGCCACCCACGGTTGTGGTGATTTGTTAACACCACCGCTGCTCTGTATGGGGAGCCCGGGAGTGATGGTATGGAGCAGCCAGTTGTTGATGTGCCCCTCCGTGGGTAGGGGTTGTGGTGCTCCCGGGGCCCAGTGATGGGATTGGAATGGTGGACAGGCGCGTCTGGGGCCTGTGGAGGTGCAGGGGCGGAGGGGCAGCGCTGTGCCGCACGGCACGGAGGTACTCACTCAGCCAGTAAACACGACACAGTTCTCGGTAAACAAACGGCTGGTTGGACGGGTCCCTCGGACGGTTACGGTGCTGCGGTTCCCTGCAGTTAGCGATGACGGTCTCTTCCCTGCACCTATGTAAAGTCCTTTTGGTAGCGATGGGTTCCCACCGGTTACCCACTCCTCGGCTTCAAGCTGGGCCGAAGGAGCTCTACTCTTGCCCGCAGGCGCTGGCCCTGGGAAACTGGTGCCCTGGCGGTGGCGGTGTCTCCCCTTCACGGTCGGGCTGTTGCCTTTAATCGGGACTTGGTTGTTAGGAGACAGAGGTCCCCTTCACTGACGGATTTAGCAAATTATGGCGACTCCTAGCCTTGCCGGGATCCGAAAGGCTCCTGCCCTGGTGCTGACTGTTCTTCGTATACTGCTCCGGTACCGCCGGGTCACTACCCGTCCGCGGTCCTTCCAGCAACCTCCGAGCAGTCCCCCTGCAGACTATCACCGCCGTCTGCTGACCTTGCTGTCTCAGTCCGGGGCACACATCCGGACCAACTTCAGGCTTTCTTAACTGTTTCTTTACTGTCGCCACTCTTACTGTCCTCCTTTACCACTTCCTGGTTGGACGGGTCCCTCGGACAGTTACGGTGCTGCGGTTCCCTGCAGTTAGCGATGACGGTCTCTTCCCTGCACCTATGTAAAGTCCTTTTGGTAGCGATGGGTTCCCACCGGTTACCCACTCCTCGGCTTCAAGCTGGGCCGAAGGAGCTCTACTCTTGCCCGCAGGCGCTGGCCCTGGGAAACTGGTGCCCTGGCGGTGGCGGTGTCTCCCCTTCACGGTCAGGCTGTTGCCTTCAATCGAGACTTGGTTGTTAGGAGACAGAGGTCCCCTTCACTGACGGATTTAGCAAATTATGGCGACTCCTAGCCTTGCCGGGATCCGAAAGGCCCCTGCCCTGGTGCTGACTGTTCTTCGTATACTGCTCCGGTACCGCCGGGTCACTACCCGTCCGCGGTCCTTCCAGCAACCTCCGAGCAGTCCCCCTGCAGACTATCACCGCCGTCTGCTGACCTTGCTGTCTCAGTCCGGGGCACACACCCGGACCAACTTCAGGCTTTCTTAACTGTTTCTTTACTGTCGCCACTCTTACTGTCCTCCTTTACCACTTCACTTCCTTCTACTTTCACTTCCCTTTCTCCACTGAACTGCCTGGTTCTCCCGCCTCCAGGGCTGTGAACTCCTCAATGGGCGGAGCCAACCGCCTGGCCCACCCCCTGGTGTGGACATCAGCCCCTGGAGGAAGGCAACAAGGATTTTGGGTTAGCTTGGTGTTCCTGCAGGGAATGTGGGGTGCATGTGATGTTGTGACCTGTGACCCCTGGCTTGTCCAGGGCGTCACATAAGTAATAATGTCCATGTCCTGGGACCTGTATAATAATAATAATAATAATAATAATAATAATAACCTGTATATAATAATGCCCCCTTCCTGGGCCCTGTATGTAATAATGTCCCTGTCCTGGGCCCTGTATATAATATTGTCCCTGTCATGGGCCCTGTATATAATAATGTCCCCATCCTGGGCCCTGTATGTAATAATGTCCATGTCCTGGGACCTGTATATAATAATTTCCCTTTCCTGGGCC
This sequence comes from Anomaloglossus baeobatrachus, assembly GCF_048569485.1. Taxonomy (NCBI): domain Eukaryota; kingdom Metazoa; phylum Chordata; class Amphibia; order Anura; family Aromobatidae; genus Anomaloglossus; species Anomaloglossus baeobatrachus. Next base: position 112,760,107 of record NC_134361.1, on the reverse strand, counting down.
CTGTATGTAATAATGTCCATGTCCTGGGACCTGTATAATAATAATAATAATAATAATAACCTGTATATAATAATGTCCCCTTCCTGGACCCTGTATGTAATAATGTCCCTGTCCTGGGCCCTGTATATAATAATGTCCCTGTCTTGGGCTCTGTATGTAATAATGTTACCCATTATGTTATAATGTCCTCGTCGTGGATGCTTCATACGATAATGTCACCGTCCTGGTGCTTTCCTCAAACACATTTAAATACAAGAAATAAACAATTCCTCTCACCTTTCCTTGATCCTGCGATGAGCAGCTTCTTTTTTCTCCTTCATAATAAATGCAAAGGGAATGGTGAGCTGCACCTGGCAGTGACGTCATGCACGGTATGTCACGGACATGCCAACGTCAGCTGTCAGTCTCTGATAGGCCTGCGGTCACTAGCACACATTAAGCTGTAGACAGGGAAAACGCTGGCAGCGCCCTAACTCCACGGGCCTCGTCATGGTCTCTCCCTCTGTTACCATGATCGTTATTCAGCGGCAGATATTATATAGACATATTATATACAGGATAATTTTCTGCCTGTATAATATCTGATGCTCTGTAGTTATCACATCTTGTTTACGAATAAAGTTTTGAAAATCTATTAGCAGGACCCTGGTCCAGCAGCCACATCAGTAGTCTGTGGCCACCAGATGAGGACCCTGCAAACTTCCTTCTACCTGCCAGCAATCCTCTTTTGATTTGCTGTCCAGATGGGCAATGAGCCCCATAGGGGTGAATGAGCCCCATGACTATCGGGAGGGTATAGGGTAGGAAGGGGTTAACCTTGGTGGGTAATAGGGCTGTGTAAGGGATTAGGGGATTGGTGGTTTGGTGAGCGGCGAGGATTGGGCCAGAGGTCATAAGGGGTGGGGAGAAGGGGGGGTTTATAAGGGGCAGTTAGGTACAGTACCTCCTCTTTGCCGTTGGTGCCATTCTAGTGTGGTCAGCATCGCCGGTTCCAGAATGGCTGACCTAGCGGCGCTGCTGGAGGGGGTCCGTGGAGCCTCTGAAGTCCTGGGAGTGGATGTGGTGCGGGAGCAGCTGCGTGCGGCCTGTGGTTACAGAGCGATGGTGCCTTCTGCTGTGGCTGCTGCTGCAGCACCCGGACCTGTGCTGCGCGCTCGGCGGTCGCGGCCGCTGGAGCGTTACTCCCTCAGTGGGGGGAGGGGAGCGAGATCCAGGAGCCCCTTAGGGGACCCTCCGGGGCAGGGGAGCCCTCACCAGCCAGCAGGAGCTTCACCGGCCTCCGGGAGGAATCCTCATCGGAGATCCCGCGGGTCGGAGGTGGGCAAAGCTTGTGTGAGGCCTACTTCCGGTCCGCGGCCGGCAAGGCCCCGGACCAGATTAACAGCAGCCCCCGGTGATGTGGGGCAGAGCTCTGCAGGATAATGTGGTGGTGGAGACTCCCTGCAGACGGCAGGGGAGGCGCACAGATAGTACAGCACAGGAGCTGCAGATCACCAGCCAAAGGGCTGCGGAGGATGGGTCCAGCAACCGGCAGGGCCACAGCGGGCGGTCAGTGGTGAAGGTCCCCCCCAGCGTGGATCGTGCTGGGGGGTGGACTCAGCGTCTATCAGAGGGCGGACGGCCTTCCTGCAGTCGGCAGGGAGGGAGACCAGTGGGGATGGCAGGTGGAGCCGCGGTGCAGCAGTCGGCCTCGGGATCATCGTTGGTGGATGGCGGCAGGACGCCGCGTCGGGCAACACGAAAAATGTCCAGCAAGAGGCGTTTGGAGGAGCAGGGTGCGGTGACCGTGGGGGTTGACGGCCGCCAATTGCAGGCTGGCCCCTTGCTGGTCCCCCTGAGGTCCTCAGCGGCGATTCGGACTCCGGCGACGAGGATGGAAGCGACAACGCGGCAAGACGGATGGAGCGTCAGGGGAATCGTGATACGGCTGTTCCGGATCCAATTCAGAGGCAGCCCGGTGAGCGAACGACGAGTATGCTTAATGTTGCGGGTAGTGCGGGGGGGGCGTCTTCTGTGTCTGTGATTACACAGGGCTCGGGGGTTGGTGAGCCGTCGGCGTTACCGGGGTCAGAGTTTTGGGGCCAGTTGTTGGGGGTGCTGTGGGGACTGTCGGCTGAGCGAGCAGGTACGAGTGGGTCTGGTTCTCCGGCGGGGGCTTGGGTGGGTCCCTCGGGTGGCATGCTGCCGGTGGTGGCGGCGCAGAGTGTGGCTACGCAGGGAGCTACAGTGACGGCAGAAGCAGGGCAGGTGGCAGGAGTTGCGGCCGGGTCGGACGCGGTAAAGGACGGGGAAAAAGAGAAGGAGAAAGAGGATGAGGTGGTGCGGCTAGATGATAGGGCGCGGAGCGAGGTATACGTTTGCTTCGAGAGTCCGTTGGGGGTGCATTTAAAAAAGGAGGTGAGGGAGAAGATATGGAAAGGGGAGTATGTGGAAATTTTTTCCCTGCTTCCCCTTGAGAAGTTTAACTTGGACAAGGTGAAGCCAAGCGATTCAAAAAAGGAGAAGGAGGATGAGGAAAAGAGGAGGTATAGGCTTATTCCCAGGACATTTACCAACTGGTTGCAGGCCTTTGCGATCCTAGCCAGTGTCATTGGGGAAAAGGAGCCGGAACATTGTTCCGCACTTTTCGGGTACATGGATTCGATTGGGGAGGCGTATAGAGTGTACGGGGGTTTAGGGTGGTTGAGGTACGACGAGCAGTTTCGGCAACGCAAGGCTCTGCGGGCCGGAATTAGATGGGACCACAGGGACATCTCCTTGTGGATGCGGTTAATGACAGCCCCGGCCCAGCCCTTTTGGGGGGCTGCCAGGGGTTCGGATACAAGCAACGGGTCCCCGGCGGGTCAGAGAAAAGGAGCCTGCTGGCAATTCAATGAGAGACAGTGTAAATTCGGGGCCTCGTGCCGCTTCAAGCACAAGTGTTCCGGATGTGGAGGTTCCCATCCTTTGTCCCGGTGCTTTAAGAAAGGAAAGGCTAAGCCCGGGGAGGGGGCTGGAAAAAGGGAGGACGCCGGTGAAGATAGAGGCGATGCTTCCCTATTTAAGTAGGTATCCGGATGTTCGGGCGGCCGAGTTATTGAGGAAGGGTTTTACTGAGGGTTTTCGGATTCCGTTTGAATCTGGGGCCCCAGTGTTTCGCCCGGGTAACTTGAGGTCCGCAAGGGAACACCCAGAGGTGGTGAAAGAGAAGCTTGACAAGGAGGTTGAATTAGGGAGGATGGCGGGCCCGTTTCGGGACCCACCGTTTTCCAATCTTCGGATTTCGCCATTGGGGGTGGTTCCCAAAAAAGAGCCGAAGATGTATGATGCTCATACATCATTTATCTTACCCGGCCGGGTTGTCGGTGAATGATGGGATATCACCTGAGCTGTCAGCGGTTTGTTATGTTTCTTTTGACAAAGCTTTGGATTTTGTGCGGGCGGCCGGGCGTGGGGCCCTGATGGCAAAAGCGGATGTGGAAGCAGCTTTCAGCTTGCTCCCAGTGCATCCAGACAGTCTGCATCTGTTGGGATGTATGTGGGAGGGAGAGTATTATTTGGATCGTTGCCTGCCCATGGGATGTTCTCTTTCTTGTGCTTATTTCGAGGCATTTAGTTCTTTTGTGGAATGGGTAGTCCAGGACATGGCAGGGGTTCACTCTGTGATCCATTACTTGGACGATTTCCTTTGTGTTGGGCCGGCAAGGTCTTCAGTTTGTTCGCTGTTGTTGTTTACATTACAGCGGATAGCGCAGAGTTTGGGTATTCCTTTGGCAAAAGAAAAAACGGAAGGGCCTTATACTTTTTAGGCATAGAAATTGACACGATGGCAATGGAATGCCGTTTGCCGGAAGGGAAGTTGGTGGATTTAAAAGCGTCAGTGCGTTCATTATACCAGGCTAAAAAGGTGAGGCTGAGAGAGTTGCAGTCAGTTTTGGGTAAATTGAATTTCGCCTGTCGCATCATGCCGATGGGGCGAATATTTAATAGGAGATTGGCGAGTGCAACTGCTGGGGTGACAGCGCCGAATCATTTTGTCAGAGTGACAAGGGTGATGAAAGGGGATCTGCTGGTTTGGGATTCCTTTTTAGACAGGTATAATGGTAGGACACTGTGGATGAGCAAGGCAATGTCCAATAGTCAGATTGAGCTGTTTACGGATGCGGCAGGGGCGACGGGTTTTGGAGCGATTTTCCAGACACATTGGTGTGTGGAACAGTGGCCACAAACATGGAAGGAGAAGGGGCTGGTAAAGAATTTGGCGTTGCTCGAATTGTTCCCGATCATAGTGGTGCTGGAGCTGTGGGGCTCTGAATTTTCAGGAAAAAAGGTTTGCATGCATTGTAATAATATGGCGGTGGTTCATTCTATCAATTCGTTGTCAGCAAAATCTTCCCCGGTGGTGGGGTATCTGAGGCATCTGGAGCTCCGTTGCTTGGCGTTGAACATTTGTGTTGTGGCGAGGCATGTGCCGGGGGTTCAAAATGAGGTGGCTGATGCGCTGTCTCGGTTTCAGTTTCGCAGGTTCAGAAGGCTGGTGCCGGGAGCAGACGACGATGGAGCACAATGTCCGGGATGGTTATGGGATCTAGCATTGGTGTAGCTTTGGAGGGCATTAGGAGATCGGTGTCTGAGGCTACTTGGTGCCGATACCAGGCAGTGTGGAACGAGTGGGAAGAGTTAGGCAAGTCGGATTTCATGGAGCCGGGTTATAATGGCCGAGTGGTGGGGGTTTTGGCTGTGATTAGTGGCGATTTTTCAGCGGGGCGGTCCGTATCGGTAATGAGTTACCGGTTGTCAGCCTTGGCCTTTTTTATTTAAGCTGCAAGGGGTACGGGATGCCACGAAGGATTTTCTGGTGCGGCAGGCCATGAGGGGTTTTACAAGAGGGGTGCGGTCGCGGGACACTAGGCGGCCTATATCGCTTCCATTGTTAGTGCGTTTAGTGGGGTGCTTGGGGGAAGTGTGTGCGCCCCCTTACGAATAGAGGTTGTTTGCAGTGGCATTTGTATTGGCCTTTTTCGGGGCCTTTCGGATTGGTGAGTTGGTTAGTCCGGCGAAGCAGGTAGTAGGAGGGCTGTTATTGGGAGACGTAACGCTTGGAGTAGATCGAGTGGAATGTCGATTACGTTTTTCCAAAACGGATCAGGTGGGACGCGGGCGCCTGGTGGTTTTGTACGGGATACTTGGCCACCAATTGTGCCCGGTTGTGCAGGTGACGGAGTTTTTGAAGATAAGGGGAGGTTATCCTGGGGTTTTCTTGAGGCACGTGAATGGATCTGCACTGTCCAGATTCCAGTTTATTGCGGTTTTAAAAACTGTGTTTGCATGAGTGGGGGCGGTGCCAGGTGACTATGGGTCACACTCCTTTCGGATTGGGGCAGCAACAGAGGCGGCTAGGTGGGGTTTGAGCGATGATTGTATCCGGCGCATTGGGAGATGGGAGTCGTCCAGGTTCCGTTTGTACATAAGGCCGCACCTGATGAGGGGTGACGGGGAGTGATTCGGCTGGTTTGGAAGTACGGGGGTTAATATGTGTTTACTTTGAGACCTGGTTTCCTCGTTCAGTTGCTGTTTATTCTTGGTTTTATATTTTTTAGGTGTGTGCCTGGTGTGGATTCTCGGGCATTCCTTTGTTCACTGGGGAGCGTTGCGGGCGGATGTGCATCCCGACGGTCGGCAACTTGGAGTGGCGAGAACGGATGCGCGGGTCAAATGGATCGGGATTCGGGGCATGACCTGGGGGAGAGTTCGGCCAGAGGTGGCTTACTATAGCAGGATCGACCAGGATCCCAATGTTCTCATTTTGCATGTGGGTGGAAATGATTTAGGGGTGAGAGCAGCGAGAGAATTGAAAAGGGATATTAAGCTGGATCTTCTTCACCTGTGGAGAGCATTCCCGGGTATTATCATAGTATGGTCGGATATTGTAGCTAGGGAGAACTGGCGTTTTGGGAGGTCGGTCGACTGTATTAACAGTTCACGTATTAAATTGAATAGAGCGATTGGCCGGTTTGTGGCGCGGAATGGGGGCTTGGTGGTGCGATATAGGGAATTGGAGGAGTCGGCAGGTCAATATTTGCGGCGAGATGGGGTGCATCTCACAGATATCGGCTTGGACTTGTGGATGCTTGGTTTGCGGGATGGTCTGGAGCAAGCCATGGGGGTGTGGAGGGCCCGGGCCACGTAAGGGGTCACGCGGCCGGTCTGTGGCGGGGGGATAGGTCCGTTCCTAGAGGCCGGGACTACCGATAGTCGGTTGGGAGTATGAAGTCACTCAGGGGTAGTGGCTTCAGACAGGATTGGGAACTTGTGGGCGTAGGTCCTGCAGGTTCTGGGGAGGGGTATTTTAACGATGGAACGTTATTACCCCACACCTTGGGTCAGTTGGTCACGGCCGAGGTGGTCCTCTGGGCCGGTTGTATGTTACGGCCGGGGGATAAGGATGATTGTTGGCTTCTTGGACGGACCTATCGGTTGTTTGTCGGTTGGGAGGGTATACATGTATCGGTTATGTTAAAAGAGGGTGGCATGTTGAGCCACAAGTTTTTGATACATGTATACTGTTTAAAAAAAATCTGTGGCCATTCGCCCATAAAAGTTGGTATGTCTTTATTTCAAGTAGAGTGGTTAAGAGGTGTGTTGTACATTGGAGACCCAATTATCCCTTTTAGATACGTCAAGATGGGCAATGAGCCCCATAGGGGTGAATGAGCCCCATGACTATCGGGAGGGTATAGGGTAGGAAGGGGTTAACCTTGGTGGGTAATAGGGCTGTGTAAGGGATTAGGGGATTGGTGGTTTGATGAGCGGCGAGGATTGGGCTAGAGGTCATAAGGGGTGGGGAGAAGGGGGGTTTATAAGGGGCAGTTAGGTACAGTACCTCCTCTTTGCCGTTGGTGCCATTCTAGTGTGGCCCGCCCACCCGCCCTTAATGTGTAAAAAAAAAAAAAAAAAAAAAAACAAATGGTTTTATATGGTGGCTCTTTGTCTGTCGCAGTGGGGGGGTAGGTCCGTTCCTAGAGGCCGGGAGTACCGATAGTCGGTTGGGAGTATGAAGTCACTCAGGGGTAGTGGCTTCAGACAGGATTGGGAACTTGTGGGCGTAGGTCCTGCAGGTTCTGGGGAGGGGTATTTTAACGATGGAATGTTATTACCCCACACCTTGGGTCGGTTGGTCACGGCCGAGGTGGTCCTCTGGGCCGGTTGTACGTTACGGCCGGGGGATAAGGATGATTGTTGGCTTCTTGGACGGACCTATCGGTTGTTTGTCGGTTGGGAGGGTATACATGTATCGGTTATGTTAAAAGAGGGTGGCATGTTGAGCCACAAGTTTTTGATACATGTATACTGTTTAAATAAAAGCTGTGGCTATTCACCCATAAAAGTTGGTATGTCTTTATTTCAAGTAGAGTGGTTAAGAGGTGTGTTGTACATTGGAGACCCAATTATCCCTTTTAGATACGTCAAGATGGGCAATGAGCCCCCTAGGGGTGAATGAGCCCCATGACTATCGGGAGGGTATAGGGTAGAAAGGGGTTAACCTTGGTGGGTAATAGGGCTGTGTAAGGGATTAGGGGATTGGTGGTTTGGTGAGCGGCGAGGATTGGGCCAGAGGTCATAAGGGGTGGGGAGAAGGGGGGGTTTATAAGGGGCAATTCGGAACAGTACCTCCTCTTTGCCGTTGGTGCCATTCTAGTGTGGCCCGCCCACCCGCCCTTAATGTGTAAAAAAAAAAAAAAAATTAAAAAAAAACAAATAAAAAAAAAAAGAAACAAAAAAACAAATGGTTTTATATGGTGGCCTTTGTCTGTCGCAGCGGGGGGGATAGGTCCGTTCCTAGAGGCCGGGAGTACCGATAGTCGGTTGGGAGTATGAAGTCACTCAGGGGTAGTGGCTTCAGACAGGATTGGGAACTTGTGGGCGTAGGTCCTGCAGGTTCTGGGGAGGGATGATTGTTGGCTTCTTGGACGGACCTATCGGTTGTTTGTCGGTTGGGATGGTATACATGTATCGGTTATGTTAAAAGAGGGTGGCATGTTGAGCCACAAGTTTTTGATACATGTATACTGTTTAAGGCCTGCGCCACACATGCGTGCCTCCGGCACATGTTTGTCATTTTTTACACGTACCGGCGGCACGGAGACATGTACAGCAATGCTACCCTATGGTAGCAGGCACACACACGTAAAACCACACAGAACGTGTGTCTGTGTGCGTTTGTACGTGTGTGCGATTTTCAAAGCGCTGACATGTCAGTGTTTTCTCCGGCAGCACGGGTGTTACACGGCCCGCACCCGTACCACACGGGTGTAGTGTGGATGCGGTCCCGTGTGACACGCGCCAGAGTAAACACACATGTCAGGGAAAAAAATAAAAAACATTAACTCACCTTCTCCAGCCCTCCTGTCTCTGCCGCTGCTGCCTCTTGCTGCCGACCGCCGCTCATTATTCTCATTGAATATTCACTTCACTGCCTGGCAGCAGCAGCAGCGGGGAGACGGGAGGGCTGGAGACCGAGGATCAGCACCACGGACAGCAGCGCGGACATCAGGAAGGACCAGGTGAGTATAATAATTACCGGTTCTACGTGTGCTATCGCGGATAGCACACGTAGAACACACGTGTCACGCACGTACCAGAGACACGTACTTACCTGCACGCAACACGCAGGGGAAATACGTGTCTCTCGGCACGTGCGTGAAATTCACGTGAGTGTGGCAGAGGCCTAAATAAAAGGTGTGGCCATTCGCCCATAAAAGTTGGTATGTCTTTATTTCAAGTAGAGTGGTTAAGAGGTGTGTTGTACATTGGAGACCCAATTATCCCTCTTAGATACGTCATGTGACACATACATGACATCAGGCCAGGTTATAATAATTAAATTAAATAAAAAGTCAAGTATGTCAGTGGGTAGGAGGGTTCACAGGGCCACAGAATACTGACCTTTTCCTCTAACCAGGATCCTGCAGATTAATTCACTTCTATGTATACCAGCCATATATCCTCCTATATACTGTGTGTACAGACATCTGATGTCTGTACTCATATATTATCACATAATATCCCATATATGACATCCGATGTTTGTAGTCACAGCAGATCATACATCCTCCTGTATACTGGATGTATATACTATGAAAACCACAAGATCCCTCAAACATATAGTAAGGAATTTTATAGACCGCACTCACTGATTAAATTTTTAACCACAAACATTGACCATGATAATGGTCAAAAAAAGTGACACAAAGTCCAAAAATATAAATAGAATATTTTTAATAGAATAAAGGTAGATACAACAAATAGGTGCTTCAAGATTGAAAATGTAAACACTGGGGACGATTGGACATGTTATAGGACCAACCATAAGTATGATTACCAATGCAAACATATAGAGTATATACCTTCAAAAATTTCCAATAACTGTCTATGACATGCTGCAATGATTAATGCAGATATATGTGCATAACATAATATCAACCACGTGATACACTAATAATTTATCAGCGGCACAGATTACAGCCAAGTACAAAAAGGATATTTTTTTGCCACAGTAAATGACAAACAAGATATTATCATATTATAAATAACAGTATACATATCATGTAAAGCACATGGTAATGCGCAGTGCATGAGGTGTGTAACCAAAGGCAATTAGAAAGGGCTGCTATACTGTGTCACTGAAAAAATATAGAACTCAATTGCACATCATACCTGCCAAAGTATAAGGTCCTAGTACCACGTCACGTCCTGACCCCGACACGTGTTTCGCCCTAGTACCATGTCCCATCATCCCCAGTATTTAAATTTTCAATCTTGAAGCACTTATTTGTTGTATCTACCTTTATTCTATTAAAAATATTCTATTTATATTTTTGGACTTTGTGTCACTTTTTTTGACCATTATCATGGTCAATGATGTACGGTAATATACTATGCATACATCCCAACTTTTGAAGAAAGGAAAGAGGGACAAAGTGTGCGGCGCGCTGATTTTGACCACACCCCTAGCCACACCCATTTCACAGTAAGAGTCATTCAGCAGATGCCCCGGACTGTTCATTCAAAAAAACATACCGCAAACACGCAATAATCAGAGAAGATTGTTATTGCGCTCGTGGTACAATGACCTGCAGAAAAACCGCAGCATTTATGCTACGTGTGAACACGGTCTCAGCAATACATTTTTATTCCATTTTTTTATGGTTTTAACAAATAAAAATAGTAAATTGCGCCTTTTTTTTACGCCATTTACCGATCCCCATAAATAATCTGATCGCTGTGTTGTTCGGGTCATTACGATTATAGGGACACCAAATATGTCCATGTTATTTGCTGATTTGTGATGTTTATTATTTTTATAAAAAAGTGTAATAAAATTACATTCTATTTTTTTATTATTTTTAGTAATTTTATTAGAAGAAAAATAAATCTCTTTTCATCTCCCTCTAGAATACAGGACACAGAGATGTTGCTCTGTACAATGGAGCTCTGTGTCAATCCTAGTGGCTCAACAGCTAGAGCAGCTAGGAAAGCTAGGAGCGCTGCTTGAGCACATGTTTGAAAGTTGCTGGTTTGAATCCAATGTGGTGTAATAAAGAAAAAAAAAAATTTAAATATATTTGTATTTTTTTCTCATTTCTTTATAGTAGTTTTATGTGTACAAATGAATCTGACTCTTTCCTTCACCTACAAATAGATGCAGTATCTATCTATCTATCCATCCATCCCTCTATCTATCCATGTATCTATATATATATATATATATCTATCCCTCTGTCTATTATTTATTGTATATCTATCATGTGTCTACCTATCTATCTATCCCTCCCTCTATCTATTATATATCTATCTATTTATCTATCTATCATGTGTCTATCTATCATGTATCTATTTATCTATCTATTATCTATTCACAGCACAACAAATAAACACTTTTTGTCTGCTACTTGGCAAAAACCATGTGCGCTATACTAAATCGAATGCGCTGAATCCAAATCTGAAGTTAGTTTTTTTGTAGCACGTCAGGATATTAAGTTATTCCAATTTTTGTGAAAATTAAAATAAACAATTAATAAAGATACAGAATCGTTATGTCCCACAGTTTCACAACATGTATTATCATTTTTATTGAAAAAGAAGTATAGGTAAATAAACCAAAAAACTTAAAAATCACTTATAGTAGCTTAAGAAATCGCCTTGAACTCAGCAGAGTACTTTTAAAAGTGCTTCAGGCACTTGCTTTTGCGCTTGTGAGTGGTCCTAGTGGCCCGTTGCAAAAACCAGCAGTAATCGCCCATCATGTTGGGGTTAAAGCGACCTGGGTATCTTTTTTCTATAGTAGAAATGTCCTGGTGGAATCTCTCACCATGTTCGTCACTGACATTACCCATATTTGGAGGAAAGAAGTCAAGATGTGAATGTAGGAAATGCATTTTCAATGACATTCGGGCACCATGCATTTCGTATGCTTGAAGCATATTGTCTATTAGTTCAGCATAGTTTTCTGCTCTTTCGTTTCCAAGGAAGTTTTGAACTACTAATATAAATGCATCCCATGCAGTTAGTTCAAGTGGGGTGAGTTCTTTCTTGAAGATTTCATCATGGATTAGTTGGTGGATTTCAGGACCAATAAAGATTCCTGCTTTGAGTTTGGCCTCAGTTTTCAATGCACTAAACTTTTCCTTCAGATACTTAAATCCATTCCCTTGACGATCCATTGCTACTACAAAATTTTTCATTAGTCCTAGTTTAATGTGAAGAGGTGGAAGATAAACTTTAAGTGGATAGACAAGTGATTCGTGTTGAACATTGTGCTTACCAATCTTATGTTCATCTCTATTGGGCCACCGTTTAATTTTATAATGGTTGTTGTCATCTCGACTGTTCCATAGGCACAGAAAGCACATATGCTTAGTGTAACCTAACTGCAAACCAAGGACTAGTGCAACAACTTTGAGGTCAGCACAAATGTTCCATTGATGTTCTGAATATTTAATCAATTTCAGAATGATCTGCATAGAAGCATAGGTCTCTTTCATTCCAACCGCATGTGCAATGCGGACAGATGGCTTTTCATTGCCATTGTGCAACAGAACAGCTTTCAAGCTTGCTTTACTAGAGTCTATGAACAGTCTCCATTGATCTGGAAAATGTCTACAACCCAACTCTAGCATAAGCCCATTCACATCAGTACAGAAGCAGACACCATTTTCCATGACATAGTATGAAGCTAACTTTTTGTGTCGATAACGAAAGTGTGATATTGATGTGCCTTCTTGTAACAAATTCCATTCCTGAAGTCTAGAGGCTAACAGTTCTGATTTCTCTTTAGACAACGACAGATCTCGTATCAGATCATCTAAATCAGATTGGTTTAGTAGGTGTGGCTTACTCTTCTGATATTCCTGATCTTCTTGGGCATGAAATTCATCATCGCTGCCATCATCTTTTTTATTAGGATCTGAGCTATCACTGTCTGTCTCAGTAGCAGCGGCTGGTGAAGGAGGAACAGGCACTGGATTCTCCGCATCGTGTGGTAATGGCTTACGAGCAGACTCACAGTCAGGGTACACAATTTGTGATTTATTCCTCTTTGAATATCCGGCAATTTTAGTCATACAGAAATAACAGTCCGAACTATGATCTTTCTGTTCACGCCAAACCATGGGCACTGCAAATGTCAATCCTTTTCTTTTCCCATTCAACCATTGCGTTAGCCCAGAGTAGCACACAGTGCAACACACATGAGGTGCCCAGTTTTTATCCTGATCTCCTACTTGACAATCAAAATAATACTTGTAAGCAACTCTTACTCTTCTGGTCAAATTCTTGCGTTGATCAAACGTAATAAATTTCCCGCAAACATAACAAAAATTGTCCGGGTCGTTAAGACATTTACGTCTATTCATTGTAATCCAGATAAATCGCACTACTAGCTTTAAAAGAAAATTTTATTGAACACTGTCCAACAGTTGTCTGTAAATTTGGTGTCAGCACTATATATAGCCATAACTGGTTAATGCTGACATCAGCTCCCAGACATGTCTGGACATGTCTGGATAGGTCCTACATATAGCCATAACTGGTTAGTGCTGATATCAGCTCCCAGACATGTCTGGACATGTCTGGATAGGTCTTACATATAGCCATAGCTGGTTAGTGCTGATATCAGCTCCCATACCTGTCTGGACATGCCCGGATAGGTCCGGGGAGGTCAACGAATGTGTGTAAGAATATCTTCAACAATGCCTGAATAGGCGTATGGCCTTTTCTAAGTATAACTCAAAATCTGGACGTGCTGTGCAAATTCTGAGTTCATATTTGGAATCAGCATGTTCAAATTAGTAAAGAACACATGTTTTACCCTCAGTAGCAAAAACATTGTTGTGATGTGTTGTGCTGTGTTATCTATCATGTATCTATCTATTCATCTATCTATCCCTTTATCTATCTATCTATCTATCTATCCCTTCTATCTATCCCTCTATCTATCTATCCCTCTATCTATCTATTCATCTATCTATCCCTTTATTTATCTATCTATCTATCTATCCCTTCTATCTATCCCTCTATCTATCTATCCCTCTATCTATCTATCCATCTATCTATGCCTTTATCTATCTATCTATCTATCTATCTATCTATCTATCTATCCATCTATCTATCCCTTCTATCTATCTATCTATCTATCCCTCTATGTATCTATCTATTATCTCTCTATCTATCTATCTATCTATTATCTATCAATTATGTATCTATCCCTCTATTTATATATTATCTATTAATCTAACTATCCCTCTATCCAGTGGCGTAACTAGAGTTGGATGGGCCCCGGTGCAAAGTTTAGACCTGGGCCCCCCCTCCACATACACAGACACTTGGGGTAAGGCATACCTCCCAACTTTTAAAGAAGGAAAAGAAGGACAAAGTTTGCGGCGCGCTACGCGCGCCGCAGCAAATTTTTAGGCCACGCCCCCTAACCACACCCATTTCACAGTCACGCCCATATCCACTCCCCATCCACACCCATTCAGCATGGACACGCAGGCAGCCGGCGGGCCTCCAGCATGGACACGCAGGCAGCCGGCGGGCCTCCAGCATGGACACGCAGGGAGCCACAGTGAGGCGGCCGGTCGCCCACACAGTGAGGTGGCCGGTCGCCTTCACAGACAGGCGGCAGGGGGGCGCCCGCACAGACAGGCGGCAGGGGGGCGCCCGCACAGACAGGCGGCCGGGGGGCGCCCGCACAGAAAGGCGGCCGGCCGACCGCACAGACAGGCGGCCGGCCGACCGCACAGAGAGGCTCCGGCCGGGGGTGAGGGGGGGGAGGGAGGGAAATCAGCGCTGGGGAGATTTTACTGTACCAGCAGCAGCACAGGCAGCGCTCCTCTCTGTTATGCCACGTCTACTGGGATGGTAGGAGGGAAAAGCAGGGAGGCGGAGAGAGAGTGGGTGGGCGGAGCCCGGGAGCCGGCCGTCCCGATCGTGGCAACGGGACAAACAACGTAAAGCGTGAAAGTCCCGCTGTATCCGGGACGGTTGGGAGGTATGGGGTAAGGGATAATGACACTGACACTCGGGGTACAGGATAATGACGCTGACACTTGGCTCTCACCCACAGCACCCTGAAATCCCTCTATCAGCACCCAGCTTTCCTATGTTCTGATATTTATCTTGTCCTCAGCACCCAGCTTTCCCATATCAGAGCATGAGAAAGCTGGGTGCTGAGAGATGTATATCAGAACATGGGAAAGCTGGGTGCTGAGAGATGTATATCAGAACATGGGAAAGCTGGGTGCTGAGAGATGTATAGCAGAGCATGGGAAAGTTGGCTGCTGAGGGAAAGAGCCTTTTTCCCTCAGCACAAAACATTTCCATCCCATACTTGTATCTTTGTCCCCCCTGTATAAAGTTCTCAAAATACTATAACAGCCCCCACATAGCCTTCCAAATAATTGTATAAAGGGTCTCACATAACCCTTCATATATTAGAATGCAGATACATAGCCCTCCATATATTATAATGCACCCCCATAATCCTCCATGTATAAAGTAGCCCTTCAATTATAATGCATTTCCCATAGTTCTCCATGTATTAAAATTCACCCCATAGTTCTCCATATATTATACTGCACCACATAGTCCTCCATGTTTTATAATGCACTTCCATAGTCCATGTATAAGGTAGCCCCCATAGTCCTCCATATATTATAATGCAGCCCCCATAGTCCTATATGTATTATAACACAACCCCATAAAACTTCAGATGGTATTATGCAGCCCCATACTCCTCCATGTATAATTCACCCCTATATTCCATGTATAAGGTGTCCCTTCATTTTGTATTATACAGCCCCCCCCCGACCTCCATTTTAATGCAGCCCTATAGACCTCCAGTATAATGCAGCCTCATAGACCTCTATGTATATTACACCTCTATATTCAATGTATAAGGTGTCCTTCATGTTTATTATGCAGCCTCACCAGGCCTCCATATATAATAATGCAGCCAACCTCTCCAGGCCTCCATGTATAATATAGCAGCCAGCCTCCCAGGCCTCCATGTATAATATAGCAGCCAGCCTCCCCAGGCCTCCATGTATAATAATGCAGCCAGCCTCCCCAGGCCTCCATGTACAGTATAATGGAGTCTCCCCAGGCCTCCATGTACAGTATAATGCAGCCTCCCCAGGCCTCCATGCACAGTATCATGCAGCCTCCCCACCCCAGGCCTCCATGTACAGTATCATGCAGCCTCCCCACCCCAGGCCTCCTTGTACAGTATCAGGCAGCCTCCCCACCCCAGGCCTCCTTGTACAGTATCAGGCAGCCTCCCCACCCCAGGCTTCCATGTACAGTATCAGGCAGCCTCCCCACCCCAGGCCTCCATGTACAGTATCAGGCAGCCTCCCCACCCCAGGCCTCCATGTACAGTATCATGCAGCCTCCCCACCCCAGGCCTCCTTGTACAGTATCAGGCAGCCTCCCCACCCCAGGCCTCCTTGTACAGTATCAGGCAGCCTCCCCACCCCAGGCCTCCATGTACAGTATCATCCAGCCTTCCCACCCCAGGCCTCCATGTACAGTATCAGGCAGCCTCCCCACCCCAGGCCTCCATGTACAGTATCATCCAGCCTTCCCACCCCAGGCCTCCATGTACAGTATAATGCAGCCTCCCCACTCCAGGCCTCTGACCACCGTGTACTCATATATATATATAAAAAAAAAAACCAAGTACTCACCGCTCTCCTCCTTCCACTGCTGCTCTGTCCTGACGTCTCCTTGTTCCACTGATGCTGTACTCCCTGCTCTCCTCCTTCCACTGCTGCTCGTCCTCCCGGTGCTGTGGTCGGCGTCCTCCCTCCCTGCGCTCTGTGCACTCAGCACAGCAGTCGCACAGGAGTGACGTCACCGCCAGGGCCGGCTCCAGTTTTTTGTGGGCCCCGGGCGGAAGAGTCCCAGTGGGCCCCATCCACACGCAGACACACATACGTACACATACATATACATATTTAACGACAAACTCACAAAAATACATATAGAACTGACACATCTATACAGTCATATACACTGACATACATAGATACACATCATACATGCATACAGAAACACACAACACAACTCTGCTAGATACATACATACAGACAGAGCGCTGCTACATACATACACACATAGCTCTGCCACATACATACACACATAGCTCTGCTATATACATGCACACATAGCTCTGCTACATACATAGCTCTGCTACATACATAGCTCTGCTATATACATACACACATAGCTCTGCTACATACACACATAGCTCTGCTATATACATACACACATAGCTCTGCTACATACACACATAGCTCTGCTACATACACACATAGCTCTGCTATATACATACACACATAGCTCTGCTACATACACACATAGCTCTGCTATATACATACACACATAGCTCTGCTATATACATACACACCTAGCTCTGCTATATACATACACACCTAGCTCTGCTATATACATACACACCTAGCTCTGCTATATACATACACACCTAGCTCTGCTATATACATACACACCTAGCTCTGCTATATACATACACACATAGCTCTGCTATATACATGCACACATAGCTCTGCTATATACATGCACACCTAGCTCTGCTATATACATACACACATAGCTCTGCTATATACATACACACCTAGCTCTGCTATATACATACACACCTAGCTCTGCTACATACATACACACCTAGCTCTGCTATATACATACACACCTAGCTCTGCTATATACATACACACCTAGCTCTGCTACATACATACACACATAGCTCTGCTATATACATACACACATAGCTCTGCTATATACATACACACCTAGCTCTGCTACATACATACCTAGCTCTGCTACATACATACACACATAGCTCTGCTACATACATACACACATAGCTCTGCTATATACATGCACACATAGCTCTGCTATATACATACACATAGCTCTGCTATATACATGCACACATAGCTCTGCTATATACATACACACATAGCTCTGCTATATACATGCACACATAGCTCTGCTATATACATACACATAGCTCTGCTATATACATACACACCTAGCTCTGCTACATACATACACACATAGCTCTGCTATGTACATACACACATAGCTCTGCTATATACATACACACCTAGCTCTGCTATATACATACACACCTAGCTCTGCTATATACATACACACCTAGCTCTGCTATATACATACACACCTAGCTCTGCTATATACATACACACCTAGCTCTGCTACATACATACACACATAGCTCTGCTACATACATACACACATAGCTCTGCTATATACATACACACCTAGCTCTGCTACATACATACACACATAGCTCTGCTATATACATACACACCTAGCTCTGCTATATACATACACACATAGCTCTGCTATGTACATACACACATAGCTCTGCTATATACATACACACCTAGCTCTGCTATATACATACACACCTAGCTCTGCTATATACATACACACATAGCTCTGCTATATACATACACACCTAGCTCTGCTACATACATACACACATAGCTCTGCTATATACATACACACATAGCTCTGCTATATACATACACACATAGCTCTGCTATATACATACACACCTAGCTCTGCTACATACATACACACATAGCTCTGCTATATACATACACACCTAGCTCTGCTATATACATACACACCTAGCTCTGCTATATACATACACACATAGCTCTGCTATATACATACACACCTAGCTCTGCTATATACATACACACATAGCTCTGCTATATACATACACACATAGCTCTGCTATATACATACACACATAGCTCTGCTATATACATACACACATAGCTCTGCTATATACATACACACATAGCTCTGCTATATACATACACACATAGCTCTGCTATATACATACACACATAGCTCTGCTATATACATACACACCTAGCTCTGCTACATACAGACAGAGACAGACACGCGCGGCTCCGGGGGGGGCATAAATCGGGGTTGGGGAGGGCACATACCGCTCAGGTCACGGTGGAGAGGGGGCCCACACAGCGCCGGAGGGACACGCTGTGCTGGGGGTCGCTGGCTGGCACTGCAACTCTCATCTGTGGGACTGAGCAGGATGCCGGTCTGTAGCTCCGCCCACAGATGAAGTTCAAACCAGGAAGTCTGCGCGCCTTAAAGAGACGGCGCCGCAGATTCCTGCCGAGGACTGAGGTCCCCGGAACTCGGCCCGGGGACCGCAGAACTAAGAAGAGTGGGCCCCGGCCAAGGTGCACCAGAGCTGACGAGGCCGAGTGGGCCCCCCCGGCTCTCCAGGGCCCCGGCATATGCCGGGTGCTGACGCCGGCCCTGGTCACCGCACAGGGGCAGAATGATGATGCAGAGCGGCGCCGGCCGCTCTTTGCTTCATTATTACTGTGCGCGGTGACGGGGGAGGGGGGCCCCGGTGCCGCCGCTGACATCGGGCAGGAGGGCCCGGTGTCGGGGGCGGCAGCGGGTCATATAGTGGGCGCGTGCACTGTGATAGATCAGCGCAGCTTCTCTCTCACTGAGAGGAGCTGGCTGCTGATCTGCCGGGTCCCCGCGGGCCCCAAACCGCCCGGGCCCGGTCGCGATCGCGACCGCTGCGACCGCGGTAGTTACGCCACTGCCTCTATCTATCTATCTATCCCTCTATATATCTATCTATCTAACTATCTATCCCTCTATCTATCCATCTATCTATCCATCCCTCTATCTATCTATCTATCTATCTATCTATCTATCTATCCCTCTATCTATCTATCTATCTATCTATCCCTCTATCTATCTATCCCTTTATCTATCTATCGCTCCCATCTATCATCTATCTATCTAACTATCTATCTATCCCTCTTTCTATCTATCTATCTATCCATCTATCCCTTTATCTATCTATCTATCTATCCCTCCCATCTATCATCTATCTAACTATCCCTCTATCTATCTATCTATCCATCTATCTATCTATCCATCCCTCTGTCTATCTATCTGTCTATCCCTCTATCTATATATCTATCTATCCCTCTATCTATCTATCTATCTATCTATCCATCTATCTTTCTATCCCTCTATCTATCTATTTATCTATCTATCCATCTATCTATCTATCTATCTATCCCTCCAATCTATCTATCTATTATCTATCCCTCTTATCTATCTATCTATCTATCTATCTATCTATCGCTCCCTCCTATCTATCTATCTATCTACTTATCTATCTATCTAGCTATCTATCCATCTATCCCTCCCTCTATCTATCATGCATCTATTTATCTATCTATTATCTATCATGTATCCATCTATCTATCCCTCTATTTATCTATTATCCATGAATCTATCTATCCATCTATCTATATCTATCTATCTATGCCTCTATCTATCCATTATCTATCTATCTATCCAACTATTTATATATCTATCCATCTATCTATCTATTATATATCCCTCATGTATCCATCTATCTATCTATCTATCCATTATCTATCTATCTATCCCACTATCTATCCATCTATCTATTATCTATCTATATATCCATTATCTATATCTATCTATCTATCCATCTATCTATCTATTATCTATCTATATATCCATTATCTATCTATCTATCTATCTATCTATCTATCCGTCTATCTATCATCTCTCTACTGCAATACAGAGGTCAAGATTACCAAATCTTCCTATGTGTTTCATTACAAGCAGTGGCTCAATGGGAAGAGCTGCTGCCAATGGACAATGAGTTCATGAGTTCGAGTCCTGGCTGTCTGGGTAAATCAGAGCAGTGAGAATTTAATTTATTCACTGCCCTGAGGGGAGGAGCCGGGACAACATCTGTGAGCCGCGGGACACACCTCTAAAATCAGGGCAGTCCTGCAGAATCTGGAACGGTTGTGAGGTATGTACTATGTACAGACATTCTATGGCATATACAGTATTATATGTGACTATACTATGACATTTTTCCATTGGTGTGGAGTTTGTATACATTGGTGACTTGGTGGTGCTAGTATGTTTGGGGTAAAAAAACACAAAAAAGATGTTCAGAGGTCCAGTAACTATGTAGTACTTATGTGTGACATCTTTACTCCAGGTAAATGCTTTACTAGACTTCCAAAAACAGATCCCCGGCTTCATGATAGTAACACAGAGGCATAATGTGTACTACGTCTGACCACGGCAATCTATCGCTCTGCAGAGCGGGACCTTTTCATTCCTTTTCTGTCTGTGTTTTGTTTTTTTTGTTTTTTGTTACATGTACTCACTTTTTCAATTGCTGCGAATGTAATGTGAACAAACCCCAAGCTGGATTCGCACCATATTTCCAGATGTAACCAGGTCCACTGCAAAGAAATGATATACGCTTTAAAGAATTACCCCCCCCAATTTTGTGTATATGTGGTGTAGTGTCAGTGTGTTACTATACTCCCCTTCCTCTGTCTTCTCCAGTATCCAGCGCCTTTCTACGCCTCTTGTGAGTCATGTGACAGTGATTCAGACTCTCTGGATAACTCTATGCCTGATCGGAAGTAACCTTTACAATGTAAGTCTATGGGGCCTCGTTCTGAGCCCTTTGCTGACCAAACATAGACTTACATTGTAAAAGTTTCTTCCAGGTGACGCAGAGCGCAGTGTGACCAGGAGAGTCTGCAGAGCAGGGATGTCACTGAGAAGAGGAGCAGAGCGCAGTGTGACCAGGAGAGTCTGCAGAGCAGGGATGTCACGGAGAAGAGGAGCAGAGCGCAGTGTGACCAGGAGAGTCTGCAGAGCAGTGATGTCACTGAGAAGAGGAGCAGAGCGCAGTGTGACCAAGAGAGTCTGCAGAGCAGTGATGTCACCGAGAAGAGGAGCAGAGCGCAGTGTGACCAGGAGAGTCTGCAGAGCAGTGATGTCACTGAGAAGAGGAGCAGAGCGCAGTGTGACCAGGAGAGTCTGCAGAGCAGTGATGTCACCGAGAAGAGGAGCAGAGCGCAGTGTGACCAGGAGAGTCTGCAGAGCAGTGATGTCACTGAGAAGAGGAGCAGAGCGCAGTGTGACCAGAAGAGTCTGCAGAGCAGTGATGTCACTGAGAAGAGGAGCAGTGCCCAGTGTGACCAGGAGAGTCTGCAGAGCAGTGATGTCACTGAGAAGAGGAGCAGAGCGCAGTGTGACCAGGAGAGTTTGCAGAGCAGTGATGTCACTGAGAAGAGGAGAAGAGGAGCAGAGCGCAGTGTCGCAGTGTAACCAGGAGAGTCTGCAGAGCGGAGATGTCACTGATATGAGGAGAAAAACTACGCTGGATATTTGAAAGTTAAAAAATGCAGTAGGTTTTTCCACAGCGTTTTTAAAGATTCCTGGTGAATAAAACTAATTTTATTAAACATGTACTGTATACAAAGCGCACATGTAATCCACACCCCAAAAATGACATGAAAATACTGAAAAATGGGCATATCTACTGCCAAGAAAGTAGATTTTGACTGCTGAGAAAAAAAAACCACAGCAAAAACACTGCATGTGAATATAGCCTAAGATTGGTTTTGGTGCCATATCTGTGTAGTAGTAGACATACTTCTTTAAATGCTACTTTGATCAGATTCACACGTGCACACGTTGAGTATTTGGTGAGTTTTTACCACTGTTTTTGTAGCCAAAACCAGGAGTGGATGATAAATGCAGAAGTGGTGACGTGTTTCTATTATACTGTTCCTCTGAATGTTCCACGTGTGATTTTGACTTAAATATACTGGTGAAAAGCACCAAATACGCAACATGTGCACATGGCCTATGTAGTTACCTTGGTTGTAGTAACATTTCTGTGCAATAAGCGTCAGGTCTTTGGTGAGGATGTTTCTGTATAGAGTCTAATATATTCAGCCCACCTCAATGGTGAATTTCATACTGAAAACATAATACAGATGGGCCGATGATCATGGGCCACTGCTGTGTGCTTGCCCCCCAGGCCAAAATTTGCCAGCCAGCCCCTGGTGTTCAGTGAGTGCAGCAGTCTAGGAGGATGTGAAGGATTACTCTGAAGTGTAACATACCTTGTAAATACCTGCTAACAAGTTGATACCAAGTAAAGAAGTGCTGTTATCTACTACAATTGAGAGTATGCGACAAACCCGCAACCCTAATATATGTAAGTCTATGTGCGCACTAGAAAGTGCCATTTTCTTAAGAAAAAAACAGACCCGCTGAAAGAATCCCGCACTTGCGGTAAAAACCATGGTAAAACTGCACCCGTGTTTTTGCCGCGGATTTACCATGGATTTTCAGCAAGATTGTCCCCGCGGTTTTTACCATTATCTATGGCAAAACCGCATGTACCTGCGGAAAAGAAGTGACATGCTGATTAATTCCGTAGCGGAAAATCCGCGGGTAAATTCGCGGGTATAAAAAAACACAGTGTGCGCACAGCATATTTTAAAACCCATAGGATTTGCTGGGGAATGATTGCAGCAATGTTAGACACATTTTCTGCAGCAATTCTGTAAATCCGCAGCGTGCGCACAGGGCCTAAGAGTGCTAGGGCACACTACTGAGGACTACACCAGACAATTACTACCACGCCCTCAGGCACCCCTTAGGGCTCATGCGCACGTTGCGTACTTACATGCATTTACGCTGCGTATTGCACTGCAGCGTAAAATGCATGCGTCCTGCGTCCCCTGCACATTCTATGTAGATTGTGCATGATCCATGCGCACGTTGCTTTTATGAACACAGCGATTTGGGTACTAAAATTTTGACCCAAATCCGTGCATTCATTAAAGCAGCATGTCAATTATTTGTGCATTCTGGATGCAGCTCCCACTCTGTCTATGGTTGGGGCAGCAGCCATAGCGCATGAAATCGGCTTTTTTTAACAAAAATACTGCATTCATTATGCAGTGTTTCTGCAGCAATTTGAAGCGCACATGTGCTGTCAAATCGCTGCAGAATATTCAGCAGTTACGTGCACATGAGTCCTTACACTTTCAACTTAAAAATCAGCTTTTTGGGTTCTTCTCATGTTCTACTAGCAGGGTTTTATCATCTGCAAATCATAAATTGCTAATGGTTCTTCCTTCTATTTAATCAGCCAAGTCACTTTCTTATGATTAAGTCCATATCTTGAACCTTTCAGGATCTCCATTCCTGGTCCGCCCTGTAGCTTCTTGATTATTATATACTGGACTAGAAGGTGGCCCGATTCTACGCATCGGGTATTCTAGAATTTACGTATTGTGTAGTTAATGTATGATTTTTGTTATATATATATATATATATATATATATATATATATATATATATAGATGTTGTTGTGTGTAGTTACCAAGTGTTTGTGTAGGGGCTGTACATGTTCTGGTTGTTGTCTGGGTGTAGCGGGGGGTGAGAGCGGTGTTGTTTGTGTGTTGCGTTGTGTGTCGTTATTTGTGGAGCGCTGTGTGTCTGTATCGTTGTGTATGTGTGTTGCGCGGTTTGTGTGGGTGTGTGTGTGTGTTTTGGGGGGAGGTATGTTTTGTGCAATGTGTGTGTTGTGCGGTATGTGCGTATATTTGTGTGTGCCGCGGTGTTTGTGTGTTGGGTGTTGTGTGTCTGCTGCGTTGAGTGTGCGTGTGAGTCTGAGTGTGCGAGTGAGTCTAAGTCTGAGTCTGAGTGTGCGTGTGAGTGTGCGTGTGAGTCTGAGTGTGCGAGTGAGTCTGAGTCTGAGTGTGCGTGTGAGTGTGCATGTGAGTCTGAGTGTGCGTGTGAGTCTGAGTGTGAGTGTGCGTGTGAGTCTGAGTGTGAGTGTGCGTTTGAGTCTGATTGTGAGTGTGCGTTTGAGTCTGAGTGTGAGTGTTTGTGTGAGTCTGAGTGTGAGTCTGAGTCTGAGTGTGAGTGTGCGTCTGAGTGTGAGTGTGCGTGTGAGTCTGAGTGTGAGTGTGCGTGTGAGTCTGAGTGTGAGTGAGTGTGAGTGTGCGTGTAAGTCTGAGTGTGAGTGTGCGTTTGAGTCTGAGTGTGCGTTTGAGTCTGAGTGTGAGTGTTTGTGTGAGTCTGAGTGTAAGTCTGAGTCTGAGTGTGAGTGTGCGCCTGAGTGTGAGTGTGCGTGTGAGTCTGAGTGTCAGTGTGCGTGTGAGTCTGAGTGTGCATGTGAGTCTGAGTGTGCGTGTGCGTGTGAGTCTGAGTGTGCGTGCGAGTGTGAGTGTGCGTGTGAGTGTGCGTATGAGTGTGAGTGTAAGTGTGAGTGTGAGTCTGAGTGTGCTTGTGAGTTTGAGTGTGAGTCTGAGTGTGAGTCTGAGTGTGAGTCTGAGTGTGAGTCTGAGTGAGTCTGAGTCTGAGTGTGAGTGTGAGTCTGAGTGTGAGTCTGAGTGTGAGTCTGAGTGTGAGTCTGAGTGTGAGTGAGTCTGTGTCTGAGTGTGAGTCTGTGTGCGTGTGCATCTGAGTGTGCGTCTGAGTGTGCGTCTGAGTCTGAGTCTGCGTCTGAGTGTGCGTCTGAGTGTGAGTCTGAGTGTGAGTGTCAGTGTGAGTCTGAGTGTGAGTCTGAGTGTGAGTGTGAGTGAGTCTGAGTGTGAGTGTGAGTCTGAGTGTGAGTCTGAGTGAGTCTGAGTGTGAGTGTGAGTGTGAGTGTGTGTGAGTCAGCGTCTGAGTCTGCGTCTGAGTCTGCGTCTGAGTGTGAGTGTGAGTCTGAGCGTGAGTCTGAGCGTGAGTCTGAGTGTGAGTGTGAGTGTGAGTCTGAGTGTGAGTGAGTCTGAGTGAGTGTGAGTGTGAGTCTGAGTCTGAGTGTGAGTGTGAGTCTGAGTCTGAGTCTGAGTCTGAGTCTGAGTGAGTCTGTGTCTGAGTGTGAGTCTGTGTGCGTGTGAGTCTGAGTCTGTGTCTGAGTGTACGTCTGAGTCTGTGTCTGAGTCTGCGTCTGAGTGTGAGTCTGAGTGTGCGTCTGAGTGTGCGTCTGAGTCTGCGTCTGAGTGTGCGTCTGAGTGTGCGTGTGAGTCTGAGTGTGAGTGTGAGTCTGAGTGTGAGTCTGAGTGAGTCTGAGTCTGAGTGTGAGTGAGTCTGAGTGTGAGTGTGAGTGTGAGTCTGCGTCTGAGTCTGCGTGTGAGTCTGAGTGTGAGTCTGAGTGTGAGTCTGAGTGTGAGTCTGAGTGTGAGTGAGTCTGAGTCTGCGTGTGAGTCTGAGTGTGAGTCTGAGTGTGCGTGTGAGTGTCAGTGTGAGTCTGAGTGTGAGTCTGAGTGTGAGTCTGAGTGAGTGTGAGTCTGAGTGTGAGTCTGAGTGTGAGTCTGCGTCTGAGTCTGCGTCTGAGTGTGAGTGTGAGTGTGAGTCTCAGTGTGAGTCTGAGTGTGAGTCTGAGTGTGAGTCTGAGTCTGAGTGAGTGTGAGTGTGAGTCTGAGTGTGAGTCTGAGTGTGAGTCTGAGTGTGAGTCTGAGTCTGAGTGTGAGTCTGCGTCTGAGTGTGAGTCTGCGTCTGAGTGTGAGTCTGAGTGTGAGTCTGAGTGTGAGTCTGTTTGTGAGTCTGAGTGTGAGTCTGAGTCTGAGTGTGAGTGAGTCTGTGTCTGAGTGTGAGTCTGTGTGCGTGTGAGTCTGAGTCTGTGTCTGAGTGTGCGTCTGAGTCTGAGTGTGAGTGAGTCTGTGTCTGAGTGTGAGTCTGAGTGTGAGTCTGAGTGTGAGTCTGAGTGTGAGTGTGAGTCTGAGTCTGAGTCTGAGTGTGAGTCTGAGTCTGAGTGTGAGTCTGAGTGTGAGTGTGAGTCTGAGTGTGAGTCTGAGTGTGAGTGTGAGTCTGAGTGTGAGTCTGAGTGTGAGTCTGAGTGTGAGTCTGAGTGTGAGTCTGAGTGTGAGTGTGCGTCTGAGTGTGAGTCTGAGTGTGAGTCTGAGTGTGAGTGTGAGTGTGAGTCTGAGTGTGAGTGTGAGTCTGAGTCTGAGTGTGAGTGTGAGTGTGAGTCTGAGTCTGAGTGTGAGTCTGAGTGTGAGTGTGAGTCTGAGTGTGAGTCTGAGTGTGAGTCTGAGTGTGAGTCTGAGTGTGAGTGTGAGTCTGAGTGTGAGTCTGAGTGTGAGTGTGAGTCTGAGTGTGAGTCTGAGTGTGAGTCTGAGTGTGAGTCTGAGTGAGTCTGAGTGAGTCTGAGTGTGAGTGTGAGTCTGCGTCTGAGTCTGCGTCTGAGTGTGAGTCTGCGTCTGAGTGTGAGTCTGAGTGTGAGTCTGAGTCTGAGTGTGAGTCTGAGTGTGAGTCTGAGTGTGAGTCTGAGTGTGAGTGTGAGTCTGAGTGTGAGTCTGAGTGTGAGTCTGAGTGTGAGTCTGAGTCTGAGTGTGAGTCTGAGTGTGAGTCTGAGTGTGAGTCTGAGTGTGAGTCTGAGTGAGTCTGAGTGAGTCTGAGTGTGAGTGTGAGTCTGTGTCTGAGTCTGCGTCTGAGTGTGAGTCTGCGTCTGAGTGTGAGTCTGAGTGTGAGTCTGAGTGTGAGTGTGAGTGTGAGTCTGAGTGTGAGTCTGAGTGTGAGTCTGAGTCTGAGTGTGAGTGTGAGTCTGAGTGTGAGTCTGAGTGTGAGTCTGAGTGTGAGTCTGAGTGTGAGTCTGAGTGTGAGTCTGAGTCTGAGTGTGAGTCTGAGTGTGAGTGTGCGTCTGAGTGTGAGTGTGAGTCTGAGTGTGAGTCTGAGTGTGAGTCTGAGTGTGAGTCTGAGTGTGAGTGTGAGTCTGAGTCTGAGTGTGAGTCTGAGTGTGAGTCTGAGTCTGAGTGTGAGTCTGAGTGTGAGTGTGAGTCTGAGTGTGAGTCTGAGTGTGAGTGTGAGTCTGAGTGTGAGTGTGAGTCTGAGTGTGAGTCTGAGTGTGCGTCTGAGTGTGAGTCTGAGTGTGAGTCTGAGTGTGAGTGTGAGTCTGAGTCTGAGTGTGAGTGTGAGTGTGAGTCTGAGTGTGAGTGTGAGTCTGAGTGTGAGTCTGAGTGTGAGTCTGAGTGTGAGTGTGAGTGTGAGTCTGAGTGTGAGTCTGAGTGTGAGTCTGAGTGTGAGTGTGAGTCTGAGTGTGAGTGTGAGTCTGAGTGTGAGTGTGAGTCTGAGTGTGCGTCTGAGTCTGAGTGTGAGTCTGAGTGTGAGTCTGAGTGTGAGTCTGAGTGTGAGTGTGAGTGTGAGTGTGAGTCTGAGTGTGAGTCTGAGTCTGAGTGTGAGTGTGAGTCTGAGTGTGAGTCTGAGTGTGAGTCTGAGTGTGAGTCTGAGTGTGAGTCTGAGTGTGAGTCTGAGTCTGAGTGTGAGTCTGAGTGTGAGTCTGAGTGTGAGTGTGAGTCTGAGTGTGAGTGTGAGTGTGAGTCTGAGTCTGAGTGAGTCTGAGTGTGAGTGTGAGTCTGAGTGAGTCTGAGTGTGAGTCTGAGTGTGAGTCTGAGTGTGAGTGTGAGTCTGAGTGTGAGTCTGAGTGTGAGTCTGAGTGTGAGTGTGAGTCTGAGTGTGAGTGTGAGTCTGAGTGTGAGTCTGAGTGTGAGTCTGAGTGTGAGTCGAGTGTGAGTGTGAGTCTGAGTGTGAGTGTGAGTCTGAGTGTGAGTCTGAGTGTGAGTCTGAGTGTGAGTCTGAGTGTGAGTGTGAGTCTGAGTGTGAGTTTGAGTCTGAGTGTGAGTTTGAGTCTGAGTGTGAGTCTGAGTCTGAGTGTGAGTCTGAGTCTGAGTGTGAGTCTGAGTGTGTGTGAGTCTGAGTGAGTGTGAGTGTGAGTCTGAGGGTGAGTGTGAGTCTGAGTGTGAGTCTGAGTGTGAGTGTGAGTCTGAGTGTGAGTCTGAGTGTGAGTGTGAGTCTGAGTGTGAGTCTGAGTGTGAGTGAGTCTGAGTGTGAGTGTGAGTCTGAGTGAGTGTGAGTGTGAGTCTGAGTCTGAGTGTGAGTCTGAGTGTGAGTCTGAGTGGTGTGAGTGTGAGTCTGTGTCTGAGTGTGAGTCTGAGTGTGAGTCTGAGTGTGAGTCTGAGTGTGAGTCTGAGTGTGAGTCTGAGTGTGAGTCTGAGTGGTGTGAGTGTGAGTGTGAGTCTGAGTGTGAGTCTGAGTCTGAGTGTGAGTGTGAGTCTGAGTGAGTGTGAGTCTGAGTCTGAGTGTGAGTCTGAGTGTGAGTCTGAGTCTGAGTGTGAGTCTGAGTGTGAGTCTGAGTGTGAGTCTGAGTGTGAGTGTGAGTCTGAGTGTGAGTCTGAGTGTGAGTCTGAGTCTGAGTGTGAGTCTGAGTGTGAGTGTGAGTCTGAGTGTGAGTGTGAGTGTGAGTGTGAGTCTGAGTGTGAGTCTGAGTGTGAGTGAGTCTGAGTGTGAGTCTGAGTGTGAGTCTGAGTGTGAGTCTGAGTGTGAGTCTGAGTCTGAGTGTGAGTCTGAGTGTGAGTCTGAGTGTGAGTCTGAGTGTGAGTGAGTCTGAGTGTGAGTCTGAGTGAGTGTGAGTGTGAGTCTGAGGGTGAGTGTGAGTGTGAGTCTGAGTGTGAGTCTGAGTGTGAGTCTGAGTCTGAGTGTGAGTCTGAGTGTGAGTCTGAGTGTGAGTCTGAGTCTGAGTGTGAGTCTGAGTGTGAGTCTGAGTGTGAGTCTGAGTGTGAGTCTGAGTCTGAGTGTGAGTCTGAGTGTGAGTCTGAGTGTGAGTCTGAGTGTGAGTCTGAGTGTGAGTCTGAGTCTGAGTGTGAGTCTGAGTGTGAGTCTGAGTGTGAGTCTGAGTGTGAGTGAGTCTGAGTGTGAGTGTGAGTCTGAGTGAGTGTGAGTGTGAGTCTGAGTCTGAGTGTGAGTCTGAGTGTGAGTCTGAGTGTGAGTGTGAGTCTGAGTGTGAGTCTGAGTGTGAGTCTGAGTGTGAGTCTGAATGTGAGTCTGAGTGTGAGTGTGAGTCTGAGTCTGAGTCTGAGTGTGAGTGTGAGTCTGAGTGTGAGTCTGAATGTGAGTCTGAGTGTGAGTGTGAGTCTGAGTCTGAGTGTGAGTGTGAGTCTGAGTGTGAGTCTGAGTGTGAGTGAGTGTGAGTCTGAGTGTGAGTGTGAGTGTGAGTCTGAGTGTGAGTCTGAGTGTGAGTCTGAGTCTGAGTGTGAGTCTGAGTGTGAGTCTGAGTGTGAGTCTGAGTGTGAGTGTGAGTCTGAGTGTGAGTGTGAGTCTGAGTGTGAGTGTGAGTCTGAGTGTGAGTCTGAGTCTGAGTGTGAGTGAGTCTGAGTGTGAGTGTGAGTCTGAGTGAGTGTGAGTCTGAGTGTGAGTCTGAGTCTGAGTGTGAGTCTGAGTGTGAGTCTGAGTGTGAGTCTGAGTGTGAGTGTGAGTCTGAGTGTGAGTCTGAGTGTGAGTCTGAATGTGAGTCTGAGTGTGAGTCTGAGTGTGAGTCTGAGTGGTGTGAGTGTGAGTGTGAGTCTGAGTGTGAGTGTGAGTCTGAGTGTGAGTCTGAGTCTGAGTCTGAGTCTGAGTGTGAGTCTGAGTGTGAGTGTGAGTGTGAGTGTGAGTGTGAGTCTGAGTGTGAGTCTGAGTGTGAGTCTGAGTGTGAGTCTGAGTGTGAGTGTGAGTGTGAGTGTGAGTCTGAGTCTGAGTCTGAGTCTGAGTGTGAGTCTGAGTGTGAGTCTGAGTGTGAGTCTGAGTGTGAGTCTGAGTGTGAGTGTGAGTGTGAGTCTGAGTGTGAGTCTGAGTGTGAGTCTGAGTGTGAGTCTGAGTGTGAGTCTGAGTGTGAGTCTGAGTCTGAGTGTGAGTGAGTCTGAGTGTGAGTGTGAGTCTGAGTGTGAGTCTGAGTGTGAGTGTGA
Organism: Anomaloglossus baeobatrachus; assembly: GCF_048569485.1. Classification (NCBI taxonomy): domain Eukaryota; kingdom Metazoa; phylum Chordata; class Amphibia; order Anura; family Aromobatidae; genus Anomaloglossus; species Anomaloglossus baeobatrachus. The sequence goes on along the minus strand of NC_134361.1, from coordinate 112,729,940 downwards.
GTCTGAGTCTGAGTGTGAGTCTGAGTGTGAGTGTGAGTCTGAGTGTGAGTGTGAGTCTGAGTGTGAGTCTGAGTGTGAGTCTGAGTGTGAGTGTGAGTCTGAGTGTGAGTCTGAGTGTGAGTCTGAGTGTGAGTGTGAGTGTGAGTCTGAGTGTGAGTCTGAGTGTGAGTCTGAGTGTGAGTCTGAGTGTGAGTCTGAGTGTGAGTGTGAGTCTGAGTGTGAGTCTGAGTGTGAGTCTGAGTGTGAGTGTGAGTCTGAGTGTGAGTGTGAGTCTGAGTGTGAGTCTGAGTCTGAGTGTGAGTCTGAGTGTGAGTCTGAGTGTGAGTCTGAGTGTGAGTGTGAGTGAGTCTGTGTCTGAGTCTGTGTCTGAGTCTGTGTCTGAGTGTGAGTCTGTGTGCGTGTGAGTCTGAGTCTGTCTGAGTCTGTGTCTGAGTCTGCGTCTGAGTGTGCGTCTGATTGTGCGTCTGAGTGTGCGTCTGAGTGTGCGTCTGAGTCTGAGTCTGAGTGTGCGTCTGAGTGTGCGTCTGAGTGTGCGTCTGAGTCTGAGTGTGAGTCTGAGTGTGAGTCTGAGTGTGAGTCTGAGTGTGAGTGTGAGTCTGAGTGTGAGTCTGAGTGTGAGTCTGAATGTGAGTCTGAGTGTGAGTCTGAGTGTGAGTCTGAGTGGTGTGAGTGTGAGTGAGTGTGAGTCTGAGTCTGAGTGTGAGTGTGAGTCTGAGTCTGAGTCTGAGTGTGAGTCTGAGTGTGAGTCTGAGTGTGAGTGTGAGTCTGAGTGTGAGTCTGAGTCTGAGTGTGAGTCTGAGTGTGAGTCTGAGTGTGAGTCTGAGTCTGAGTGTGAGTGTGAGTCTGAGTCTGAGTCTGAGTCTGAGTGTGAGTCTGAGTGTGAGTCTGAGTGTGAGTCTGAGTGTGAGTGTGAGTGTGAGTCTGAGTGTGAGTCTGAGTGTGAGTCTGAGTGTGAGTGTGAGTCTGAGTGTGAGTCTGAGTGTGAGTCTGAGTCTGAGTGTGAGTGAGTCTGAGTGTGAGTGTGAGTCTGAGTGTGAGTCTGAGTGTGAGTGTGAGTCTGAGTCTGAGTGTGAGTCTGAGTGTGAGTCTGAGTGTGAGTGTGAGTCTGAGTGTGAGTCTGAGTGTGAGTGTGAGTCTGAGTGTGAGTCTGAGTGTGAGTCTGAGTGTGAGTCTGAGTGTGAGTCTGAGTGTGAGTGTGAGTGTGAGTGTGAGTCTGAGTGTGAGTCTGAGTGTGAGTCTGAGTGTGAGTCTGAGTGTGAGTCTGAGTCTGAGTGTGAGTGTGAGTCTGAGTGTGAGTCTGAGTGTGAGTGTGAGTCTGAGTGTGAGTCTGAGTCTGAGTGTGAGTCTGAGTGTGAGTCTGAGTGTGAGTCTGAGTGTGAGTGTGAGTGAGTCTGTGTCTGAGTCTGTGTCTGAGTCTGTGTCTGAGTGTGAGTCTGTGTGCGTGTGAGTCTGAGTCTGTCTGAGTCTGTGTCTGAGTCTGCGTCTGAGTGTGCGTCTGATTGTGCGTCTGAGTGTGCGTCTGAGTGTGCGTCTGAGTCTGAGTCTGAGTGTGCGTCTGAGTGTGCGTCTGAGTGTGCGTCTGAGTCTGAGTCTGCGTCTGAGTGTGAGTCTGAGTGTGAGTGTGTGAGTCTGAGTGTGAGTCTGAGTGTGCGTCTGAGTCTGTGTCTGAGTGTGCGTCTGAGTCTGTGTCTGCGTCTGAGTGTGCGTCTGAGTGTGCGTCTGAGTCTGCGTCTGAGTGTGCGTCTGAGTGTGCGTCTGAGTCTGAGTCTGCGTCTGAGTGTGAGTCTGAGTGTGAGTGGCGGCCAATCCGTGCGGGGGGGTCGGATCCGAGGCGAGGCGAGCGGCCAATCCATGCGGGGGAGGAGCAGAGGCAAGGCGAGCGGCCAATCCGTGCGGGGGGCGGGGCCATGGCGAGCCCAGCGGCCAATCAGCTTTGTGTCACCGTAAGGACACTTAGTGTCACCGTAAGGACACAATTTTGGAGCATGACAGACAGACAGACAGACAGAATAAGGCAATTATATATATAGATTATCCTAATCACTGATCACTGTGTTGAGGTAGTAGCGCCTCCGAACCTAATTAGTGATCAGGTGCGCTGGCGCTACTACCTCACTCAGTGCTTCCCAAAGCTTATCATGCTCAAAACAGTCAAAATCCTTGCTATAATCAATGAGGCACAGGTAGAGCTTCTTTTGGTCTTCTCTGTCATCAATCTCAGCTTTGTGATGTTATCATGGATCCCTTTGCAATTAGGCAATCCAGCCTGGGCATCAGGAAGTTCTCTATGAAGGATACTGCTCAAGCGCTTCTGAATTATATAAATGGTGTTCATTTGAACTGACAAAGAGGATAGAAAAAAGATTTTGTGCCGTTATCCTACATTCTCAACTTACACATTTCCTTTGTTTTGTTTCTAGATGGACTTTAAGTACTCCTTAGAGTGCTGAAGAAGTTTGTCTTGACACTCCTATTTTTAACCTTTCAATAAAAGATTTAGTAACAGGAATTTAAAGTGATATTTGAGTGCTGCTATGTATAGTTATGTAAGGCACTTAGCTCTGTGCTTGATGTTACTAGAATTTTTGTTTTAATACACCGTATATTGAGTTTATTGTGTACATAAGAAAACAAACAATATGTACAGACACTGTTCGGAATTATTAGGTAAATGCGTATTCATCATTTTATGCAGATTTTCAACTCCAAATTGTATACACTGTCTTGATATTGTGATGAACACAGGAGGACAAGAGTAAAGTGCATAGATAAATTACTTTATTTGAAAACACAACAAGATAGGTAATAAAATGGTACACTACCAAAATCGTAGGGACAGATTCACACCAGACGTATTAATGTTTGTAATAGCCCACATTAAGTCATACCTACTGACTATGATAAGTCCGTATGTATAGTGGCTAGAGAAAAGAGGATAAATGGACTGAGTGTGAAAAGTAGGAGTTACTACCAGGGACTGCGATTAAGGACTGCAATACATAATCAAACCTTGATTCCCCACCTGTATTGGTAGGGAATCATGGTGATAGTAAAAACGGCACCAGGGGAAAGTTAAAGTAAGTACTAATCCTATGGGAATGACACAGGATAAAGGTATGTTATAAAAATACAAGGTAGAAGGAATTCTCTCTTACCTAAAGTGCTTAAGTGCAAAGTCAATGCAGCAGTATAACCAGAAGCGCCAGTTGCTGTAAACGCAGTCCCGGGTATGGTAAAGTCCCTATGGAATGCCCAGGATCTCCATCCGACGCGCGTTTCGCGGGGATTGTATAGCTTTTTCAAGGTGGGGAGCCTCACTTAGTGCTGCATTGACTTTGCACTTAAGCACTTTAGGTAAGAGAGAATTCCTTCTACCTTGTATTTTTATAACATACCTTTATCCTGTGTCATTCCCATAGGATTAGTACTTACTTTAACTTTCCCCTGGTGCCGTTTTTACTATCACCATGATTCCCTACCAATACATGGTGGGGAATAAAGGTTTGATTATGTATTGCATTCCTTAATCGCAGTCCCTGGTAGTAACTCCTACTTTTCACACTCAGTCCATTTATCCTCTTTTCTCTAGCCACTATACATACGGACTTATCATAGTCAGTATTTATGACTTAATGTGTGCTATTACAAACATTAATAGGTCTGGTGTGAATCTGTCCCTAAGATTTTGGTAGTGTACCATTTTATTACCTATCTTGTTGTGTTTTCAAATAAAGTAATTTATCTATGCACTTTACTCTTGTCCTCCTGTGTTCATTACTGTTATGAGTAGTGCTGGCACCTTTCCTGCCCTATCTTGGCAGGCCTGGTGCTCATAATCATATGGCTCTTTTTATGAGATATGTGTTGCCAGTCTTGATATTGTTAAGATATTGGGGTGTGATCACAGAACCATCAAAAGTTTTGTTGCAAATAGTCAACAGGATGAGAAAAAATTTGTTGAGAAAAAAAAATACGCACATTAGGCTCCTTTCACACATCAGGTTTTTGCCGTCAGTCACAATCCATTGGCTCAATGGATGCGTCGCAGATTGTTGAAAAACTGATGCAACGGATCCATTTTTCGACGGATCCAACTGGCTGGCTATTTGATACTAAATAAAATAAATTGGTGCATGCTCAGTTAAAAAAAACGGAATCCGTTGACGGATTCCGTCATTTGACGGATTACGATGGTTCCTGCACCCATAGGCTTCCATTCTACCAAACGACAATAGGCGATAAATCCGTCGCTGTACGATTTTTTCACGTAGCCAAATAATGTTACTTTGTCCATTGTCTCCTTCCACCGGACAAACAAATTTAGACGGATCCGTCGAATGACGGATGAAACATGAGGCCATCCGTCACAATCTGTCGCTAATACTTGTCAAGGAGAAAAAAAAGGGATCCAGCGGCATCAGTCGCCGGATACGGTTTTTTTAAATTTGACGAATTGTGACTGATGGCAAAAAACTGATGTGTGAAAGGGGCATAAGCTGTCACTATCCTGCAGTGCTGGCATATTTCAAAACTGCAACCGCCCTGGAGAGCCTAGAAGTACAAGGTCTGCTGTACTCAAAAGACATGGTCGGTGGAAAGAAAGCAGAAATCAGACCACCACTGAACAATGCACAAAGGGTGAAACGCCAACAATGAGCCAAGAAGTATTTTAGGATACATTTTTAAAAGGTTTATTGAACTGATCAGATAAGAGTGTCTCTAGAAGTAGCAGATGGATGGGCCCATGGCTGGATCAGTACAGCACAGACCTCCGCTTCCACTCAGATACCAGCAAGGTGGAGGTGGGTACTGCTATGTGCTGATATAATTAAAGATGAGCTATTTGGACTTTTTGAGGTTAAAGATGGACTCAAAATCAATGCCCAAACCTACTGCCACTTTTTCGAAGCCACTTTCTTCAAGCACTGCCATGGCAAAAAGTCTGCATCTTTCAAGAAAACCATGATTTTTATGCAGGACAATGCTCCATCACATGCACTGAAGTCTCAACTTCTTGGCTGCCAGTAAAGTCAGATTTAAGAATAATGACTTGGTCCTTTCTTCCTTGGACCTAAACCCATTGAGAACTTGTGGGCTTTTCTTAAATGGAAGATTTACAGTGAAGGAAAACAGTCGCCAATCTGAGCAGTGTCTGGAGCCTGTGGTTGGTGATGCCCAAAAAGGTGATCGTCAACAGATTAAGAAACTGATAGACTCCATGGATGGATGGCTTATGACCACTATTGAATAGAACAATGGCTATGTGAGTCACTGATTTTTTTTTATTTAACTGTCAGAAATGAGGGGTTTTGTATTGTGGCACCCCTGAGGCTTCAGTCGCCACAGAGTACTGCACCTCACTTAAGGAGCGGTACTTATCCCGGGTAAGGAAGAGGTTAATTGCTGTTTTTTCTCACCTTCACAAGCCACACACAGTTAGGTGCTTTCTCACTAGGATTGGCCTAGGGTAGACAGGGGGCTGGCCATCATGAGGCATGTGTAGCGCCCATGAACCACTCAGGGCACTACAGGGAACTGCATCCTCACGGGGATGCAGGACCTAACCCCGGGACCTGGAACACCAGTGCCAGGAACACCCACACACACCAAAATCCAAGTTACCACTCCACACCAGGGGGCACTGCCTAGTCAAACAAGGGGAGGACCACCTAGAGGGCGGAGCCTGACCAGGGAACTAGACAGCCTGGTGGGAGGGGACTGCAGTCAGTCAGTCTACAGAGATTCTGAAGTAGAAGTGAAAGTAGACAGACGTGCCTGAGAGCTGGGTTGTGCAGCGGTGACCCGGGGGCACAGGAGAGTGGTCGCCAGGGCAGGTACACATGGGTATCGCTGGGACCAGAGCACGCACGGGGCACAAGGCCCTAGGTCAGGCGACAGTTTCAGACGGCCTAGCAAATACCTACACAGTGAGGGAACCTTCACGGACTTCAGTGACCAACAAATCCGGGGGCATCAGCAGTAAAGCAAGGATCAGGGTTCGGACACATACCTGCCCTACAGGGTCCACACTACCCGCCGTACGGAGAAGGAGACTGCCACGGTAAAGGGACAGTCGGGCCCCAAATGCTCCATGCTACGGGGACCCAACCACACAGAGTGCCGGACAGAGCAACTGAGTCATCAACTGGCACTGGAAATACAGGGACCTGAACCAGCCGTCCAAGGGATCAGAGTGAGTAGAGACTGTTAATTATAACCCCGGTGTGGCCTCCATTATTACTACATCACATACCTCCCAGGCTCAGCCCTATCTGCGGAGGGCCTACCACCACAGCTGCCATTACCACCAGCCCTGGGAGTACCCACTTCAGCAGCGGCGGTTCCACAACACTAACCACAACCCGCAGGTGGCGTCACACAAATGACTCTTATCTCCCCTGTAAATACTCCCCTATAAAAAGCACCCAGGGCACAGGACCATGCAACGGCTACCAAAGTGACATTCCCCAGTGATACACTGCCCGGGACCGAGTACCCCATTCCCCGGGCGACATACATGGGACTTTCCCGGTCACTAGGACAAGCACCGGGGGGCGGGCACCACTTGGGGAAAAGGAAGGAGCATATTCGCACATAGTCAGTTAGCCCCTGGCACAGCTTGGGGTGAGGAGTACAGTTGGGACTTCGGTCCAGGCATATTCTCTCTACCTTCACACTACTGGGAGCACTATAAGACCCATGGCTTGGAGCAGGCAGCTCAGCCCGAGTTCTCTACACCTACCGGGGATTCCAGGTTCTGTGGCGAGTGCAGGAAACACCCGCAGCTCATTCCACATTCCATCCATGGGATTGGAGGGACCCCGACCAGAAAGGACACAAAGTGGGAACACGGGCGGTGGGCTCCGAATTATCCGTGATCGGCTGGGGCCCATGACAGCAGAGACCGGTACCCTGAGGGCAGCACTTGAACTGTGACTAAAAAGACCTGGATTCGCAGCAGCTGACTCAACCTCTTATTTCTATCGCCTCGTGCTTCGGCGCCAATGGCCATTACACCCCTCATCATCCTCCCCTGGGCCCACTCCACCTGTGGGGAGCAGAGCCATGCTTGCTGCGACACCACCAGCCCCGGAGGACATCACCTTCAGTGGCGGCTAATCCCTGGTTGTTTACCACAAGTGGCGTCACGAGACAACTACAACTCCCAACCTCCTCAACCTCCATCATCTCACCATCATCCCATCCACCATCCTTCATTCCCCTTTTATTGTACACCTCGGGGCTACGAAGCCAGGCAGGGCCAACCATGACATCCCCAGACCTGACATCACTGGCCCGGCGATGAGTATTTCAACCCCTGCCCTGGGGGTTCTACAGTATATTTTGAGTTGTGTTTGGTTATTATTCTCACTTTAACAGATGAAAATAAACAATTGAGATGAGAAAATGTTTACTTTTCATTTATTTATGTAACAATTCTGCACACTAATAGGTGCCCAATAATTCTTCACATAAATATATTCTCCTAAGAAAGGCAAAACCTTACTTTTAGGTTTTTAACCTTTTTGACCTCATCAACAATAAAAATGGAACAACACGAATATAGTTAATATAATTTTTTATAGTGTATACAGAACAAAGAGTAACTTGCCAGTAAATGGTCTTTTTATATTGTGAGTACATGGTGCATTTTATACAGTACAGCATTATCCTTTGTCTGTTTTCCCAGGAGAAGGAATTTAATATCATGTAGTCTCCATCTCACTGTCTCCCTGTAAAAAAAGAAAGATGCCAAGGTATTTCTGACAAATCACTATAGAGATTTAAAGGAATCCAGGAATCCCAAGCGTGATACCACCTTAGTTATTTAGTTTATTTTTATAAACGAACAAAATGCAAACGGAATAAACATAAGGTAAATATAAATTATATAGATATTTGGTGTGACCTTCCTTTGTCTTCAAAACAGCATCAGTTCATAAAGATACACTTGATCAAAGTCTTTGAAGGAACTTAACAGGGAGATTGTCCCAAACATCTTGAAGAACTAACCGCAGATCTTCTGTGACTATAGGATTGTGCAAATCCTGCTGTATGTTCATGTGCTCGCAGACAGATTTGATGATCTTGAGGTATGGATTCTGTAGGGGCCGTATCATCACTTCCAGGACTCCTTGCTTTTCTTTACACTGAAGATATTTCTTAAAGGGAACCAACCATTGTTGGGGGAGACCTCAGGGTCACGGAGAAGGATTCCAAATCAGAACTGCGCAGATGTATATGAATCGGGAAAATGACCACACAGAGGAATGTGTCTCTATTTGGGAGAAGTGGAAGTCTTCCAATAGGTCATTGTTTGACACAGCTCTACGGGTTCTGGTTCTACCTTGGGTACTTGTTCTTACCTGCTCAAGGGTAACTCCATGATTTACAGGGGCTATTAGGATCGGCATTAACACTTTCATTAGGGCACATTGTCCTGACCAAGGAAGGTTGAATTTAGATCTTATCTTGAGGTCAGCACATAACCAAAAAAACATCTGCTACATATTGTCTATGGTTATTTTTCAGATGTTATATGAGAAGGAAGATACTTGGTCGGTGCTAGTCCATCCAGGGCCGACTCGTGAACTTTGGTGATCTGCTCTTGATAAAGAGCCAAAGCGTGATGAGGCTTCATGTGAACAGTTTTAGGCGCTGACTCAGAGAAGCCTTCGGAGATAATGGGTGGAATGGCAGCCGCTCTCTGCTTCAGTTGTTTCAGGTCCATTGGTTTCTGAGGCGAGACATTAACTGCTAGTGCTCAGCAGACTAGGCTGGGGAGACATCAGCCTGGTGGGATCTGCTCTCCCAAAACTTTTCTCGGGATTAGAGAGTTTACAGCTGGCATTTTGTATTAAGGAAAATCACCGAATATCTATTTATATATATGTTAGTAGAAAGCAAAAGCATTTATAAATATGTATGTTAGGCTACATTAACTAAACTACATATTTGGGTCTATGAAATGGCTGAATTAAGTATTTCAGGTTACTCAATTCTTACGGTGCCAGTCCCCCCTTACACACCTATTGCCAATCCACATCGTATATATAGCCTGGGTCTCAGCGTCCCATACACGGTAAGTTTTTTAACTGCATGAGAGGACACACACAAGCTAGGGACCCCAACGTAGAGAAATACTTTGGCGTAGTGTTGGGGCTCTTCTGCATTGATCAATTCAGTAGCTAAATTTCTCTTTATTCATATATTCATGGCAGTAATGCAGGTTCCATTTTTCACATTTCATTCTTACAAATAGCTATTGAATTTTTCATGTCAGTATTCACACAGCAGTTTCTGCTATTCCATGTATTCCCCTTCCATAGTCACTGGTGTGCATACCTTATCTCCCCATAGTGATGTTTTTTAGGTTTTTTGCACCCAGTTCAGACATAGAATGGAGTTCCAAACGTTATTTCTTAATGTTAGTAGTTTTTCGTTTGTGAACCCTCCCCTTACACACCTATTGCCAATCCACATCGTATATATAGCCTGGGTCTCAGCGTCCCATACACGGTAAGTTTTTTAACTGCATGAGAGGACACACACAAGCTAGGGACCCCAACGTAGAGAAATACTTTGGCGTAGTGTTGGGGCTCTTCTGCATTGATCAATTCAGTAGCTAAATTTATCTTTATTCATATATTCATGGCAGTAATGCAGGTTCCATTTTTCACATTTCATTCTTACAAATAGCTATTGAATTTTTCATGTCAGTATTCACACAGCAGTTTCTGCTATTCCATGTATTCCCCTTCCATAGTCACTGGTGTGCATACCTTATCTCCCCATAGTGATGTTTTTTAGGTTTTTTGCACCCAGTTCAGACATAGAATGGAGTTCCAAACGTTATTCCTTAATGTTAGTAGTTTTTCGTTTGTGAACCCTCCCCTTACACACCTATTGCCAATCCACATCGTATATATAGCCTGGGTCTCAGCGTCCCATACACGGTAAGTTTTTTAACTGCATGAGAGGACACACACAAGCTAGGGACCCCAACGTAGAGAAATACTTTGGCGTAGTGTTGGGGCTCTTCTGCATTGATCAATTCAGTAGCTAAATTTCTCTTTATTCATATATTCATGGCAGTAATGCAGGTTCCATTTTTCACATTTCATTCTTACAAATAGCTATTGAATTTTTCATGTCAGTATTCACACAGCAGTTTCTGCTATTCCATGTATTCCCCTTCCATAGTCACTGGTGTGCATACCTTATCTCCCCATAGTGATGTTTTTTAGGTTTTTTGCACCCAGTTCAGACATAGAATGGAGTTCCAAACGTTATTCCTTAATGTTAGTAGTTTTTCGTTTGTGAACCCTCCCCTTACACACCTATTGCCAATCCACATCGTATATATAGCCTGGGTCTCAGCGTCCCATACACGGTAAGTTTTTTAACTGCATGAGAGGACACACACAAGCTAGGGACCCCAACGTAGAGAAATACTTTGGCGTAGTGTTGGGGCTCTTCTGCATTGATCAATTCAGTAGCTAAATTTCTCTTTATTCATATATTCATGGCAGTAATGCAGGTTCCATTTTTCACATTTCATTCTTACAAATAGCTATTGAATTTTTCATGTCAGTATTCACACAGCAGTTTCTGCTATTCCATGTATTCCCCTTCCATAGTCACTGGTGTGCATACCTTATCTCCCCATAGTGATGTTTTTTAGGTTTTTTGCACCCAGTTCAGACATAGAATGGAGTTCCAAACGTTATTCCTTAATGTTAGTAGTTTTTCGTTTGTGAACCCTCCCCTTACACACCTATTGCCAATCCACATCGTATATATAGCCTGGGTCTCAGCGTCCCATACACGGTAAGTTTTTTAACTGCATGAGAGGACACACACAAGCTAGGGACCCCAACGTAGAGAAATACTTTGGCGTAGTGTTGGGGCTCTTCTGCATTGATCAATTCAGTAGCTAAATTTCTCTTTATTCATATATTCATGGCAGTAATGCAGGTTCCATTTTTCACATTTCATTCTTACAAATAGCTATTGAATTTTTCATGTCAGTATTCACACAGCAGTTTCTGCTATTCCATGTATTCCCCTTCCATAGTCACTGGTGTGCATACCTTATCTCCCCATAGTCCCCCCTAAAGACATATTTCTGCCATTTCCGAATACTAAGGGTACTGTGTTCCCTTAGGAAGAGAGGAAGAGAGATCTGTTGGGAAAACCTGCCTGACTGAACGTTGAGGCATGGTCGGAGAGGGGAAAGGGTTTTCTTCACCGATTTGTGACTAAGGACTCTTAGACGAGTCCTCACCCTTTGTAGTTGGACTTTCCCATGTCTCAAGGTTCTCTAAGTCCTCTCTTCTACCTGTTTTGGCAATGGTGGCCTGAGACTGTACAGGTCTTTTAAAAAGGATAAATACAAGCAAGATGCTCAGTGCAGCTCTGGTGGGTCGACCCTTCTGCAATGCGAGGCGTGAATCCATGTTGTCCTGCCTTCGAGCTTCATCGAAATTTCTATGGTTGAGAGAAGCTGGATCCGCTCATCTAGTCTTGACTCATGGCTCTTTCTCGCTTCTCCATTTAGGATTAATCAGTCCCCTGACTGAACACCATATGCTACCAGCTCTGATTTAAAATCTGGAATTAGAGAATACACCTGTTTATCACACTATTTAATCAATGATATAAAAAATTGTACATGCCTGTGATAAACCAAAAAATATCTTACAAATAGACCTGTTTATTACGAAAAGAAAACAAAACATACATTTGGTTCATGACTTGCCAGTTTCCACCTTTCTATAAAATATACACTTTTTTTTACTTCTGTAAACCCATTTTTTACATACCACATCCATCATGTGCTTTTCAGCAATAACGTTGCTTTCTGTACTGGAATGTCTCTGACCAAACCTGGATAGAAATTTACACAACACGCACAAACTCTCATAAACCTACTCATGGTAGATGTATATGACTAATCTGCAATCACCGGAGCAGTAGAGCGGATGAGGGGAATGTTTCTCCGAGGTCTTTTTAGTTTCTCTACTTTGTATTAAGCACAGGTCTTACAAGACTGGTGTTTCTGGCCACCTGGGTACTGAGCACTGGTGCCACCTATATCTTGTCCACCACCACACTTATAACGGTCTTTGTCACATGTGTTCATTGGTTACCTGGGCCATTATTGAGTAGAGCACTCATGGCAGAGAAAGCTTACTGCCCTTTATCCACAGACCTTTCTCAGTCAGCTGGCTCTCTGCGTCTCACACTCCATTCCTTGCCGAATCGCTTGTTCCTGTAAGGATTTAAGAACACGACGAGTGACAAATGAAACGGAAGTGACAGGTGCCACCGAGATATGGTACTGGTCTGTATTGGTAAAGGACTCAACTCTAGGCCCGTTCACTGCTTCTTTGTTGTCTGCACCTGTGCGAGCATCTCATCTGGCTCCATCAGTCACCGGCTCCTTTGATAACAGGAGAGCCTCCGTCTGGACTCATACACACTCTTCGGTCTTTATAGGTTTATCACATCACAATAGAAAAGATCTGCAGCCTATATCCACATTTGACTATCTTACCCCTTTCGGCTCTACGAACCAAAGCGATCGCAAATCATCATCTCGTTCTCCTATTACGATGGGAGAGGAGTGAGTGGTGGTTCGATTTTTATTACCTCATGTTGTGTAACCTCAGCATATCCAGTGTAGAATCAACCAACATCTTGATATCTGGATCCATCTACGAAAAAAACCCTTAAAATCTGCATTAACAATGGGCTCATCTGAGACATGTTCAAAACCTGACAATTCTTGTTACAGCAGAGCAATCATGAGATATACAGTCAGGGCCAGAAATATTTGGACAGTGACACAAGTTTTGTTATTTTAGCTGTTTACAAAAACATGTTCAGAAATACAATTATATATATAATATGGGCTGAAAGTGCACACTCCCAGCTGCAATATGAGAGTTTTCACATCCAAATCGGCGAAAGGGTTTAGGAATCATAGCTCTGTAATGCATAGCCTCCTCTTTTTCAAGGGAACAAAAGTAATTGGACAAGGGACTCTAAGGGCTGCAATTAACTCTGAAGGCGTCTCCCTCGTTAACCTGTAACAATGAAGTAGTTAAAAGGTCTGGGGTTGATTACAGGTGTGTGGTTTTGCATTTGGAAGCTGTTGCTGTGACCAGACAACATGCGGTCTAAGGAACTCTCAATTGAGGTGAAGCAGAACATCCTGAGGCTGAAAAAAAAGAAAAAATCCATCAGAGAGATAGCATACATGCTTGGAGTAGCAAAATCAACAGTCGGGTACATTCTGAGAAAAAAGGAATTGACTGGTGAGCTTGGGAACTCAAAAAGGCCTGGGCGTCCACGGATGACAACAGTGGTGGATGATCGCCGCATACTTTGTTTGGTGAAGAAGAACCCGTTCACAACATCAACTGAAGTCCAGAACACTCTCAGTGAAGTAGGTGTATCTGTCTCTAAGTCAACAGTAAAGAGAAGACTCCATGAAAGTAAATACAAAGGGTTCACATCTAGATCCAAACCATTCATCAATTCCAAAAATAGACAGGCCAGAGTTAAATTTGCTGAAAAACACCTCATGAAGCCAGCTCAGTTCTGGAAAAGTATTCTATGGACAGATGAGACAAAGATCAACCTGTACCAGAATGATGGGAAGAAAAAAGTTTGGAGAAGAAAGGGAACGGCACATGATCCAAGGCACACCACATCCTCTGTAAAACATGGTGGAGGCAACGTGATGGCATGGGCATGCATGGCTTTCAATGGCACTGGGTCACTTGTGTTTATTGATGACATAACAGCAGACAAGAGTAGCCGGATGAATTTTGAAGTGTACCGGGATATACATTCAGCCCAGATTCAGCCAAATGCCGCAAAGTTGATCGGACGGCGCTTCATAGTACAGATGGACAATGACCCCAAGCATACAGCCAAAGCTACCCAGGAGTTCATGAGTGCAAAAAAGTGGAACATTCTGCAATGGCCAAGTCAATCACCAGATCTTAACCCAATTGAGCATGCATTTCACTTGCTCAAATCCAGACTTAAGACGGAAAGACCCACAAACAAGCAAGACTTGAAGGCTGCGGCTGTAAAGGCCTGGCAAAGCATTAAGAAGGAGGAAACCCAGCGTTTGGTGATGTCCATGGGTTCCAGACTTAAGGCAGTGAGTGATTGCCTCCAAAGGATTCGCAACAAAATATTGAAAATAAAAATATTTTGTTTGGGTTTGGTTTATTTGTCCAATTACTTTTGACCTCCTAAAATGTGGAGTGTTTGTAAAGAAATGTGTACAGTTCCTACAATTTCTATCAGATATTTTTGTTCAAACCTTCAAATTAAACGTTACAATCTGCACTTGAATTCTGTTGTAGAGGTTTCATTTAAAATCAAATGTGGTGGCATGCAGAGCCCAACTCGCGAAAATTGTGTCACTGTCCAAATATTTCTGGACCTAACTGTATGTATATCTGCTGTATCTTCCATTACAGATAAAAATATGAAGAAAACTTAATAGAAAAACTCAATTGATGAACAAATTAAAAACTTAAAAATAAGTGTGACTTTCCACATCATCTTTCCCCCCTTTTTGAATCCATTATCCAAAGCATAATTAGATTCAAAAAGTGTGCGACCCAGAGCTCTATATTTAGGAATAAAAGTCACATTGTATTGATTGTACCTAACTGGAAACACCATAAATATGTTATGTGTAGCCTTATAATGGAAAACCATTTCAATGGCTTTTTTAACCTTCGCTTGAACCACAGAAATCTGCATTGCAATCTTTCTTTCTACAAAAGGAAACAGATGATTCATTAAAAAAACAAAAAAAAAACAACAGAATGCCATAAATCAACCACATACCTTAAACCAAATTATTATAATTATTAATAAATCAGAAAATGCTCCAGTATCTACCAATAAATCTAAACATGTGCACAATTTAATTTATTCTTTCGGGATAAAATTAGTAAAATAAAAAACTATTTTCAATTACTTTTTCCACTATAATTTACAATTATTTGCTAAATGTAGGGAAAAGTCCCTTTTTTTCTTTTTTTTTTTTTTAGATAGGACTATCCCCCCTGTAAAACTGGAAAAACCTGTATTCCTGCTGAAACCAGAACCAAACAAGCCTTCTCCTTTTTTTTTTTTTTTTTTTTAAATTGTTTTACAAATGTATATGATACCTTCCAACATTATTGGGGTAAGTCTTTTAAGATTTTTAGATTAGCTAACACAGTACAAAAATATGTATTTACCTGCCCCTATTCTATTTTAATATATAATGCTGCCGGAATTTTAAAACACCAATTGTTCAAAATTTTCACTTATTTATACAATAAGGGGTCCACACTTCAGGGATTCAAAGTAACAAATGTTGTACTTGTAAACTCTCTATTTTCACCAGGCTGTCCAACATATTCATCTAATTCTTCCTGAATTGTCTGACCACCTTGTATAACCATTTGCCGGGCCACTTCCCCAGCATGATGTAAATTTGAATTAGCCGGGTTAACATACACCCCTGTCTCCTGCACCTTCTTCTTCTATTTCAACATATCCTTCTGACTGCAACATCTGCGCTACACTTTAACAAACACCTGTGCATCTTCCTTTCCTTTATTTTCCTTTCTTTTCCTTCAGCGCCGCATTCCATTGTGACAGCTGTAGCCGTCCGCTCTGAGGCACACCTAACACCTTAAAAATCTCTAAGGCATGGACCACAACTTTCTTTTCCTCTCTGTCTGTCACTAATTCTATAACATTTTGCGAACTTTCCGACTTCTCAACTTTCTTTTTCTCCACCTAAACACTGTTGCTGTCTTGGCGGCAGTTGGATTACACTAATTCAAGACTATATGGTGCATGCCACAGTCCGGCCGGCACTGGGGCTTTCCACCCTTACTCTAGCTCCCTCAGCTAAGTAAAAACAAAGGTGTCCCGTGAAAGGAGGAGGACGTACAAAAATGTCACATACAAAAATGTCCCGCCCTCCTGACTTGGTCAGCTGTACCAATTTATTGTCCTAATCCCTATCTTCGATCACGGGTATCCCCCACGCAACCTCAAACTACGGATGAGGTCAGTCTAACCAGCTATATCCAACTGCTGCCGTCTTACCCCCTACTATCCATCCTCCGGATCCCTTGTGACAATTGAAATCCACACCACAGGGTTGCATTCGAGCTACTGGGCCCCCAGCGGGAACCACCACCCAGTCACTATCCGTTACCTTTCAATCCAATGGGGACACAAGGCCTGTCACCCCCTCCTCTCCAAGAACAACCTTGTCGGCAGTGAATACACAGTATGTAACACTTACCGGGGTTGTAGGTTGATCAGGCCTGTTGGAGCGGAGGGAGGTCCTGGTCCATGATGTCCAAAGTATCGGGGTGTCCAGGTATCGGGCTCCTTATGGGGGCCCCGCGATTTGGGCGCCAAACTGTTGGGGGAGACCTCTGGGTCTCTCTCAGGGTCACGGAGTAGGATTTGAAATCAGAACTGCGCAGATGTATATGAATCAGGAAAATGACCACGTAGAGAAACGTGTCTCTATTTGGGAAAAGTGGAGGTCTTCTGCCCGTGTATTCAAAAGTATAACATTTTATACAGCTTTTTGTACAGTCCTGTAAAACAACATTCCTTTAAGTCATTCAGGTGTGTCTGGGAACAGACGAGAGTCTACTCAAGAATGTTGCTTATTCATGAGTCTAACCGGTTTTCAAAGAACCTGTTGTATTGAAGAATGTCAGTTTACTCATTTATGAGACTACAAACTCATTACTTAGCCCTAAGCATAGTTTGTTTACATATACAATCCTTGCAACAGTTCAGTCAGGTATATGTAGAAAGCAATACATAAAACATTCAAAATACAGATTAATCTTATTAGATTATAATATTATTATACCAGACAAACGATTCATAGCCTAGGCCTTCACACCATCAGGATTTTCATATACAGTGTGTCCACCCATATCCTGTCCACCGCCATTAACATGAGAATGGCGGCAGCTATAGGCATAGAAGTGGTGTCTAGGTATAGTAAAGTAGCCTTGCGCTACGCAATGAAACCACCTATAGCACCACCTGGTGGAAAACAACGGACTTAGCATTTTTATTTCGAAAACGGAACGGGATAGAGAACAAAATTGAATTACAAAGTTGTAGGGCATCATCAATTCAATCGACACCTTGCATACAGAAATGCTATGAATAGAACGTGTAAAACTCACAAGTCTGCGGACGTGAAGCGATACCTCATGGAGACCTTCCTACAAGTCATTGGGTATGGTGGCTGCGTGGAGTGGCCTCCACGCTCACCTGACCTGACCCCATTGGACTGCTTTCTGTGAGGTCACATCAAACATCAGGTGTATTCGACCCCCTCCACCAACATTGTAGGACCTACGACGACGTATCACAGTTGCTTGTGCAAATATGTCACCTACCATATTGCACAATGTGCAGCAAGATACAGTATGCTGTCCAGTGTCCAGATGTGCATTGCAGCTGACGGTGGCCACTTTGAGCATCAAAGTTAAATGAGCACCATATGCGTGACCAGCATTCAATGTTTTGGGGGGGGTCATGGGTTTCATATCATAGCATTTCTGTATGCAAGGTGTCGATTCGTATCGAATTGATGATGCCCTGCAACTTTGTAATTCACTTTTTTCTCTAACTCATTCCGTTTTCTAGATAAAAATGCTAACTCCGTTGTTTTCCACCAGGTGGTGCTATAGGTGGCTTCATTGCGTAGCGCATGGCTACTTTACTATACCTAGACACCACTTCTATGCCTATAGCTGCCGCCATTCTCAAGTTAATGGCGGCGGACAGGATATGGGTGGACACACTGTATAAAGTAAAGCCAGTGCTGTACTGGAGCTAGGATGCTGAATCTAACCATACCTTTTGTTCTGACATCGGATATTTTATTTTAGAAATAAGTGCAAGTAAACTTCCAGCAACGCACTGGTATTTGATTGACAGGTGCAACAGGAAGGGAATATGTAGGTCTGGGTCTTGCGATCTATTCTCGCCCCTGTCTGTCTGTCTGTGCCGGAATTAATGTCTTTGATGGCGACAGGGAGAGGAAGGCCAGGCAGGCAAACAGGGGCTGGAATAGATAGCAAGACCCGACCCACATATTCCCTTCCTGTTGCAGCTGTCAATCAAATACCAGTGCATTGCTGGAACTTTACTTGCACGTATTTCTGAAATAAAATATTCAATCTCTAAACAGAAGGTATGCTTACATTCAGCATCCTAGCGCCAGTATAGCACTGGCTTTACTTTATATATGAAAATCCTGCTTGTTGGTTCCTTTAATGACATTGGTTGTATCTGTGTGGATTTGTCTTGCTGCAGAATAAACTTGAAGCCAAACGCCTCCCTGATGGTGCTGAATCCATGAATTTATAAAGTATTTTTACTTTGCTACATTTTTTCCACAATTACATAAGACTTTTTGCTAGGGATTGCCCTGAATTTCTGAAGTGAGTTGTCAGAAATACCTTGCAAACTGATTAATAGAAATTGTATTGTATTACATTAAAATTTTTAATTCTGGTTACAGAATACGGCACTCCTTTCAAACTTTGTTGGTGCTCGGATAGGGTCCGACTCCGTAAACAATTAAATGTAATCTGGCACTCAAATGTAGAAATGCAAAAAAAAATTGTTATTGACAGGCGTAGTATTCCATGTGGCAATCAATATACCGTTTCGGTCACATGTGACCTTCTTCAAAATATTTCACACAGGCTGCCTATGTCAAGGGTCGCTCCAATGATAAACACGCTATACTGGTGTGCTGCCCCCATGCCAGCAGCCGGCGCTGCTCGGATCTGGGCCTTCAGGGATGGTGGCTCGAGGGTCTTCGGACCCGGGGGTCTCGCGGACACGCCGAATAAATGGAGGACGTAGAAGTACGAGCTGGGCCGTAGTAAGTTTGTGACGCCACCCACGGTGTGTGGTGAGGTGGGACACCACTGCTGCTGTTATGGGGCACCCAGGGGGGAGATGTTGTGCAGCAAGTTGTTAACCCCTCCGTGGGTAGGAATGGTGGCCCCGGGACCTGGTGGCTCAGTGCAGGGGATAGCGACCGCAGGGGGTGCTGCTGTACTCACTGTTAGTAAAACACACAAGTCTCTGGTAAACCAAGGTGATGGTGGCCGGTGCCGCGGCCGGTTGCGTTTGGGTTCCCCACCCGGCTGGTGGTCTCTTATGGGCCCTGGCAGTGACCTCTTATCCTTAATCGGTGGGCTGTTGTCTTCTATGAGGGACTTTGGGTGGGACAGGGTCTCTAGTCCTGGCCTCAATTGGTTAATTAACCAGTTCCGCTTGGTTCCGGTCCTGGCTTCAGGGTCCGAGTACCCCCCTTTGTGCTACGGTCGGTTCCCTGTGTCGGTACCGGCAGGCTACAACCCTGTCCCAGTCCACTTTGGTTCTGCCGAGCCATCTTCCCATCTCCTGCTGACGGAGACCACCGTCTGCCTCCTAGCCAGTGGCACCAGGGCTCTTACCCTGGTACTGTTCAACTTGAACTTCCTTGCTGGAGCTACACTTAGCTCCAGCCCACACTCCTCTCCAAACTGAACTTCAGACTACTCTCCACTCAACTGCCTGTTTTCCCGCCCTGGGCTGTCTGGACCCCTGGGTGGGCGTGTCCCAACCGCCTGGTCACACCCACTGGTGTGTCTATCTTTCCCTAAGAGGGTGACTAGGGTTTCTGGTTGGCTGTGTGTTTCCTAATGAGGGAACGGTGTAATGCACGGGCCTAACTGTGACTACCTGGTTTTGCCAGGGCGTCACACTGGTATGCTGCGTTACGCATACCAAAGAGGACCTGAGTGGCAGTGTAGCGCCCCATTACACTCCGATTGACTGCTGTGGATCACACTACCCGGAGTCTCTGTACAACCGCTGATCTTATATATGGGACTGTATCATGGATATTTCATCTATGGATCATCTTTAATTGTCTCCTGATGAACCATTCACTTGGGGAAACGCGTTGAGGCGGAGACATACCTCATTCATCGTAGATGGCTACTGTTTACAAACGGAATTATCTGGATACGTGACATCTGTAATATATGATCTTCGGACGAACAATGGACTGTATATTTATTATAGCTATTTATACAGCTCTATACTCTGTATAAATTGTGCTGCATTGGATTCATCTTACAGTCAGCAAGTTAAGTCCTGCTCTGGGATATATGATTGTCCTTTTACTTGTATACGTTACAGTGACTTTATTTTGAATTGTATCAATTTGTTATATTTTGTTCTATCTTACCTTGTCCCTGATATTCACGGCCGAGAAATTGATATCCTAACCCATTTACTAGGACAAATTGGTATTCAATATTTACATTTGGCTTACCATAGTGTGATTACCACTTGTTGGTTTTATATCTAATAAATATTTGTTATGGGGAAAAAATATTTTTGTTATTTTTAGTGCCCCATGGGGCCTCAGGGGTTACTCGTCACCGAGCCAGTGGTTTTGTGGGGTGGCTGTGACTGGCCTCACCCGGCTCCATGGCCCCATCGGCTACATGTAAAAGACAAACATGTGGGTGTCCGGTGAAAAGGGGGATGGAAGGAGGGGGAAGGGTGTCACCGGCTGCAGTGGTGACGGGGGTCCTGACCTCCTCCGCCGCGGACCCTTCCTGCATCTTTTCCTCTCCCAGGAACGGTATTGGATGGGAATGGGGGATGCTTTGCAGCGCCACCCGTGGTGCAAGGCCAGGAATCGCCCGCCACTGCGAGATGTTGCACTCCTCCGGGTCTGATGTTAACGCAGCCCAGAAAGTCCAGCTCCCCACAGGTGGAGCGAGCCCCAGGGAGGATGAGGGCGATGGGGACGGCTGATGGTGCTGAAGTGCGGGGCGGCAGCAATGACAAGGACAACACTGGGGCTGCGGTTCAAAGTTCTTTTTACTCACAGTTCTTAAAGGTCCCCGGATGGACTCCAGCCAGTCCCGGGTGAATCGGAGGCAATCACCGGTGTCTGTGGAAATGTGTGAGACCTTCCTCCTGGCTCCCCGTGGCCTGAAGCAACTTGGGGACTCCACTGTCCGTGTTAAGTGTATCGTCTCATATGCAGGTGATGTGGGTCCTTGCCGTGGGGCCTGGCTATAAATCCGACCCCGGATCCTATATGTCATTGTGCTTCAGAAAAGTGGGTGGTGGGCGATGGGACATGAAATTCCCAACCCCTGCAGATTTGTTAGAGTCCGTGAAGGTGTCCCCAACCGAGCGTTCTGCACCCCGACTGCTCTGGCACTGTGGAAGCGGTTAAGCTCCCCCCAGCTGCCATGTCTCCTCTGTCTCACCACCTCCACCGGTCGCCTCTGTCTCTCTCCCTCTTCCAGTCTGGCCAGTCATAGCTATAGAAGTTCTGTGAAGCACTCTCTATAGTAGCCATGGTACTACAAGTCCCATGATGTTCTGGCACTCTCTCCTCCTTCCCCGAGATAGTTCTTGAGCATGCATCCGAGGTGGTCCCCTTGAGGGGAGCTGGGTGTAGCACTCCCCCTAGGGGATCTGTTCTTCCTTCACTGTCTCAGACTGTTCTGAGGTCCAAGCTGTTTGTGTTTCTCTTCCTCACTCAGTGCCCACCCTTGGGATGACTCTTAGTAGCTGTTGTCCGGGTAACCTGGAATTCCCGAGACTGTCCAGCTTCCTGTGTAAGTGGTGACTCATAGCTAGATGTTTTGTGTGAGGGAAACAAACAACACCAGTAATTAACTTCTTCATCACCCGAGTCCAAGCATTGCCCCATAAATGAAATGCAATGCCCTGTGGCTACTGAAGCCTCAGGGGCGCCACAGCAGCATACCAGCATAGCGTGTTTATCATTTGAGCGGCCCTTGACATAGGCAGCCTGTGTGAAATATTTTGAAGAAGGTCGCATGTGACCGAAATGTTATATTAATTGTCACACGGAATACTACGCCTGTCAATAAAAAAATTTTTTTGCATTTCTACATTTAAGTGCCGGATCTCATTTAATTAAAATTTTTAAAGCACCTATCCAGCGTTTTTTTAATTTCATCACTGGAGTGGTGCTTTAAATGTAATCCCCCTGCCACTTGTTTTATACTCAACTGGCACCACTTTCATATTTTTCCAGTGTTGTTTTGGCTGGTCTTGGGTACTTTTTGACCTGCCGCCAATTCCTGTTTCATGGTAGTCAAAACTCAACTTGTTACGGTCATGCTATGAGCGTGGTGAGCGTGTTCAGACTGACCGAAGTCTGACGCACAACAAATAAGCAACTAAAACAACACCACAAATTGGGGGGGACAATACAACGGAGGTCCCTGCCGCTAGGGAGAGGGGTGAGGGGGCACCTCCTGAACTCACGTCAAGTGGACTCCTGATCTCCCTAGTGTCCCTATACAGGTTCTTTCAACCTGTCGGCAAGCAGGATACCTTGGACCCTAAGGTGGCCCTAATCTCACCCTGCCTACTGAGTAGGCCGACGAGTTGACTAGACTCGCCACTACAATAGGGAAACACAGGGGAAGGAAAACAAACAGTGGCAATACTGAAAACACAAAAGTATAACAGTCGGCTTCTTGAAACACTCCACACAGCTCCTTCCACCAAGGAGACCAGTATACAAATGAGTTTGTATCTTCAGCAGCTGTTACTATGACAACCCCAGGATACTGGGCTACGGAGAGCCTCACAACCATGCTGTATGTATAGTGTTGTGAGGGAAAGTGCTGCCGTATAATCCACTGTAGTGATAAAGCATTGCAGGGGATTATAGAAACGCAGAAACAATTGACATGCTGCTGCAAGGAAAAAAAAAGCAGCATGTGCACAGCAAGTCAGCATTCTCATAGCCTTTACTAGGATACTTTTTCCTTACTTTTAGGCCCGTTTCACATGTCAGTGAAAAACACTGACGTTCTTCACTGACGTGTAAAACACGCACATGTCCCTCCGTGTTCCGTGATTCACGGCACACGTGGGTTGTCCATGTGCAATTCGTGATCTGTGATTGCATATGGACATTACTCACCTGCCTTCGCTCCTGCTGTCCATGATGCTAAACTCCTCGGCTCTGCAGAGTCCGCACACTGCTCTCAGCAGCTACTTCCTGGTCGGCTATTCCTGCTTTCATGAATATTCATGAGCCGGGCAGGAGCTGCCGAGAGCGGAGGCTGCAGAGCGAATCGCAGGCAAGGTAAGTTGAAAATATTTATTATGTCCGTGATTTTCTGGTACGTATTTCATGGATCACACACAGATCACACCATAGTGTGGTCCATGGGTCATCAGTGATACCAGAAAAAAAACTGACTTGTCTCCTTGCAGAATCACGGCCACAGGTGTACGCTGCACGGAGACACGTTGTGAAAAATCACTGATGTGTGAGCAGACCCATTGATTATAATGTGTCTGCATATGTCAGTGATTCTGGTACGTACAAAAAAAAGCACATACATACCAGAATCACTGATGTGTGAAGGGGGCCTTATTGATTAAAATAAGCAAGAAAAAAATGCATGAAAAAACGCAAAAAAAGCCACATCTGCACATAGCCTGACAGTCACAAGATGTTGCCACTTGACGGAAACGGCGCCAAAAAAGGATGAAGACACCAGAGGGTGAGTATAAGAATGGGGGCACTTGACCTACATTTAAAGTGTTACTCCAGTGCTGAAAAAAAAAATAAACGCTGGCGTGGTGCTTCAAAACATTCTTATTTTGCTGTGTTTTTTACCAAAGTTGCCTAAAGCATTTGCACAGTACAGTCCCTGACAGAAGTTCTGTCGCTTATCCATGTTATATAAATAAAAGCTTATAACCTGACTTTAAATTCATCCATTGGTTTCATAAATTACTCTTTTGAAAGCTGAAACCCTCCCAAATTTGATTTAGGTTATGAAAATAAAGTTGCTGCAAAGCTGAAATATTGATCATTTAATGAACACAGAAAGGTCAGATTATGGCAAGACAAAAGTTTTGTTGGCTTGTCATATAATTCACCCAATCCTAGTTTACATCCTCACCTGTGCTCAATAAATGATCGGTTAATTAGTGGGTGTGTATAAAAAGAAACCCAGCACTCCAGACCTTCAGTTAAACTGCAACTTGACCTCTGACAACATGCCAAAAATCCACCCTACGACCAAAGCCTTGATAATCAAGAGGCTGAAGACCAGATCCACTGCAGAGGTGGCTGGCACCTTTAATGTGTCTCAGCGTCAAGTGCAAAGAATTAAAAAAAGATGTGAAGAGACTGGAGATGTTTTTGACAAGCCCAGATCTGGCAGACCGCGCAAGACAACTGCTCAGGAGGAACGTTTTTTGGTTAGAAAATCCAAAGCCAGCCCCTCTTCCACTGCAGCAGAGCTCCAAAAGGCCTGGTCACCTCAAGTCCCGGGTCAACTAGAACAGTTTGTAGGATTCTGTCTCGTAGTGGCCTCTATGGTCGAATCAGTGCCCAGAAGCCAGCACTAAACAAAAGGCAATTAAAAAAACGTGTGGCATTTGCCAAGTACCACAGCCTGCTAAACAGATGGACCCTGAGAAAAGTGGCAGAAGGTGGATTGTTCTGATGAATTTTCAGTTGAATTACACCACAGGCGCCGCAAATACTGCAGGAGACCTACTGGAGCCCGTATGGATCCAGAAAACAGTTAAGTTTGGTGGTAGAAAGATCGTGGTCTGGAATTACATTCAGCATGGGGGTGTGCAAAACATTTGCGAGGTGGAAGGCAATATCAATAGCCTAAAATATCAAGAAGTATTAGCTACCTCTTACATTCCCAATCATAAAAGGGGTCAAATTTTGCAACAGGATGGTGCTCCATCTCATACATCCATCTCCACAACGAAGTTAATCTTGGCAAAGAAGATCAAGGTGCTCAAGGACTGGCCAGCCCAGTCACCAGACATGAACATCATTGAGCATGTTTGGGGTAGGATGAAAGAAGAAGCTTGGAAGACAAAACCAAAGAACCTAGATGAACTCTGGGAAGCATGTAAAGGACTATTTACACACAGGGACATCGCTAGCGATGGCGCTGCCGATCGCACCCGTCCCCGTCGTTTGTGCGTCACGGGCAAATCGCTGTCCGTGGTGCACAATATCGTTAGTCCCCGTCACACATACTTCCCTGCCTAGCGACATCGCTGTGGCCGGCGAACTGCCTCTTTTCTAAGGGGGCGGTTTGTGCGGCGTCACAGCGACGTCACACAGCAGGCGGCCAATAGAAGTGGAGGGGCGGAGAGCAGCCGAAGAAAAGACACGCCCACCTCGTTGCCGGAGGACGCACGTACGGTGTTATTCGTTGTTCCTGGGGTGTCACATGTAGCGATGTGTGCTGCCTCAGGAACGACGAACAACCTGCGTCCAGCCCGAGCAACGATATTATGAAAATGAACGACGTGTCAACGATCAACGATTAGGTGAGTATTTTTGATTGTTAGCGGTCGTTCGTACGTTTCACACGCAACTACGTCGCTAACGAGGTCGGATGTGCGTCACGAATTCTGTGACCCCAACAACATCTCGTTAGCAATGTCGTTGCGTGTAAATGGGCCTTTAGACTGCATTATTTGCTATTCCTGATGACTTCATCAATAAATTGTATGGATCATTGTTGAACCGCATGGATGCAGTCCTTCAAGCTCATGGAAGTCACACAAAATATTAAATATGGCGCTAATAGCACCACAACTTAATTCACCAATGTTATGCAACATATCTTTGTATTAGAAGTTAATTATTTGTTTGAATTTCACATTACTTTCTGTGGGTTACAAAACTTTGGTCTTGCCAAAATCTGACCTTTCTGTGCTCATTAAATGATCAATATTTCAGCTTTGCAGCAACTTTATTTTCATAACCTAAACCAAATTTGGGAGGGTTTCAGCTTTCAAAAGAGTAATTTATAAAACAAATGGATGAATTTAAAGTCAGGTTATAAGCTTTTATTTACATAACATGGATAAGCGACAGAACATCTGTCAGGGACTGAACTGTATATAGTGGTAAATCTTGGTCAGGTGCCAAAAGAAAATCAAAGAAGCTTATATAACCATTGTGACATTTACCAAAAATCGCCTTTAGTGATGTATACAAGCTGCTCTTACCGACATCAATTTCCTTTAGGAAAATCTGTAATAGGGACATCAATATAGTAGCAGAACAAAAGTTAAAAAGGGACACTCCATATGGTTGTAAATCTTAAAAGTGGCCAAGAATAATATCTTGCAGCAAATTCAAAAGAAATATGAAACAGATGATAATAAATGGGAAAAGGTCCAAGTCTGGGTCTTGAAATAGAAAAATAATTCATGGAGTTACACAGTTAGGAGACACAGGGAAATTCATAGGCAAATCTAAGGTAAAAAAAAAATGAAATAAAATAAAAAAACAGAGATAGCTGGACTTTGAATATGTCCATGCATTAAGAGTAATCGGGCTCTTATTTTACATGATTTAGATTTATTGATTGTTAACTTTATTATTTTTTTTTTGTTCATATGTCTTAATTAGTGATGGGCGAACCTGGACTGTAAAAGTCTGGATCCGCACGGGTTACCTAGTAACCGTGAACGAATCCCATGCCTGAATTTCTCAGGGAACTCCGAGTAACTATCAGGATCTGGCCACCCGAGTAATTAAAAAAAAATAAAAGGTAAAAGAAAGAAAATAGTAATAGACCAAGCGCGTTATACGTACCAGTCTCCTTCGCAGCTGTAACGCTACTTCCGGGGCTGCTCATTAACCTCATGCATGTCAACTGCTTCCCCTGCCCACCGGTAGTCCTGGCATCTGTGATTGGTTGCAGTTATCCCCTACCTTATTTGACAGCATATCTCACTGTATCCAATCACAGACGCTGTGTGTGTCTGTATTTTGTTGTAAAAACAAATAAATGAAAAATTGGCATAGGGTCCCTCATATTATGATACCCAGCACAGATAACGGCCACGGCTACAGGCTGCAGCCCCCAGCTGGGTGCTTATCATGGCTGTGTATGAAAATAAGAGGGACCTCATGCTTTGTTTTTTTAAATTGTTTAACCCCTTTATGACCAATGATATACTGCTACGTCATTGGTCATGTAGTGGTAATCAATGCCAGCTGCTGTGGTGAGTCGGTGGTGATCCCTGCACATGTCTGCTGATTTGAACAGCAGACATGTGGGGCTAACATGCGCGGGTGAATGCATGATCCATCTGCACCTGCTTCCCACATAGATCGTGCTGTCAAAATGTGACAGCGCAATTTAAATGGCCATGGCGAGGATTGCGCTGTTCCCCGCCACCATCAGAGGCCCCATGCCATGGTAGCAATTGCTCATGTGATGACTCCTGTCACTATTATGATGTATTTCCTGTGCAAGTGGCGTGGCAAGAAAAAAATTCCCAACGCTTAAATTACTTTTTTGGTCACTGCAACTTTTTTTACAATGCAATAACAGGCAATGAAAACCTAGCATCCTCAGCAAACAGCAAAAACATCAACATTATTCTGCCTTGGTGGTAGCACGGCTATAATTCCATTTTCCCTCCAGCGATTGATTGATCTAATCTGTGGAGCTGCAGCAACCACCCTTTTCTTTATTATACGTTGCTAAGAGGAGTTGTGCCTTCCACAACCTTACCAGGTGAGTAAGTTTCTTTTATCCTACTCACCGTCTATGTGGTAAAACCGTATTTTGCGCTCTTTGTATCTTTTTAGTTCTATATTACCTTATAATGAACACGGTGGATAAAATATCCCAAAAACAAATCGTGAAATTGCACCTTCTTTTTGCAATTTCACCGCACTTGGATTTTTTTTTCCCGTTTTCCAGTACACTATATGGTAAAACTAATGGTTTCATTCAAAATACAACTCATTCCTCAAAAAATAAGCTCTCATATTGCAAGATTGACTAAAAACGTTAAGGCTCTCGGAAGAGGAAGAGCAAAAAACGAAAAACGGAAAATCACCTGGGGTGAAAGGGTTAAATAAATAATTTTTGAAAAACGTTGTGCAGTTCCCCTACTAATCTTGATGCCCAGCCATGACAACAGACGCTGGAACTGCTGGTGGGCAGGGGAAACAGTACAAATGAGTGGCCCCGGAAATAGTGTTACAGCCGGGCGGGAGACTGGTAAATGTAACATGCTTGCTCTAATCCCCCTATCCCTTTTACCACCATATAAGTCCCAATAGACTTATATTGGGATCAGCATCGAGGCAGATATCCAGGATCAATTCCGGGTCCGAACCAGGTTTTTTTTTTCTTAAAATGATTTTGGACGCGCCGATCCCGGATATCTGCATGTCTGCCCATCACTAGACTTAATATATTTAAAAATGTGAATTCATTACATTTTTAAGGTTTGCTCCTTTTTAAATGACTTTCCTGTATTGTAAAACCCCTACTAATCTAATTTTTCCAAGGTGTGCAAGAAAATTTGATACGTTCTTAATTTTTTTGTTATATAGGTTAAAAAAAGACCTAGGCCCATCTAGTCATCAAATCATTTATAACCAACAATGTTGTGTGTACTGAGGAAATCATCCAGCTCTTTTTTAAAAGTAATTATAGTATCTGCCATTACTACCTCTTGTGGTAGGGCATTCCACAGTCTGACTGCTCTAACTGTAAAGAACCCTTTCCTATTTAGCTGCCGGAATCTCTTTTCTTCCACTCGCAGTGAGTGCCCCCTGGTCCTTAGAATTGTCTTTGGAAGGAATAAGTCATGTGCCAATCCTTTGTATTGAACCCATACATATAAATCAGAGCCCAAAACTGGATCCCATATTCTAGATGTGGCCTTACAAGTGCTTTATAAAGGGGTAACAATACGTTGGGATCACGAGATCTAATCTATCTTTTTATACACCCTAAAATCTTGCTTGCTTTAGCAGCTGCTGCCTGACATTGAGTTCTGCTGCTCAGCTTATTTGTAATAAAGGGGGCTTTACACGCTACGATATCGTTAATGTTTTATCGCCGGGGTCACGTTGTTAGTGACGCACATCCGGTGTCATTAACGATATCGCATCGTGTGACACTCACCAGCGACCTTAAGCGACCTCAAAAATGGTGAAAATCGTTCACCATGGAGAGGTTGTCCCAAAACCAAAAATCGGTAATGGTTGATTATCGATGTGGTTCGTCGCTCCTGTGGCAGCACACATCGCTGTGTGTGACACGACAGGAGCGAGGAACGTCTCCTTACCTGCTGCCGGCCGCAATGCGGAAGGAAGGAGGTGGGCGGGATATTACTTCCCGCTCATCTCCGCCCCTCCGCTTTGATTGGCCGGTCGCTTAGTGACGTCGCGGTGACGTCGCTGTGATGCCGAACGTCCCTCCCTCTTTAGGGAGGGATTGTTCGGCAGTCACAGCAACGCCGCCAATGAGGTAAGTGCGTGTGACGCTGCCGTAGCGATAATGTTTGCTCCGGCAGCGATCAAACGAAATTGCATGCATGACGGGAGCGGGTGCTTTTGCGTACGATATCGCTAGCAATTGCTAGCAATATCATAGCGTGTAAAGCCCGCTTAAGAATACCCAAGTCCTTTTCCTGTTCTGTAGTCCCGAGTTTACTTCCATTTAATGTATATGCAGCTATAGGATTACTCTGTCCTACGTGCATTACTTTACATTTATCAGCATTAAATCTTATTTGCTGTTTGCCCATTCTGATTATTTTTTTGATTGTAATTGTCATCAGTTTACAAAAAAACCATTAGAACCCAGCTGTGTTATTTGAAAAGTGTATGTTTTAGGCCGGTGTCACACTTGCGATTGCCTCACTTGCGATTGTATCTCGCGAGAGTTTCAGGGTACATCACCCGGCACGGACTCATACTCTCATCACAGGAGCGGGTCGGCTGCATAGAGATAAATGCAAGCGACCCACATCGAGTCCGTGAAGGGTGATGCACTGCGAAACTCGCGCAAGATACAATCACAAGTGTGACACCGGCGTTACTCTGGAACTCTGTGACATTCCCTTTTTTAATGGTGTTCCAAACTGTAGACATATAACACTTTCTAATGTGTCTCTAAAAACTGTTTTTAGTCTTTAATTATTAGACACATTATTATTACACAGCCCTGCGTGGGGATTTCTGCATGTGGATCTATTAATTAAAATGTACAGGTGAATTAATATCTATGAGTTCCCCTTAGTGATGGATGAAGTCTACTATAATTTTACATTTTTAACTATGTTTCTCGTTGCCGGTTTATTCTTTTTTTAAATTAAAGAATTCTGAATTGAGAGTTTTACTTAAAATCAGAGTTCTGTGTTTTAAAGATTGTAAGTGCACTTGTAGCACCCATGAAGACATCAGGGTGCTTCAGTGAACTGCATCCTGCACTCCAGGATGCAGAGCCTACCCCCCCGTGGTTCCAGGTTCCCATCAACAGTGTCACTGACATCCACACTACAAATCCCAACTACACCTCACACCAAGGCTGGACAGACACCAGTGGGTTGGTCAAGTTGGAGCACGGCCGCCCACCTAGGGGTCAGGCAGACTGGTGGAAGGAAGGAGGTCAGTTTGGAGTTCGCGCTCAATGTGAGAGGAGAGTTGAGTGGTAGCTCTCAGAGAGTGAGGAGCAGGGGAGTTGTAGCTCCCAGGGAGGCGACAGGTTGGGTTGCAAACGGTGGTCCGGAACCACAGGAGTCGAGGACCGGTATTAGGAACACTGGACAGGAGTGTAACAGACGCAGTCTAGGAGGACTGTTGGCACCAGAAAGCTCAGCCACCTTACCGGTACCGAGCTCGGTGGGGTACAGGACCCTAGATCGGGGAGTAGCTTCAAGCAACCTGATAATTAACCTGTGGAGGATAGTCTCTTTATGAACTTTCCCCAAGAGCTCAGATATTAGAGGCGTCAGCACAACTCGGGGGATAGGGTTCTCCAAAATACACAACCCACTGAAATCCCAAGTGCCAGCCAACAAGAGCACAGCTGCCATACACACAAGGGTAGCAGGGCCCTGAAAGCTTCAAGCCAATGGGCCACAACTGTCAAACAATTTGTGCACGGAGGCAGGGCTCCGGACTTACCAAGTGACACTGGTGGGAGCGGGACCTGGACGGGATCCCCCGTAGGGACTGCAGTGCCTAGAGACTTTGGTTTAGCATCTGTGTGAGTGTCTGCTTATTCCACCTGATCCAGCACCACGACTACCGAAGTGAGTATTCTGACCCCTGCACCCTGCTTCCCCAAGGCCAAGCAAACTACCTGTTCACCAAATCCCCACTATCCGGGCCTCCCTACCTGCGGAGGGACTGACACCTGGCTGCCCCACACCATCTGCCCTGGTACTCCCATCAGCAGCGGCGGTACTCCCCTTTACCACAACCCGCAGGTGGTGTCACGAATATTCATCCCCTGGAAAAATCCTCTTACAATTGAAGTGGCCGCAAGCCCCCGGGTCCGGAGACCCTCGTGCCACAGCAACCCCGGATCCGATCAGTTCGACTGCTGCTGGGGTGGCACACACTCCAATAAGCCATTGGCTCTTCTGGAGGCCACTAAGAAAATGCTCGTCTTCATCACAGAAGACAGCAGGGCCATTCATTTAAAGCCATTGCGAATCCAAAGTACTTCTTTGATTGAACTAATGACATAGGTTGAAAAAGACACAAATCCATCAAGTTCAACCTTTCTCAATCACTTAAGCATTTTTTATCCCTAAATTTTATAGATAAGCATCTGGACCTTTTTTAATGCTGATATAGTACCTACCATTCTTGCAGTAGGACATTTCACAGTCTGACTACTATAACATTAACTACTTCATGACATGGCCAATTTCCATTTTTGTGTTTCATTTCACCCCCTTCTTCTGAAAGCCATTACTTTTTTACTTTTTCTGTCCAGATGTATGAGGGCTTGTTTTTTGCGGACCGAGTTGTACTTTAGGATGCATCATTATTTTTACCATATAGAGTAAAACTCTATAGACTGAAAACAAAATACAATTATGACAATGCCAAACAGGTTCACTTTTTGTTATTATTTTAGTGTTGAAAAACATCAAAAGTTTGTAAAAAAAATTAGGGCGGGTCAATAGAGTTTATTTTTTTGCTAGACAAGATGATATTTTTGGGCTAAATATGATACTTTGATAGCATGTTACAAAAAACCCAAAATTTTGGCATGCTGTAATTGGTTTTTTTCCCATAAAATTCAAAGTTTATTTAGAAAATGTTTTTAAAAAATTAAATCCATCATAAAGTAAAAGCTTTTAGCTTATGATGAATTTTTTTTTTTTTTAATTCTAAATAAACTTGCAATTTTATGGAGCTGGAAGTTTTCCTTTTGTTCTGATGTTCATCTACGTTTGGTCACATGGTTTCCGCTCTCCTTTGCACACCCAGAGCTAATATAAACAAGTGAGCTAGGTTTTTTTCTTTTTTTTTCTGTGGACTTAAATTTTTTCCGTTTACGGTGTTTACCAATCAGGTTAATTATTTTTATATCCTAATAGATCAGACTTTTCTGAATGTAGCGATACCACATATGTGTAATTTTGTTTTATCTTTATTTTTATTGGGGGAAAAGTTTTTTAACTGCATGAGAGGACACACAAGCTAGGGACCCCAACGTAGAGAAATACTTTGGCGTAGTGTTGGGGCTCTGTTGCATTGATCAATTTAGTAGCTAAATTTCTCTTTATTCATATGTTCATGGCAGTAATGCAGGTTCCATTTTTCACATTTTCATTCTTACACATAGCTATTGGATTTTTCATGTCAGTATTCACACAGCAGTTTCTGCCATTACATGTATTCCCCTTGCATAGTCACTGGTGTGCATACCTTATCTCCATATAGAGTGACTGTAGACTGGTGGATTTAGATTGGACAACCCCTATAAAGGAATAAATTGACTGGACAACTGGGATGGAAACTTGTCTCAGTGCGAAGCTCCTCCTAGATCACCTTTATATATACTGTAGAATAATGGTTTCCACAAAGCCCCAAATACAGTATCATGGTCCCCACACAGTCAACCCTTGTAGAGTACGACTGTCCCCACACAGCCCCTCCATAGAATGTGATGGTCCCCATGGCACGATGTAGAGTATCATGGTCACCACACAGCCCATCACAGAGTATGATGGTCCCCACACAGCCTTACATAGAGAATAACGGTCCCCACACAGCCCCACAGAGAGTATGATGGTCCTCACACAGAACCACATAGAGTATGATGGTATCACAAGTGTGTCACGGCCTGATGTGATCTCAGTGGAATCTGGGATAAGAAAGTCACAACGTATACTTTATCACACATCCTCTTTAGTGCCCACGCTACGTTTACCCTGAGTTGGAGCTCATTTAAATCCATCCAGTGCTGAAAACTATAAGGTTCCTCATATCGTGCTGTGATCTAACAAGTAGTTGTAATCTCAGCTGCAGCCACTCCCTTCTGCTATACATATCCACTTCTCACTTCTACCTATGTCAGCTATAGTTCATGCTATACTGTCCACTTTGAAGGATCCTGTCTTTGGAGAAGCTTAAGTGTTCACTTCTGTTGCAGCTGACAAGTTCCCTGCTGGAGAAGTCATGGAGGGATGTTTGTTGTGTCTTTCCTCAAATATTTTTCTTACTTTCCTCATGTTGTCTTATTGCAGTCACGAGACAAGCAGTTTACTGGCCTTCACTAGTGAGGATGAGGTCAGGGCCAGGGAGGGTCCAGGCACATGACAGCGCACAGGGGGAAGGACCCATCTAGAGATGTTAAGAAGTGCAGGGATCAGATCAGGTGAGTGTTAGAAGGTCCCCTCTTGATAGCGCCAGGGCCTTCCATTGTCGTGTCTCACTTGCCGGGAGTCCCTTCACTCACGTGACATTATAACCAACCCAATTTTTTCCAGGATTCTAATATGAATCCCTCTTGCACAACAGATGCAGAATTTATGTCTGGAAGTGACAGAACTGAGGTCACAGGTAGTGCAGCAGTTGCAGCAGATTGCGGGTCTGTTGGTTTCAGCTCACAGCCAGAGTCAACGAGAATCCAAGGTAGACCTACCGGACACGTTTTCTGGGGGAGGGATAAGTTTGTGGTTTTGAGAGAAGCTTGTGAACTTTATTTAAAGCTTCTCCCTCCCGTCTCAGTGAGTGAGGAACAGTGGGTGGGGATTATCGCCTCACTCCTGAAAGGGGATACCCAAATCAGGGTCTTCTCCTTTCCGACCGATTCTCAGTCCTTTTGTTCAGTAGAAATTATTTTTGTGGTCCTGGGCTAAATTTATGATGAACCCTTGTTGACTCCAAGCTACATAGGCTTCGGCAAGGAGGTCGGTCAGCAGAAAAGTTTTGTTCAGAATTCTGCAGATGGACCACTGATATGGCCACTGATATGGGTGGAATGACCTCTGTGACCACTCAGAGTCTGGCCACTTGTGTAGGGGATGAAATGTTCTTAATTAGGCCAGACATATGTTTTCTTTGTTTCTTAGGCCGAGGGGCTTCAGTTCCAGCTGGGGGATCACAGAACTGCTTCACATGGGATATTCTAAATAACCTCAGCTTAGGAGATACAGTTCCAGCTGGAGGATTACAGAACTGCTTCAAGATTCATTCCACAGGACTTCAGCTTAGGATCTACGGTTGCACCTGAAGGATCACAGAACTGCTTAACTGCTCAACGCTGAGCCCATAAATTCACTTGGAGGTTGGAACAATCTGGTTGCTTGGCTACATACCTTGCTGTGCTCAGTCAGCTTCCTAAGCTTGCCGCTATCTACTGTCAGTAATTTTAGTAGTGATTGATAGGTTTAGTAAAATGGCGCACTTCATTACCTTACCTCTCCCTAATGCTAAAACTTCAGCTCAAGTGTCACTGAGATCGTGAAGCTTCAGGGGTTTCCCTCTGATGTGATGTCACATTGGGGGACCCAGTTTGTATCTACATTTTGACAACTGTTTTGTTCTTGTCTGGGGGTACTTTATTCCTTTTCTTTGGTGTTCCATCCATCCTCAATCTAACGGCCAGATTAAATATCTGAATCAAAGTCTAGAGACATACCGTAGGTGTTTTGTGTCTGATTATCATGAAGATTGGTCATCTTACTTACCCTTGGCTGAGTTTGCGTTAAACAATCATCGCAATGAGTTGACTGGTAAGTCACCATTTTTTGGTACATATGGTTTTAACCCTCAGATCTGTACTTTTAATAGCCTTTTAATAGCGATGGGTATTTGTGGGCTCCTGGAGAGGAATAATTTTCTTTGTTGCTCTCTTCTGTATGGCAAAGGGTACAAAACAACCTAAAGATAATGGTGACAGATACAAATGCATGGCTGGTAAAAGACATTTGTCAGGTCTGTATATGTGGGTAAATGATTATTTATGGCTGTCCACCCGAAATATTAAGTTGAATATACCTTCTTGGAAAGTTGATCCTAGGTTTATTGGTCCATTTAAGGTCATCACCATAATTAATCCAATGAAGAAAAAACAAAAAGCCAGCACCAAATGTGCACTCCAGCACTAAAAATTCCAAACTGTACTTATTATAAAATTTTGAGATTTTTGGCAAAAAATTGCAATTTCTTGAGCTACCTCGCCACGTCACGGCAAATCTCATTTGAGGCAGTCCTACACTAAAATATTTTTATAAAATGTGCCATACGGCCTCACATATGAATAGTAGAACTGCTCTTAGCAGCACTCACTTGGTCTATTTCAATCCCGTACCCATGACTGAGTCATGGCTGTGGGCGGGACAGGTCCAAGCAAATGCTGCATAAAGTAAAAAGCCTGTGGACAAGGCCTGATGACTGAATGTGTAAAGTCACCAACCGCCAAAATCTAGACAGGTGGAATACATCCCAAATTGGGGTGCATAGCATGGTGGGGATCAGCCACCGACCAATTCAATGAAGAAAAAACAAAAAGCCAGCACCAAGTGTGCACTCCAGCACTAAAAACTCCAAACTGTACTTAAAATCCGTAATGTTTTTCACAGGTCATTGCTCAAGAAATATGTCACGTTTTTGGATCAGTCACCCTTACCACCCTTCCAATTAATGTTGATGGTAATTTAAGCGGGCTTTACACTATACACTTTACACTTTACATTATTATGGGGGACTTTAACTATCCTGATATAAATTGGGGAACAGAAACTTGCAGTTCCAGCAAAGGAAATAGATTTTTGATAACAATGAAAGATAATTACCTTTCACAAATGGTACAGGACCCCACAAGAGGGGGAGCACTACTAGACCTTGTACTAACCAATAGGCCAGACCGCATATCAAATATACAAGTTGGGCGTTACTTGGGGAATAGTGATCACAAAATAATAAGTTTTCATGTATTCCTTAGTAAGATGTATAGTAGAGGGGCTACAAGGACACTAAACTTCAGGAAAGCAAATTTTAAACGATTGAGAGATGATCTTAGTACATCATCCCAGTTTATTGCACTAAGTAATAAAAGTACACAAAGCAATTGGGAGACTTTTATGAGCATCCTGAATAGGGCTTGTGCAGAAAATATACCCTATGGGAACAAACATGCTAGAAATAGGAGGAAACCCCTATGGCTAAATAGAGCTGTAAGGGAAGCAATAAAAGAAAAACAGAAAGCCTTAAAAGAATTAAAGAGGGTAGGTAGTGATGAGGCATTATATAATTATAGAAAATTAAATAAAATATGTAAAAAGCAAATTAAGTTAGCTAAGTTTGAGACAGAGAGACTCATTGCGAGAGAAAGTAAAAATAATCCTAAAATATTCTTTAACTACATAAACAGTAAAAAACTGAAAAGCGATAGTGTTGGCCACCTTAAAAATAGTCTTGGTGAAATGGTGGAAGGGGATGAGGGTAAAGCCAACCTACTGAATGACTTTTTTTCTACGGTTTTTATACAAGAAAATGCCATGGCAGATGACATGACCAGTGATACCATAAATTCACCCTTGAATATTACCTGCTTAACCCAGCAGGAAGTACGCCGCCGCCTCGAAATCACTAAGGTTGACAAATCTCCGGGCCCGGATGGCATACACCCCAGAGTACTACAGGAATTGAGTTCTGTGATAGATAGACCATTATTTTTAATCTTCTCAGATTCCTTAATAACAGGGTCGGTACCGCAGGACTGGCGCATAGCAAATGTGGTGCCAATATTCAAAAAGGGGACAAAAACTGAGCCGGGAAATTATAGGCCGGTAAGTTTAACCTCTACGGTTGGTAAAATCCTTGAGGGTTTCTTGAGAGATGCTATACTGGAGTATCTCAAGAAAAATAACCTTATGACAGAGTATCAACATGGTTTTATGAGGGATCGATCCTGTCAAACTAATTTGATCAGCTTCTATGAAGAGGTAAGTTCAAGTCTGGACCAGGGAAATGCAGTGGATGTTGTGTATATGGACTTTTCAAAAGCTTTTGATACGGTGCCACACAAAAGGTTGGTACATAAAATGAGAATAATGGGGATAGGGGAAAATATGTGTAACTGGGTTAAAAACTGGCTCAGTGATAGGAAACAAAGGGTGGTTATTAATGGTACGTACTCGAACTGGGTCTCAGTTCATAGTGGGGTACCACAGGGGTCAGTATTGGGCCCGCTTCTTTTCAACATATTTATAAATGACCTTGTTGTTGGCATGCGGAGTAGAATTTCAATATTTGCAGATGATACTAAACTCTGCAGGGTAATCAATACAGAGGAGGATAATTTTATATTACAGGGAGATTTATGTAAATTGGAGGATTGGGCTGAGAAGTGGCAATTGAAGTTTAATGTAGCTAAATGTAAGGTCATGCACTTGGGTAGAGGAAATAACATTTATGATTATGTACTTAATTGTAGAACACTGGGTAAAACAGACACAGAAAAAGACTTGGGTGTATGGGTGGATAGTAAACTTCACTTTAGTGGACAGTGTCAGGCAGCTGCTGCCAGGGCTAATAAAATAATGGGATGTATTAAAAGAGGTATAAGTGTTCATGAAAAAAATATAGTTCTACCTCTGTACAAGTCACTAGTGCGACCGCACTTAGAATACTATGTACAATTCTGGTCACCGATATATGTTAGGGCCAGGTGGACGGGCAGACCCAGGAGGTGGATCCACTGGACCGAACTCCTTGATGATGGTAAGGGGTCCGGTAGCTGGAGCACTACAAGTAGCAGAACAGTCCGTGCACAAATGGAGAAGTCCCTGGGACCACGGAGTCACTGACGGTAGTCCGGGTGACGGAGCTCAGGTTCGGAAGCCGAGATGATGTCAGGCGGAGTCCGGAACCTTTGGAGCGAGATGACGGGTCACCGCAGGGATCAGAGATGGTATGGACTGTCAGGATGGCAGATGGACAGCATTCGAGTTTCGGGATTCGGCAGGGCCAGATGGCGAGGCAGGATCGGCTCTAGAAGAGAGAGAGGTGAGTATCTCACAAGAACACCAGGAGACCTGACTCCTAGCTTGAGAAACACGAAGATCAGGCCCCGCCCACTTGGACATTGAACCCCTTTATACCCTGTACCTGTGTGCTTCATTTCCTGTTAATGGACGCTGGCCCTTTAAGAAAGGGTCAGTGACCGCAGGCGCGCCCTAATGCGCATGCGCGCGGCCCGGGTGCCAGAAGCAAGAGCAGGAAGCTGAGAGGAGGAAGC
Source organism: Anomaloglossus baeobatrachus (assembly GCF_048569485.1). NCBI lineage: Eukaryota > Metazoa > Chordata > Amphibia > Anura > Aromobatidae > Anomaloglossus > Anomaloglossus baeobatrachus. The sequence goes on along the minus strand of NC_134361.1, from coordinate 112,691,268 downwards.
AGCAGCGCAGGACTGGGGCTGAGAAGCCGACGGGCGCCGGGAGCGGGGACCAGGACGCCTGGGAAGCGCAGGCAATGGACGCTGGAGAGCGGGGAGCGGCGGAGACCGGACCGAAGCACCGGGGAGCGAGGCAGGGGAGCCGGGGAGCGTGACAGGTGAGCCGGAGAGCAGCGCAGGGGACCCGGCGAGCGTGACAGTACCCCCCCCACGCCCCCCTCCCCGCAACCGGGACAGGAAGGCTCGGATCAGAGGAGTACCCACATTCTCCCGGGGCTCCCAGGACCTATCCTCAGGACCATACCCTGCCCAGTCCACCAGGAAGAACTGTCGACCCCGTACGGTTTTCATGGCCACGATATCTCTTACCGCATAAATGTCATCATCGGCAATAGGAGGAGGGGCCGAACTGGCAGCAGCGGAGAAGGGACCAAGGACAACCGGCTTGAGCAAGGAGACGTGGAAGGAGTTGGGTATCCTCATCGTGGCCGGGAGCTGTAGCTTGTAGGAGACCTCATTGATCTTGTTGAGGACTTTAAACGGCCCGATGTAGCGAGGACCCAGCTTGTAGGATGGTATCTTCAATCGGACGTACTTGGAAGCAAGCCAGACTAGATCTCCAGGAGAGAAACATGGAGGGTCCAGTCGTCTCTTGTCTGCGTGTTTCTTCATCCGCAGGGAAGCACGCCCAAGGGACGCCTTGACAGAGTCCCAAATGGTTGCAAAGTCACGGGCTACAGCATCAGCAGCAGGGACGTCCGAAGAAGGGGACACAGGCAATGGGACGGAGGGCTGAAGTCCGTAAACGACATGGAAGGGAGAGCTGGAGGAGGACTCACTGATGTGGTGGTTATGGGAGAATTCAGCCCAAGGAAGAAGCGTGGACCAGTCGTCGTGATGGGCGTTGACATAGTGACGTAAGAAGGAGGTCAAGATTTGATTGACCCTTTCCACTTGGCCATTAGACTGAGGATGGTAGGCAGAAGAAAAGTCCAGAGTCACTCCCAGATGTTTGCAGAGAGCCCTCCAGAAGCGGGAGGTGAACTGAGTTCCTCTGTCGGACACGATGCGTGATGGAAAGCCATGCAAGCGGAAGATGTGATGTATATAGGCGTCTGCGAGTTCCTGAGCAGAGGGCAGTCCAGCCATAGGGACGAAATGAGCCATTTTGGAGAACCGATCCACCACGACCCATATGACAGTGTGTCCGGAGGACAATGGCAAGTCCGTAATGAAGTCCATCGCTATGTGTTGCCACGGAACTGAGGGTATAGGCAGAGGCAGAAGACGGCCATATGGCAGGTGTTTGGGCGTCTTGTTCCTGGCACAAGAGGAGCAGGCAGAGACAAAAGCAGCGACGTCCGTGCGAAGGGATGGCCACCAGTAGTGACGTACAATCGTACTCCATGTTCTCTTCTGACCAGCATGACCGGCTGTTTTCGAGGCATGGCCCCAGTGTAACACTTTTTGCCTGTCGGTCTCAGAGACATAGGTCTTCCCGGGCGGTATCTGGGCCAGGGTGACAGGGGCCACCGGAATGATTTTACTAGGACAGATGATGGGTTGGGATGTCTCCTCCTCCTGCTCCATGGGCATGAATGACCTGGACAAGGCATCAGCGCGTACATTCTTGTCCGCGGGACGGAAATGGAGCTGGAAATCGAACCTGGCAAAGAATAAGGACCACCTGGCTTGCCGTGGGTTCAGTCGCTGAGCGGACCGCAGGTATTCCAGGTTCTTGTGGTCCGTGTAAATGATAACGGGGTACACTGCTCCTTCCAGAAGGTAGCGCCATTCCTCCAGAGCTAGTTTGACTGCCAATAGCTCTCGGTCACCGATGGTGTAGTTGCGTTCAGGCGCTGAGAAGCTCTTGGAGAAGAAACCGCAAGTCACCATCTTCCCGGAGGAGGACTTCTGCATGAGCACTGCTCCGGCTCCCGAGGAGGAGGCATCCACCTCCAAGGTGAACTGTCGGTTTAACTCCGGACGGTGGAGTACAGGAGAGGAGGCAAATGCCCGCTTCAGTGAGCCAAACGCGGCGTCGGCCGCAGGTGACCAGTCCTTTGGATTAGCCTCCTTCTTGGTCAAGGCGGAGAGAGGAGCAGTCAGAGCAGAGAAGTGAGGGATGAACTGGCGGTAGTAGTTGGTGAATCCCAGGAAGCGTTGGATTGCCTTCAGTCCCGAAGGAGGAGGCCAGTTGAGAATGGAGGAGACCTTCTTTGGATCCATCTGCAGTCCGGTATCGGAGATGATGTAACCCAGGAAGGGGAGAGAAGACTGCTCAATGACACACTTCTCGTACTTGGCGTACAGATGATTCTCTCTCAGTCTTTGTAGAACCAGCTGTACGTTCTCTCTGTGGGTCTTGAGGTCCGGAGAGAAGACAAGGATATCGTCCAGATACACTACCACACAGACGTAGAGAAGGTCCCGGAAAACGACGTTCACCAGTTCTTGAAAGACGGCTGGTGCGTTACACAGGCCGAAGGGCATCACGCAGTATTCATAGTGCCCATCGCGAGTATTGAACGCGGTCTTCCATTCGTCCCCAGAGCGGATGCGGACCAGATTGTAGGCACCCCGAAGATCCAGCTTGGTGAACACACGAGCTCCTCTAAGCCGGTCAAACAATTCGGGGATGAGCGGCAGAGGGTACTTGTTTTTTACGGTGATTTGATTCAATCCCCGGTAGTCTATACATGGGCGTAAGTCGCCCTCTTTCTTCTTGACGAAGAAGAAGCCTGCTCCAGCAGGAGAGGAGGATCTCCGAATGAATCCCCTTGCCAGGCTCTCTGTGATGTAAGTAGACATGGCCCTTGTTTCGGCTGGAGACAATGGATATATCCGTCCTGGAGGTGGTGTTGTTCCTGGGAGCAGGTCGATGGCACAATCGTAAGGAGGATGTGGCGGAAGTACCTCAGATTCTTTTTTATCAAAGACGTCTGCGAAGGACCAATAGGCCGAGGGCAGTCCCGGTAGGTTCTCTGGAACCGGAGGTCGTCGGATGGGTTGTATGGTCTTCAGACACTTCTCATGGCACGAAGAGCCCCATCGGGTGATTTCACCAGTGCCCCAGCTGACTGATGGTTCGTGTGTCCGTAACCAGGGAAGTCCCAGCAGGATTTGATGGGACATGTGTGGGAGGACGTAGAGAGCAATGTTCTTGGTGTGCAGGGCACCGATACGCAGTTCGACCGGCCTGGTAATCCAGGAGATGGTGTCAGAGAGGGGTCTCCCATCCACAGAGGCAATCACTAGGGGCTTGTCGAGTGGAGTAACAGGCACCTGGTACTTGTCCACCGTGGCCTGCTGGATGAAATTGCCTGCTGCCCCGGAATCGAGGTACGCCTCAGCCGTGAACCGCGTCTCTCCCGTTGTCACTTGCACAGTCCACGTAACCGGGTCTGAGAGAGTCCCAGCACCTAGGGTGGCCTCTCCTACCAACCCTAGGCTTTGGAGTTTCCCGGCCTCTCTGGACAGGAGCGTAGCAGGTGTGTGCCCTCTCCGCAGTAGAAGCAGAGGCCCTTGGCGAGCCGCTCTGCTCGACGTTGTTCAGATTGCCGCACACGGTCGATCTGCATGGGCTCGTGGACGGAGGCACCAGATGCTGTTGACGGAAGTACGGCGGGCTTCTGCGGAGGAGAGGAATGCCGTACCGGACGTCTCTCACGGGACACCTCTTTGGATCGCTCCTGAAAGCGAATGTCCACTCGAGTCGCTAGGGTAATCAGGGCATCCAGGGTGGTCGGTACGTCACGACCCGCCAGCTCATCTTTGATTCGACCCGAGAGTCCTTCCCAGAAAGCAGCGGTTAGGGCCTCGTTGTTCCACCCGAGTTCCGAAGCCATGGTGCGGAAACGGATTGCGTATTGACCCACTGTCAGAGTCCCCTGACGTAACCGGAGAAGAGAGGAAGCAGACGCAGAAGCGCGTCCGGGCTCGTCAAAGGTGCCACGGAATGCCTGCAGGAACTCCTGGATGTTCGTGGTCACAGGATCCCCCTTCTCCCACAAGGGGTTCATCCACGCCAGTGCCTCACCCTCTAGATGGGACATGATGAAGGCGACCTTGGCTTGGTCGGAGGCAAACAAATGCGGCAGCTGCGTGAAATGGAGGGAGCATTGGTTTATGAATCCCCTGCAGGTCTTGGGGTCTCCGGCGTACCGGGGTGGTGAAGCCAAACGAAGTCTGGAAGCGTCCGAAGAAGTCGCCACGGGAGCTGGAGCCGTGGATTGTCTAGTGGAAGCCCGGGATGTTGCAGACGTAACTGACGCTTGTAGTGTGTTCAGGCGGGCGTCCACAGAAGACATGAATTGCAGCATGCGGGTCTGAGTCTCACGCTGACGTGTGAGTTCCTCCTGTACGGCTGCTAGTGCTTCAGCGGGATCCATGGCCTGATCTTACTGTTAGGGCCAGGTGGACGGGCAGACCCAGGAGGTGGATCCACTGGACCGAACTCCTTGATGATGGTAAGGGGTCCGGTAGCTGGAGCACTACAAGTAGCAGAACAGTCCGTGCACAAATTGAGAAGTCCCTGGGACCACGGAGTCACTGACGGTAGTCCGGGTGACGGAGCTCAGGTTCGGAAGCCGAGATGATGTCAGGCGGAGTCCGGAACCTTTGGAGCGAGATGACGGGTCACCGCAGGGATCAGAGATGGTATGGACTGTCAGGATGGCAGATGGACAGCGTTCGGGTTTCGGGATTCGGCAGGGCCGGATGGCGAGGCAGGATCGGCTCTAGAAGAGAGAGAGGTGAGTATCTCACAAGAACACCAGGAGACCTGACTCCTAGCTTGAGAAACACGAAGATCAGGCCCCGCCCACTTGAACATTGAACCCCTTTATACCCTGTACCTGTGTGCTTCATTTCCTGTTAATCGACGCTGGCCCTTTAAGAAAGGGTCAGTGACCGCGCGCGCGCCCTAATGCGCATGCGCGCGGCCCGGGTGCCAGAAGCCAGAGCAGGAAGCTGAGAGGAGGAAGCAGCAGCGCAGGACTGGGGCTGAGAAGCCGACGGGCGCCGGGAGCGGGGACCAGGACGCCTGGGAAGCGCAGGCAATGGACGCTGGAGAGCGGGGAGCGGCGGAGACCGGACCGAAGCACCGGGGAGCGAGGCAGGGGAGCCGGGGAGCGTGACAGGTGAGCCGGAGAGCAGCGCAGGGGACCCGGGGAGCGTGACAATATATAATAAAGGACATAGCTGAACTGGAGAGGGTGCAGAGAAGAGCGACCAAGATTATTAGAGGAATGGGTGGGCTGCAATACGAAGACAGGTTACTAAACTTGGGGTTATTTAGTTTGGAAAAACAAAGGCTTAGGGGGGATCTAATCACAATGTATAAATATATGAGGGGACAGTACAGAGACCTTTCCAAAGATCTTTTTACACCTAGGCCTGCGACTGGAACACGGGGGCATCCGCTACGTCTTGAGGAAAGAAGGTTTAATCATAATCACAGACGAGGATTCTTTACTGTACGAGCAGTGAGACTATGGAACTCTCTGCCGCATGATGTTGTAATGAGTGATTCACTACTAACATTTAAGCAGAGCCTGGACGCCTTTCTTGAAAAATGTAATATTACCAGTTATGTATATTAGATTTTATGACAGGGTATTGATCCAGGGAACTAGTCTGATTGCCGGATGTGGAGTCAGGAAGGAAATTTTTTGCCCATTGGAACTTGTTTGCCACATTGGGGTTTTTTTTGCCTTCCTCTGTATCAACATGTTTGGCTACGGGTTGAACTAGATGGACTTAGAGTCTCCCTTCAACCTTAAAAACTATGATACTATGATACACGCTACAATAAATCTTACGATGTGTTGGCGGGGTCACGTCGTAAGTGACGCACATCCGGCATCGTAAGTTATATTGTAACGTGCGACAGCTACGTGCGATTGCGATTGAACGTTAAAACGTTCATCGCACGCACGTCGTTCAATTCCTAAAAATTGAACGTGAGGTTCTCAATGTTCCCGAGGTAGCAGACATCGCAGTGTGTGACACCCCGGGAACGATGAACAGCAGCTTACCTGCGTCCCGTGGCTCCCGCCGGCAATGCGGAAGGAAGGAGGTGGGCGGGATGTTTACGTCCCGCTCATCTCCGCCCCTCCACTTCTATTGGCCGGCTGCCGCGTGACGTAGCTGTGACGTCGAACGTCCCTCCCACTCCAGGAAGTGGATGTTCGCCACCCACATCGAGGTCGTATGGAAGGGTAAGTACGTGTGACAGCAAATAATCATTTGTGCGACACGGTCAACAAATTGAACGTGTCGCACATATGATGGGGGCGTGTCAAATAGCATACGATATCGTATGCGAAATTGACACGTGTAAAGCAGGCTTTAGAGTTATAGGTGGCATGAGTCATGGATTCTCGTTTTGTTCGCCACTCCCTCCAATGTGTGGTACACTAGAAGGGTTATGGTCCGGAAGAAAGGATGTTAACATTGACAGCATCAGCAGTTAATGCCAATAGGTTGGTGAATTCCTTCCATGTGTCTCATCTGGACAAATCTCAATCTTTTCAAAGAACCAGAACTCAGAGAAAAAAAGATTTTTCTTTTATTTAAAGATTTATTTTAATTTCCATAATGTCCATATTATGACGTGTTTGACAATTGAATCTCATTACCATAATTAAACATTTCAAATTCTCATTTCATCGTCTTTATGTTAATACCATTTAGTATGTCTCTAAATTTAACATAAAAATGCAAGTTAAACAATTTGTCAACCTAAATAAAATGATTCACAATTTCTAAGTTAAGAACTGGCTCAGTGATATGAAACAAAGGGTGGTTATTAATGGAACACACTTGGACTGGGTCACAGTTAACAGTGGTGTACCACAGGGATCAGTATTGGGCCCTCTTCTTTTTAACATATTTAGTAATGACCTTGTAGGGGACATTGAGAGTAGAATTTCAATATTTGCAGATGATACTAAACTATGCAAGGTAATTCATACAGAGGAGGATAATTAATATTGCAGAGGGATTTGTGTAGGCTGGAGGCTTGGGCTGAGAAATGGCAATTGAAGTTTATTGTGGACAAATGTAAGGTAATGCACATTGGCAGAGGAAATAACTATGTAATCAATTATAAAACACTTGTAAAACTGTCACTGAAAAAGACTTGGGTGTATAGGTGGATGGAAAACTCTATTTTACTGACCAGTGTCAGGCAGCTGCTGCTAAAACTAATAAAATAATGGGATGCATTAAAAGAGGTATAGATCCTCATTAGAGGAACATAGTTTTCCCCCTCTTCAAGTCACTAGTGTGACTACACTTAGGGGCACTTTGCACACAACGACATCGCAGGTGCGATGTCGGAGGGGTCATGTCGAAAGTGACGCACTTCCGGCGTCGCACTCGACATCGTAGTGTGTAAATCCTAGATGATATGATTAACGAGCGCAAAATCGTCGTAATTGTATCATCGGTGTAGTGTCTGGGAATTCCATAATTACGCGACTGCGACAGGTACGATGTTGTTCCTCGTTCCTGCGGCAGCACACATCGCTGTGTGTGAAGCCGCAGGAGCGAGGAACTTCTCCTACCTGCGTCCTGCAGCTCACGCCGGCTATGCGGAAGGACAGAGGTGGGCGGGATGTTTACGTCCTCATCTCCGCCCCTCCGCTTCTATTGGCCGCCTGCCGTGTGACATCGCTATGACGCCGCACGACCCGCCCCCTTAAAAAGGAGGCGGGTCGCCGGCCAGATCGACCTCGCAAGGTGAATCCATGTGAAGCTGCCATAGCGATAATGTTCACTACGGCTGATATCACAAGATATCGCTGCTGCGACGGGGGCGGGGACTATCGTGCTCGGCATCGCAAGCATCGGCTTGCGATGTCGTTGTGTGCAAAGTGCCCATTAGAATACTGTGTACAATTTTGGTCGTTGGTGTATAAAGCCCGCTTTACACGCTTCAATATATCTCACAATCCGTCATTGGGGTCAAGTTGTAAGTGACGCACATCCGGCATCGTTTGTGAGGTATCTGCGTGTGACATTTACGTGCGATCAGGATTGAACGCAAAACCGTTGATCGCAAACACATCGTATCTTTGTCTAGAATTGAGCGTTTTGTTGCACGAACCTAGTCAATTGTAACGTGTGACATCCCTCATACGATTTTCGTGTCTGAGACACTGGAGCATCCTGGATTACGCCGGACATGGAGGGTTTTTTTGGGCTGATTAAAGTGGTTAACCAGGGTATATGTTTGTGTTTTTTATTTCTAATAAAGGATTTTTTCGTGTGTGTGTGTTTATTTACTGTAATTTACAGATTAATCATGGAAGGTGTCTCATAGACGCCTGACATGATTAATCTAGGATTTAGTGGCAGCTATGGGCTGCCAATAACTCCTTATTACCCCGATTTGCCAACGCACCAGGGCAAATCGGGAAGAGCCGGGTACAGTCCCAGAACTGTCGCATCTAATGTATGTGGCAATTCTGGGCGGCTGTTGGCTGATATTGTTAGGCTGGGGGGCTCCCCATAACGTGGAGCTCCCCATCCTGAGAATACCAGCCTTCAGCCGTATGGCTTTATCTGGCTGGTTTTAAAATTGGAGGGGACCACACGCCGTTTTTTTTAATTATTTAATTATTTATTTCACTACACAGTATAGACACGCCCACCGGCTGCTGTGATTGGGTGCAGTGTGACACCTTTCACTCAGCGTGGGGGCGTGTCTCACTGTAACCAATCATAGGCGCCGGTGGGCGGGGAAAGCAGGGAATACGAGATTGTTTAATGGGCGGCCGGCTTTTTCAAAACAGTAAAAGCCGCCGGAGCAGTGTGAACGCCGTGCAGCGCCGGGGATCGGGGATCAGTGAGTATATGAGAGAGGGCTGCTAAACTCAGGAGTTTAGCGGTCACCGGTGAGTCTTCACTGGTGAAAGCTAATCAGGACGCGACACAGACAGAGCCGCAGCATGACAATGAAGTCGGGTGAGGTTCACCCGAGTTCATTCTGACAGTGCGGCTCTTTCTGTGTCTGCTGTCATCTGCCATTCAGCTCTGCTACACGGCTGTCTGTGTCTGCTGTTAGCGGCCATGTAGCAGAGCTGAATGGCAGATGACATAGTAAAAACGCATCCCTACACATTACACAATTGTCAAGTCAATAAATAATAAAAAAAAAAAAAGGTGCCCAATGCATACGTCACAGAACACATGATCTAAAGGATCGCACATAAAATTGATCAATTAAGGCCGGTTTCACACATCCGGCTTTTCGCTTGTTTGCCGGATCCGGCGCTCTCCCATACAGTGACTACAGTACAGTGACAGCGCAACAAGCGCCGGTCACGTGCTGTCATGTGACCGGCGCATGTGACCCGGAAGTTACAACGCTGTCACTGTACTGTATTGTCTGTACGGGAGAGCGCCGGATCCGGCAAACAAGCGAAAAGCTGGATGTGTGAAACCGGCCTCAACATAGACTACTAACGCACGTGTGACAGCAAATGAACGACCTACGTGCAATCTCATAAGATCCCGTATGCAACCTGGGCGTGTCACATCGCAAATGCGATTGTACAACTAATTGCAACATGTAAAGCAGGCTTTAGAAGGACAAATCTGAACTAGAGCAAGTGCAGAGATGAGCAATCAAGGTTATTAAGGGAATGGGTGGAATGCAATACCAAGACAGGCTACTAAGTAAGAGCGCTCTCTAAAGATCTGTTTACACCTAGGTCTGCAACAGAGACAAGGGGGCTTCCACTATGGTTAGAGGAAAAGAGGTTTAATTATAATCACAGATGCAGATTCTTTACTGTAAGAGCATTGTGACTGTGGAACTCTCTGCCACATGATATAGTAATGGTTGATTCACTACTAAAATTTAAGAGAGGCCTGGATGCCTATATTGAAAACTATAATTATACTGGTTATGTGCACTAGATTATGTGATGGGCCGTTGATCCAGGGAACTAGTCTCTTTGCCGTATATGGAGTCAGGAAGGAATTATTTCCCTTAATGTGGCGCTTACTGTCTGCCCCATGTTTTTTTTTGCCTTCTTCTGGATCAACATATTAGGTTAGGTTTTTAGGTTGAAATCAATGGACCTAAGGGGTACTTTGCACACTACGACATCGCAAGCCAATGCTGCGATGTCGAGCGCGATAGTCCCCGCCCCCGTCGCAGCAGCGATATCTTGTGATTGCTGCCGTAGCGAACAGTATCACTACGGCAGCTTCACATGCACTTACCTGCCCTGCGACGTTGCCCCTAAGGGGGCGGGTCGTGCGGCGTCACAGCAATGTCCCACGGCAGGCGGCCAATAGAAGCGGAGGGGCGGAGATGAGCGGGACGTAAACATCCTGCCCACCTCCTTCCTTCCTCATTACAGCCGGGACGCAGGTAAGAAGATGTTACTCGCTCCTGCGGCTTCACACACAGCGATGTGTGCTGCCGCAGGAACGAGGAACAACATCGTACCGTCGCTGCTACAAAATTATGGAGATGTCGGACCCTACACTGATCATACGATAACGACGCTTTTGCGCTCTTTAATCATATGTAAAAGGATTCACATACTGCGATGTCGACAGCGACGCCGGATGTGCGTCACTTTCGATTTGACCCCACCGACATCGCAGCTGCGATGTCGCAACGTGCAAAGTACCCCTAAGTCTACCTTGAACCTTAAAGTGAACCAATAACCAGAATTTTTTTTATATAACCTAAAGCCAGTGCTATACTGGCACTATCAGGCTAATTCTGTACATTCCTATAGTGGTCAGCTCGGATGTATAGATTTTGAAATCCATGAAAGTAAAGTTTATAAAATCATCAGCTTCTTGAGTGACAGCAGCTGAGGATCTGGGGGTGGTCAGCACTGACTAGTAAATGTCTTTCCATGATGTCATAGCCATGTGACCCAGTCACGTGTGAATGCTGTATACCTCATTAGCTACAGACTGGTCACATGATTATGACATCTCGAAGGTCCTGGTAACTGAACTTTGACAGTCACTGTGCATGTGCATGGCATCACCTGGTACGGCGCACACTCTCCTGACAGAAGCGGTCGGCGCTCGTGTTCGGAGAGTGTCAGTCCATTCAGGGAGATGCCCATGCGAAACTGCACGTGTCCCACATAAGTGGAACTCCGGCTTCAGTGTCAGCCTGCATCACACGCTGTATAGTCGCTGCTGTACAGAGTGATGTAGCAGAGTTGACATTGCTCATTGCTCTCTCTGCTTCTGACACTGTATAGACTGTCTGTACAGAGTGATGTAGCAGCGTTGACATTACTCTCCCTGTGGACTACGTCAGACTAAAGATTTTTTTTATAATAAAGATGAAGTCTCTAAATGTTTTTTTTTGTTTTATGTCTAATAAAAAAAATGTCCTCTGTGTTGTGGTTTTCTATTACTGTTTACTGGAAATTCATGGTGGCCATGTCTAATTTGGCGTGACACCATGAATTTCAGGCTTAGTACCTTCTGAGAATACAAAGCTAGTATTAATCCCTTTATTACCCAGCGAGCCACCCGGCTCCAGAGCCCCTGGACGAGCCGGGTAAAGCACCTGGAAATGGCGCTAAGAAACAATGCGCTGTTTCCAGGGAAGGCTGCAGGCTGCCTAGAATCCCAGCCCTCAGCTGCCTGGCTTTATCTGACTGGCGATCAAAATACGGTGGGAGCCCACGCATTGTTTTTTTATTATTTTGTTAAATAAACAAAAATAATGGGCTTCCCTGTATTTTGATTGCCAGTCAAGGTAAATCAGGCAGATGTGGGTGGCAGCCCCTAGTTGTCTGCTTTATCTGCACTAAGAATCAAAAATACCGTGGAGCGCTACGTCATTTTTTAAAATTATCGTTATTTTTATAGTGTGTGTGTGTATATTATACAACTCTGGCCAAAATTAAGAGACCACTGCAAAATTTTCAGTTTTTCTGATTTTTTCTTTATAGGTATATTTTTGAGTAAAATGAAAATTGTTCTTTTATTCTATAAAGTAGTATTTTCAGAAAATAAATACAAAATGTATTGCTTGGAAATTCGGAGACGTACTCAGCAGTTAATAGAATAAAAGAACAATTTACATTTTACTCAAAAATATAAAGAGAAAAATCAGAAAAACGGAACATTTTGCAGTGGTCTCTTAATTTTTGCCAGACCTATATATATATATTGTAAGGATGCAATGTGGTAGATGGCCGGTATGTGTCACAGAGGGGGAAATCCTCTGTGATCTGAACCTGGAATGTTTCTCTGGGACTTGTAGTTCCATGAGGATTGTTGTACATATTCAGGGCTGGGTTCATGGGATGGTCAGAAGTGATGGGCGGGACTGACCATCCACATACCTGCCATACGTAGGTGTGTCTCAGGGGATTTAATGGAGCTGTCGTTTGTCACATGATCTCTGTGTGCTGGTGGGAGCCATCTTGGTTGGAGCACATGTGCAGGAGATCCTGTGCATACAGAGCTAGTGAGGGCTCTGAAATGTCAGGGAGCTGCAGAATCCACTGAGGCTTTGAGGAATTGGAACGTGTACAAGGGCCGGGATTTTGAGCCCAGTGTGAGAGTCCCCCTGGACTGGATGGAGGCAGACTGACAGCCTGCAAACCTACTGGCAGGTAACACCCCACAAAGGTGGACTTTACTGGCTGATGCCAGAGAATGAACTGTATGAACAATCAGCAGTTTAAACAGACAGTGAGACATTGTCCTGCGGGAGAGTGGCTGTGGCCCATTACACTGCGTGGTTTATGAGGATGTGAATAAATCACCGAGATTCTTTAAGTGACAAAGTGCTTGTGTGTGTCTTGATCCCGCTGCCAGACGTGTGCCCCAAGACGTTCAGGGCCCAGGTCGTCACATTATGGTGGAGAATGCGGGCATATGGCCTGGTTGCTAGGGGCAACACAGCCTGGTTGCTAGGGACAACGCAGCCTGGTTGCTAAGGGCAACGGCCTAGGACATATTCTTGTGGATACGGACTGCTGGCTGTGGATCGGCGGGTCCACGAAAAAAAAAATTTTTGAAGCGGTTTGCGGTGGATCGGCGGGTCCACGAAAACTGACGGCGCACTCAAGCAGCTTGCGGTGGATCGGCGGGTCCACGAAGTTCCGGGAAAGCTGAGCGACCATGAGTGGAGCCGCAAGCCTGGACGTTATGGAGGAGCTGTACCAGTTCCTTGTGTGTGGACAGCAGGAGCTGTCAGTGCGCAGAGATGTGGCAGCAGTGGACCAGTTTGTGAGTTCCCTTCTGGGGGAAAGGGCACAGGGTACCCAGGGAGATAAAGGGGAACGGTGTGAACTGGGATCTAAGGACACTGCAAGGAAGCCACAGAAAGCCCATAACGGGGTGGTTGCCCATAAGGGGGTGGTTGCCCATAAGGGGGTGGTTGCCCATAAGGGGGTGGAGTCCCATAAAGGGGTGGATGCCCAAAAGGGGGAGGAGTCCCAGAAAGCGGTGGTCCCCCAAAATGGTGCAGAGCATCCCAAATCCAAGGGTGAAGTGGCTCAGATGGACTGTAGCCAGGGACAACAGTGTTCATGCCACAAGTGTCCGGTTTGCGGTATAGACCACCCATCCGACGAGAAGCCACGTCTGTGTTCCGTGGAAGTGGATGGGGAATCTGTAACAGGGGTCGTAGACTCAAGGAGCTTGGTGACCCTGGTGAGGGCCACTTCTGATGTCAACTTGATTCCTGGAAGGAAGATCCACGTCGGCTGCACCCACAATAATGAGACAGAATACCCGGTATCCAGCGTGGTCATTAAGACAGCCAGGGACAGTGGTTCTCATGATGTTGGTGTAGTCTCAGATTTACTGCACCCAATTATTATAGGTTGGGACTCTAAATTATTTGTGCACTTGTGGAAGCAGGGGGACGTATCCGGTTGCTTGTGTAAGAGCCAGAACAGCCCAAAGGAAACCCTACCACATTGGGAGGTGAAACGGGGTCCTGGTTGTGGAGTTATGTGTGGTAAGGAGGAGATAGTACCTTCTAAAATTGACTGTCCTAAGTTAGCGGTGACCAAAGAAAATGGACGGACCCAACTTAGTGACATAAGGACTAAGGGAATAACCAATAGTGTGACCGTTAAAAACGGGGTAGCTCCAGAAAGGGAGGCAGATATCTGGTTAAGTGGGGACATGATAGTCCAGGACGCCAGGGGGAGTGACGATGACTCCAGAATGGACACTGACTCTTATAAAAGGACAAGAGAGTGCGGTGAGGTACAGACAATTGAGAAGGGTAAAACCTCCTCCAGACGCCGGAGACGTAATAAGCGCCAAAAGCTCGTGCAAGGTATACCGTCTGAGGGTGCAGAGAAAGTGAAGTACCTGGTCGAGGAAAACACGTTGCCAGTAGCAACTGCTAAGGTAGAGTCAGACAGCGATGTCCTACACAAGAAAGAGGTATCAGAAACTGAACTGACACATTGTAACGACAGACATCAGCAGGGTGAAATGTCAAAAAATGAGCCAACCAAAGCAGTAATGGTGGTGTCTCCTATAGATTCCAAGCAAGAAGCAGAAGGTCTGTCGGACGAGAGCACTGTAGGAGGTGAAATCCTAGAGGGTAATACAGGACAAGGAATCCTGGAGAAAGTTGGTGAAGTACAAATCCATAGAGGTCATGGTGAGCAGACCGGTAAATTACCCAGTGTTGGGGTGATGAAGGGTGAAAACGGGGCCAAAGGTCTAAGAGGAACAGAGTACCACGCTGAAGGGTGTGACACCCTTGCAAAAAAAAAGAGGACTGAAGGTGACACTGCAGAGACCCGCAAGGAAGTTGAAGGTAACGCAGTGAAGACCCAAGAGACAGCTGGTGCTGCAAAAGTGAAAAGAGTCTCTGATGAGGTGAAGTCTGGACCAGAGGTCTTATCAGGAACTGATAGCCTGAGTGACCTGCCTGGTAAGACCGAAATGGAAGAGTCATGCAGGAGATGGTTGATACATCCGGTGTGATGAGAGTAAGACTTAAGGTTTATCATAAAGCCAGGTTACCCTGTGAAGTTGGTATGGTTCCATGTGTCATGGCGGGAACAAAGGAGTGTGTTGAAAACGTACGAGTTCTCCTAGAATACCGCCTGGGATACCTGGAAGAACTAAAGCAAATGGATCTTGAAAGACAGAAGATTGCAGAGACACTTTGTCAAGTGAGTTTGAGGTCACGACCGCTTTCGGGCCAGGGCCCAGAGAAGAAGTGTGGTCCACCTGATGAACGTGTTGCCTTCACTGGCAAGGGAAGTAGGTCCTGTAGGGAAAGGAGCCTAGGTCATAGAAGACCTACGTATAAATCAGGCTATGGCACAGACTCTGAAGGGTCCAAGCCCTCTAAAACAAAATCTAAAAGAAAAGATGGAGGGAGTGACTGGTCCATAGCCAAAAGTGGTGGTGGGAAAAGGCGGAGATGGAAAGGTGACCTAAGACGTCATGAGAGAAGAGGCCATAGTAGATTGGCAAACAGAGAGTGTGCAGGGTCTAGTTGTGGGAGATCTCCTGTCGGCTCGGTTGTGAGGTACCTGGACAAGAGCCCCTCTAGTGGACTGGTTAGCGCAGAGTCAGGCCGCACGGTAGTTTTGACTGATGGGGTGTCTCACTACCACACTGACCGTTGGAGACAGTTATGGAACGATATGTCGGACCGGCGGACGTGTCTGAGAAGAGGGTTCACTGAGGAGGGTTTGTTGACAGTGGCAGATGGTCGGTCAGGAGCAGAAACTCAAAGTTTTCGTAGAGGGCCCATTCGACTGGTAGGGTATGGTTTCCCTAATGCCCTGTCTCGGGGTCACTGTAGGTTGTCGAGTGTTCCACCCTACAAGTTGGAACAGAGGGGGGGGATATGTAAGGATGCAATGTGGTAGATGGCCGGTATGTGTCACAGAGGGGGAAATCCTCTGTGATCTGAACCTGGAATGTTTCTCTGGGACTTGTAGTTCCATGAGGATTGTTGTACACATTCAGGGCTGGGTTCATGGGATGGTCAGAAGTGATGGGCGGGACTGACCATCCACATACCTGCCATACGTAGGTGTGTCTCAGGGGATTTAATGGAGCTGTCGTTTGTCACATGATCTCTGTGTGCTGGTGGGAGCCATCTTGGTTGGAGCACATGTGCAGGAGATCCTGTGCATACAGAGCTAGTGAGGGCTCTGAAATGTCAGGGAGCTGCAGAATCCACTGAGGCTTTGAGGAATTGGAACGTGTACAAGGGCCGGGATTTTGAGCCCAGTGTGAGAGTCTCCCTGGACTGGATGGAGGCAGACTGACAGCCTGCAAACCTACTGGCAGGTAACACCCCACAAAGGTGGACTTTACTGGCTGATGCCAGAGAATGAACTGTATGAACAATCAGCAGTTTAAACAGACAGTGAGACATTGTCCTGCGGGAAAGTGGCTGTGGCCCATTATACTGCGTGGTTTATGAGGATGTGAATAAATCACCGAGATTCTTTAAGTGACAAAGTGCTTGTCTGTGTCTTGATCCCGCTGCCAGACGTGTGCCCCAAGACGTTCAGGGCCCAGGTCGTCACTATATATATATATTATATATATACAATACAATACAATTATATATATATATACTAGAAGGTGGCCCGATTTCTAACTCATCGGGTATTCTAGAATTTACGTATTGTGTAGTTAATGTATGATTTTTGTTATATATATATAGATGTTGTTGTGTGTAGTTGCCAGTGTTTGTGTAGGGCGCTGTAAATGTTCTGGGTGTTGTCTGGGTGGGGGTGTGTGAGAGCGGTGTTTTATGTGTGTTGCGTTGTGTGTGTTGCGTTGTTTGTGGAGCGCTGTGTCTGTAGCGTGTGTGTGTGGTGCTGTGTGTGTTGCGCGGTTTGATGTTATTGGATGTTATTTCTATTTCTGGTGGTCCTGATGAAGGGGGCAGATGCTCCAGAAACGCGTCGACCTGAATGACAATAAAGTGACACTGATCTGAACATCTTCTGAAGTGATCTATTGGCGCGGCATTGAACACCTCTCTCTTGTGCTTTCTGTTATCCCCCCCATTCTGGGCACCCCCCATCGTGCTCCATCCCCCATGCTGCACTCCCCATCGTGCTCCATCCCCCATGCTACGCACCCCCCATCGTGTTTCATCCCCCCATTCTGGGCACCCCCATTGTGCTCCATCCCCCATGCTGCACCCCCCATCGTGCTCCATCCCCCATGCTGCGCACCCCCCATCGTGCTCCATCCCCCATGCTGCACACCCCCCATCATGTTTCATCCCCCCATTCTGGGTACCCCCCATCATGCTCCATCCCCCATGCTGCACCCCCCATCGTGCTCCATCCCCCATGCTGCGAACCCCTCAGAGAGAAGTATAATAGGAGGATTATAATAAGAGTATAATGGGAGGAGTAGTCCTGGGGAAAGAGGAGTATAATGGGAGGAGTTGCCCGGGGGGAGGTGTACAGGTGCCCAACGTGTGTGGGGGGCGTGGCCGAGGGGGCATAGTGTGAGGGGGCATGGCCTAGCGGGCAGTGTGAGGAGGCGTGGCCTATTGTGCATCGCGTGTGGGGGCGTGGCCTATTGTGCATCGCGTGTGGGGGCGTGGTCTAGCGGGCATCGCGTGAGGGGGGCGTGGTCTAGCGGGCATCGCGTGCGGGGGGCGTGGCCTAGCGGGCGCGTGTGGGGGCGTGGCCTAGCGGGCATCGCGAGCAGGGGGCGTGGCCTAGCGGGCATCGCTTGCGGGGCGTGGCCTAGTGGGCATCACATGCGGGGGCGTGGCCTAGCGGGCATCGTTTGCGGAGGGCGGGCCTGGCCAAATGGTTAATACATGCGGGGGGCGGGGCCAGGCCGAGCGGCCAATCCGTGTGGAGGGGCGGGGCCAGGCCGAGCCCAGCGGCCAATCCGACGGTTGTCACTGTAAGGACACAATTTTAGAGCAAGACAGACAGACAGACAGAATAAGGCAATTATATATATATATAGATATATAAAAAAATATTCACACCCAATATATAGTTATATAAAAATAATTAATTTAAAAAAAATGACGTAGCGCTCCACAGTATTTTTGATTCTCAGCACACATAAAGCAGATAGCTATTGGCTGCCACCCACATCTGCCTAGCTTTGCCTTGGATGGCAATCAACATACAGCAAAGCCTATTTTTTATTTTTTTTGGTTATTTAAAAAAAATAATTAAAAAAAAATGTGTGAGCTCCCGCTGCATTTTCTATTGCTAGCTAAGGGTAATCCAAGCAGCTACTGGCTGCTAACCCCCACTGCTTGGTGTTCCCTTCACTGGCAATGGAAAATCCAGGGAAGCCCTTTTTTAAAGTTTTTTGCAGAAAAGCTAAAAAAAAAATAAAAATGTGAGCTTAGCCATAATTTTGTATGCTAGCCAGGTAAAGCAGGCATGTACGGGCTGCCCCCAACTGCCTATTTGTACCTGACTGGGAACCAAAAATATAGGGAAGACCTTTTTTTAATTATTTCATGAATTTCATGAAATAATAAAAAAAAAACAAAACACAACGTTAGTTCCACCCAATTTTTGTGTCGAGCCAGGTACAACTGAGCAGCTGGGGATTGGAATCCGCAACACAGGGTGGCACAAGCTTTCAGCCCCACCCCCCCGCTGCGAATTGCAGTCCGCAATCGCTCCAGCGGCCCTGGTGCCGGGTGGTATGCTGGGTAATAGGGGGTTAATACCAGCTTTGTTTTACCAGCTGGTATTAAGCCCGAGATTCTAAATGTCAGGCCAAGTTTGACCTGGCCATTAAGAATCTCCAATAAAGGTTTAAAAAAAAAGACACCACACAGAGAAAAAAATACTTTATTAGAAATAAATACACAGACACACACTTAGGGACTCCATCTTTCTTTATTACTCCCTCTCACCCCTCCACGATCTTGGTCTTCTGTCTTCTTCAACCGATGCAGCTCTGCTATATCAGAATGCAAGGGGGAGAACACTTCTGCTCCCCGTGCAGTCTAATCACTCAATGAGTGAACAAAGGCTGCGGGTTGGTAAGTGGTGACGTCACCGCTGCCACCATTGCCATAGTTAACTAACGAGTGGGTTACTATAGCAACGGTGATCTCCGATCACCTGATTTCTGGCGCCGTTATTCACCGGATGCATTACAGTGTGTAGCAGCTAATACCTGCATGTGGGCTGACTCTGTAAAGAGCGCCAAGATGCAGGGAGGGGGAGCAGAGCATCTTGCTGGTACATGGCGCTCGCCAAGTATACTGAGAGTACTGAGATACTCGGGCGAGCAGCTTGTATCGGCGAGATGCACTGACAGGACCTGGAATGACGTCATAGCCATGTGACCAGTCTGTAGCCAATGAGATAATACAACATTCACACGTGACTGGTCACAGGCCATGACGTCACGGAAGGTCCTTTGGTTACCGGGCGGCACAGCAATGATCGTACGCAGAAGCAGAAGCGTAGGGAGACAGTCTGCAGGACGCGTCGTGGGACCTGTAAGTATAATTACAATGTTTATTATTAACTGTATTCTTTATTTACAGCCCCCTGCCCCATCCCATAACTGTAAAGTCCAAGATCGGGGATCGGACGCAAGATCGTATTATCTCGATCTTTACAAAATGATCGGGTGAGTCTCCCCGATCCCAACCATCCAGGGATCGGCCATCACTACGTATGAATCCCCCCAGATCTGACACCCCCAGCACCAGAATAGACACACCCAGCCCTAGAGCCGACACCCCCAGCACCGTAGCCGACACCCCAAACACCAGAGCCGCCACCCCTAGCACAATAGTCGACACCCCCAGCACTGGACTCGACACCCCCAGCACTGGACTCGACACCCCCAGCCCTGGAGCCGACAGCCCCAGCCCCGGAGCCTGTGCTCTTCTAGCTGTTTTCTCTTACTCCTGTGTGTTTGCTTCGCACTGCTGCAGGCACACGGGAAGTCAGGACATTGCGGGGAAGACACAGTGCAGTGCACTCACCACTTGTTTCCTCTCCTGCAGGTGCACAGCACTTGGCCAGTAATATGCAGAGATAGAAGCATCGGCCGATGCCTCTATTAGCTTACCGATCACAAGCTCTCCTGCCTGGCAGAGCAGAGCTGCTGGGTCCTAGCTGCACCCAGTTTAGCTCTGCCAATGTCTTCTCCCTGTACCTGCAGCTCCAAGGGAGACTCTGGTACATGGCCAAGGAGAAAATATGGAACACAACAAAACGACCCTTGATACACCGTATGTGTCATGAACGTTTGTGCCTTCCTGACCTTTGACACACCGTATGCGTCATGGCAGGTTTCCGTTCCTGCAGCGCTGGTGACAGAGTTCACTGAAATGTCACCAGCACAGCAGGTACGTGAGGACTTGTAGTTGACCCCAAGGGGGGTGGCTATGCTCACCCGTGGCTACGATCGCACTGATTGGCTGTTGAAAATGAAAGTGAACATGCCAATCAGCGCGATTGTAATATTTCACCAATGAAACTTGGTGAAATATTATAATCCAGCTATGGCCGATGATGCAATATCATCGGCCATTGGCTGGAGCAGGGTGACCTCTGTGTCACCCCCTGATCCGATTGGAGCTAGCGTCCATGTAATGCTATCCCTTCATTCAGATGTGGAGGGGTGGGGTGACCAGTGGGTGCCCTCCCTCTTCAGCCTCATCCTGCAGTTGGAAGGTGAAGAGCGAGGTCCCCTGCCACCGCCGCGATCTCCTGCCGCCGCCACCAGGTAATATTTGCTCCCCTCTGCTGTCCTCTGCTCCCCCGCCATCCGATTACACCCCCACACCGACCACAGCACCCTTCCCTCTGCTGTGATCACTCACCGCTGGTGTTTCTGCCAGCTGGCTGGTGTAATGCCTTTTGCTGCTTCCGGTGATCATGTGGTGCCCCTGACCTGGTCAGGCATCACTGAGTACTGCAACCATGCTGGGGGCAGTACAAAACAGGTAATCCAGAAGGCTTACCGGGGTGTGGACACACAGGCGCATAGTAACTAGGTCTCCCACATTGACCTGACCTTTGAAGGGACCCCTGGGGAATGCAGGAGGGGGCGTGGCCTCCATCTCCACTCAAGGGGTGTGGTAGAGAGGCTGGTTGCTAAGTTGCGGAGGCAGGCACAGACGGGAGGGAGTAGTGAGCCAGTCAGTCAGTGCAGCTCAGGGAGAGAGAGAGCAGTCGCAAGGAGGAAACCTGGAGGCTGTCACTAGTCAGACACCGCAGGTGCAGTGGTTGCTGGCGGGGAAGAACGGTCACTTAGTAGTGCCGCCTGAAAACCACCCGAGGCCGGAGCACAAATGGGTGGCTGAGTACGGGGACTGCCAGGTGAACCAGGCCCGCACGGGGTTACATGTCACCAGAGCAGGGGCCCATTCAGTTGGCCTGCTCAACCTGCAGGTGAGGGCACTTCATGTCCTTTGCCAACCAAAACACAGAGTCCGCAGCCGCGTAGCAACAAGAGGGCCCATAGGTGATGAGAGGCAAGCAGCCGAAGTTACCTGGTCCAGGCTACAAGCAAACGGGCCATAAAGTGCAGAACAGGCAGAAACAACTTCCCTGGGTGATCCCGTAGGACTTCAAGTCTGGGTCACCACAAAAACAAGAGGGCTAGGAAGGCGAGTCAGTAGCCACCCCCTAAGTCAGCCTGAAGGAGCCTGGTTCCCCACTTGGAGCATCACAGCATCGCCTGGGTTAACTCACCCCTGCCATCTGAAGTGAGTAAAAACCCTGAAAGACATTACTGCTTCACGTGTGAGTTCTTTTGCGACCTGTGGTACTACACACCTACACTGGGCCCTGGGGCCAGCCTCACTCTCAGGAGGCCACCACATCTAACTGCACTCAACATCAGCCCCAGGCATCCCCTGAACTGCAGTGGCGGTCGCCCTGACTGCAACTACTGAGAGTGGCGTCACGAATCCGCCATTGAAGTTAATGTACCTGTGACCAGAAGGATCCAGGACGTGCAGTCCCTGAAGACCCTGAGATGACCTGAAGGTAACGGAGCCACGGGGCGGCACAACTCTAGCGTCACGAACAGGATAAGGACTAGACCTGTTAAGACAGGTGACCATGTGCCTTGGCGGTCCGTTTAAAAAGTTTGAAGCGCCGCCATATTACCACCATGAAAAGTGCGCCAAGAAACAACAGCAGCCCGCGCTAGAAGAAGTAACCGCCCACAAAGAGGTGTGGCTACCCAGAGAACCCCTGCAGTGTCCTGACCTCGCAAGCGATGGAGGCGGGTCTGTCCAGAGACGACGGGAAGAAGAAGTCACGAGTCTGCTACAGGAAGTGAAGCTGGAAGGTTGCAGAGAAGACGCAGAGAGGATGGCATCTACACACAGCGACCCAAAGCCAGGTTCCGCTGCCTGGTGGGACTGGGCGCTTGCCCGGTTCTGCGACCAGCTGGAGGCCCGGGTTGTGCAGCAGATCAGAGAGGGATGCACGGAGCTTCGGAAGATGGCTGGAGCAGTTCGGGCCTACGAAAAGTGGACCTCGCGACAAGTGTCACTCCGGGCGGCAACCACTCAGACCCCGATGATGCTACCTATGGGTGAGTCCTGTGTTGCCCCTGCCCGCTCGAGTGCACCAACCCCGCCGGCGCTGCCACAGCCGGAGGCCGCACCGATGCCCGCGGCGCGCCATGCTGCCACGCCCGCTGTGATCCCTGCTGCAATCCCGGAGGCGACGCCCATGAAGATCCCTGCTGCGATCCCGGAGGCGATGTCCGTGGAGATCCCTGCTGTGAAGCCTGCGGTTCCCGCTGAGATGCCCAGTGCAGCCACACTACGTCCGGCCAGACCAGACCAGGCCGCAGAAGCGTCCCGTCCGGCCAGACCAGACCAGGCCGCAACAGCACCCCGCCCGGCCAGACCAGACCAGGCCGCCATGCCGCCTGTTCCAGCCTGCGAAGCAGCGATAGTTCTCGCACCCCTGCCACCGCCCAAGGAATCAGGTTCTGTGTCCCTGCCGGGAGAAGACCTAGTTTTTCTGAGGCTTAAAGAGGAGCTGAGTGCCCGATACCCCAAGGACCTGGTGGACCGGTACATTGTCCCCAGGCAGTTACCCGGACATGGAGTGGTCCCAGCAGCTACCTTGGCTAAGATGAGCCCACCACCCTGGCCCTCCGATGAACGGCCGTCCCCAGCGCTGCTGCCGGAGGAGTGCTCAAGAGAACTAAGGGGGAGGAGAGGCCTGGAGGCTGAGGAGTCGACCCCAGAACCGTCAGAGGAGGACGCAGCACCTTGCAGAGTTGAGGGAGGTCCGGAGGCCGAGATGCTGCCTTAC
Organism: Anomaloglossus baeobatrachus; assembly: GCF_048569485.1. Classification (NCBI taxonomy): domain Eukaryota; kingdom Metazoa; phylum Chordata; class Amphibia; order Anura; family Aromobatidae; genus Anomaloglossus; species Anomaloglossus baeobatrachus. The sequence goes on along the minus strand of NC_134361.1, from coordinate 112,668,013 downwards.
TCCCGCTGGGATGAAGAGAGCCCGATACCCTCTGCTGATGAAGAGCTGTCCGTCTTAATCCCGAGCATGTACGTTACCTGGGAGCCCGCAGGCAGCGAGGTGGCAGTAAAACAGAATCCAGCCAGCAGAGTACGGCGCCGCATCAGAGCGAAACTACCCTCTGCACAGCAGTCCCCGGACCGGCAGAAGAAGGAAGAAGTGACAGTTCGGAACTTGGAGGAGAAGTAGACGCTCAGGAAAGCCCGGCACCAGGTTAGAGGTCCTCTCTACCGGGGAGTGGTTGAGGAGTTTAGCCTAAAATCTGGTTACGGCTTAATTGTAGCGCCCGGTGTCAAAGAAGGCATTTTTGTGAGTCGACGAGATGTCAGATCCCACGTGCCCAGATTACACCCTGGCCGAGACTTACACATGGGAGACCTGGTAGAGTTTACCAAGCACCAAGGTGAACGCGGATGGTACGCATTAGATGTAACACCATACCCTAGGAATCCTTATTGCAACCCTACAGTCTCTACCCAACCCCCATAGCCAACACCAAAAGAAACAGAAACAGATAAAGAAAAACAAGAAGACAAAGACAAAGAACACTATGAAGACACAGCAAGTACTACAGAAGAAGATACAGAGACCGTCCGGTGCCAAAGCCCTACAGGCCAAAGCCCTGGTAAAGAGAGAAGAGAGTCCATGTAAGCTAAATACAGAAAGTTGACCAGTTTTGAAGTTTTGCAACGTTGAAGAAAAGTTTAAGAAATGTGCCCACATAAACTGATGTGAGAACCCTGTTTACAAAGTCTGCTTTTGCACCTGGTTTGTGCACTTCTACTAAGGACAATAGGCTATGAACTAGCTATAGCCACAAACTCTCGCAGTGTTGATAGTTACCTTAAGCGGTACCACCACCAGAGCACGCCTGTTTAGGGGCTTGGCTCATCTGTGACCAGAGAGCATGCCTGTTTATGGGGCCTGGCTCTCCACCACAAAGAGGGTACCATGCCTGGACTGACTGTGGATGCCGCCTCTACATTCCTGCCAGAAGCGGCCGAAGGCGCGGCTCCACAAGGGAGGCATACCCCGTTAACCACCAGACCAAGGAAGCCGCCTCTACATCCTGCCAGAAGAGGCCCAAGATGCGGCTCGACGGGAGAGTGGTTTACCTTTAACCACCAGCACCGGGAGAGGAAGATTGGAGGAACGGTCTGGGGAAACAGACGGCCCAGACCTGGTTGCTAAAAGGACCGGTGACCTGCCTCCTGAGAGGGTTTTGGGTGGGTAATGGACTTGTGGGTGGAGAGTGTTGGAAAGTGTTACCTGGTGTGGTTTTACAGTGTTTTTATGACGTTTTACTGTTTTATGCATTTAAAATGTTAGTTATCAACAGCACGTCCTCGGGCTGTAAAGACAAAGGGGGAATGTGGTGCCCTTAACCTGGTCAGGCACCACTGAGTACTACACTAATGCTGGGGGAAGTACATAACAGGTAATCCAGAAGGCTGACCGGGGTGTGGACACACAGGTGCATAGTAACCAGGTCTCCCACATTGACCCTTGAAGGGACCCCTGGGGAATCCAGGAGGGGGCATGGCCTCCATCTCCACTCAAGGCTTGTGGTAGAGAGGCTGGTTGCTAAGTTGTGAAGGCAGGCACAGAGGGGAGGGAGTAGTAAGCCATTCAGTCAGTGAAGCTCAGGGAGAGAGAGCAATCGCAAGGAAGATACCTGGAGGCTGTCACTAGTCAGACACCGCGGGTGCAGTGGTTGCTGGCAGGGGAGAATGGTCACTTAGTAGTGCCGCCCGAAAACCACCCGAGGCCGGAGCGCAAAGGAGTGGCTGAGTACGGGGACTGCCAGGTGAACCAGGCCCGCACGGGGTTACATGTCACTAGAGCAGAGACCCATTCAGTTGGGTCAACCTGCAGGTGAGAGCACTTCATGCCCTTTGCCAACCAAAACACAGAGTCCGCAGCCACGTAGAAACGAGAGGGCCCATAGGTGATGAGAGGCAAGCAGACGCAGTTACCTGTCCAGGCTACAAGCAAACGGGCCGAAAAGGGGAGAACAGGAAGAAGCAACTTCCCTGGGTGACCCCGTAGGACTTCAAGTCTGGGTCACCACAAAAACAAGAGGGCTAGGAAGGCGAGTCAGTAGCCACCCCCTAAGTCAGCCTGAAGGAGCCTGGTTCGCCACTTGGAGCATCACAGCATCGCCTGCCATCTGAAGTGAGTAAAAACCCTGAAAGACATTACTGCTTCACATGTGAGTTCTTCTGCGACCTGTGGTACTACACACCTACACTGGGCCCTGGGGCCAGCCTCACTCTCAGGAGGCCACCACATCTAACTGCACTCAACATCAGCCCCAGGCGTCCCCTGAACTGCAGTGGCTGTCGCCCTGACCACAACTACCGAGAGTTGTGTCACGAATCCCCCATTGAAGTTAACCTATCTGTGACCAGAAGGATCCAGGACGTGCAGTCCCTGAAGACCCTGAGACGACCTGAGGTTAACGGGGCCACGGGGCGGCACAATCACTCCCCCTGCCCTGTGATCACTGCCCCTGCCCTGTGATCACTGCCCTTGTCCTGTGATCACTGCCCCTGCCCTGTGATCACTGCCCCTGCCCTGTGATCACTGCCCCTGCCCTGTGATCACTCCCCCTGCCCTGTGATCACTCCCCCTGCCCTGTGATCACTTCCCCTGCCCTGTGATCACTCCCCCTGCCCTGTGATCACCCCTCCTGTCCTGTGATCACTCCCCTTGCTCTGTGATCACCCCTCCTGCCCTGTGATCACCTCTCCTGCCCTGTGATCACTCCCACTGCCCTGAGATCACTCCCCCTGCTCTATAATCACCCCTCCTGTCCTGTGATCACCCCTCCTGCCCTGTGATCACATCTCATGCCCTGTAATCACCCCTCCTGCCCTGAGATCACCCCTCCTGCCCTGTGATCACTCCCCCCCTGATAGTGAGGGAGAGGACCCCACTTTTCTCTATTCCTCCCACTCTTCCTCCTCCAGCGACACAGACTCACCATCACGAAGACGTCGCAGGACAAGAGATCATCCGGAGCCGGAGGCCGGGGGAGAAGAGCTGGAGGCCGGGGGAGAAGAGCTGGAGGCCGGGGGAGAAGAGCTGGAGGCCGGGGGAGAAGAGCCGGAATCCGGGGGAGAAGAGCCGGAGGCAGAGGTAGAAGAGTAGGAGGCCGGAGGAGAAGAGCCAGAAGCCATGGAGGAAGACCCACAGCCAAGTGTGAGTAACCCCTAACCTAGTGCTAATCACGCCCAACCTAGCACTAGTGCCCCATCTGGACCCCCGTCCCTGAAAATTTTGCTCGACGGATTCCTGATTTCGTTCCCTAATCAGGAATCCAGTTCGAGACTGCCAACCTCAGAGAAATAGATTTTTTCAAAGTCTATTTCTCTGAATCAATTGTCAGTCTTACGGTGGAGCAAACTAACCTGTGTGCCCAGCAATTTTTGTCCGAAAACCCAAATTTATCATATTCTACTTGGAGTCCCATTGACTCAGTAGAAATGATGAAATATTGGGGATTGGTCCTTCACATGGGGATTGTGAAGAAACCAGAAATTCGCCAATACTGGAGTACAGATATGTTATATCAAACTCCAATATTTGGCATGGTCATGAACCGCAAACGGTTTGAGGCCGTTCATAGGTGTCTTCATTTTAGGGACAATGCGGACAGCCTTCCCCACGATGACCCGAATTTTTATAGACTGTTCAAAATTAGGCCGGTCAGCGAACACTTCAGCAACAAGTTTGCTGAAGTGTACATTCCCGAAAGGGAAATTTGTGTGGATGAATCCCTCATCCACTTCAAAGGGAGGCTTCAATTCCGTTAGTACCTGCCCAGTAAGATGGCCATGTACGGGATAAAACTCTATAAGCTGTGAGAGTACCTCAGGGTAGACTTACATCTTTAGAGTTTACCAAGGGAAGTGTGACGCCTCTGACCTTATCAGGGTGTCACAGGGAACTGCACTCCTTTCTCTTATGGGGCAGAACTCACCCTCCATGGTTCTGGGATCCTAACTATTGGTATTGCATCAGCATTCAAATCCTAGTCACATCTCACACCACACCCTGTCAGGCACACCAGTGGGTGGTCTGGCTGGAAAAGGGCCACCCGCCTAGGGGTCAGGCAGACTGGTGAAAGGGACGTATTTAGTTGAGTAGTAGCCCTCAGAGAGTGAGGAGCTGAGGGAGTTGTAGCTTCCTGGGACACTTTGGTTAGGTCGCAGACGGTGGTCTGGGACCGGAGGAGTCGAAGACCCGGTCACAGGGTATTGGAGAAGGGTGCCCAGACTTAGTTTTGGAGAACAGTCGGCACCGAAAAAACCTAGTAACCGGACCGGTATCGAGCACGGCAGGGTACTGGACTCTAGATCAGGGAGTAGCTTCACGCAACCTGATAATTAACCTGTGAAGAATAGTCTCTTTATGAAGTTTCCCCAAGAGCTCAGAGATCGAAGGCACCAACACAACGAAGGGGATAGGGCTTTCCAGCTTATGCGGCCCACTGAAATCCCAAGTGTCAGCCATCGAGAGCACAGCTCCTCTATTAAAGTATAGGGAGCGGGACTCCGACAGCTTCAGGCTGAGGGGTCACTCAGAAACGTCTAAACACGAGTGCATGGAGGCAGACTCCAGACCGCCAGCAATACCAAGGGGGATGGATAACCAAACGAGCTCCCCAGAGTGGCAGCGGCACCCAGAGACTTGGTTTACTCCTGTGTCAGAGTCTACTTAATGGTCTCATCAACATCCACACGGCCAGAGTGAGTACGCTGCTTTCCCCCCTGCATCCAGCCTGCCGAATAGCCTGCACCACGCTTCCCTACACCTCCACCATCCAGAGTCCTGGGGCTTCCCCTACCCGTGGAGGGAACGTCATCTGGCTGCCCCACTCCATCTCCCCTGGGTACTCCCATCGGCAGCGGCGATACTTCCCTTACCGCGAACCACGGGTGGCGTCACGCACACATAACCCCCCCTTTAATTTCGAGTGGCCGCAATCCCCCGGGTCCGGAGACCCTCGAGCCACAGCAACCTCGGATACGAGCAGTCCGACTGCTGCAGGGGCGGTACACCTCGAAAACTTTGGTGTCACGAACAGGATTCGGACTGGGCCCACTAACCTGGCTGACGTGTGCATTAAAAAATCCAAGTTGCGGTGTCAAAATTCGGTTACCACCATTTTACGGCATTTTTGGCACCTAAGCGCCATCTTCCCGACCAAAAGAGCACGAAGCTGAAGCTCCGCCCCTCGTTCAGAGAGCGCAGACGGAAGCTGGAGAGCTGACTGCCGAAAACCAAGGGGGCGTAACATCTAACAAGTAACAAGGATCTAACAGCGGAAGTGGAGCAGGGACGCCAGGACTCTGCCCAAAAAGTTCCTGGAACTGGCAGAGGCAAGATGGCGGCAACAAGGGACTGGTCACCGGAGCGTGCTGCTTCTGGGACCACGACCTGGATCAAAGAAGAGGCCGAGCAGCTCTGCAGGAGGATGCGGATGCAGTTTCTCTACATACTGAAGCACTGGAGATAGGAAATGAGGAGCCTGGCTGTGGCGGTGCAGGCCCGTGAGATGGAGGCCCCGCTTGTGGAGCGGGTAAGCAGCTGCCCAGTCCCAGTTGACCCGGCCGTGGGATCCAGATTGCCACTGTCACCTTCGCCATTGGTGGATGCCGAGCCACTTCCCCCAACACCGGCAGCAGAACCTCCAGCCCCAGTAAAAAGCGAGCAGGCCGTAACGCCTCCGGCCTCACCACCGGCCAGACCAGACCAGGCCGCAACGTTTCCAGTCCCATCATCGCCCGACCAGACCCAGCCGCATCACTGGGCTCGTATCTCAGTACGGAGCCCCCAGACTCTGCTATGCCGGCTGCGAAACAGCCACTTCCTTTACCTACCACAGCGGAGGCGGAACCTGTTGAGATGCCGGTTCCACCGCCACGTGGCCTTCTGATAGCCGCCGGGGCCGCCGGAGTCTACCTACAGCCAGTTCCCATAGAGGAGGCAGAGCCTGATGCCAGCGCTCCCTATTGGGAAAGACAGCAGCAACAGCTGCACACCGAGATGGCCACTAGAGAGCGACGCCGACAGGAGATCGCCGCCCGCAGCAACAGGGAGAAGGAGAACCTGAGGAACGCCACCTACCAGGTCAGAGGTCCATGGTACCGTAGCCAAGTGGCCCGCTTTGACCCCATTAAGGGCTGGGGGTTTATTGACGAGCTGGGCCTTGCCACTGGGGTGTTTGTTTCCAGAAGGGATGTAGCCGAGCACCTCCCTAGGGGACACCCCGACAGAAATCTAGAACTGGATGGCCTGGTTTCCTATACCCGGCACTGCGGGGAGCGGGGCTGGTATGCCCTAGAGGTCAAAAAGCACGTGATAATGGGCGACAGGGTCATGCCAGCTCCTGCCACTGCCCCCGACTACTATAGAGAGTAATGTTAGCGGAACCCGGCTACTCTAATGTTTATAGTTATGTTATATGTTAATGGGAACTGTTGAAAAATGCTGATTCATTGCCAACTACTTGAATACCTCACCTGATTTTTGGAGTTTACAATGTTTGCACCCGGTGCATGGACCCTGTTTTATTCATTAGTATTAAGCATGGACCATGGCTGCAGAACTGGAAGCAGCCAGCACGAACTTGTGCTTATTGTATATATTTGCGTCTCGTGCGCCTACCAGAGTCGTCTTTTACACCTCCAGGACTTCAACGCTGTCACCAGGGACTGCCAAGGTGCCTGGAAAAGGGGTGTCCACCAGGATTAGAGTTGGCATCAAGGATACAGGTTGTTTGGGTGGCGCGTTGAAGGGAGAAGGACAATGGGAATGGACTGTCGCAGGAAGGGGCTGCAACAGAGTAGGCTGAGCCACCAACTACCGCTATAACCGGTAGCGTTCCCCGTTGTTTTAGTAAGTGAACTCTAAAGCCAGCTTTACACCTTACAATTAGGTGTGCGATCTCGTATGCGATGTGACACGCCCAGGTTGCATATGCGATTTAATGAGATCGCACATAGGTCGTTCATTTGCTGTCACACGCGCTTTAGTAGTCTACGTTAAATTGATCAATTTTGTGTGCGATCCTTTAGATCATGTGTTCTGTGACGTATGCATTGGGCAACCTTTTTTTTTTTTTTTTTATTTATTGACTTGCCAAGCGTGCGTAATGTGTAGGGAGGCGTTTTTACTATGTCATATGCCATTCAGCTCTGCTACATGGCCGTTGACAGCAGACACAGACAGCCATGTAGCAGAGCTGAATGGCAGATAACAGCAGACACAGAAAGTGCCGCACGATCAGAATGAACTCGGGTTAACTTCACCCGACTTCATTGTCATGCTGCGGCTCTGTCTGTGTCGCGTCCTGATTAGCGGTCACCTGTGAAGGGCTCACCGGTGACCGCTAATCCCCTGAGTGACTGAAGTTAGCAGCCCTCTGAAGTTAGCTGCGCTCTGAAGCGGACCTTTTTTAAGCTGCGGTGCAGAGCACACACCTGCGCACATAGCCTCAGACATCAAAATCGTATGAGGGATGTCACACGTTTCAATTGACTAGGTTCGTACAACAAAACGTCCAATGTATGAGGAATAAACGACGTGTATGCGATCACCGTATTTGCGTTCAATCTTGATCGAAGATTGTGTCTGTTTCTTTAAGTATATTTACTTATATGTAATATTATGCTATATGTTATAAGTAAAGCATTTTTCAGTTGTTGTGTTCTAGCACCATCTACTGGTGAAAACTGTAAGAATCTGAAGTGTTCATTGGGTGTTATCCTATTGGCTAGTTCTTTGTCACATGGCTCAATAGGTTGAGCTATTCTCCAGCCTCTGTCTAGAAACAACTGGAATGAGCTGGTTCTGGCTGAGTCTCCTCTGAGGGAAGACATTATGTGGAGAATCTCTTCACCACAAGACTCCTCCTAGGCCCGAGGCCTAGAATTTCATCATTTCCTGATTTTTACAGCCAATATGCTGAAGGCTTCCTATCCTGACATTGTGCATCTCTTCAGACAGTAGGGCATACTGACTATATACCAGACCCTACTGCACGCAGATTGGGGAAGTTTGAGGGTCTCCCGCCCCACTGCAATATTAGTGGCTTTCATGCCATTGTCCATGCACCAGTTGTCCGCTCCCAGTAGCACGCTGGGCAACTGTCTTCATTTGCTTACAAGTACTGCACGTGTCTGAACTAGCACTGAAATTAACCCCAGGACTCCAGGTCTGTACAATCTTATCATATCTACCCTCTAAACTCAAGAGACTCTGAACCTAAAGCATACCAGTATTAATTCTGAAACAAATCGTGCACTTAAAGCTCCAGTACCCTAATTGCACTTCAGCATTCAACTCCAAGCTGTATTTGCCGTGGCCTACCCACGAGAGACTGTGAAACATATATTCCGTATTGATTTGCTTTGTTCCTGCTATATTAAAGCAACTGTTATCCCCAAGACTGTGTCTGTGGACTGTCCATCAGCTGTGGATACTGTGTGGGGGTGGATAGCAGGGAACATCTGGGCCCTTACAAAGGTCGAATTTGGCGTCACGAACAGGATCATTCCTCTGTGCCTATCTTCTCTTACTGCACTACAAGTCTCAGCATTGCTCATTAACCTCTATCTTGCCAGTGAATACTGCCAAAGACTGTTTCCTGTTTCATGCTGGGGTTAACAGCACCTGCACCAGCTCTTCTACTCTCCTGCCTTTCAAGTTACTCAAATATGTGCAAATCCTCATTCACCGCAGTGCTATTTTCAAGAGGGGGAGCCTTCCATCTCAGAGACTGTGTTGGTGCATAACAGTGCATCCCTTAAAGCTACAGTGTCATCATTATTCTTAAAGAGACAGTACTTGCATTATCACCAAAATGTCTGAACCTTTTCATAATGGCCAGGCCGAGTCTGTTAACTCTGTATCATCATCCTCATCAGCTAGTGCTCCAGTGGAACGGGCTAATGCCGCCAACCCAGTTCCAGCCCCTGTCATGGCTACCGGCATGCCATTCTTCATTGGAACCTCTAGTCTCCCAAGCTACAGAGGAGATCCTCATACACTTGCTGGGTTCAAAGAAAAGATGATGCATACTCTTGAGCTTTTCTCACTTTCTCCCCATCAGCAGGTACAACTTCTCCTGGGACAGCTTGATGGACCAGCTGCTGAGGAAGTCCGTTCCTGGCCATCTACTGAGAAAACCAATGTAGAACAGATCCTTACCCGCCTGAGAAAAGAATTTGAATGCCAATCACCCACCGAGGTTCGTCTCAAATTTTACAACAGACGTCAGGGACCAGGTGAGACTCTTAGGGACTACGCACTAGCCCTTCAGTCTGCATACAGGGCCTTACAGCAAATAGACACTATAGATCCTGCTCCTGCAGAAAACATAATCACCGACAGATTCATAGAAGGTGTAGACTCCAGGCTAGTACAAAGTCAACTCCACATGCTAGCAGCACAAAATCCAAACATGTCTTTCTTAGACTTTAAAGCTCTAGCCCTGCGAGTAGTGGGTACTGACTCACCTTGTACCAGCTATGCTCTTGCGCCTCGTTCCTCAGACCTTGCTGCTGGAACTTCTACTGTATCTCCTCTTTCACCTGTTTCCCCTATGCAGGCCACACAGTCTGTGCAAGCCCCTACTCTCATTCATGCACCTCCTACCACGGATGTACTTGTCCAAGTCCTTGAATCCGTATGCCGAGCCTTGAAGGAGCTAAAAGGCCAACCCCCTGCATCATGTGAATCATCTGTAAATCGGACATTGTCCCAAGAGCCACATTCTAGTAGGTCAAGTCCTGATAGGCCCCCTCCTGGAAGGCCTCCATCTGGTGATTGTGTGTACTGTACTTATTGTGAGCGTCTTGGACACTACAAGTATCAATGTTATAAGTTAAACGGGACACCCCCGAGGCCAAGGGCCATCTCTCGGGAGGTGAATACAAGGGCCCAAAAGGGACAATCACAATGGATTTCCCGGTTCATCTCTAAATGCCCCTATATAACCATATGGTTCGATGGTGTACCTCTAGAAGCTTTAGTGGACACTGGTTCACAAGTCATCACAATTGAGCGACGAGCCTTTGAAAAGAATTGGGACTTTAATCTCCTGAATCCAATGGGTAAAGCAAAGTTAGACTTAATTGCAAGTAATGGTCAACCTATTTCCCAGCTAGGCTACTGGGAACCCACAATCCAAATTGGTGATCGCAAGTTACCAGGTCAGGGTGTAATTGTTACTGAGGCTGAGGGAGATACAACAGCAATAGTGTTAGGCATGAATGTCATTCGCGATGTGTTTACTGAATTGCTCGCTGCCTTGCATGCTTCTCTCCCTTCTGCTTCTTCCCCTTACAGGCAAGCTGTTGAGCGGACTATCAAAGTTCTCTACGCCCAACAGAAGTTTGCCAACAGTAAAGGTGAGATCTGCCGTGTTCGAATCACCGACGCACGACCAGTTACCCTCTCAGCCAACAGCGAGACTCTAGTCTGGTGTCGAGCTCGACCAGGAATTGACAATGAGGACTATGTAGCTCTTCTTGACTCCATCCAGATTGAAGAACAGCCCCTGGTAAAAGCTGCCAGAAGTATTGTCACCGTCTCAAATGGTAGAGTACCAGTACGGCTAGTCAACTTAAGTGATATTCCTATCGAGCTATACAAGTTTAATTCAGTTGCTCAACTGTATAGTCTTGATCCAGAAGACATCATAGATGAAGAGACACTTGCTCATCAAAAGTCATTAAAAGCCACTCCCAAAGGCTCTAATACACCCACTACCTTCTGGTGGAATGAACTTAATGTTGGAGATGCTAACACTCCTATCGAATACATCAATGGTGTAACTAAACTTGCTAAGCGACACAGCCAAGCTTTCAGCAAACACCCCCTTGACTTCGGCAAGACTACTCTGATCCAGCACAAGATCAACACAGGTGATCATCCTCCTATCAAAGAAAGACATCGTCCAGTACCTCCTGCTAACTATAAACAAGTAAAGAAGCTGTTAAAAGAGATGAAAGATTCTGAAGTCATCCGAGAAAGTCAAAGCCCATGGGTCATGTTGTAAGTGCCGAAGGTATCCAGCCTGACCCTGAAAAGATCTCAGCTGTGAACAACTGGAACACCCCAAGAACCGTCAAAGAAATCAGAAGTTTCCTAGGTTTTGCGGGCTACTACCGCCGCTTCATACCTCATTTTGCGCAAATAGCAGAACCCCTTACAGAGCTCCTACGAGGTTGCACTAGAGAAAACTACGACAGAAGACTTCGAATTAATTGGTCTGAGCGACATGAAACTGCCTTTCAGATGTTGAAAAGTCTATTGACTTCACCTCCAATTCTGGCGTACCCTGACTACCATCATCCTTTCCGTGACTACACGGATGCCAGCCACCAAGGCCTCGGAGCGGTACTATCACAAGTCCAGGGTGACAAAGAGAGAGTCATTGCATATGCCAGCCGAAGCTTGAGAGGTGCAGAGAAAAACGATAGCAATTACAGTTCGTTCAAGTTAGAGCTGCTAGCTCTTGTGTGGGCAGTCACAGAGAAGTTCAAAGATTACCTCGCTGCTACACCCTTCACCGTTTACATGGACAATAATCCTCTCGCTCATCTCAATACTGCACGGCTAGGTGCTCTTGAACAGAGATGGGCTTCAAGATTAGCGAATTTCTGCTTTGATATTAAGTATCGCAGTGGCAAGATCAACATCAATGCTGATATGTTATCCTGTTTGCCCGAAGGAGAAGAGCCTCCTGGGGAAGATCTGTGGGAAGATGTTGAGATGCCTCCCTTCTATCAAAGGTTTGCTACACAAAATGCTGTTGCTGCTACACAAACTGATGATGTTTCTACACAGAAACCTGACCTATTCCAAGATCCATCGAGATGGAAAACTCTTCAAAATGAGTCTCGTGTCCTAGGTGAGATCTATGATTGCCTGACTACTGGGAGAATACCTTTCAGATGACGCAGAAGATGTCCTGATGTTGAGCTTAATCGTCTCTGGAGACAGCGCAAAAGACTCTTCATTCAAAAGGGCTTGATCCTGCGCAATACCTTAGACCCGGTTTCAGGTGAAAGGCTACATCAGATTCTAATCCCACGGCGAGATGCCAAAATTGTTCTTCATGCCTACCACGACCAGTCTGGGCACTTTGGCGTGCACAAAACTGAAGCCACCATACGCCAACGCTTCTATTGGATTGGAATGCGGTCAGACATAGAAAATTGGTGTAGTGAATGTCCAACTTGCAACCTCACCAAAGTTGGTAAGAAAGATGCCAGAGCTCCTCTTCATCCAATCCATTCTCAGAAACCAAACGAGCTAGTCGCTCTTGATCATGTGAAGCTAGCACAAACTCGTTCAGGCTACACGTATGCCTTAACCATGGTGGATCACTATACTAAGTGGGTTGCTGTTGTGCCAGTAAAAGACCTTACAGCTCGGACTACAGCTATCACCTTCTACCGTGAATATGTGAGACATTACGGTTGCCCTGAAGCAGTCCTCACAGATCGTGGATCTGCCTTTGAGTCACAATTATTTCAAGAACTCTGCCAATTCCATGAGTGCAAAAAGCTGAGAACAACCGCCTGTCATCCCCAAGGGAATGGGCTCTGTGAGAAAGTCAACCAGCCCTTCATCAATATGCTGCGAACAGCATCTGTTACCAAACAAGCTGAATGGCCTCAATTGCTTGACGAGTTAGTGGAAATCTACAACAATACTGTCCACTGTTCTACAGGCTACTCGCCATATTATCTGATGTTTGGAAGACAAGGTCAGCTCCCAAAAGATCGTTCTCTTGGAATCCAAGTCCCTGACGTGATCAATCCCCTGCCAAAAACTGATTGGGTCTCAGAGCATCAGCGAAGAATACACGAAGCCCAACAGATTGTTGATTACCGCATGGGTGAAGCTCACCGTCAACAAGAAGAGAGCTACAATCAAAGAGCTAATGCTTCCCCACTTCAAGTTGGAGACATGGTATAGCTAAAGAAGTACCACCGTACAGGAAAACTCGACTCACTCTGGGAAACAGAGCCATACACAGTTACAGCTATCCCATATCCTGAGTCAGATGTCTATGAAGTGAATAAACCCGGGATGGCCCCACAGACGGTGCACAGGAACCGCATGAAGCTATGCACCAAAGAGGATCTACTGGTGATGTCATCACCTTCTCCACAAGTCTTGCCGGTCTACACACCAATTCCTGCAATGGAAACACCAGCCAGACAACCTACTGTGGAAGAGTCCCTCTACAACACTCAATTTATCCTTCCATGCTATCAATATGTCCCCGTCTCGGTTCCTGCTCCAGTTGCTGCTCCTCTGCCAACTTCACCTGAGCCAGCACACAATATCTTTCCTGCTCAAGAGGAAGATCAAGTGTTGAGGCGTTCAGAGCGAAGCACAAAAGGAACACTTCCAGCCCGCTACAGAGACTACAAGGTCATATCCTTTTCCATGACTATATAATCTTGTGTTTACTAAACTGACCATCCAGCTAAATAAATAATGTTTAAGCCTCTGCATCTGAGTAATACCAAGCACCTTGTTTATTATTTGCACAATTTTCTGTATACAGCCATGGACTTATAGACTGGACCACTAAAGTGCCTTTCCAGAGCCTTTCATATGTACGATAGTATATTGCGGAAAGAGACTCTATCTCATATTGGCACTACCACATTCATGTTTTGCATTTGTTCATTGCCTTATTGTTACTGTGCCTTAAATATATATTTCCTTCCTTTCTTAGCAGTCCTCCACTCGCACAATCGCCAAGGATGGCTCACCTTCAGAGGGGGAGTATGTAGTGGCCCGGTCCAGATTGTGTCTGTTTCTTTAAGGCATTGCAGCTATAAGTCCCCTTACCTGGCAGCCAGACTGGCTTGCAAAGTCTCCTTAAGGAGAATAGTGTTCCCCCGTGGTCCCCACATAGCTTTCTCATGAGCCAGATCAGACACCCCCATACTTTGCACTGACGAGGGGCAAGCACCCCGAAACACCGTGTCTGCAAATTGGGATTCTGATCTGGCTTATATATCCTGAGTCATATTGCAAAGGATTGTCAAAAATCCACTTGTGACTTTTAGGATCGCTACTTCCAATAGGTGGCGCTGTGCTAGAGTTTGTCTCCTTTACTGGAGAGACAATTTGAATATTTCCCAGAGGGGCATTGCAGCTATAAGTCCCCTTACCTGGCAGCCAGACTGGCTTGCAAAGTCTCCTTAAGGAGAATAGTGTTCCCCCGTGGAATTTTAGGGGCATTGCAGCTATAAGTCCCCTTACCTGGCAGGCAGACTGGCTTGCAAAGTCTCCTTAAGGAGAATAGTGTTCCCCCGTGGTCCCCACATAGCTTTCTCATGAGCCAGATCAGACACCCCCATACTTTGCACTGACGAGGGGCAAGCACCCCGAAACACCGTGTCTGCAAATTGGGATTCTGATCTGGCTTATATATCCTGAGTCATATTGCAAAGGATTGTCAAAAATCCACTTGTGACTTTTAGGATCGCTACTTCCAATAGGTGGCGCTGTGCTAGAGTTTGTCTCCTTTACTGGAGAGACAATTCGAATATTTCCCAGAGGGGCATTGCAGCTATAAGTCCCCTTACCTGGCAGCCAGACTGGCTTGCAAAGTCTCCTTAAGGAGAATAGTGTTCCCCCGTGGAATTTTAGGGGCATTGCAGCTATAAGTCCCCTTACCTGGCAGCCAGACTGGCTTGCAAAGTCTCCTTAAGGAGAATAGTGTTCCCCCGTGGTCCCCACATAGCTTTCTCATGAGCCAGATCAGACACCCCCATACTTTGCACTGACGAGGGGCAAGCACCCCGAAACACCGTGTCTGCAAATTGGGATTCTGATCTGGCTTATATATCCTGAGTCATATTGCAAAGGATTGTCAAAAATCCACTTGTGACTTTTAGGATCGCTACTTCCAATAGGTGGCGCTGTGCTAGAGTTTGTCTCCTTTACTGGAGAGACAATTTGAATATTTCCCAGAGGGGCATTGCAGCTATAAGTCCCCTTACCTGGCAGCCAGACTGGCTTGCAAAGTCTCCTTAAGGAGAATAGTGTTCCCCCGTGGAATTTTAGGGGCATTGCAGCTATAAGTCCCCTTACCTGGCAGCCAGACTGGCTTGCAAAGTCTCCTTAAGGAGAATAGTGTTCCCCCGTGGTCCCCACATAGCTTTCTCATGAGCCAGATCAGACACCCCCATACTTTGCACTGACGAGGGGCAAGCACCCCGAAACACCGTGTCTGCAAATTGGGATTCTGATCTGGCTTATATATCCTGAGTCATATTGCAAAGGATTGTCAAAAATCCACTTGTGACTTTTAGGATCGCTACTTCCAATAGGTGGCGCTGTGCTAGAGTTTGTCTCCTTTACTGGAGAGACAATTTGAATATTTCCCAGAGGGGCATTGCAGCTATAAGTCCCCTTACCTGGCAGCCAGACTGGCTTGCAAAGTCTCCTTAAGGAGAATAGTGTTCCCCCGTGGAATTTTAGGGGCATTGCAGCTATAAGTCCCCTTACCTGGCAGCCAGACTGGCTTGCAAAGTCTCCTTAAGGAGAATAGTGTTCCCCCGTGGTCCCCACATAGCTTTCTCATGAGCCAGATCAGACACCCCCATACTTTGCACTGACGAGGGGCAAGCACCCCGAAACACCGTGTCTGCAAATTGGGATTCTGATCTGGCTTATATATCCTGAGTCATATTGCAAAGGATTGTCAAAAATCCACTTGTGACTTTTAGGATCGCTACTTCCAATAGGTGGCGCTGTGCTAGAGTTTGTCTCCTTTACTGGAGAGACAATTTGAATATTTCCCAGAGGGGCATTGCAGCTATAAGTCCCCTTACCTGGCAGCCAGACTGGCTTGCAAAGTCTCCTTAAGGAGAATAGTGTTCCCCCGTGGAATTTTAGGGGCATTGCAGCTATAAGTCCCCTTACCTGGCAGCCAGACTGGCTTGCAAAGTCTCCTTAAGGAGAATAGTGTTCCCCCGTGGTCCCCACATAGCTTTCTCATGAGCCAGATCAGACACCCCCATACTTTGCACTGACGAGGGGCAAGCACCCCGAAACACCGTGTCTGCAAATTGGGATTCTGATCTGGCTTATATATCCTGAGTCATATTGCAAAGGATTGTCAAAAATCCACTTGTGACTTTTAGGATCGCTACTTCCAATAGGTGGCGCTGTGCTAGAGTTTGTCTCCTTTACTGGAGAGACAATTTGAATGTTTCTTTAAGTACATTTACTTATATGTAATATTATGCTATATGTTATAAGTAAAGCATTTTTCATTTGTTGTGTTCTAGCACCATCTACTGGTGAAAACTGTAAGAATCTGAAGTGTTCATTGGGTGTTATCCTATTGGCTAGTTCTTGGTCACATGGCTCAATAGGTGGAGCTATTCTCCAGCCTCTGTCTAGAAACAACTGGAATGAGCTGGTTCTGGCTGAGTCTCCTCTGAGGGAAGACATTATGTGGAGAATCTCTTCACCACAAGACTCCTCCTAGGCCCGAGGCCTAGAATTTCATCATTTCCTGATTTTTACAGCCAATATGCTGAAGGCTTCCTATCCTGACATTGTGCATCTCTTCAGACAGTAGGGCATACTGACTATATACCAGACCCTACTGCACGCAGATTGGGGAAGGTTGAGGGTCTCCCGCCCCACTGCAATATTAGTGGCTTTCATGTCATTGTCCACGCACCAGCCGTCCGCTCCACGTAGCACGCTGGGCAACTGTCTTCATTTGCTTACAAGTACTGCACGTGTCTGAACTTGAAGTGAAATTAACCCCAGGACTCCAGGTCTGTACAATCTTATCATATCTACCCTCTGAACTCAAGAGACTCTGAACCTAAAGCATACCAGTATTAATTCTGAAACAAATCGTGCACTTAAAGCTCCAGTACCCTAATTGCACTTCAGCATTCAACTCCAAGCTGTATTTGCCGTGGCCTACCCACGAGAGACTGTGAAACATATATTCCATATTGATTTGCTTTGTTCCTGCTATATTAAAGCAACTGTTATCCCCAAGACCGTGTCTGTGGACTGTCCATCAGCTGTGGATACTGTGTAGGGGTGGATAGCAGGGAACATCTGGGCCCTTACAATATTACCGTGCTCCCGCAGGAAAAGGAAGATCTCCAGCAGGAACTGGCAGAAGTCTTTACGAATACCAAACCACCCTGGAAGATTAAGGTTACAGTAAGGGTTCCACAATGTGACCACATTACCACCTCACACACAATGTACGGCGGCACTTACAGTGATTGCCTACTTTCTGGCCAAACGTTGTTGCCATCAGGGTAATTAAAGAAAGCCAGAGAGGGACAAAGATGGGGATATAGGAGAATAAATTATGTCCCTCCAATCGATGAACAAGCAAGATCTGCAACGAGAGAAGACACAGAGATTACACACCACTCACAAAAAGTTATATTTGGATTTTGGGAGAAAGTTTAGGATAAACCCAAAATGCCCTCTGACCTTTTCAGGTGACCTTCTCTAATCGTCTGAATGCAGATGTCCAACTGTTCAATCAGATCAGCAGACATGTGGGGGATTACTGTGGGCAAGCCGAGCGAGCCCGCGGTAACAGGACAGACATGGCCAAGGACGTATAGGTACATCTTTGGTTGTGAAGGAGTTAAAGAAATTTTGTTGTTTTTTTTTTTTTTTTAAATAAACAAACTGCTCCTGGGGACACAGATTTTCTGAAACCAGAAAACACTATAACCAGATTCCCAGAATGCAAAACATTATTTTCTTTATGGCACAGTCTCTATATTCTCTGGATTAGTAGCTGATCTGCAGCACCTGGCAGTGGCCACTACCCCTAACACAGCTCTGCTGTTCAGCTCCATTCAACAGTTACTTGAAGCTGATAAGAGCTGTTTGTTGGGGTCCCCCAATATCTGATATCGAAACTATATTCCTAGACAACCCCTTAAATGTTTGGTGGACTTTCTCCAAGACCAGACCCTTACTGCTCAAAAGTGACGGCATACAGTATGGAAAGTTGTTGTAGTCCTGGATTAATAATCCACTTTTAATAGGAATAGTTGAAATATATATATTATCTACATGTACCATATGACAATTGACATGGCTATAATTTATCTATGGGTATCACTATAACTATCAGTCAACCATACTGGATCCCACGATTATGTAGAAGTGAAAGTATAGACTCCATGCTGAATATGTGACCCCCACCACAGTCACGTACCTCAAAAGTGAGAAACGGCACGAAGATAACCATCCAGCTGACGGCCATGGTGATGTGGGTCCTTCTTTGCTCAGCGATGATGTTCATAGATCGTAACAACAAGACAAACCACACGATGTAGTACAGGACCACAAAACAGAGGAAGGACATCAGGATTCAGATCGGCACACAGACCACCTGAGCACAGAAGACATAGGAAATCACTGAATAATATAGAGCTAATGACCCAGCCGACATACACCAGGAAGAGCACATGGCGGACATCAAGAAGGAAGAAAACTTACAAGCCATGGCCACGTGATGAAGCTGTCCAGCCTCAAGGCAATGAATATAAGCTGCAAGATGTGCACCGAGCACAAGATCTCCAGCTGCAGAGAGAAGAGGTGCAGGTCAGCCGTCCCCATACAGCAGATACAGGTGCATCTCAATAAATTAGAATATCATCAAAAAGTTAATTTATTTCAGTAATTCAATACAAAAAGGGAAACACATATATTATATAAAGTCATTACACACAGAGGGATCTATTTCAAGTGTTTATTACTGCTAATGATTTTGGCTTCCAGCCAATGAAAACCCAAAAGTCATTATCTCAGAAAATTAGAATAATTGCCACAAAACACTTGCAAAGGCTTCCTAAGCGTTTAAAATAGTCTATAGTCTGGTTCAGTAGGCTACATAATCATGGGGAAGACTGCTGACTTAACAGATATACAGAAGATAGTCTCCGAGACACTCCACAAGGAGGGTAGGTCATAAAAGGTCATTGGTAAAGAAGCTGGCTGTTCACAGAGTGCTGTATCCACGCATATTAATGGAAAGTTGAGTGGAAGGAAAAAGTATGGTAGAAAAAAGTGCCCAAGCAACCAGGATAACCGCAGCCTTGATAGGATTGTTAAGAAAAGGTCATTCAAAACTTTGGGTTAGAGTCACAAGAAGTGCACTGCTGCTGGAGTCAGTGCTTCAAGGGCCACCACACACAGACGTATCCAGGACATGGGCTACAACTGTCACATTCCTTGTGTCAAGCCACTCATGACCAATAGACAATGCCAGAAGCGTCTTACCTGAGCCAAGGAGAAAAAGAACTGGACTGTTGCTCAGTAGTCCAAGGTGTTTTCAGATGAAAGTAAATTTTAAATTTCATTTGGAAATCAAGGTCCCAGAGTCTGGAGGAAGAGTGGAGAGGCCACAATCCAAGCTGCTTGAGGTCTTGTGTGAAATTTCTGTACCGCCCCGCGGGCTCGACCGGCTGCCAAGCCGCTCAGATCCGTGCTCGTACGGTGGGTGGCTCGAGCTCCTCACGGACCCGGGGGTCACGTCGCTCTGCGCTTCATGCAGGGACTTCGGTGGGGAGTTCCACGGCCGGGGCCGTGGTGGTTTGTAAGGGGATCTTTAAGTTTGTGACGCCACCCACGGGTTGTGGTGAATGGATGGACACCACTGCTGCCGTTGACTAGGCATCCCAGGGACGGTGTTGCGCAGCTTGGTGTTGACCCCTCCGTGGGTAGAGGAGTGATGGTCACGGGGGCGCAAATGAGGTGCTGAGGCGAGGGGATGGGTGATGTGTGCTGGCGTGTCGGTGCGGTGCGGCGTGGTGCACGGCCCGAAGGCACTGGTGTACTCACTATGATACAACACACTGGAGTCTCTGGTAAACCAAACGGGATGATGAAGGGTGCCCGCAGCCAGCTGCAGATTCCCCTTAACAGGTTGGGGGTTTCCACCTTTCTCCTGCACCTTCTTAATGTGAACGGTATGACTCCTATGCCTAAGCAACGGTAGTCCGCTACCCGGCTTGCTGTATGTCGGGAGAGCCCTGTTTGCCCGCAGATGCTGGCCTCTTGGGTCTCTATGCCTTGGCGGTGGCTTTACCCTAATGGTTGGGCTGTTGACTTCAGTTGGGTCTTGTGTGGGAAAGGTCCTAAAGTCCAGTCCTCAATCAGTTAATTCGACTTAGCCTAGTGGTTTCTGGGCTTCGTACTGGGTCTGAGTACCCCTCCTGGTGCTCCGGTTTCCAATCGGTTCCCCGGTTCGGTACCGGCGAGCCACCGCCCGACACCGGTCCCTATGGATCCACCGGCTGTAATCCTAGCTCCTGCAGGTGGCCACCACCATCTGCCTCCTTGCCAGAGGTGACTGGGCTCCAACCCAGACACCTGGTAGACTATGGCAGGCCTGGTGACAGGTCTGCCCTTGAACTTGATTTTTCTCCTCCACTGTCAAAGCTAATCTCTAGTCTACTGCTCTCTGTTTTTACCGCCTCCAGGCCTGTGAACTCCTCGGTGGGTGGAGCCAACCGCCTGGCTCCACCCCCCTGGTGTGGACATCAAACCTGGAGGGAGGTGACAAGGGTTTTGAAGTTTGGCTGCTGTCACCTTTTTAGAGAGGGTGTGTGTGTGTGAACGGGACTACCTGGGACGACCTGAATAGTCCAGGGCGTCACATTTCCACAATCAGTGATGGTTTGGGGAGCCATGTTATCTGCTGGTGTAGGTCCACTGTGTTTTATCAAGACCAAAGTCAGCGCAGCCATTTACCAGGAAATTTTAGAGCACTTCATGCTTCCCTCTGCCGACAAGCTTTCTGGAGATGGAAATTTCATTTTCTAGTAGAACTTGGCACCTGTCCACACTGCCAAAAGTAAAAAATACCTGGTTTAATAACCACAGTATCACTGTGATTGATTGTCCAGCAAACTTGCCTAACGGTTACCCCATAGAGAATCTATAGGGTATTGTCAAGAGGAAGATGAGAGACACCAGACCTAACAATGCAGATGAGCTGAAGGCTGCTATCAAAGCAACCTGGGCTTCTATAACACCTCAGCAGTGCCACAGGCTGATCACCTCCATGCCACGCTGCATTGATGCAGTAATTCATCGAAAAGGAGCCCCGACCAAGTATTGAGGCATTTACTGTACAGACATTTCAGGAGGCGCCAACATTTCTGAATTTAAAATCATTTTTTCAGTTGGTCTTATATAATATTCTAATTTTCTGAGATAATGACTTTTGGGTTTTCATTGGCTATAAGCCATAATCATCAACATTAACAGAAATAAACACTTGAAATAGATCACTCTGTGTGTAATGACTCCATATAATATACCGTATTTTTTGGATTATAAGATGCACTTTTCTTCCCAAAACTTTGGGAGGAAAATGAGGGGTGCATATTAAAATCAGAATGTAGCTAACCGGAGTGTGGTGGAGAGCAGTGGCGTAACTAGAGTTTGATGGGCCCCGGGGCAAAGTTTGGACCTGGACCCCCCCAAGCCATGTACACCGACACTTGGGGTACGGGATAATGACACTGACACTTGGCTCTTACCCTCAGCACCCAGGTTTCCCATGATCTGAAATCCCTCTATCTGCACCCAGATTTCCTATGTTCTGATATCCATCTCATCCTCGACACCCAGCTTCCCCATGCTCTGCTATACATCTTTCCCTCAGCACCCAACTTTCCCCTATCCGAGCATTAGAAAGCTGGGTGCTGAGAGAAGATGTATAGCAGAAAATGGGAAAGCTGGGTGCTGAGGGAAAGAGCCTTTTTCCCTCAGCACAAAACGTTCCCATCCCATGCTTGTATCTTTGTCCCCCTCGTTTATAGTTCTCCAAATACAATAATGGCCCCTACATAGCCTTCCATATAGTATAACGGGTCCCACATAACTCTTCATATATTAGAATGCAGCCCATAGTCCTCCATATACTATACTGCATCACATAGTCCTCCATATATTATAATGCACCCGCATAGTCCTCCATGTATTATAATGCATTTCCCATAGTCCTCCATGTATAAAATAGCCCTCATAGCGCTCCAATTATTTTAATGCATTTCCCATAGTTCTCCATGTATTATAATTCACCCCATAGTTCTCCATATATTATACTGCACCCCCATAGTCCTCCATGTTTTATAATGCACCCCCATAGTCCATGTATAAGGTAGCCCCCATAGTCCTCCATATATTATAATGTATCACCCATAGTTCTATATGTATTATAATGCAGCCCCATAAACCTTCATATTGTATTATGCAGCCCCATACTCCTCCATGTATAATGCACCCCTGTAGTCCATGTATAAGGTATCCTTCATGTTCTATAATGCATCCCCATAGACCTCCATGTATAATGCAGCCCCCTAGGCCTTCATGTATAATGCAGCCAGGCCCCCCAGGCCTCCATGTATTATGCAGCCAGCCCCCCCATGTATAATGCAGCCAGCCCCCCAGGCCTCCATGAATAATGCAGCCAGCCCCCCAGGCCTCCATGAATAATGCAGCCAGCCCCCCAGGCCTCCATGTATAATGCAGCCCCCTAGGCCTCTGGCCGTGTAATCACTGATTTAAAAAAACAAAAAGGTAAAAAAAACAAAAACAAGAAAAACAAGTACTCACCTCTCCTCATTTCTTCGCTGCTCCGGTCAGTGTCCTCCCATCCTGCGCTCTGTGCTTTGCATGCCTCAGCATAGCAGTCGCACAGGAGTGACGTCACCGCGCAGGCACAGAGGGAGAATGATTGAGCGGCGCAGACTACGCCATGCTTCATCATTGCTGTGCACGATGACTGGCAAGGGGGGCCTGGTGCCGCCGCCACCAGGCACCCCTGACTCGCGTAGTCTGCCTCAGAACAACGCAGCTCCTATCTCACAGAGGAGCTGGCTCCTGATCTGCAGGGTGGGCCCCTAACCTGCCAGGCCTGGTTACAATGGCAACCTCTGCGACCACGGTCATTACACCCCTGAAGCTGAGTGTATGTAGGTATGTATGTATGTATGTGTGTGTTATGTCCGCTAAAGGAATCCGCATCACCTTAAGTGACTCAGGGAACGTCATAGACTATATTTTGATGGGGATATTTAACCCTGCGCTTTACAGTTATTCACCAAAAAAACAGGTTAGATTAAAGTTAATGGCGCTGGGAGCTACAGGAACGGCCGGACTGGGACTAAAATTCAGCCATGGCATTTGGAGGTGCACAGGCCCACTTGTCGCGTGGTGAATGTGTAATATCTTTGTGCACTTGTATATTGTGTCACCCGACCATATAACATGCAGTCACGGCTGCGTCCAGTATTACAGCTCAGGCCTATTTATTGCTGTTAGTAGCAGGACCTGGTGAAGCCGCTATTTTCCTACAGAGCTGGGTCTCGCAGATAATGAAGAGGATGCTGTTCTCCATATAATGCTGCGGTCATATAGCTGATGGGCAGGGATACCCTGAACTAATATTGATGACCTATTCTACAGATAGGTGATCAGGGAAGCTGTTGTTTTCACTGGTGCTAATTTTGGGTGCATACCACTTAGGGAAGGTGCAATGACATTTTTGGGGGCAGATTCCACCATGGAAACCACTATGAAAAATACTATGAAAAATACGCAAATGAATGACCATATCCTTCTACTTCCTGTGCACAGGTTCAGGCTTTTGACCATTTTTTTAACCACTTCAGGTTCCTAAAACCACCAAGTGGTTAAAAGAAGTGACCGTTCTGGTGTCTTCCAGTCAGATGAGGCTCTCTACTTTACAATGGGAAGGCTCAAGAGATGCCCAGACGGCTTTTGTTGTGTTTAAAATTGCTTTTTCTTAAAAGTGCAGTAAAAAATATGTGACAAAAACAATGGGAAAATACTGAAAACCAAAGATGGTCAAAACCATCGAAAAAATATCCAGGAAATGACTGTAAAACTACACAGAAGATGGGTCGTGAATAAAAACGCCACGGATTTCAGCATCTTCTGCTTGAGAAACATGGCTGTTTTGTTGAGTTTAAAATCCATTGTGTGCACGTACCCTTAGGTTTTCCAGCTTTAGAAACCCATTCCCTGCATTGTTTGTTTGTTTTATTCATTCTCCCCAGGTCTACTATTGTCTGCAGCGCTGATGTCACATCAAAATGACAACACTGCAACCAATCAAGGAGCTCAGCAGCTAACTGATTGGCTACAGCGCTGATGTGATGTCAGAGATGCAGACAATTATAGACACCAGATGCAACAGCAGTTTGTATTTTTTATAACAAAAAGGACGCATCAGACATCAAGAGGATGTGAACAGTCAGCGTCATGGAAGGGGTGCTTACATGAATACATCACTAGAACCAAAGATTTGAGAACGATTTGAAGACATTCTGCTAGAAAAAAAATGTGCAAACATATGCTAATTTACACTGTTTTTGGAGCAGAAACTGAGTAGAATCTTGACAAATTCTCCTCATAATCTCAAAACAAACTTTTGATTTTATGTAAGCTTTAACATAGCCATGAAACTTGCTTTGGATTGTCAAGTTCAGAACCCCCATCAGCACATGACTGCTGCACCAGAACCACCATCAGCACATGAATGCTGCACCAGAACCACCATCAGCACATAAATGTAGCACCAGAACCACCACCGGCACATGAATGTAGCATCAGAACCACCACCGGCACATGAATGCAGCACCAGAACCCCCATCAGCACATGAATGCAGCACCAGAACCACTATCAGCACATGAATGTAGCTTCAGAAGCACCATCAGCACATGAATGTAGCACCAGATCCCCCATCAGCACATAAATGTAGCAACAGAACCACCATCAGCACATGAATGTAGCATCAGAACCCCCATCAGCACATTAATGTAGCATCAGAACACCATCAGCACATGAATGTAGCACCAGATCCCCCAATCAGCACATAAATGTAGCAACAGAACCACCAACAGCACATGAATGTAGCATCAGAACCCCCATCAGCACATTAATGTAGCACTAGATCCCCCATCAACAAATGAATGTAGCTTCAGAAGCACCATCAGCACATGAATGCAGCACCAGAACCACCATCAGCACATCAATGTAGCTTCAGAAGCACCATCAGCACATGAATGCAGCACCAGTACCACCATCAGCACATGAATGTAGCTTCAGAAGCACCATCAGCACAAGAATGTAGCACCAGATCCCCATCAGCACATGAATGTAGTATCAGAACACCAATCAGCACATGAATATAGCACCAGATCCCCCAATCAGCACATAAATGTAGCAACAGAACCACCATCAGCACATGAATGTAGCATCAGAACCACTATTAGCACATAAATGCAGCACCGGAACCACCATCAACACATGAATGTAGCTTCAGAAGCACCATCAGCACATGAATGAAGCACCAGATACCCCATCAGCACATGAATGTAGCATCAGAACATCCATCACCACATGAATGTAGCATCAGAACACCATCAGCACATGAATGTAGTACCAGATCCCCCAATCAGCACATGAATGTAGCACCAGAACCCCCATCAGCACATGAATATAGCATCAGAACCCCCATCAGCACATGAATGTAGCACCAGAACCCCCAATCAGCACATGAATGTTGCATCAGAACCCCCATCCAGCACATGACTGCAGCATCAGAACCACCATTAGCACAAGAATGTAGCATCAGAACACCAGAAGTATATGAATGCAGCACCACAACCATCATCAGCACATGAATGTAGCATCAGAACCACTATCAGCACATGAATGTAGCATCAGAACCACCATGAGCACATGAATGTAGCATCAGAACCACCATCAGCACATGAATGCAGCACCACAACCATCATCAGCACATAAATACAGCACAAAAGCCACAGTCAGCACATGACTGCAGCGTCAAAACTAACGTCAGTACATAAACCATTCTTAGCCCCATGTACAATTGGATTGTATGAACCTACAACTCTCAATTTGTCCATAACAATGGTAAAGAGATGCTGAGAACTGTTGTTATCAATAATTATCAGACTGCGGACCATATAGGAACCACAGTACTGATAAGACGCAGGCAGTATCACAAATAAACATGACCCCCATGCTGCCACTCTCCTTAATATACCCCCATACTGCCACTCTCCTTAATGTACCCCCCATGCTGCCACTCTCTTAATATACCCCCACGCTAGCACTCTCGTTAATATACCCCCCACGCTGCCACTCTTCTTAATATACCCCCCACGCCACCACTCTCTTTAATATAGCCCCTATGCTGTCACTCTCCTTATAGGGAACCTGTCAGGTCAAAAAAGCGTTATAACCTACAAGCAGGAGCATGTGTGAGCTATTAACCCCTTCCTACTCATCCCTGTGTTGTAATGATGTATAATATGAAAGTAATAAAATATGGTTGATTACTTACATATTCCCTATGTAAATGAGCAGGGGCTGTAGCCCCATGGGCGTCGCATCACGGTGGCTCAGTGGTTAGCACTGCAGCCTTGCAGCGCTGGGGTCCTGGGTTCAATTCCCACCAAGGACACCATCTGCAAGGAGTTTGTGTGTTCTCCCCGTGTTTGCGTGGGTTTCCTCCGGGTCTCCGGTTTCCTCCCACACTACAAAAACATACTGATAGGGAATTTAAATTGTTTGCCCCAATTGGGACAGTGTTGCCAATGTATGTAAAGCGCTGTGGAATTAATAGCGCTATATAAGTGAATAAATATTATTATTATATAAATATATATATTATATATATATACCGTATGTATTATATATATATTTATGATATAAAGAGGAGAACAAGAGCTTTTTAAAGTGCAACAATACAATTTTTCTTTATTTAGACAAAGTGGGGATAAGCATCCCATGAAGTTAAAAACATGATTAAAATTACATAACGGATTTGACCCCGTACATCAAGATGACAAAGGCAGTGGTATACATGTTCAGGGCACACAAACAAACCTGATCCTAGCAGGTAACAGATAAGCCTGTGGGCATATATATATCACTGGGCTAACTCAGCAACAATCATGCCGCCCATAAATGATGACAAGTTACATAAAAGGCAGTCCTAATTCAATTGATGCTCCATGGTTTATCACGGCACGCCACTCTAGTGCATGGGAAGAAAATAAAACTTAAAGTCACCCCCATTGAACAGATACCTCCACATGTTCCTGACAGAATAGGGGTACTCAATAAAAAAGAGACATTTTGGATATATAGACTTAATACCCTCAAACCCCGGGGGCTTAATGAGATTACAGATTTATTTCATTGATTAGGATGTATTATGCGTTTTCATATTTATTAAAATAACCCCCTTTTTTATATATATATAATATACATTTTTTATATATTCCCTATCTGGTTTTAGCTATTTATAATTGGCATATATAGGCTACTTTTGGATTTTAGTTTTAAGTATATATATATATATATATAATAATATATTTTATACATTTCTATACATTCTGATATTTATTATGACCTCGTCTTTGTTATATTCCTTTATGAACTATGTTTTTATTGAGTAGGTTCTTATCCTTTATTCCTTTTAGACGGTATATGTACATTTCTTTTATTTTACATCCTTGCTCCCTGGATTGGACTAGCGGTTTCTTCTGTGTTCACGTCCAGCAGGGTAATCGCACACACTTTCCCGTAATTCAGGCCGTTTTACTGGGTTGATGGTTCTTATCCACCAATACAGGCTTGATTATAGACATCACTATTTGTAAATATTATCTTCTCTTTCACTTGATCCCATACTTTCTTCATATATAAATATGTGAGCTTCTACATATTAGCACCAACACTGGTTTTTATTCTTGGAAGGGATGCATGCGCTCTGTGTTAATTTCCCACGGTCTTGAACTTCTGTAACCTGCCGGCTCCTTGGCGCAGGCGCGGTTTCATTTTTTCTCACGCCTATTGAACTCCTGTGAACTGCCGTCAGTATGTGAAGTTCTGCAGCGATTTCACATACCGATCTCACTCATGTCACTTCTGTTTTAGTTTCACAATATACACGTATTTACTTTTTTTTTCACAGTCTTTTATGGGTTGCCTTACCCTTACTCATATATATTTTTATGCTTTAATAAAAGCTTACTACTTCGTGATTTAAACAGACAACTCACGCACACCGTGGTGGCTATAGTGTACCTCTCTGGTAACCTCTAATGTTTTGCACTACTACAAATATGGGGGAGTTCTAGCCTCCATATATATGAAGAGTGGGATTCAACCCTGAATATAGTACACATCGATTTTATTTTATTTCACATCACATTTTTGCTTTATTTTATGCATATTAGTTGATGTTTGGTTCATTTTCTTCATATGATTTTTACACACATATTTCATTATCTTGTATATGCAAATGCTTGTAATACGTCATGTTTTAATGCAACTTGTTTTCCTGCTCGTTTTTTTCAAGAGGGATGGTCCTTATGACGTCAATATGGCTATTTAATGTATGTCGATAGGCACAATTTTAGATTTGATGTCTCTTGGTTCTCCACGGTCCTGAGGAAGGGAGCAGAGCTCCTGAAACGCGTAGACCTATGCCAATAAATATACGTTAATCTTACGGTTCCAGAAGTGATCTGTGGCGCGGTATTATCACCCTTCTCCATTTCTCTCTGTTATCTAATTCAATTGATGGCCCCACTAAGAGTTCTGCAATGCTAGGCATGAACGGTGCCTATGTAAATATCGTTACCACATATCAGCCAACGAAGATATACCAGAAGGGGGAATCCGTAGAAAAGAGCCTCAAGACATCCACCAATGTGGAACAAGGCTCTTTTCTACGGATTCCCCCTTCTGGGATATCTTCGTTGGCTGATATGTGGTAACGATATTTACATAGGCACTGTTCATGCCTAGCATTGCAGAACTCTTAGTGGGGCCATCAATTGAATTAGGACTGCCTTTTATGTAACTTGTCATCATTTATGGGCGGCATGATTGTTGCTGAGTTAGCCCAGTGATATATATATGCCCACAGGCTTATCTGTTACCTGCTAGGATCAGGTTTGTTTGTGTGCCCTGAACATGTATACCACTGCCTTTGTCATCTTGATGTACAGGGTCAAATCCGTTATGTAATTTTAATCATGTTTTTAACTTCATGGGAAGCTTATCCCCACTTTGTCTAAATAAAGAAAAATTGTATTGTTGCACTTTAAAAAACTCTTGCTCTCCTCTTTATATCATGTTTTTGAGTTTGTGCTAATGGTGTGGAGCTCCAGCAGAATCTGGATCCACCCCTTATTTTCTATGGTATTCTGGAATACCTGCATCTATCTATATCTATCTATCTATCTATCTATCTATCTATCTATCTATCTATCTATCTATCTATCTATCTATCTATCTATATATATATATATATATATATATATATATACACATATATTTTTATATATATATATATATATATATATATATATATATATATATATATATATATATATATATATATATATATATATATATATATATATATATATATATATATATATATATATTATCGCCCTGGGGGCGTTTGCATGCTTTCTGTGGTATCATGCCCCTGTGGGCGAGATACCATGGATTTACATGAGCGATGTCACGTCTGCTCCTTCAGAATCCTGCGCGTGCACGCTTACCATTCTTGACGCCTTCTCATCCTGGAAAGAGACAAACAAGGAAATAAACAGGGATAGAGATAAGCGGGCTTTACACGCTACGATATCGTTAATGAATTATCGTCGGGGGTCACATTGTTTGTGACGCACATCCGGCGTCATTAACGATATCGTAGTGTGTGACAATTATGTACGACCTTAAATGATCGCAAAAGCGGTCAAAATCGTTTGCCGCGGAGAGGTCGTCCTGAAATAAAAAATCATTTTCTTTTTATTAACGATGTTGTTCATTGTTCCTGTGGCAGAGCACATCGCTGTGTGTGACACCGCAGGAGCGACGAACATCTCCTTACCTGCCTCCACCGGCAATGCGGAAGGAAGGAGGTGGTCGGGATGTTACGTCCCGCTCATCTCCGCCCCTCCGCTTCTATTGGACGCCTGCTGTGTGACGTCGCTGTGACGCCGCACGAACTGACCCCTTAGAAAGGAGGCGGTTCGCCGGCCAGAGTAACGTCGCAGGGCAGGTAAGTCCGTGTGACGCTGCCATAGCGATAATGTTTGCTACGGCAGCGATCACAACATTTCGCGCATACGACGGGGGCAGGTGTTATTGCGCTCGACATCGCTAGCAATGTCACAGCGTGTAAAGCCGGCTATAGACAAAGACAGACAGAGAGACAGACAGAGACAAACAGGGAAAGAGACCAACAGAGCCAAACAGGGAAAGAGCCAAACAGGGAAAGAGCCAGACAGGGAACGAGCCAGACAGGGAACGAGCCAGACAGGGAACGAGCCAGACAGGGAACGAGCCAGACAGGGAACGAGCCAGACAGGGAACGAGCCAGACAGGGAACGAGCCAGACAGGGAACGAGCCAGACAGGGAACGAGCCAGACAGGGAACGAGCCAGACAGGGAACGAGCCAGACAGGGAACGAGCCAGACAGGGAACGAGCCAGACAGGGAACGAGCCAGACAGGGAACGAGCCAGACACAGATAGAGACAGACAGGGAACGAGACAGACACAGATAGAGACAGACACAGATAGAGACAGACAGACAGGGAAAGAAGTAGACAGACAGGGAAAGACAGACATAGACATAGAGAAGTAGAGAGATACAGACAGACATAGTGAGGGAGAGAAACAGAGACCGTTGCTATCCCGGGCAACACCGGGTACTACAGCTAGTCAAGAAATAAAATCCAAAAAATAATCCATGGTAGATAGCCTATGAACAAAACGCAATTTGTTCATAGGCTACTTACCATGCATTAAGTTTTGGACTTTATGTCTTGATGTTACAAGTTTTTTTTTTAAATGTTTGATAAATAAAGGATAAAGGAGTTTTTAATAAGTCGCCAATTGCCGGATATTCCTATTCCTTTGTGCTCCTGCTGACACCCAGTTTCCGCTGCAACGGACGTCTTCTCCCGCTAGTGAGCTGACCCCTTTCCTCTAGGTGCTGCTGTATGTGCCCCTATTACTGAACCAGCTGTGTGGCACAAAAACTGTGCTCCTCTTACTGCCACACATAGTAATGTCAGCACTGTGTCCCTTACATGGTAAAAAATATTAATGGTGGAAAATATTAATGCCCTGTTCAAGTGCCCTAAAAAAAATGCCCACATTTTGCTCCTAGAAAGTAATAATGCCCACTGTGTGCTCCTTTGACAGTCACAATACCCTGAGTGCCCGTATAACTGTAGTGGGTGGGCCTACCCCCTACCAGTACCAGCATAGTTAACCCGGAGTTGTAACTAATAAAAATGTTGATGTTTATTATTATATGTTGTGTTAGGGCACCCCCTAGTGGCCGGGTGGGACGGCTGTCGCTACCGGGGAGGAGGAGTCGGCTGAATGATAGGGGAATGTGTGAGTGTGTGTGAGTTGTTGGATCCGGGACGTGAGAGAGTGAAGATCAAGGGGCAGAGTGTGTGGGCTGAATCCAACGGGGACGCCGGAGAGAACGGGAGTGTACGGATCCTCAGAGAGTGAAGCAACCGGGGTGGGTCCGGTGTGTGTGTAACCGTCAGTGGGAGCCCGGTGAAGCGGAGTAATCAGGGCACAGCCCCACGTGAGGATTCGTTAGGGCAGGTTGTTCCCCAGCCCAGGAAGTGTTTTTCTTGTCTGCAACAGCCGGATTGAGTCTACGTATGTCAAGTGTGTCAATAAATATGTCTTTTGCTTGCATCACATCTGGCCTGAAGACTGTTTGTGCCACTATCGACGACGACAACACTACCACACTCTGCCCCACCAAGTCAGCTCCCAACCTTGAGGTAGTGGTGGAGCCAGGGGTAAGCCTGAAAAGTACAGCCACGACTACAAGGCCTGAGGCTCCCCTGGCTCATCACTACATGTAGCGTAGTCGGCAGGATGCGACTCCCTTGCCGGAGACCCAAGAAGCCGGAGACCAAGTGGTGCCGAGTGCACCGTATCCGAGCTATGAGAACAGATTTCCAGTCCCATGGTGGGAGGAAGAAGTGCCTAAGGCGTTGGACCGGGCACAAGATGGCGACAAGATGGCCGCCGTCTGCGAAGCTGAGGGAGAACAGGCGCGGAAAATTGGCGCCAAAAGAAGAGCCTGGGGCTGGCCGGTGCCGAAGAAGTACGGAGTACTCCGCCCAAAGAGGGGAGGCGCCAGTCCCAGGGCACACAGAAAGACGTGTGAAGTGGGCGGTGTTCTGAAAGAAAAGAAGTGCCGCCGCGGAGGGGTTGAGCTGTGGTGTGGGACCAAGGGTGGAGCATCTTCAAGAGCGGGAAAAGTGAGCCCGCCTCCACTTCCTGTAGTCTCGCCACTAACCCTGACGCACGTACGGAAGCCTTGTGCTGCTAGCAAAATGGAGAACTTGAACGAGAACCGCGAGAAGCAGTTGATGGCTGCGGGGGGATTCCCCGCCTTCTTGCCGGCCGTACCCGGAGGACCGGGACGAGCCACCCGGGTGACCTGGCTCACGACCTGGGATGCGGAGACCGGCGCGACCACCACGGAGGTCCGGGCTACCTACGCCGCCCAAATCCCGTCAGGGAGCCGGATGCTGGGCGCCCCACCTCCCTGCCCAGAGGGACCCCCGCCAGCCGCGGTGGAGTCTGAAAAGCCCGCTCCACTCCGAATGCCGGCGGAGGAATATGCCCGGACGCTGGAGCGTGATGAATGGGGTTTCTATTGGGATCCGGTGCTGCCATCTCCCCAGCCGACCCGAAGAACCCCGTCCCCTGAGCCGGACCCCGTACGAGAGCGGCTGCTGGCCGAGACCGTCACTCGCGAGATAATGGCCGGTCCTTACGGAGAAGAGTTCGAACATCAGTTTACGACTGGGATAGTCGTTAAATTTAACCAAAAGGAAGGCTACGGCTTCATCCGGGACGGAGAGACCGGAGATGATTATTTTTATAATCGTGTTCACCTGGACACCGAGGGCCTTCCCCAGCGGCTGCATACCCTGTACCCTGGGGAAAAGGTCCGTTTTCTGAGAGAAGTGGGCTGCCGGGGTTTGTTTGCGGTGGGGGTACACCGTACGCCCACTGAACAGGAGGCCTCTCGTTGGCAACAGGAGGTGGAGTGGGAGGAGCACCAAGCCCGGCGGCAAGAACAACGAAGACCGGTGTTGGCTACAACCTCCCGACCTCGACACACCGTGGCCGTAGCTCCGGCAGTCATGCCCGCGTCCAGTACCGACCCGGAGCAGGGACCCTCGCCGGTACTGGCCATCAACCAGAATATAACAACACATCCAACGATCGTTGTAGGAAGCCCGCCTCTGTCCCGTGCAGCGACCCCCTCACCTCCATCCGAGCCTGAGGAGTTCAAGCCGGAGGTCGAAGCGGCGGAACAGCTCGCCCGTCCTGAGCCTTTCCGGCGGCTGCGCCGATTACCCGGGCAGTCCCTGTCTGAATACATAAAGGCGCAGAGGGCCGAGTGGCAACGGGCCTACCACCCGGAATAGGCCTCCAGATCAGGAGATGACGAGCCTGCTTGTTTGCTGCCGGTATGTTTGAGCCGGAGAAAGTTTTGTTCCGTGTTCCAGTTGATTCCGGAGAGAGCCTGCTTGCTGGACTGAGCCAGGGGCTCCTCCGCGGTTTGTGGAAGAGGTTGCTGTTGCGCCTCCGGACATACATCGAAGACCGGGAGCGCTGTTGAGCCTCCGGGCGCCATCACAAGACCGGGAGCGCTGTTGAGCCTCCGGGCGCCATCACAAGACCGGGAGCGCTGTTGAGCCTCCGGGCGCCATCACAAGACCGGGAGCGCTGTTGAGCCTCCGGGCGCCATCACAAGACCGGGAGCGCTGTTGAGCCTCCGGGCGTCCCAAAGGACCGGGAGCGCTGTTAAGTCGCTTATTGTGGACTGGGGCTGAAGGGTATTTTTATGCCATGTTCATTGTTTTTAGTTATATGTTTTATAGTTAGAGCCTTGCCGGGAGGCTCGGATTTTAAGAGGGGAGGCATGTAGTGGGTGGGCCTACCCCCTACCAGTACCAGCATAGTTAACCCGGAGTTGTAACTAATAAAAATGTTGATGTTTATTATTATATGTTGTGTTAGGGCACCCCCTAGTGGCCGGGTGGGACGGCTGTCGCCACCGGGGAGGAGGAGTCGGCTGAATGATAGGGGAATGTGTGAGTGTGTGTGAGTTGTTGGATCCGGGACGTGAGAGAGTGAAGATCAAGGGGCAGAGTGTGTGGGCTGAATCCAACGGGGACGCCGGAGAGAACGGGAGTGTACGGATCCTCAGAGAGTGAAGCAACCGGTGTGGGTCCGGTGTGTGTGTAACCGTCAGTGGGAGCCCGGTGAAGCGGAGTAATCAGGGCACAGCCCCACGTGAGGATTCGTTAGGGCAGGTTGTTCCCCAGCCCAGGAAGTGTTTTTCTTGTCTGCAACAGCCGGATTGAGTCTACGTATGTCAAGTGTGTCAATAAATATGTCTTTTGCTTGCATCACATCTGGCCTGAAGACTGTTTGTGCCACTATCGACGACGACAACACTACCACACTCTGCCCCACCAAGTCAGCTCCCAACCTTGAGGTAGTGGTGGAGCCAAGGGTAAGCCTGAAAAGTACAGCCACGACTACAAGGCCTGAGGCTCCCCTGGCTCATCACTACATAACAATAATGATTAAGTGCTTTCTTAACATTTAATAATGTCTCCCCATCTATAGCTCCCCTATACACAGTATGATGGGTCCACAGCTCCCCCAAAAACAACAGACCACCACGCACTGAATAACAAAACAAATTAAAAAAAAAGCATCCGGCTGACACATTGGCCAGAGGCTTATGTCCAGATGAACAATGCGATCAGCAGTCTGAAATCGGACATGTCCAATAGACATCACCCTTGGCCATCAGTCGACCAGCGCACCATGCACATTAGACTGTCGGTTGAACCTATAGAAATCAGCTGATTCCCCCGCCATTAGTCTAATGTGTATGAGTTTTCAGGGTACCTTTCACACTGTCCAACAACTGGCAACACTAAAGGCGGCGTTACATGCTACGATTTATCTGACGATATGTCGTCGGGGTCACGGATTCTGTGACGCACATCCGGCATCGCTAGCGACGTCGTTGCATGTGACACCTACGAGCGTCTCCGAACGATCGCAAATAGGTTGGAAATCGTTGATCGTTCACACGTCGTTCACTTTCAAAATATTGTTCATCGTTTGGAACGCAGCAGACTTATTGGTACGTTTGACACCCTGCAAACGACGAACAACATCCAAACGGCCGCCTTGGTCAAACAATATCGCTGAACGATTTTGCGTCGCTTGTGCGATCGTTACGTGTGACCGCTAATAAACGACCTATGAGCGATCTCGGCAAATAGTAACTACGATCTGGGCGTGTCACATCGCTAATGAGATTGTCAGATAAATCGTAGCGTGTAAAGCGGCCTTAAGGGTCTATCCGCACGTTGCGTTTTTCTTGCGTTTTGGTTGCGTTTTAAACTGCACTGTGTCATTGACAAACTGCATGCTTTTGTTTCCCAGCAAAGTCTATCAAAGTCTACCAGGCCCAGACCACCGTCTTCCACCTAGTTACTTCCAAGGAGCCCGGCTCCTGACCTCCTCTCTCCTTCACTCCTTACACTTCAGTTGGAGGGTAGGGGAGTGAACTACTCCTGACACTCCTCTTACCAACCCCCCAAGTGGGCGACCCTATTCCACTCAGGCCGTCCACTGGTGTGTATGGTGGGTGTGGTGCAGAGTGTACCTAGGACCTTTAATTGGCTGATGTAGGCAACATCATGTAGTTGAGGACCCATAACCAAGGAGGAGGTGGATATTGCACAGAAGGGCAGCTTGCACAATACCT
The DNA here is from genome assembly GCF_048569485.1 of Anomaloglossus baeobatrachus. Lineage (NCBI taxonomy): Eukaryota > Metazoa > Chordata > Amphibia > Anura > Aromobatidae > Anomaloglossus > Anomaloglossus baeobatrachus. The sequence continues at coordinate 112,631,976 of NC_134361.1, read as the reverse complement.
TGTGACAACCTGATAGTGCAGGGCGTCACCCCCCCCCACGCTGAGTGACAGCTGTCTGACTGCAACCAATCATAGACACCAGTGGGCGGATCTATATCATACAATAAAATACATAAATAAATAATTTAAAAAAACAACAGCGTGCAGTCCCCCTCAATGTGATACCCAGCCAAGAAAAAGCCTCACAGCTGGTGGCTGGTATTCTCAGGCTGGCGAGACCCACGTTATTGGGAGACCCGCAAAAGATCAGCCAGCAGCCGCACGAATTGCCACATCCATTAGATGTGACAGTCACGGGACTTTACCCAGCTTTACCCCTGATTCGGTGGCAATCTGGGTAATAAAGAGTTAATGGCAGCCCATAGCAGCCACTAAGTCCTAGATTAGTCATGGCAGGCGTTAACGATCCGGCATGTCTGATTTTGCACTGCCGTTCCTTTTGTTCCTAGACATCAAATTCGGGACTGGAGAAAACAGGTTTAACACCGCGCTTGAAGACCACGGACATCAGTGTTGAACACACAATTCTTTTATTTTACTTCATTCCTACGCGTTTCGGAGACCACAACTGCCTCCTTCTTCAGGGAAAAGAATTTTACAGAGACCAAGGAGGAGCCCTTAAAAAGGATATACAGAAAAAAAGAGGAAGAAAAAAAAAAAGGGAGAAAGGAAGAGGGATCCCTGGCTATGACGTCAGTTCACCGTGTGCTGCAGAGCAATGACTCATTGCCACGTGGAGTAAAGCCGCATTACATGGCCCTTACAAGAATTAAATAAAATATACATTGATACATTTAGCTCAAACAGAAAATTCATAATCAAAAATCATAGCAATGAAAAATACAGACAACATGAATTTAAAGTGAAAACATGAAAAAAGGGGGGGGGGGGAAATATATATACAACTATTAATGATCTTTGACACGAACCCGGGGTAGAGAGGCCGTGAAATTGACCGGTCATCTCACTGACATTGTGCTAACAGAGAGGTTGAATGATGCCTCATGATAAGCTACAAAAACCATTAACCATTAAACCTGCACTAGGCAAAAAATCGGCAAATAGAACAGGGCATATATTATATTTGCAAGTAGGACCGATAGTGACATCATTTTTTTGTTATTATTACAACTCAACCTTTTTAATTAATGAGTGAGGTGCACTTGAATAGGATCGACTAATGAAAGGGATCCGTTATGATAAACCAGGAGGAACAACAGAGGAACGGTGTAGTGCGCATGTATAAGAATGGAAGCAGATTCTCTTAATGAGAAGAGGTGAAAGGAGTTCAGATTATGGGAAAAAAATTGCAAAGCGCAGGCGCGCTTCACATAGAAAGTAGCAAGTTCCTCACATCTCAAGGTTAAGAAAGTTCAGAAGCGTGGGAACTAACTATAGTGCGCGTGCGTGCAGCCAGTGACAGTTAAGGATTTTAACTCAAAAAAACCATGTAGTCAAGCCGTGGAGAAGGAAAGACAAATCACGAATGAAATGCTCAGAGAAGTGTGAAACGGGATCAAGCCCGACAGTGCTAGGAAGAAAGTTCATTTTAAACTGACAAAACATCCAAAACTCACTCATAATTGGTTTACCCGAAAAAACTAATCTTTAACACTAAAAAGCAAGGGAAGGGAAAGGGTAGCTTAAAAACAATAATGCATTATTTGAAACACGTAGTAATTTGAGCAAGAAATGAATTAATAAAAAAAGGGGATAAAAATTCCGGATATATGTGCGATGCGCACGGGGATTAATGACAAAACATATGTTGACAGTGTATCATTAGTAACATGAAAAAAGGGAGGTGGGGGTGGAGGGGGGAGGGGGGGGGTTTAAAAATATCTGAACTGGTGATTAAAACAACATTTAAGACATGAATATATTAAATATTTGAATGAATGTAAAAACAGTCCATCAGAGAAAAATGATATAAAAATGATATAAAAATATGTAAATATATATATAAAAATGTAAATATATATATAAAATATATATATATAAAATATATAAAGAATATATGGCGAATAAAACATAAAAGGCAATCATTATGATTAAAATATCATAAAAAATCACAAGAACATATTCCCATAAATTAATAAAATAAATCAGTAATCTCATTGAGGCCAAAGGGTTTAAGAGTATTCAATCTGTGTATCTAGTAGGTTTCCTTTCTGCTGAGTGTTTCTGCCCTATTGTTGGCATTAGGGGGAACCTGCTCAATGGGTGTGATTTTAAAATCTGGATTTTTATTGTGTGCAATAGTGCAGTGTTTAGACAACCCATGTTTTAGGAAGCCAATCTTGATGTTATGGCGATGGGAATTGACTCTATTATGGAGTTCCTGACTGGTCCGACCTACATACTGCTACTATATGCGATAAAGAGATCAACTTTTTGGACCTAACAATTTTTCATGACAATGAAAAAATTCTTACTAAGACCTTCTTTAAGAAAGTAGATGCTAATGCCTATATACACTTTGGAAGTGAGCATTATGCCAAATGGTTACAAAATATTCCCCTCAATCAATACAAGAGGATTAGGAGAAATTGTTCGCGTGACACTGATTTTAGAGATCAAGTAGATGTATTGAGGGGACGTTTTTCAGAGAAAAGATACCCTGGTTCTTTGGTCCGGAGAGCCTACCAGGAGACTGCTAAACTCAAACAGTCTGATCTCATTAAAAGGAGAAAGGTCCCCTTGGATCTAACAAAGGGTAAAATGTTAGATGGATTTGCACTCAATTTTATTACTACCTTCAGCAGGGATAATCTGACCATAAGGGACACTCTATCTAAGCATTGGTCGATCCTGCAAAAAGATCCCATTCTTAGCTCCTTTTTGCCCTCAGCTCCTGGTGTTACTTTCAAACGGGCACCAACTATCAAGACTATAGTAGCCCCTAGTAGGCTCAGAACAGTAACTCCTAACCAAAATAAGAATACTCCTACCATAGGGGGAGCTTTTAGATGTGGGGTCAAAAAAATGTTTGTGTTGCAAAAACATATGTCACGGGAGGACCACTTTTAGTACTCCTGGTGTCTCTGAGAATTTCCCAATAAGAGATCATCTGACATGTCAGTCCGATTATGTGGTGTATCTGGTGGACTGCAAATGTGGGAAGCAGTATGTAGGTCGGACCAGTCAGGAACTCCATAATAGAGTCAATTCCCATCGCCATAACATCAAGATTGGCTTCCTAAAACATGGGTTGTCTAAACACTGCACTATTGCACACAATAAAAATCCAGATTTTAAAATCACACCCATTGAGCAGGTTCCCCCTAATGCCAACAATAGGGCAGAAACACTCAGCAGAAAGGAAACCTACTGGATACACAGATTGAATACTCTTAAACCCTTTGGCCTCAATGAGATTACTGATTTATTTTATTAATTTATGGGAATATGTTCTTGTGATTTTTTATGATATTTTAATCATAATGATTGCCTTTTATGTTTTATTCGCCATATATTCTTTATATATTTTATATATATATATTTTATATATATTTACATTTTTATATATATATTTACATATTTTTATATCATTTTTATATCATTTTTCTCTGATGGACTGTTTTTACATTCATTCAAATATTTAATATATTCATGTCTTAAATGTTGTTTTAATCACCAGTTCAGATATTTTTAAACCCCCCCTCCCCCCTCCACCCCCACCCCCCTTTTTTCATGTTACTAATGATACACTGTCAACATATGTTTTGTCATTAATCCCCGTGCGCATCGCACATATATCCTGATTTTTATCCCCTTTTTTTATTAATTCATCTCTTGCTCAAATTACTACGTGTTTCAAATAATGCATTATTGTTTTTAAGCTACCCTTTCCCTTCCCTTGCTTTTTAGTGTTAAAGATTAGTTTTTTCGGTAAACCAATTATGAGTGAGTTTTGGATGTTTTGTCAGTTTAAAATGAACTTTCTTCCTAGCACTGTCGGGCTTGATCCCGTTTCACACTTCTCTGAGCATTTCATTCGTGATTTGTCTTTCCTTCTCCACGGCTTGACTACATGGTTTTTTTGAGTTAAAATCCTTAACTGTCACTGGCTGCACGCACGCGCACTATAGTTAGTTCCCACGCTTCTGAACTTTCTTAACCTTGAGATGTGAGGAACTTGCTACTTTCTATGTGAAGCGCGCCTGCGCTTTGCAATTTTTTCCCACGATCTGAACTCCTTTCACCTCTTCTCATTAAGAGAATCTGCTTCCATTCTTATACATGCGCACTACACCGTTCCTCTGTTGTTCCTCCTGGTTTATCATAATGGATCCCTTTCATTAGTCGATCCTATTCAAGTGCACCTCACTCATTAATTAAAAAGGTTGAGTTCTAATAATAACAAAAAAATGATGTCACTATCGGTCCTACTTGCAAATATAATATATGCCCTGTTCTATTTGCCGATTTTTTGCCTAGTGCAGGTTTAATGGTTAATGGTTTTTGTAGCTTATCATGAGGCATCATTCAACCTCTCTGTTAGCACAATGTCAGTGAGATGACCGGTCAATTTCACGGCCTCTCTACCCCGGGTTCGTGTCAAAGATCATTAATAGTTGTATATATATTTCCCCCCCCCCCCCCTTTTTCATGTTTTCACTTTAAATTCATTTTGTCTGTATTTTTCATTGCTATGATTTTTGATTATGAATTTTCTGTTTGAGCTAAATGTATCAATGTATATTTTATTTAATTCTTGTAAGGGCCATGTAATGCGGCTTTACTCCACGTGGCAATGAGTCATTGCTCTGCAGCACACGGTGAACTGACGTCATAGCCAGGGATCCCTCTTCCTTTCTCCCTTTTTTTTTTTTTCTTCCTCTTTTTTTCTGTATATCCTTTTTAAGGGCTCCTCCTTGGTCTCTGTAAAATTCTTTTCCCTGAAGAAGGAGGCAGTTGTGGTCTCCGAAACGCGTAGGAATGAAGTAAAATAAAAGAATTGTGTGTTCAACACTGATGTCCGTGGTCTTCAAGCGCGGTGTTAAACCTGTTTTCTCCAGTCCCGAATTTGATGTCTTGCTTGTACAACAGGGCTGCTGCTGGACCACCTTAGCACTCGCCTATGCCATTAAAGGGGTTGTGACTGGCACAACCCGACCAGGTGAGTGCACCATTTTCCGTATACCTTTTACCCAGTAAATCGGGTAATACCCTATTGCGCCTTCTCTCTCCTAATTTTAGTTTGCTCAAGTCCTTTTGTTCCTAGTGAGATAAGCCAACACCAAAGTTGTTCGGAAGCGGCTTTCTCATATAAAACACAGGACAGTTCAATTTAGCAAGTTATCCTGTGTGTGGAGAGTCTGGAGAGATAACTTGCAGCTGTCAGTTGGCCAACAGCTACCCTGTTTCCCTGAAAATAAGACCTACTCCAAAAATAAGCCATACAAGGATATGGGCGCAGTAGCAGAGGGGGCGCGCTGCCAGGCACTGCAGCAGAGTGGTGTGCTGCCAGAGAGTGCCAGGCGCAGTAGCAGAGGGGCAAGCTGCAAGGTGCAGTAGCAAAGGTGCATGTTACCAGGCACAGTAGCAGAGGGGTGAGGAGCAAGCTGCCAGGCGCAGTATCAGAAGGGGCATGTTGCCAGGCATAGTAGCAGAGGGGCGAGGCACACGCTGCAGGCTCAGTAGCAAAGAGGCAAGGAGCGTGCAGAGGGCGAGGAGTGCTCTAGTATGCACCACAGTGGAGGGGCGTGTTGCCAGGTGCTGCAGCAGAGGGGCACACTGCCAGGCATAGTAAAAGAGGCGTGAAGAATGCCAGGCACCGCAACAGGAGGAGCGCTGCAGCTGGGGGGGGGGACACTGCCAGGCGCGCCGCCAGGCGCTCCAGCAGACGGGTGTGCTGCCAGATGCCAAAGCAGAGGGGTGCGCTGTCAGGCACCGCAGCAGTGAGGCACACTGCCAAGCACAGCAGCAGAGGGGTGAGGACAAGCCGCCAGGCGCAGTAGCAGATGGGCAAGAGGGACTCTGCCTGGTACACTAGCATAGAGGCGTGCTGCCAAGAGCAAATAGCAAGGGGGGAAAGGGGCCCAATGTCAGGCGCAGTAGCAGAGGGGCAAGAGGCAGAATGCCAGGCACAGCAGCAGAGGGGTAAGTGGAATAATGCCAGGTGCAGTTGCAGAGGGGCGAGGAGCACAATGCCAGGCATTGTTGCAGAGGGGCAAAAGACACATTGCCAGGCACAGTTGCTCAGTTGCTGAGGGGCGTGCTGCCAGGCGAAAGAAGCAAAAGGGGCACAAGGCTAGATGCAGTTGCAGAGGGCGATGGGCACAATGCCAGGCACAGTAGCAGAGGAGCACATTGCCAGGCACTGTTGTAGAGGGATGAGGGGGACACATTGCCAGAGACAGTTACAGGCGGGCGAGGCACTGCCGGCCGCAGCAGCGGGGGGGGGGGGGGGGGGGGGGTGAGGGGTTTGCTGACCAGGAGGTGTCCCATGCAGTCGCTATACCAAGTGTGCACTTTTATGTTTCCTATGGACACAGGTAGACTTATCAAACTTTGGAACTACAACTTCCAGACTGCTGTGATTTCATCGCTACGCGTCCTGTCCGGTCCACCAATGTGTTGTCCGCACTGGGAACAGCTGCTGACTGATCACAACTCTCTGGTATCAGCCACTCACCTGCTCATCGGGTTTAGAGGCCACTCTGTGTTTATCAGCAGATCATAGAGAAGATTTTCTTCACTTTTCCCGCTAACAGTCATATCTATATGCTCTGCCATCTTTACCGGAAAGTGAAGTAACAGCACAGGAGCTTGGTCGTGGCTACATCGATAATGATGTCGCAGGATGGGGCGGAGCCTCCTGTATCACAGCGCCGGGCTCAACTGCTCTAGAGGAACTGATAGCGGCGCTGTCCTGCACAAGGGGGAGGATTAGGCAGCGGAGCCATGTACTAGAGGAGGAGGCTGTATATAGATGAGTGGAGCCGTGTACTAGAGGAGGAGGCTGTATATAGATGAGAGGAGCCGTGTACTAGAGGAGGAGGCTGTATATAGATGAGAGGAGCCGTGTACTAGAGGAGGGGGCTGTATATAGATGAGAGGAGCCGTGTACTAGAGGAGGAGGCTGTATATAGATGAGTGGAGCCGTGTACTAGAGGAGGGGGCTGTATATAGATGAAAGGAGCCGTGTACTAGAGGAGGAGGCTGTATATAGATGAGTGGAGCCGTGTACTAGAGGAGGGGGCTGTATATAGATGAGAGGAGCCGTGTACTAGAGGAGGAGGCTGTATATAGATGAGTGGAGCCGTGTACTAGAGGAGGGGGCTGTATATAGATGAGAGGAGCCATGTACTGCAGGATGGGGCTGACAGGAGTGATGTACTAGAGGAGGAGGCTGTATATAGATGAGTGGAGCCGTGTACTAGAGGAGGAGGCTGTATATAGATGAGAGTTGCCATGTACTGCAGGATGGGGCTGACAGGAGTGATGTGCTGCGGTAAGTAGCTGTATATAACGGGATAAGAGATACAGTATATACTGTGCAAAGCATGACAGCAGAACCAAAATCATTAAAACGAGACCTGTGAGACACTACACCCATATTATAGTTTATTGGAGCGTACCATTTATATATTTTATGTTTTTCGTAGGCTGTATAACACAAGACGCGGCCCCCATTACATCTCTAGGGTCTCTCCCGGATTTCTAAAAATTCAGAGTTTTTATGATTCAATAATTTTTATTAGGTTTTCAAAGTTTATACATAAAACAGTTCTAACAAAAACAATAAAACAAAGTGCTGTATAGCATTACTTCATGCTATATCAAACAAATAATATACAGTAGACATATACAAAAGGAGAAACAAAAATAACATTGGTAAAAACTATGACATACAGTCGGATTAAGTATTTACAAAGTATGATATTCAAATAATATGTCAGGAGATAGATGTAAACAAACAATTTTCTTGTTAAACTAATTAAATAAGTATAGTGTATTACGTTTATACAAGAATTATAACTAGAATAGATTTAAAATTTTATGTATTGTTGTTAATAAAGTCAGTCCATGGGTCCCATTTTTTATGAAATCTGTTCCAAGAGTTATTAATTAGAGCATGCTTCTCTTCATAGAACTTATGAAGGGATATTTTTTCTATTAGATCGTAAATATTTGGAATTTTATTGGATTTCCAACGTGCCGCCAATTCGATTTTGGTAACTAGAAGGATATGAATTACGATGGCCCTGTATTTTAGGTTTATTGTATCCGAATCTATCGATAAGAGAGCTAATTGTGGGGTTAGACTTATTTTTGAGTGCATTATCAGATTTATTATTTTAGACACTTTCTGCCATAAGCTTCTGATTTTAGGACAGCTCCAAAAAATATGAACAATGTCACCTTTTGTATCACAACCTCTCCAGCATGTTGGTTTTTGGCTTGGGAATATTTTAGCTACTTTGTCCGGAGTGAAATACCATCTGGTATAAATCTTATAATAAGCTTCATGTAATGTAGCGCAGATATTGGAAAGGTATATGTTTTTAAGAGCTTTATCCCATTGGTCTTGGGTGAATTCTAGTTTCAAGTCCTTTTCCCAAATGGATATGTGTATCATTTTTCTTGTGGGGAGTTCAGAATTGTAGGCATGATAGACTCCATATTAGTTTGTTATTTGGGTTGTTTATCAATTTAAGTATGAATTTGTTTATTTTACATTTGGGTTCTACAAGTTTCCGGATGGTTTTCCTTATTTCTAGGAAGAAGTAAAGATCTTTAGCTGGTATATTGTTTTGTAGTTTAAGTTGTAAGAATGAGGTGAAGTTTGGATCCAGTCAGGGATAAAATACATAAAAAATATATACGATGGTACAAATTCAGAGTTTTTATTTAGTTTAACATCTGTCACTCAACTTTCCCAGAATCCTTAGTGGCTGATCCTCCGGCTCCAGAGCTGTGAATTCAGGGGAACCATTGATCGCACATTCGCTTTTTATAGTCCTCTGCGTTGTAACTAGACAAGAAAACTGAACCCCGACATCTGTGCGCCGCAGTCATGAATGGTTCAGATGATGATGACGGCCAGGCCCCAAATGCAATGTTCATGTCTGTTCTCATTGTGGGAATAAGGATAACGTTTGGAACACCATTCTAAGTCTGAACTGGGTGCAAAAACCTAAAAAAAAAAAACATCACTATGGGGAGAAAAGGTATGCACACCAGTGACTATGTAAGGGGAATACATGGAATAGCAGAAACTGCTGTGTGAATACTGACTTGAAAAATCCAATAGCTATATGTAAAGTGAAAATGTGAAAAATGGAATCTGCATTACTGCCATGAACATATGAATCAAGAGAAATTTAGCTACTGAATTGATCAATGCAATAGAGCCCCAACACTACGCCAAAGTATTTCTCTACGTTGGGGTCCCTAGCTTGTGTGTGTCCTCTCATGCAGTTAAAAAACTTACCGTGTATGGGAAGCTGAGACCCAGGCTATATATGCGTATGATATGGATTGGCAATAGGTGTGTGGGGAGGGTTCACAAACGAAAAACTACTAACAATAAGGAATAACGTTTGGAACTCCATTCTAAGTCTGAACTGGGTGCAAAAACCTAAAAAAAAAACATCACTATGGGGAGAAAAGGTATGCACACCAGTGACTATGTAAGGGGAATACATGGAATAGCAGAAACTGCTGTGTGAATACTGACTTGAAAAATCCAATAGCTATATGTAAAGTGAAAATGTGAAAAATGGAATCTGCATTACTGCCATGAACATATGAATCAAGAGAAATTTAGCTACTGAATTGATCAATGCAATAGAGCCCCAACACTACGCCAAAGTATTTCTCTACGTTGGGGTCCCTAGCTTGTGTGTGTCCTCTCATGCAGTTAAAAAACTTACCGTGTATGGGAAGCTGAGACCCAGGCTATATATGCGTATGATATGGATTGGCAATAGGTGTGGTTGGGGAGGGTTCCCAAACGAAAAAATACTAACAATAAGGATAACGTTTGGAACACCATTCTAAGTCTGAACTGGGTGCAAAAACCTAAAAAAAAAAAAAACATCACTATGGGGAGAAAAGGTATGCACACCAGTGACTATGTAAGGGGAATACATGGAATAGCAGAAACTGCTGTGTGAATACTGACTTGAAAAATCCAATAGCTATATGTAAAGTGAAAATGTGAAAAATGGAATCTGCATTACTGCCATGAACATATGAATCAAGAGAAATTTAGCTACTGAATTGATCAATGCAATAGAGCCCCAACACTACGCCAAAGTATTTCTCTACGTTGGGGTCCCTAGCTTGTGTGTGTCCTCTCATGCAGTTAAAAAACTTACCGTGTATGGGAAGCTGAGACCCAGGCTATATATGCGTATGATATGGATTGGCAATAGGTGTGGTTGGGGAGGGTTCCCAAACGAAAAAATACTAACAATAAGGATAACGTTTGGAACACCATTCTAAGTCTGAACTGGGTGCAAAAACCTAAAAAAAACATCACTATGGGGAGAAAAGGTATGCACACCAGTGACTATGTAAGGGGAATACATGGAATAGCAGAAACTGCTGTGTGAATACTGACTTGAAAAATCCAATAGCTATATGTAAAGTGAAAATGTGAAAAATGGAATCTGCATTACTGCCATGAACATATGAATCAAGAGAAATTTAGCTACTGAATTGATCAATGCAATAGAGCCCCAACACTACGCCAAAGTATTTCTCTACGTTGGGGTCCCTAGCTTGTGTGTGTCCTCTCATGCAGTTAAAAAACTTACCGTGTATGGGAAGCTGAGACCCAGGCTATATATGCGTATGATATGGATTGGCAATAGGTGTGGTTGGGGAGGGTTCCCAAACGAAAAAATACTAACAATAAGGATAACGTTTGGAACACCATTCTAAGTCTGAACTGGGTGCAAAAACCTAAAAAAAAAAAAAACATCACTATGGGGAGAAAAGGTATGCACACCAGTGACTATGTAAGGGGAATACATGGAATAGCAGAAACTGCTGTGTGAATACTGACTTGAAAAATCCAATAGCTATATGTAAAGTGAAAATGTGAAAAATGGAATCTGCATTACTGCCATGAACATATGAATCAAGAGAAATTTAGCTACTGAATTGATCAATGCAATAGAGCCCCAACACTACGCCAAAGTATTTCTCTACGTTGGGGTCCCTAGCTTGTGTGTGTCCTCTCATGCAGTTAAAAAACTTACCGTGTATGGGAAGCTGAGACCCAGGCTATATATGCGTATGATATGGATTGGCAATAGGTGTGGTTGGGGAGGGTTCCCAAACGAAAAAATACTAACAATAAGGATAACGTTTGGAACACCATTCTAAGTCTGAACTGGGTGCAAAAACCTAAAAAAAACATCACTATGGGGAGAAAAGGTATGCACACCAGTGACTATGTAAGGGGAATACATGGAATAGCAGAAACTGCTGTGTGAATACTGACTTGAAAAATCCAATAGCTATATGTAAAGTGAAAATGTGAAAAATGGAATCTGCATTACTGCCATGAACATATGAATCAAGAGAAATTTAGCTACTGAATTGATCAATGCAATAGAGCCCCAACACTACGCCAAAGTATTTCTCTACGTTGGGGTCCCTAGCTTGTGTGTGTCCTCTCATGCAGTTAAAAAACTTACCGTGTATGGGAAGCTGAGACCCAGGCTATATATGCGTATGATATGGATTGGCAATAGGTGTGTGGGGAGGGTTCACAAACGAAAAACTACTAACAATAAGGAATAACGTTTGGAACTCCATTCTAAGTCTGAACTGGGTGCAAAAACCTAAAAAAAAAACATCACTATGGGGAGAAAAGGTATGCACACCAGTGACTATGTAAGGGGAATACATGGAATAGCAGAAACTGCTGTGTGAATACTGACTTGAAAAATCCAATAGCTATATGTAAAGTGAAAATGTGAAAAATGGAATCTGCATTACTGCCATGAACATATGAATCAAGAGAAATTTAGCTACTGAATTGATCAATGCAATAGAGCCCCAACACTACGCCAAAGTATTTCTCTACGTTGGGGTCCCTAGCTTGTGTGTGTCCTCTCATGCAGTTAAAAAACTTACCGTGTATGGGAAGCTGAGACCCAGGCTATATATGCGTATGATATGGATTGGCAATAGGTGTGGTTGGGGAGGGTTCCCAAACGAAAAAATACTAACAATAAGGATAACGTTTGGAACACCATTCTAAGTCTGAACTGGGTGCAAAAACCTAAAAAAAAAAAAAACATCACTATGGGGAGAAAAGGTATGCACACCAGTGACTATGTAAGGGGAATACATGGAATAGCAGAAACTGCTGTGTGAATACTGACTTGAAAAATCCAATAGCTATATGTAAAGTGAAAATGTGAAAAATGGAATCTGCATTACTGCCATGAACATATGAATCAAGAGAAATTTAGCTACTGAATTGATCAATGCAATAGAGCCCCAACACTACGCCAAAGTATTTCTCTACGTTGGGGTCCCTAGCTTGTGTGTGTCCTCTCATGCAGTTAAAAAACTTACCGTGTATGGGAAGCTGAGACCCAGGCTATATATGCGTATGATATGGATTGGCAATAGGTGTGGTTGGGGAGGGTTCCCAAACGAAAAAATACTAACAATAAGGATAACGTTTGGAACACCATTCTAAGTCTGAACTGGGTGCAAAAACCTAAAAAAAACATCACTATGGGGAGAAAAGGTATGCACACCAGTGACTATGTAAGGGGAATACATGGAATAGCAGAAACTGCTGTGTGAATACTGACTTGAAAAATCCAATAGCTATATGTAAAGTGAAAATGTGAAAAATGGAATCTGCATTACTGCCATGAACATATGAATCAAGAGAAATTTAGCTACTGAATTGATCAATGCAATAGAGCCCCAACACTACGCCAAAGTATTTCTCTACGTTGGGGTCCCTAGCTTGTGTGTGTCCTCTCATGCAGTTAAAAAACTTACCGTGTATGGGAAGCTGAGACCCAGGCTATATATGCGTATGATATGGATTGGCAATAGGTGTGGTTGGGGAGGGTTCCCAAACGAAAAAATACTAACAATAAGGATAACGTTTGGAACACCATTCTAAGTCTGAACTGGGTGCAAAAACCTAAAAAAAACATCACTATGGGGAGAAAAGGTATGCACACCAGTGACTATGTAAGGGGAATACATGGAATAGCAGAAACTGCTGTGTGAATACTGACTTGAAAAATCCAATAGCTATATGTAAAGTGAAAATGTGAAAAATGGAATCTGCATTACTGCCATGAACATATGAATCAAGAGAAATTTAGCTACTGAATTGATCAATGCAATAGAGCCCCAACACTACGCCAAAGTATTTCTCTACGTTGGGGTCCCTAGCTTGTGTGTGTCCTCTCATGCAGTTAAAAAACTTACCGTGTATGGGAAGCTGAGACCCAGGCTATATATGCGTATGATATGGATTGGCAATAGGTGTGGTTGGGGAGGGTTCCCAAACGAAAAAATACTAACAATAAGGATAACGTTTGGAACACCGTTCTAAGTCTGAACTGGGTGCAAAAACCTAAAAAAAATCACTATGGGGAGAAAAGGTATGCACACCAGTGACTATGTAAGGGGAATACATGGAATAGCAGAAACTGCTGTGTGAATACTGACTTGAAAAATCCAATAGCTATATGTAAAGTGAAAATGTGAAAAATGGAATCTGCATTACTGCCATGAACAAGTTTTTTAACTGCATGAGAGGACACACACAAGCTAGGGACCCCAACGTAGAGAAATACTTTGGCGTAGTGTTGGGGCTCTATTGCATTGATCAATTCAGTAGCTAAATTTCTCTTGATTCATATGTTCATGGCAGTAATGCAGATTCCATTTTTCACATTTTCACTTTACATATAGCTATTGGATTTTTCAAGTCAGTATTCACACAGCAGTTTCTGCTATTCCATGTATTCCCCTTACATAGTCACTGGTGTGCATACCTTTTCTCCCCATAGTGATGTTTTTTTAGGTTTTTGCACCCAGTTCAGACTTAGAATGGTGTTCCAAACGTTATCCTTATTGTTAGTATTTTTTCGTTTGTGAACCCTCCCCAACCACACCTATTGCCAATCCATATCATACGCATATATAGCCTGGGTCTCAGCTTCCCATACACGGTAAGTTTTTTAACTGCATGAGAGGACACACACAAGCTAGGGACCCCAACGTAGAGAAATACTTTGGCGTAGTGTTGGGGCTCTATTGCATTGATCAATTCAGTAGCTAAATTTCTCTTGATTCATATGTTCATGGCAGTAATGCAGATTCCATTTTTCACATTTTCACTTTACATATAGCTATTGGATTTTTCAAGTCAGTATTCACACAGCAGTTTCTGCTATTCCATGTATTCCCCTTACATAGTCACTGGTGTGCATACCTTTTCTCCCCATAGTGATGTTTTTTTTTTTTTAGGTTTTTGCACCCAGTTCAGACTTAGAATGGTGTTCCAAACGTTATCCTTATTGTTAGTATTTTTTCGTTTGGGAACCCTCCCCAACCACACCTATTGCCAATCCATATCATACGCATATATAGCCTGGGTCTCAGCTTCCCATACACGGTAAGTTTTTTAACTGCATGAGAGGACACACACAAGCTAGGGACCCCAACGTAGAGAAATACTTTGGCGTAGTGTTGGGGCTCTATTGCATTGATCAATTCAGTAGCTAAATTTCTCTTGATTCATATGTTCATGGCAGTAATGCAGATTCCATTTTTCACATTTTCACTTTACATATAGCTATTGGATTTTTCAAGTCAGTATTCACACAGCAGTTTCTGCTATTCCATGTATTCCCCTTACATAGTCACTGGTGTGCATACCTTTTCTCCCCATAGTGATGTTCTCATTGTGGGGACATCAGAGGTTTATGGCATCGTAAAATATGCAAATTCCATCAACTTCATATAATATGCAAATTGCATCTGACCACACCCGATGACTAATAAAGGTGCCCCACCCACTTGCCTATGTCATCACTTTGTGATGTCACAATGATCAAAGGCTCTAAACAAACCGCTCCTGGGAGCTTTACAGCCATTTCTCACTATTTTACTATAGCGGCAGGACGATAGAGCCGAACCATGGCAGCCAGAAAGACGTAAGTGGAGCTCTTGGAATATAAATCTGGAGCCCTGCAACAATATTACTTTCTTATATAGGACAAAGGACGAGAACGAGCCTGTGGATTATAAACCGTGGAGCCTGTGGATTATAAACCATGGAGCCTTTGGATTATAAACCGTGGAGCCCTGCACCCTTATTGCCTTTTTGGAGAGAAACAGGATAAGAACGATACATTTTTATCAGAATGAAAAAAGAGCAGATGAAGGATAACCCAGGACCATGATGTGAACCTGGTGACGTATACCCCTCCCCTGCTCTGTGTCTGCTGATGTCATGTAACCCTTTGGTGGCGTTTAATCAAGGCTGGTGTTTTTCTATACCAACCTTCATGAAGCGCCCGTTGGAGTAACATGCACTAAATTCATTTCCTCTTAATGAATTTGACTCATCTTTTGTAGGGACTCTTTCAGGAGGTTTTTGCCAACTAATCTGCATAACGTAGGGGCAGAGATAGTGATCCCAGCAATGTGTCACTTACTGGGCTGCTTAGTGTAGTTTTGATAAAATCACTGTGTAATCAGCAGGAGATTATCATTTTAGGACTACTTAGTGTGCTGCAGGTAGTCCAGCATATTCATGATCTCTGTATAACTGCTAGATCTGCAGCAGAGTTTAAAACATTGACAGCAAACAGCTCAGTAAGGGACACATCGTTGGAATCAGGGTCTGTTGTGATGTGCAAATATTTTTTTCAGAATTTTAATTCAGGTTTGTTAAAGGGATTTTCCAGGCTTGAGGTAAAAGTCTGCAGTTGCTCTTGGTGTCAGCCCCTGAACGCATGTATACAAGTCACATACTTGTGGTCACGACTGCCCGATACCGGCAAAGGCAAATCCTCGCAGCGCACAGTGCAATTCCTGTTAGGATTCAAAGGTCTGTCCTTAACCTCAAGCCTGGACATCTCCTTTAAGACAAAAATTACATTTTATTATATATTAAATATATTAAAATTAGGGGCGTAACTATCGCGGTCGCAGCGGTCGCTATCGCGATTGGGCCCGTGAGGTTAGGGGTCCGCGGCTGCCCGGCAGATCAGCAGTCAGCTCCTTTCATTGAGAAAGGAGCTGCGCTGATCTGTCACAGACCACGCAGCCACTGTATGACCCGCTGCCACCGCCGACACCGGGGCCTTCTGCCTTGTGGCAGCGGCACTGGGGCCCCCTTCCCCCAGCACCGTGCACAGTAATGATGAAGCATAGAGCGGCCGGCGTCGCTCTATGAATCATCATTCTGCCCCTATGCCTGCGCGGTGACGTTACTCCTGTGAGACTGCTGTGCTGAGTGCACAGAGCGCAGGGCGGGAGGACGCCGACCGGAGCAGCGGGGAAACGGAGGACAGAGGTGAGGACAGCAGCGGTGAAATGGAGACGTGAGGACAGAGCAGCGTTGGAAGGAGGAGACAGATGAGTACTTGTTTTTTTATATAAATTAGTGAGTACACGGTGGCCAGAGGCCTGGGGAGGCTGCTATATTATACATGGAGGCCTGGGGAGGCTGGCTGCATTAGAATACATGGAGGCCTGGAGAGGCTGGCTGCTATATTATGCATGGAGGCCTGGAGAGGCTGGCTGCTATATTATACATGGAGGCCTGGAGAGGCTGGCTGCATTATTATAGATGGAGGCCTGGGGAGGTTGGCTGCATTGTTATACATGGATGACTGGGGAGGCTGGCTGCATTGTTATACATGGAGGCCTGGAGATGCTGGCTGCTATATTATAGATGGAGGCCTGGGGAGGCTGGCTGCATTATTATACATGGAAGCCTTGGGAGGCTGGCTGCATTATTATACATGGAGGCCTGTAGATGCTGGCTGCTATATTATACATAGAGGCCTGGGGAGGCTGGCTGCATTATTATACATGGATGACTGGGGAGGCTGGCTGCATTGTTATACATGAAGGCCTGGAGATGCTGACTGCTATATTATAGATGGAGGCCTGGAGAGGCTGGCTGCATTATTATACATGGAGGCCTGGGGAGGTTGGCTGCATTATTATACATGGAAGCCTTGGGAGGCTGGCTGCAATATTATACATGGAGGCTTAGAGAAGCTGGCTGCTATATTATACATGGAGGCTTGGAAAGGCTGGCTGCTATATTATGCATGGAGGCCTGGGGAGGCTGGCTGCATTATTATACATGGAGGTCTAGGGAGGCTGGCTGCATTATTATACATGGAGGTCTGGGGAGGCTGGCTGCTATATTATACATGGAGGCCTGGGGAGGCTGGCTGCTATATTATACATGGAGGCCTGGGGAGGCTGGCTGCTATATTATACATGGAGGCCTGGGGAGTCAGGCTGCTATATTATACATGGAGGCCTGGGGAGGCTGGCTGCTATATTATACATGGAGGCCTGGAGAGGCTGGCTGCTATATTATACATGGAGGCCTGGAGAGGCTGGCTGCATTAGAATACATAGAGGCCTGGAGAGGCTGGCTGCATTAGTATACATGGAGGCCTGGAGAGGTTGGCTGCATTAGTATACATGGAGGCCTGGAGAGGCTGGCTGCATTAGTATACATGGAGGCCTGGAGAGTCTGGCTACATTAGTATACATGGAGGCTTCAAGAGGCTGGCTGCTATATTATACATGGAGGCTTGGAGAGGCTGGCTGCTATATTATACATGGAGGCTTGAAAAGGCTGGCTGCTATATTATACATGGAGGCTTGGAGAGGCTGGCTGCTATATTATACATGGAGGCCTGGAGAGGCTGGCTGCATTACTATTCATGGAGGACTGGGGAGGCTGGCTGCATTATTATACATGGATACCTGGGGAGGCTGGCTGCATTAGTATACATGGAGGCCTGGGGAGGCTGGCTGCATTAGTACACATGGAGGACTGGAGAGGCTGGCTGCTATATTATACATGGAGGCCTGGTGAGGCTGGCTGCTATATTATGCATGCAGGCCTGGAGAGGCTGGCTGCTATATTATACATGGAGGCATGGAGAGGCTGGCTGCATTATTATAGATGGAGGCCTGGGGAGGTTGGCTGCATTGTTATACATGGATGACTGGGAAGGCTGGCTGCTTTATTATACATGCAGGCCTGGAGAGGCTGGCTGCTATATTATACATGGAGGCCTGGAGAGGCTGGCTGCATTATTATAGATGGAGGCCTGGGGAGGTTGGCTGCATTGTTATACATGGCTGGCTGCATTGTTATACATGGAGGCCTGGAGATGCTGGCTGCTATATTATACATGGAGGCCTGGGGAGGTTGGCTGCATTATTATACATGGAAGCCTTGGGAGGCTGGCTACAATATTATACATGGAGGCTTAGAGAAGCTGGCTGCTATATTATACATGGAGGCTTGGAAAGGCTGGCTGCTATATTATGCATGGAGGCCTGGGGAGGCTGGCTGCATTATCATACATGGAGGTCTAGGGAGGCTGGCTGCATTATTATACATGGAGGTCTGGGGAGGCTGGCTGCTATATTATACATGGAGGCCTGGGGAGGCTGGCTGCTATATTATACATGGAGGCCTGGGGAGTCAGGCTGCTATATTATACATGGAGGCCTGGGGAGGCTGGCTGCTATATTATACATGGAGGCCTGGAGAGGCTGGCTGCATTAGTATACATGGAGGCCTGGGGAGGCTGGCTGCTTTATTATACATGCAGGCCTGGAGAGGCTGGCTGCTATATTATACATGGAGGCCTGGGGAGGCTGGCTGCATTATTATACATGGAGGCCTGGGGAGGTTGGCTGCTTTATTATACATGGAAGCCTTGGGAGGCTGGCTGCATTATTATACATGGAGGCCTGTAGATGCTGGCTGCTATATTATATATAGAGGCCTGGGGAGGCTGGCTGCATTATTATACATGGATGACTGGGGAGGCTGGCTGCATTGTTATACATGAAGGCCTGGAGATGCTGGCTGCTATATTATAGATGGAGGCCTGGGGAGGCTGGCTGCATTATTATACATGGAGGCCTGGGGAGGTTGGCTGCATTATTATACATGGAAGCCTTGGGAGGCTGGCTGCAATATTATACATGGAGGCTTAGAGAAGCTGGCTGCCTATATTATACATGGAGGCTTGGAAAGGCTGGCTGCTATATTATACATGGAGGCCTGGGGAGGCTGCATTATTATACATGGAGGTCTAGGGAAGCTGGCTGCATTATTATACATGGAGGTCTGGGGAGGCTGGCTGCTATATTATACATGGAGGCCTGGGGAGGCTGGCTGCTATATTATACATGGAGGCCTGGGGAGGCTGGCTGCTATATTATACATGGAGGCCTGGGGAGGCTGGCTGCTATATTATACATGGAGGCCTGGGGAGGCTGGCTGCTATATTATACATGGAGGCCTGGGGAGTCAGGCTGCTATATTATACATGGAGGCCTGGGGAGGCTGCCTGCTATATTATACATGGAGGCCTGGAGAGGCTGGCTGCATTAGTATACATGGAGGCCTGGGGAGGCTGTCTGCATTAGAATACATGGAGGCCTGGAGAGTCTGGCTGCATTAGTATACATGGAGGCCTGGAGAGGCTGGCTGATATATTATACATGGAGGCCTGGAGAGGCTGGCTGCAATATTATACATGGAGGCTTGGAGAAGCTGGCTGCTATATTATACATGGAGGCTTGGAAAGGCTGGCTGCTATATTATACATGGAGGCTTGAAGAGGCTGGCTGCTATATTATACATGGAGGCTTGAAGAGGCTGGCTGCTATATTATACATGGAGGCTTGAAGAGGCTGGCTGCTATATTATACATGGAGGCTTGAAGAGGCTGGCTGCTATATTATACATGGAGGCTTGGAGAGGCTGCCTGCTATATTATACATGGAGGCCTGGAGAGGCTGGCTGCATTACTATTCATGGAGGACTGGGGAGGCTGGCTGCATTAGTATACATGGAGGCCTGGGGAGGCTGGCTGCATTAGTACACATGGAGGTCTGGTGAGGCTGGCTGCTATATTATGCATGGAGGCCTGGAGAGGCTGGCTGCTATATTATACATGGAGGCCTGGAGAGGCTGACTGCTATATTATGCATGGAGGCCTGGGGAGGCTGGCTGCATTATTATACATGGAGGTCTAGGGAGGCTGGCTGCATTATTATACATGGAGGTCTGGGGAAGCTGGCTGCATTATTATACATGGAGGCCTAGGGAGGTTGGCTGCATTATTATACATGGAGGCCTAGGGAGGTTGGCTGCATTATTATACATGGAGGCCTGGGGAGGCTGGCTGCTATATTATACATGGAGGCCTGGGGAGGCTGGCTGCTATATTATACATGGAGGCCTGGGGAGGCTGGCTGCTATATTATACATGGGGGCCTGGGGAGTCAGGCTGCTATATTAAACATGGAGGCCTGGAGAGGTTGGCTGCATTAGTATACATGGAGGCCTGGAGAGGCTGGCTGCATTAGTATACATGGAGGCCTGGAGAGTCTGGCTGCATTAGTATACATGGAGGCTTGGAGAAGCTGGCTGCTATATTATACATGGAGGCTTGGAAAGGCTGGCTGCTATATTATACATGGAGGCTTGAAGAGGCTGGCTGCTATATTATACATGGAGGTTTGAAGAGGCTGGCTGCTATATTATACATGGAGGCTTGGAGAGGCTGGCTGCTATATTATACATGGAGGCTTGAAGAGGCTGGCTGCTATATTATACATGGAGGCTTGGAGAGGCTGCCTGCTATATTATACATGGAGGCCTGGAGAGGCTGGCTGCATTACTATTCATGGAGGACTGGGGAGGCTGGCTGCATTATTATACATGGATGCCTGGGGAGGCTTGCTGCATTAGTATACATGGAGGCCTGGGGAGGCTGGCTGCATTAGTACACATGGAGGACTGGAGAGGCTGGCTGCTATATTATACATGGAGGCCTGGAGAGGCTGGCTGCTATATTATGCATGGAGGCCTGGGGGAGGCTGGCTGCATTATTATACATGGAGGTCTGGGGAAGCTGGCTGCATTATTATACATGGAGGCCTAGGGAGGTTGGCTGTATTATTATACATGGAGGCCTAGGGAGGTTGGCTGCATTATTATACATGAAGGTCTGGGGAAGCTGGCTGCATTATTATACATGGAGGCCTGGGGAGGCTGGCTGCTATATTATACATGGAGGCCTGGGGAGGCTGGCTGCTATATTATACATGGAGGCCTAGGGAGGTTGGCTGCATTATTATACATGGAGGCCTGGAGAGGCTGGCTGCTATATTATACATGGAGGCCTGGGGAGGCTGGCTGCATTATTATACATGGAGGCCTGGATAAGGCTGGCTGCTTTATTATACATGCAGGCCTGGAGAGGCTGGCTGCATTACTATTCATGGAGGACTGGGGAGGCTGGCTGCATTATTATAGATGGAGGCCTGGGGAGGTTGGCTGCATTGTTATACATGGATGACTGGGGAGGCTGGCTGCTTTATTATACATG
Organism: Anomaloglossus baeobatrachus; assembly: GCF_048569485.1. Classification (NCBI taxonomy): domain Eukaryota; kingdom Metazoa; phylum Chordata; class Amphibia; order Anura; family Aromobatidae; genus Anomaloglossus; species Anomaloglossus baeobatrachus. Next base: position 112,610,347 of record NC_134361.1, on the reverse strand, counting down.
CAGGCCTGGAGAGGCTGGCTGCATTATTATAGATGGAGGCCTGGGGAGGTTGGCTGCATTGTTATACATGGATGACTGGGGAGGCTGGCTGCATTGTTATACATGGATGACTGGAGATGCTGGCTGCTATATTATAGATGGAGGCCTGGGGAGGCTGGCTGCATTATTATACATGGAGGCCTGGGGAGGTTGGTTGCATTATTATACATGGAAGCCTTGGGAGGCTGGCTGCATTATTATACATGGAGGCCTGTAGATGCTGGCTGCTATATTATACATGGAGGCTTGGAAAGGCTGGCTGCTATATTATACATGGAGGCTTGGAAAGGCTGGCTGCTATATTATGCATGGAGGCCTGGGGAGGCTGGCTGCATTATTATACATGGAGGTCTGGGGAGGCTGGCTGCTATATTATACATGGAGGCCTGGGGAGGCTGGCTGCTATATTATACACGGAGGCCTGGGGAGGCTGGCTGCTATATTATACATGGAGGCCTGGGGAGGCTGGCTGCTATATTATACATGGAGGCCTGGGGAGTCTGGCTGCTATATTATACATGGAGGCCTGGGGAGGCTGGCTGCTATATTATACATGGAGGCCTGGAGAGGCTGGCTGCTATATTATACATGGAGGCCTGGAGAGGCTGGCTGCATTATTATACATGGAGGCTGTCACGCTCCCCGGCTCCTCTGCCATGCTCCCCGGCTCCCCTGCCATGCTCCCCGGCTCCCCTGCCTTGCTCACCGGCTCCCCTGCCACGCTTCCCCGCTCTCATGTCACGCTCCGTCGCTCCCGTGCCATGCTTCCCGGTCCCCCGCTCCACAACCTCCATGCCCCATCACCTGCGGTCTCCAGGCAGCCCAGTCTCCACTCCCAGCGCCCGTCGGCAACGCTGAGCCAGCCCGGCACTCCTGCCTCCTGTGCACCGCTCCCTGCTCTGGCTTCTGGCACCCGGTCCTCGCGCATGCGCATTAGGGCGCGCGCGCGGTCATTGACCCTCTCTTAAAGGGCCAATGTCCTCCAACAGGATATTGAAGAATCAGGTACAGGGTATATAGGGGGATCCTTTCCAAGTGGGCGGGGCCTGTTCTTCATGTTTGCTAAGCTAGGAGTCAGGTCTCCCTGTGTCTTGTTCCATACTTACCTATCTCTCTTGTAGAGTCGCTCCTGTCTCGCCAACCGGTCCTGACGATTCCCGAACCCCGAACGGTGACTGTCCGCCATCTCGTCAGTCCATACCATCTCCAATCCCTGGATCTGTGTGGTGACCCACCTCCTCGCTCCGTTGGTTCCGGATTCTGCCTGACATCATCTCGGCCTCCGAACCTGAGCTCCGTCACCCGGACTACCTTCAGAGACTCCGTGGTCCCAGGGATTTCTTCACTCCACTCCTCTGAACGGACTGTCCTGCTACCCGTAGTGCTCCGGCTACCGGGCACCTTTCCCTCGGTGAGGTGTTCAGCCCAGTGGATCCACCTCCTGGGCCTACCCGTCCTCCTGGTCCTAACAGAGGCCTGGAGAGGCTAGCTGCTTTATTATACATGCAGGCCTGGAGAGGCTGGCTGCTATATTATACATGGAGGCCTGGAGAGGCTGGCTGCATTATCATAGATGGAGGCCTGGAGAGGCTGGCTGCATTGTTATACATGGAGGCCTGGAGATGCTGTCTGCTATATTATAGATGGAGGCCGGGGAGGCTGGCTGCATTATTATACATGGAGGCCTGGGGAGGTTGGCTGCATTAGTATACATGGAGGCCTGGGGAGGCTGGCTGCATTATTATACATGGAGGCCTGGGGAGGCTGCTATATTATACATAGAGGCCTGGGGAGGCTGGCTGCATTATTATACATGGAGGCCTGGGTAGTCTGGCTTCATTATTATACATGGAGGCCTAGGGGGCTGCATAATACAAAATGAAGGACACCTTATACATGGAATATAGGGGTGCATTATACATGGAGGAGTATGGGGCTGCATAATACAATATGAAGGTTTATGGGGTTGCGTTATAATACGTATAGGACTATGGGGGCTACATTATAATATATGGAGGACTATGAAGCCTACCTTATACATGGACTATGGGGGTGCATTATAAAACATTGGGGACTATGTGGTGCAGTATAATATATGGAGTACTATGGGGTGAATTATAATATATGGAGAACTGAGAAATTCATTATAATTGGAGGGCTATAAGGGCTACTTTATACATGGATGACTATAGGGGTGCATTATAATATATGGAGGACTATGGGGGTATGGAAGGCTATGTGGGATCCATTATAGTATTTGGAAAACTATATACGAGGGGCGACAAAGATACAAGCAGGGGATGGGAATGTTTTGTGCTGATGGAAAATGGCTCTTTCCCTCAGCATCCAGCTTTCCCATGCTCTGCTATACATCTCTCAGCACCCAGCTTTCCCATGCTCTGATATGGGAAAGCTGGGTGCTGAGGGAAAGATGTATAGCAGAGCATGGGGAAGCTGGGTGCCAAGGACAAGATGGATATCAGAACATAGGAAAGCTGGGTGCTGAGAGTAAGAACCAAGTGTCAGCGTCATTATCCCATACCCCAAGTGTCAGTGTACGTGGAGGGAGGCCCAGGTCTGAACTTTGCATCGGGGCCCATCAAACATTAGTTACACCACTGATTAAACTGATTGTCCACGATGGGAAATCCCTTTTAAAGTAAATAGTTCCCCTTGTAAAATTTTTGGTGCAAACTGCTTCAGGAGTGAACTTTTAGGCTGCGTGCCTGCGATCAGTGTTATCAGCGTTTTGGATGCAGAATGCTTCAGCTCCGTCTAAAATGCTGCGTTGTACATTACAACCACAGTGGATGGGATTTCTAGAAATTCTGTGCCCACTGTGCAGGGGCGGCCTGCAGCAAACACTGACCTGTAGTGTGGCTTTCCTGAGCCGCAGCATGTCAATTGTTTGCTGCGGAGTTAGGGAGAACACAAGCAGGAGGCCGCAGCGCACTGAACCCTGAGTGTGGGCACGGGCCGCTGCGGTCTCCTGCGTTCTCCTATAGAGGCTCTCTGCCCCGCAGGTCAGGACATATATTTTATTCCGGTACCTTGTTGGATTTTGCCTTCAGTACTTTATTGGATTTTGTCTCCTGGTAATTTGTATCATTTACATTTGTCCGTCTTTTAAAATCTTAAAACTAAAACGCCATAAAAGATCTGTTTTATGTTACAGTGAGGCTCCTTGAATGGAAACCTGAGTGAATGTATACGGATTACCTATAAAATCCTGATTGTGTATAAGGGAGTCCAACTAGGTGTGGTCAACAGTCATTTGTGGACTGAAGACAAATGATAGGGTATTATACACTACACCCCAGGTACACGCCCCCTGATCCCCTATAGATAATATTTTTTGTTGTCTTATATACCTATCTAGGTATTGTTATATGTAAATTTCTACTAATAACACTGAGTGACTGAAACCTCCACGTTTCAAAAGTGGACGCAGGGTCAGACCTGTGGCGGTCGAGTGGGACCTTGTCACGATCACTGTGGAGTTAGTAGAGTCCGCGCCGGTGGTGCTCTGAATACCTGATTTTAAGAACGGGAAGTCTCTGGATATAAAGAGGCGGTGTCATTGGACTTTATCTCAGCACTTCAGGTCTAGGAGTGCGAGGGAACTTTTATCATCTTGTCTTGTACATTCTTCTTGTCTGTTGCTGGAGATATTGTCTCAAGTACTGAAGTAAATTACCCTTGAGTGTTATTATAAACAGATATGTTATATCTTATACTAAATTGCAAAGTACCGGATTAACATATTTCACAAGTTCTAATATTATATTGGTTAAGTGTCTGCATGTCAGTTATAATATATTGTGTTATGATTGGAGATGACAGAACCCAAACTGTAAAGTTCGGGGATCATACCAGACACTGGGTGTTCAGGGCTCGAACTCCAACACAGACGTTTAAAAAAAAGTCTGTGTCCAAGTTTGAATGCTGTTTGTTTGCTAATAAAGTTTGTTGAAAGGCTGCAGTGCAACCAATTAAACTTTATTGCATGGGGAAGATGCCTGTATGTTGCTGTGAACAAAATAAATTAAAAAAAAAAAGGAGAGGGCTCCCCCTATATTTATAGCCAGCCAAGGCAAGGCAGACAGCGGGGAGTTGGTATTATCAGGTTGGGAAGGCCCATGGTTATTTTGCCCTTCCCAGCTGAAAAATAGCAGCCCCTAGCCAATCGGATTAATACTTTTGGGCCTGATGTCAGAATGTGATGTGATGTCAGCATGTGATGTGATGTCAGCATCAACCCTAGCGGTTAGTAATGGAGAGGTGTCTATCAGACACCTCCATTACTACCCCCGCTGAAAGAAAAAGGTTCATGGATGGCATAAATGTGCCTTTTGTGAATAATAGAATATTTCATGTTATTGTTACTAGATTTTGTTATGGGATGTTGATCCAGGGAACTAGTCTGATTGCCGTATGTGGAGTCGGGAAGGATTTTTCCCCTAATATGGGGCAATTAGCATCTGCCTCATGGGGTTTTTGCCTTCCTCTGGATCAGCACATTAGCTTTTAGAATGAACTTGATGGACTTGTGTCTTTTAATCTTAAAGCTATGAAACTGTCTTTGTATTGAGGCTCAAGGGTGTAGGCCGGGGTTTCTTTGGGACCAGCATTAAAGGAGTGTTTTGCTCCAAGTCTATCCCAGGAAGCCTTTTTGAGCTGATGTCCTTACACAGATCCCAACATTTAGGGGGGAAAAAAACTTTAGTTAGTTAAAGAGGTTTTCCCATGAGTAAACTTAATTTTAACATAAATTTAAATCAACAGATCTTGGAATAATAATTATTTCCAGAATTGGATGTAATTAAAAAAATGTTCCTGTCCTGAGATACTCCTATATATGTACCCCTGCTATGTACTGTGTAATGGCCATGTCTGACCGTACAGGGACATAGTCTGATCATACTCCTAGGCAGAGGAGGACTTAAAAAAGTATGCAGACATTACAGCACAGGATCACAAATTATTCTTTCTTTGAGGAAAAAGATTTTTTAAAAGCAAGTAGGGAAATGTGTTATCTCACAAAAAGAATTAGCTGTGATCCTGTTCAATTGATTAAGGTTTAACTGTATTCGTGGGGAAACTCCTTTAAGGGTGAATTAAAAGCAAAGCCACAGCAAGATTTAGAGGTTTTTTTTGTGATATTGAACTTCCGAGGAATTTTAATTCCCTTTTCTGTGGCTTTGCCTTTAATTTTAAGTAGGGACTCGCACGATAATGAGGACCCTTGACGTGGGTTGCGAGCTTGTATATTTTGGCCAAAATATTGACCCATGCCACAAATTTATTATATTTTTTTTGAATATTACATCTCTTTTTATGCAGGATGCAGCCAAGCCCATCTATGTTGGCTTTGTAAACTAGGGTGTCTGTGATTGTGGGGTCCACTGAGAGTGCTGGGCAGCCCGCCTTATCTAATACTATGGGCGTCACTAATAGGCATAAGCCAGGCACTGTGAACTTCATGTGTGACCAGCCCCCTATTCAGGCCTTCTCTGTGTGCAATGTTAATACTGAGCAATCACCCTCCATGATTTGGCAGGTTGTGAGTGGTTGTCTCATAAGTGTATTGCACCTGGGTTACCTCCATATTTATCAAAGAGGGCTGCTCCATCCGGTTACTGCATTACATTCTGTGACCTGGGCAGGTGAATACAACAGCATTTTTTGCTATATTGAACTTGGGAAATTTTGGGAAATTTTAATTTTTCTGTGGCTTTGCTTATATATTTAGTATAGGGACTCACAAAACAATGAGGAGCCTTGACGTTGGGTTGTGAGCTTGCATATTTTGGCCAAAATATTAACCAATACCTCGTTTATTTATATTTTTATGTACACGGTTCTCGATTACAGCCAATGTTGGTCTTGTAAACTAGGGTGTCTTTTCCGGTGGAGTGCAATTATAGAGTGCTGGGTAGGGTGTCTGTCCCGGTGGAGTGCAATGATACAGTGCTGGGTAGGGTGTCTGTCCCGGTGGAGTGCAATGAAAGAGTGCTGCGTAGGTCATTTGTCCCGGTGGAGTGCAATGATAGAGTGCTGGGTATTCCGTTTGATCTAATAGTAGGGGCTTCAGTAATAGGCTGTAAGCCAGGCACACTGTGCACTAAATTACCCTCCCCGTATACAAGCATAGTGCCTGTGCAATTTTAATACTGAGCAATCACCGCCTCCATGAATTGGTAGGTTGTGAGTGATTGTCTCATCAGTATTTTGCCTCTGTGCTGCCTTCATCTTTATCAAGGAGGGCTGCTGTATCCTGTGAGTGCATCAGTTTCTGTGACCTGGGCAGATAAATACTGTTGTTTTTTCATTTGCTATATTTAACTCATTGTTGAATCAATCACTGGCCTCAAGCTCGCTCCTCCGGCCAGCAGCTACTCTGTAGATGCAACCCATTGCCTGTGGTAAGTCTCTATCTCTGTACAGGGGTCTAAAAGTGAAGGGGAGGGTTCCTTTGGAATCTGTAGGATAGAGTGGCTAGTGTCAAGTCTGGGGAAGCCTTTTTGAGCCGACGGCCTCAGACAGGTCCTAACAAGAGAGTTGCAGTAGACCGTTTTTTTTCATTTAGGGTTGATTCAGCCACTCTAGCCTCAAGCTCACTCTTCTGGCCAGCAGCTACTCTGTAGATACAGCCCTGGACCTGTGGTATGTCACAGTAGCAGAGGGGTGTGGGCTGCACCGACAGGCTAAAGCAGCAGAGGGAAAGGGGACCATTGCCAGGCGCAAGTGGTGTGCTGCCAGGTGCAGGTGGAGAGGGGTAAGGGGCGGTGGGGGCACTGTCAGGCACTGCAGCAGAGTGGTGTGCTGCTAGGTGCTATAGCAGAGAGGCACGCTGCTTGGTGCAGTAGCAGAGGAGCACGTTGTCAGGTGCAGGCGCAGAGAGGTAAGGGACACGCCACCCAGCGCAGTAGCAGAGACGTGCTGCCAGTTGCCACACCAGAGCGAAGGGGTGAGGGGAATGCTGCCTGGTGCAAATAGCGCAGGGGCGAGGGACACCCTACCATACGCAAGTAGCAGAGGGGCACCCTGCCAGGCGCAAGTAGTGAAAGACTGGCACATTGCCAGGTGCAGAAGCAGAGGGGCGAGTGACACAATGCAATGCGTAGTAGCAAAGGGGTAAGGGTCACAATGCCAGGCGCAGTAGCAAATGGGCACAATGACAGGAGCTGTAATCAGGGCCGGACTGGCCATCTAGCAACTCTGGCAAATGCCAGATGCAGGGCTGGCTCCAGGTTTTTGTGGGCCCTGGGGGAAAGATTCCCAGTGGGCCCCTTTAATAGATACCACGATTCATGATTAGAATATAGATGTAGCTAGGGGTTCAGCTCGGGGGGGGGTGAAACATCAGAGTGGGCCCCTAACAAGGAAACCATGATTACTACAGTAGCGCAGCTTAATCGTGGGTATAGTGGAACCTCGGCTGATGACACTGATATTACCGCCATATGGTGACTATATAGTGGTAGATATCGGTGCTGCAGGACATACAAGAGATCACAGTGCAGTTATAGATGGTGACTTACAGCTGACGTTCTTTCGGATGGAATGGTTCACTTTTCCCATCTTTTCCATCTGGTCCAGACTGACATAACTTCTTCCAGGAACAACTCATCTGCAGAGATTACAAAAAAAGACATTTGACCTCCAATTCCCGACCCCGTCCCATCTATTCCCAACCTGCACAAACTCCTCACCCTCCTGATACCCCAATACTGAGCCGCTGCTGCGGTATGTGTCCTTATTACTGCCCCAGCTGTGTGGCACAAAAACCGTGCTCCTCTTACTGCCCCACATACCGTGTTTCCCCGAAAATAAGACACTTTCTTATAATTTTTTTTGCCCCTAAAAAAGCAGTAGGTCTTATTTTCGGGGGAGGGCTTTTTTTCAGGGAGACATGGTTTGGGGTAAGTTTACCCCCCAGGAAATGCAGAGCCCCCTTCCCAGTTATACAGTGTAGGGGGCACTTATACAGGATGGGAGCTAATGTGGGGGCTGTCATATACTGTGGGGACTACTTTGGGGGTTCTCATACAGTGTGTGGACTACTGTAGAAGCCATTATACAATGTGGGGACTACTGTTGGGACAAGCAAAATGGGACTGTGCAGTGTACAGTATATTTATAGAACAATACATATACTGAGATTTACACCCAGTATTTAGGACAGGAGAAGTAGTACTGTGCAGTGTATATATAAAGAATATAGCCAGGGTCAGACGGCCATACATCTTGGATGCATATCACATTGCAGTGCACGCACTGGTCGGCACTCTCCTGTCAAGAGCGTGACGACTTTATGTATTTCTATGCAGCTCTCATGCTTAGGTCAGGAGAGCCTGTGGCCCACTTTAGAGGTTGCTTCCACAGCCCACTGGGCATTTGCTTGAATTAGCTTGGTGTTGTGTGATATAAAATGTATTTGGCCACATATCTTTAAATACCTGTGACTGCACCATTGTATTATTTTAAACTTTCTTTTTTTGGCATGAACATGCAGTCTGCAGATGCAATACTTGATCACAGTGTCCAGTTGGAAAATGAAACCCAACCGGATGGCTCCAACGTTTCCATCTCAGATATAACAGTCTTTGTCAGTGGTGTACTGCCAATGGCGGCTAACCACGTGGCTGCTATAGGGCCAGTGAGTCAAGCAGGCCCAGTGCCAGCACCGGCACTGGGCCCCCTCCGTAAGTTCACCTGTATCGGAGAACTATATGGGGTGCATTACTCTATATGGAGGACTATGGGGTTCATTATTCTATATGTAGGACTATGGGGTGCATTATTATAGATGGAGGATTATGGGGTGCATTATTATAGATGGAGGACTATAGAGGTGTAATATAATATATCGAGGACTATGGAGATGCATTATTCTATATGGAAGATTATGGGGTGTACATTACACTATGTGGAGGGCTATGAGGATGCATTATTCCATATGGAGTACTATGTTGAGGCCATAATACTTTTTGGAGGGTTGTGAGGGAGCTTTTATACATTATGAAGGGCTATTAGAGTGCCATTATAATGTATGCAAGCAACTATAAAGTGTGAGGGACTATGGGGGTTCCATTATACTGTTTGAGGGCTACATTAAACAGTGTTAGGAGGTGTGGGAGCCATTATACTGTATGGTATCACATTATATTATATGGGGGGGTTGTGTGGGGGCCATAGTTTGGCGATCATAATGTGTTGGGCTCACCATACTCAGCTGGGGTAGTTAAAGGGGGGGTACAGTAGGGTCATCATAGTGTGTGGGTGTGTTGAGGGTACTGTGGAGAAATTCACTGTGGGGGTATTGTGCAGTGTTTGTGGGGTAGTTTTGTTGGCTTCAAAGTTTATGAGTGCAAAGAAAGGGGATTCTATAGGCTTCAATAGGAGATAAATTACTTTGTAAGGGCTGCAAAGTTGTGAGATATGTTCTCCTGTGACCCACCAAAAAATTAATTAATGTTTTTTTTAGGGGGGGACAATCAGAACTTGCATTAAAGGACCCCTGGCTTTTGTGCTACTTTTTTAGAATGATATCCCTGGAAGTCATGACTGTGAAATTATTGCACCCACTATAATTTTGTAGGGTGGGGGAACAGACTACAGTGTAAGTAAGGGACGGTCTGCATAGGAATGAACGCTTTGCCTTGATACAAGGGCTCTTGAGGACAACCACAGGCTTACTGCAATGCCTCTCTGATAGACAAGTGACCTTCTGGTCCTGAGCCAACCACATCTCCAGCTATGTCTTTGTTATAGGAACTTGAGTTCAGGCTCAGGACTGGAGCCAGGAAGACATTGCACAGATGCTAGTTCTTTTGGCCTCATTATATACCCACCTAGATGCCATATGCTAATTCCTCACTGGGTGTACCTTGCATATCTCAGCCAGACGGGGCCTCTAATTCTATTAGAAGAAGAAAAAATAGTCTCCAGTGGTCAGAGATCAGGTCATCGTCCCCTCACACTGGTGTTTTATTCCGAGGACCCACGTGGTGCTGTTCCCCTGTGTTTCCTGCCAACCCTTTTCTCCTCAGTTTAATCCACACACCCACAGCGACCCAGATCTTTAAATTCAGCAATTCTTTCTCAGGTTTCAGCAAGTCATTGGCAGCCGGGGCTATTTTTGGGACATTTTTCTCTCTCGCTCTCTTTCCCACTGTAGTGCAGATGCAGCTCAGGGAAACGCAGGGAGCATGATAAGAACCCGCAGCTATATGCATTGTGGAATCCTCTCTTTCCTACTGATTTCCCTCTTCCCCTCCTCTGATCACTCCACGAACCGTCTCTCCCTTCCTCGTTCAGCCGGGGAAGCCTCTTTATCGGGATCTCAGTCTTCATCGCACGGATTGGTAGACAGCTGCAGCACGGTAAGGACCGCACACTTCATACTGCAGCCTTTTCATGTGAATGATGGGATTTTTTTGTGGAGAGAGCTTGCATTCTGTGTCTATACCTTCCAAATCTATCTTTGCTGCCATGGCAGGCACAGTCAGGATCATCTGATCTCCATTTCTCTGCACTTGTAAGTAGTGCTAGGTCCCTTCATCTTGCCTGTGCGAATTTCCTATATAGGAGATAAAGACATAGGAGAGCTTCATGTCATGATGAGTATGTAGCGAAGCTCCAGCCTTACAGACGAGACCATCTATCTATCTATCTATCTATCCATCTATCCATCAATCCCTGGCAGTCTTGGAGGCCCCTAATCATAAATGTGGATTACAGCTATCTAGACTGCATGTGCTGGATTCTTCTGGTACACAAATAGTTAACGACCCTTTCTATATCTCTCCATTCGACAATGGGTTTCGCCATACTAGATATCATACTCAGCTGATGGCAGAGCACATAGGTCCATGAGGATGTGTGTGAAGTGAGAAGTCCATGACGCAGCACTGCGTGGCAGACACAGGACCCCACTGATGAGCCGTGTACAGTAACCTGGTGCTACCCTACAGTCACACACTGCAAAGCCTGAGGGAATGAGCCATGCCAAGCTGCAGATCAGTGCAGACACTCATTTATACAGCAAAGATGTCCTACCACCCATGCCCCCAGGTGAAATAGGGCTTCCTCCCATTGCTCTGCAAGATGACAGCCTAATGAATCAGCAGTGTCATCAGAATTTCACATTCTTTGCCTAGGAGGGACGTTCTCCTCTTCAGCTAGGCCTAGTGCTCCGTGAAGCTGTTTGTATTCACCGTAATGCCATTCCACTGAAAGAGATGAACTTGTCAACCCATAAAATTCAAGTGGCTTTAGTCAGGCTCCAGCTATGGGTGCTCTTAAAGGGGTTGTCCAGGGAAAATAAAACTTTGCCCCAAGAGAAAGGATATGTAAAACGTAACAAACTCAGTCATACCCTCCTGCTGGCACCCACCTGGATCCAGTGCAGGCTGCCCTGGGGTCTGCACAGGAAGCAGTAATGAGATGTGGAACATGTGATTGGCTCCAGTGGTCAGATGATCTAACCAGTCTGCCATGTGACATTTTATGATGATGTTCTGCTCAGTCATTTGACCGCTACAGCCAATCACAGGCTGGTGGAATGATGGCATCACTTCCTCTTGTCTCTGCGCAGACCACGAAGCAGTCTGCACTGTATCCAGGTGGGTGCTCTTAGGTCAAGGTTTTGTTTTGCCCGGACAACCCCATTAATGTGCTACTATTGCTTTTTATACTTTGTTAATAAGCTATTCGGCTAGGTCCAACTCATATATACAGTTTACCGCACAATAATATCTATGCTCTATTCAATGAGTCACTTAAAGGGAATCTGTCACCAGGTTTTTGCTCCCCCATCTGAGAGCAGCATAATGTAGAGACAGAGACCCTGATTCCAAGCGATGTGTCAGTTACTGAGCTGTTTGCTGTCATTTTGATAAAATCAATGTTTTCTCTGCTGCAGTTCTAGCAGTTATACAGAGCTCATGAATATAATGGACTACCTGGCAGCACGCCAAGTAGTGCTGTAATGATAATCTCCTGCTAATTAAACTGTGATTTTATCAAAATTACACTAAACAGCCCAGTAAGTGACACATTGCTGCAATCAGGATCTCTGCCCCTACATTATGCTGCTCTCAGATTAGGTGGTGAAAACCTGGTGACAGATTTCCTTTAAATGCTCAATGTCATTAGACACAAGTGGATAAAATTAGTATATGATCACTGTGCTAAAGTACTGGAATCTGAACTACTATTAAAGGCTATGCACACCTTTTACATGCAGTAATTAAAGTTAAATATGTTCATTGTTATCTTTACTTGGGGCAATTTTATAAAGTTTCAACATGCAAGCTTCATTTCTTCAATCATTTTCAGAAACCTGATTTGGGGTTTTCATTCTGATCCAAGTTTCCGATTTTTCTCTTATGAGAGTATCTCTCCCTGTAATATAGGCTGGATAAGAGCTCTATATGTATCTAGGATTCTGCTAACTTCAATTTTTTTCATTTATCAATACAACTCCAGAGCAGAAATAGATTTCCTTTCACTTTACTTTTCTCTTTGCCTATCACATGTTTACTCTTCTTTCCAGAAGATCTTACTTTCTCCCCTCTCAACTGCATATCTCTCTCCTCTCTCCACTGCAGATCTTTGTACAATCCTCTTTGCATCCCTTCTACTAAGTGTGCAGTCACATGGCTATATGACTCGTCTGAGGATCGTATCGCAATTCTCGGGCTGACCGACGGCTCTCCTGATAGGTTCTTAGTATTGCACGTTGACACGTTCGGGCCAGGAGAGCCGCCGGCCAGTCTGAGCATTGCGATGTGATCCTCCTACAAGTTATGCAGCCATGTGACTGCAGCCTGACACTGAGAGCAGGGGTGCCAATTTGACTTTTTATCTTTTCTGGACAGCGCATCAAAAAATCATACATAGACAATATATACTCCTTTACAATTAAAATGATCTAATATTTTGATTAAGACAGTTTAGAAAGTTGCTTCATTTTGTATTTAAGAGGCAAATAATCAATAACGTGTATGAAGGTGCATTTAGCTTTTATCACTGAGGAAGAAGGCTGCAGACAAAGACATCTTGGACTTCAGGATGATCCTTGCTAAAATATACCTTTAATTAAGTTATACCTTAAAAGCTGTATTACATTTCCTATGTAGTATTAAGCATATTTATTTAAAGTGAAATATGATTTGTGACGCCCCTGGACTAGTCAGCGCGTCACAGGGTACTGCACTTGCTGCTCTTTAGTGCAGGGCTAAACCCCCCATGGTTCTGGGTTCCCAACCTATGGTACTGCCTCCATCCGCATCCAAATCCAAACCACACCTCACACCAAACCCTGTCAGACACACCTGTAGGCTGCTGAGCTGGAATAGGGCCGCCCACCTAGGGGTCAGGCAGACTGGTGGGAGGGAAGTAGAACAGAACAGTGGTAGCTCTCGAGTAGTGAGGAGCTGGGGGAGCGTGTGGCTCCCTGGGTGTTAGAGGTTGGGTCGCAGACGGTGGTCTGGGCCCGGAGGAGTCAGAGTCCCGGTCGCAGGGTATTGAGGCTGGGTGCCTAGACCTGGTCTTGGAGAACGGTCAGCAGCTCGAGTCTAATAACCGGTACAGGACCCTAGGTTGGGGAATAGCTTCAAGAAACCCGGCAATTAACCTGCGGAGGATAGTGACTTTATGGACTGTCCCCAAGAAGCTCAGAGATCAGGGGCACTAGCGCAACGAGGAGGTTAGGGCTTTACAACCCACGCAGCCCACAGAAAACCCAAGCGTGAGCTCTTGAGAGCGCGGCTCCACTACGAACAAGTAGGGAGCAGGGCCTGGACAGCTTTACGCCAACGGGCCACCAGAACACTTCTAATTTGTGCACGGAGGCAGGCTCCGAACCACCCGGCAGTACTATAGGGGACGGATACCCGGATGGGCTCCCCCAAGAGGGCAGCGGCACCCAGAGACTTGGTTTACCTTGTTGTGAGTCTGCTTTGCAGTCGCATTATCATCACCAATACTGCATGGTCCTCCCCTGCTTCCAACCAGCGCTGCGCTCCCCTACAACTAGCACCCCACTACCCATGGGGGGAACGTCATCTGGCTGCCCCACTCCATCTCCCCCGGGTACTCCCATCGGCAGCGGCTGGACTCCCCTTACCGCGAACCACAAGTGGCGTCACAAACTCTTATCCCCTGTAAATACTCCCCTTTACATTTGAGTGGCCACAAGCCCAAGGTCCGGAGACCCTCGAGCCACAGCAGGGACCCCCAGATACGAGTGGTTCGACAGCTGCAGGGGTGGCACAGATTCATGCTGCCTGAATTAGTCAGCCAAGATTTATAGTCACTGATCAGCATTTCAAAGTATGCTCACTGTGAAAAGCTGCTGTATTTTAACGTAAAATATACCTGTCCGCCATTGGCTAGCCACTATCTCATCTGGCAGCACCATGTGCTACATGAAGAAATTTGATGACAGGTTCCCTTTAAAGGGAACCTGTCACATGAAAAGCGCTATAAACCTGCAGACATGGTGTTAATCCGCAGGTTAATAGTGTTTGGAACCAGCCTGGTTCCTGCATATCAAACCCCGCTGCTGGGAGGAAAATAACTTTAATCCCTTCAGCCGTGTTTGGATTTCAGTCACGGCGATGGTGATGGTGCTGGTAACAATAACCACTCTGTGTACGGAAAGCGGCGGCTGTAACCGCACAACCCACACTGACTGACAGCAGATTCTAATGCAGAGTGGCTGTCAGTCAGTGCTGTGAATATGTCCATATTCTGTCATAGGGCATATGAGACAACCCCTTTTAATTACTTTTTTAAGGCGGACCTTTGACCAAATATTTCTGGTTCAATTGGACGCACGTTGTAATAGGCGCTGCAGACCAGAAACTATTTTTTCTATTTCATCTTGCTGTTGCAATGATATCAGTGATTAAAGTATTTGGCACCTAAACAGTTAATTTTTTTTAAAGTTCAAGGTGGCATTACCAGAGAGATTTCACTGGGGGCGTGTACTTGCTCCCCTTTCTGACCAATTATAAGCAGGCAGCAACACAACAGGAAAAAATGAACACGCCCCCACACAGGAGCAGAGGCAAACAAAAGATCGCTCCTGTGCAAGAACAATATATGGACTCTTTGCAGTCCAATAGCTCATTACCATACACATTTCCATCTGCTATGGAAGGGGAAGTAGCTCCCTTACCTTTTGGGCCCCTGTGCAGCTGGTAAGGTTTTCCCCAATGGTGTTTCTGCCCTGCCCCCACAATTGTTTAGAATGGGTGTGAGACATATATTGACAAACAGTCTGCTCTTCTCTCTGCAGAGTGATGACAAGTGTTGCAGCACAGTAGAGCTGAGTATGATTAACTGACAGCTTATTGCTCTCATCCTTGCCAGTCAGTGTGGGGGGAGGGACAGTGCTGCAGAGTTGAGTCTCATTACAAACACTTTTAGTAACTCTACTTTCATAGTGTTGCCAGCTCTTCCAATCAGAAGCAGGCATCCACATACAAGGTGAAAAAGAATAGCTTTATAGCAGTCTCTGCTGAGACATAATGGCACAGCGGGTTATTCTCACAGCAAAGTGATTACATGTTGCAAAGCACAGCCGACCTGTGTGTGATTAACAGCTTTCATCTCCAGCAGTGTGGGGGAGGGGCACTACACTTGTTTCTGCCAATAAAGCTCATTTGAATTTCAGTGGAGAGCTACTAGTCGTGTTTGTAATGAGACTAAACTCCTGCAGTACTGCACCCCCCCCCCCTAAAACACACACTGACTGCCAGAGATGTGAACTAAAATCTGTAAATCACACTCAGCTCTGCTGTGCTCCAGCACTTTATCACTCTGCAGTGAGAATAGACGCTGTCTGTTCATAACCTTTGTGGGGGCGTGTTCCTCTTTTCCCAGTGTGTTACTGCCTGTCTATGATTGGTCAGCATTGGAGAGAGGAAGAAGTTCACGCCCCCAGTGACATCTCTGGTATTGCCCACTTGCACATAAAAAAAAAAAAATAACTGTTTAGGTGCTAAATACTATGATTGTTAATATTTCCACAATAGAGAGGAGAAATAAAAAAAATAATTCTGCTCTGCAGCCACTATTACATCCTGTGCCCAGTTCAACATGAAACATTTGGTGAAAGGTTCTCTTTAAACCATGACTCCTGCTGTACACAGGCGATACAAACATATGCCAATATTCAAAAGGATATTCAGAAAAAAATATTTTCTACTACCGTAGTTACAAGTTTAGAGTGTATCTAACCTTTTGCTCATGTTTCGATATATTCTACCCCACCGACCTGTAAAACCAAAGGACAGAAACATTAGTCTCAAACAGAAGCGAGAACACAGAAGTACTTAAAACAAAGTCTCCTCTGCCTTAGATTTTCAGGGGTCAGTGGAGGTTTGAAGACCAAGACCACAACGATCAATAATGCTTCAAACAGGTTAAAATGTATCAAAAGTTTAGTAACACTTTAATTCTAGGGATAAATTATGCTGCTCTTTTACAATTGGAGTAATTCACCCATTTATGTTCAGAATAACCTGGCACAGCATGTTGGGAGCTCTACTGTTGCAGCAGCTGAAGTGCCACAAGTGTGAGACCACTGGAGTCCTAGGAGCTTAGGTGGATATTTCCATATTACACATGTGCACAACTTGCTTAGCTGTTTGTGAAATTCCTATGTAGGTCAATGGAGAAAGCCATGCATACACAGCTCCCTCCCCTGACAACAGCAAGTGCACAAGGAAGAAACAGGGTGTCAGGGGATGTCAATTCTCAAGATAGGTATGAATCCCAAAGATGGGATTCTCACCTATGGGATCAACATCTATCCGGTCCGATGGGTGCCGCTGCTTTCGGTCTGGTGCCTCCTCCATCTTGTGGGATAACCATCCTCTTGCCCAGCCTCGTGTGCATGATGCGTTTTGCGTCATTCACAGAGAGGCCTCCATTGCGGTCCTGCGCATGTGCACTTTGATCTACCCGCTGAGGGCAGAGCACAGTACTGTAATGTGCAGGTGCAAGGAAAGGTCAAAGACCATCCGTGCATGCGCACTAAAATACTTTGAGCTGCGCTCAGCTGGGCAGAGAGAAGTGTGCATGCACAGGAGCGCAATGAAGGCCTCTTTATGAATTGCACAGGACATGTCATGCATATGGGAATGGGCAGGAGGATGGCGATCCCACAAGATGGAGGAGGTGCCGGACCAAGAGCAGTGATGCCCATCAGACCGGATCGCCCTCTAGATGAGTCTTATAAAGGTGTTTTTTTACATTATACAGAGCGGCCTTGACTCTTATACAGTATTCTGGAATGCTGTATATAAGATAGTGGCCACAGCTCATCAGGGAAAAACCTGCTGACAGCTTCCCTTTAATCTCAGTAATCCCTCACTTCTTATATTTAATATACAATGTTACAAAGCAAATTCAGATGATTGATAAATTGTAAATAATACAATCAAAACACAGCAAGGCAATTCACACTGTACATATAGACATCCACACATATCTGTGGAGTTTCCCACATGTACGGAGCACACTACTAGACATCTGTCCCTAATTTCCTAAGATGATGCCAAGTTTCAAGTTTTATCCCTTGAGATATTGGTTTTGGAAATGTCATTATTTTTTCCACTGTCAGGAAATATTATGCATACAGAGTAAAAACGTACTTATCTATTTTCATTCTGTGCAATACGTGCACCAAATATTCTATAAAGATATCTACTCGTGCACTTGAGTAGAGGAAATAAAATGTATAGTTATGTACTAAATGGTAAAACACTAGTTATAATTGTCAATTAAAAAGACTTGGGCGGACAGCAAACTCAACTTTACTGACCAGTGTCAGGCAGCTGCTGCCAAGGTATTGGGTTGCATTAAAACAAGCATAGATATTTATGACAATAACATAGTTTACCTCTATACAAGTCACTAGTGCGACCACACTTAGAATACTGTGTACAATTTTGGTTTTGGTCTCTGGGCTATGAGAAGGACAAAGCTGAACTAGAACGGGTGCAGAGAAGAGCAATCAAGGTTATAAAGGGAATGGATGGACTGTAGTGCCAGGACAGGTTATCAAACTTGGGGGTATTCATGTAACTGGTGATAGACAGTTCTGTGGTGTCTGGCTATAGAAGGTCACAGCATTTGGCTGTGCAAACGATCTCTAATCTTCCATTATTCCTGCTTGGTGTATTTGGTATTCTATGTATCTCCTCTGCTTGGTTTTCATCTTTTTCCCATTAGGACCCTACAAAGACCCTACCTACATCCTTTCAGCTGTGTTTCATCAGCACTTCCCTTAGTGTCTTTAAATATCCTCATTACTCCTTACTCTGTGCTGGTAATAGCTGTAATACCCTTAACAAGTCTTCAGTGCAAGCAGTCTGCTTGTATTTATCTGGAGAAACTTTGTTGTTGTTGCAGTTCTTTTCCCTGAGTCATCAGGAGATAAGTTGTTTATTTTCCCGTTTGTTATCCCTGTGTCTTCTTTAGAGCTTAGTGGGGTTGACTAAAGGCCCAGTCACACTAAACAACTTACCAGCGATCCCAACAACGATCCAACCTGATAGGGATCGCTGGTAAGTTGCTAGGAGGTTGCTGGTGAGATGTCACACTGCGACGCTCCAGCGATTCTACCAGCAACCTGACCTGGCAGGGATCGCTGGAGCGTGGCTACACGAGTTGCTGGTGAGCTCACCAGCAACCAGTGACCAGCCCCCAGCGCCGATTGGAAGCGATGCTGCGCTTGGTAACTAAGGTAAATATCTGGTAACTAACCCGATATTTAACTTCGTTACCAGCGCACACCGCTTAGCGCTGGCTCCCTGCTCTCCTAGCTACAGTACACATGGGGTTAATTACCCGATGTGTACTGCAGCTACATGTGCAGAGAGCAGGGAGCCGCGCACACTGCTTAGCGCTGGCTCCCTGCACTCCTAGCTACAGTACACATGGGGTTAATTACCCGATGTGTACTGCAGCTACATGTGCACAGAGCAGGAGCCGGCACTGACAGCTGAGAGCGGCGGACGCTGGTAACGAAGGTAAATATCGGGTAACCAAGGTAAGGGCTTCTTGGTTACCCGATGTTTACATTGGTTACCAGCGTCCGCAGAAGCCGGCTCCTGCTGCCTGCACATTTAGTTGTTGCTCTGTCGCTGTCACACACAGCGATGTGCGCTTCACAGCGGGAGAGCAACAACTAAAAAATGGCCCAGGACATTCAGCAACAACCAACGACCTCACAGCAGGGGCCGGGTTGTTGCTGGATGTCACACTAAGCAACATCACTAGCAACATCGCTGCTACGTCACAAAAGTTGTTCGTTAGCAGCGATGTTGCTAGCGATGTTGTTTAGTGTGACTGGGCCTTACGTGCTCATCCCATCCACTCCCTACGTAGGGCTTACTTCAGGGTCAGTCAGGGTCAGGTATCCAACTCGACACATAGGTGTGGAACCTATCTAGGGTTGGTGAGGGAAGCCAGGGCCCAGCAGTAGGCTTGGTCAGGGGTCACTGTTTTCGCCTCTCCGATACACAGGGTTTCCCTTCCCTTACCTTTCACTGTTCGCTTGGTACTTCCCTAGCGTGACAATTCAGTTTGGAAAACATAGGCTTAGAGGCGATCTTAATACAATGTACAAATATATGAAGAGACAGTACAGAAATCTTTCAAATGATCTTTTCACACCTAGGCATGCGACGGTAATAAGAGGGCAATCTCTACACCTAGAGGAGAAAAGTTTTAATCATAAATACAGATGTAGATTCTTTACTGTAAGAGCAGAAAGACTATGGCCACTTGTCATTGTAATAGTTTAAGGAGGGCCTGGATGCTTTTCTTCATGAATGTAATATTTCAGGTTCATTTGTGCTAGATTTTGTGATGGAATATTGATACATGGAACTAGTCTGCTATGAGGAGTTGGGAAGGAATTTTTCCCCTAATATTTGAAAAATAGAATTGTCTCATTGGGTTTGTGACTTCCTCTGGATCAACATGTCGGTTGAAGTTGATGGACTTATGTCTACCTTCAACCTTAAAAACTGTGAAATTCAAAATCTGAACATAGTATTGCAATACTTGCCATTACGTATTGCTTAATGTAGATTCCATTTTTTTCATCTAGACTAGTATGTAATGTCATATATTAAAAGGTCACTGTCATTTGAAAAAACTGCATACGTTGATTATACAAGTGACTATAAGAAGCTTTGTAATACAGTTACAATCAAAACTTAATCAACTCCAATTGCAAATTAGGTTTCTTATAACATTCTGCAGTTTGCAAAAAAACAATCAAACAAGAACAATGTAAGTAGCTCAACACAACTAATTTAGCAAGTGATTTCTCCAAACAATTAATATGGGCATACAGATCATAGACTGATGAAAAAGTAATACCTGTGTGTCTCACATCAAGTGCCTTGTTGCTGAGATATAATCTTTTATCAGTTTCTGTAAATTATCTCCTCCTGGCTAGGGGCAATATGTTGCTGGAAGAGAACGCTGCAGCACACTTCATCTTCATATATCTCACCTCCCATCAGCATCATTCTGTTCCTGCTGGTTGAGAGGATTTCTCGCGCATGCGCAGAACTGTTCTCTTCTTTCCTCCAGAGTCTTCGGCCCTTCTATGGGCACAGGCATCAAGTTCCTTCTGCGCAGTTGCCATCCCCAGTGTTCCCAGTGTAATTAGACGTGCGCAGGAGAACATTGGGTACGGCGCCTGCGCTCAAGGCAGTTGATGCCTATGTACATAGAAGGATGGAATGCACATGCGCAAAATTTCCTGACATCACAGAGATAGAGTGATGCTGATGGGAAGTGAGATCATTTCCCCTTTATCAACTTGTAGTCTCAGAATTATTTAACCCCTTTATAATAAGTGTCTTTGTTATTCAGTAAAGCCCCTCTGGCTGTTATGACCTGCTGCAAACGTGATGTACATGATAGTCAGACCCCCATCTGACCTAATTCCTCCCGTTCTCTAATATTCTCAGTTTCTCGGTTTTGTGTACTGTAACTTTATATTCTATCTAAGATTTGCTATAGGGTTTACGTCAGGCGACTTTGACGGCCAATACAAAATCTTCCAGGGCTTTATCTGAAACCAAGTCTTGGTGGACTTTGATGTACATTTGGGATTACTGTAGTATTGAAAAATCCAATAATGCCATGTTTCCATTTCCTCACAGAGGACATGATGCTTTCTCTTAGAGTTTTCTGATCCTTTATTGAATCCATTTTGCCCTCCACATGTGCAGGTTTCCAATGCCAGCCTGAGAGCTTCACCGGGGTGAAAGCAACATGAACTTTCAGCACAGTGAGGTGTAAGTGTACCACCCCGTTCTCAGCAGCTGAGCTGCTCGGATCCGGCCCTTCTGTGGGTGGCTCGAGGGTCTCCGGACCCGGGGGCCTCATGGTCACTTCAAATGAAAAGGGGTAGTGATGGGATGGTGGATTTAGGACGTATATGTACGGGCTGAGCCGTACGGAGTTCGTGACGCCACCCACGGTGTGTGGTGATATTGGACACCACCGCTGCAGTTACGGGGCACCCGGGGGAGATGTTGTTTAGCAAGTTGTTAACCCCTCCGTGGGCAGGGATGATGGCCTCAGGACCCGTTAAGGAGGCTGGTGATGCAGGGAGATGGGCGACCGCAGGGTGCTGGTGTACTCACTATTAGAAAACACACGAGTCTCTGGTAAACCAAGGTGAATGTGGTCGGTGCCCGCAGCCGGCTGCGTTCTGGTTCCCCCACCCGGCTGGTGGTCTCTCTCTTTCTCCTGCACCTGTTTTAAATGGTGGACTGCCTGCGCTTGCAACTTCAGGAGTCCGTTCCGGGCTTCTGGTCGCCTAAGGAGCCCTTTGCCCGCAGACGCTGGCCCATGGGATCTCTGAGCCTTGGCGGTGACCTTTTATCCCCCTCGGTGGGCTGTTGCCTTCAGTCGGGACTTTGGGTGGGACAGGACCTCTAGTCCTGGCTGCAATCAGTTAATTAGCTAGCCCCCAGTTGCTTCTGGACCTAGCTTCAGGGTCTGAGTACCCCCCTTTGTGCTCCGGTTTCCGAGTCGGTTCTCCGGGTCGGTACCGGCGGGCCACTACTCTGTCCCGGTCCACCTCGGTTTCACTGAGCCGTCTTCCCGGTTCCTGCAGACGGAGACCACCGTCTGCCTCCTAGCCAAAGGCACCAGGGCTCCTGCCCTGGTACCTGTCAGTTTGTCTCAGGCCTCAGACACAGGCCTGACCTCCACTCTCACTGAACTCTCAAACTGATCTCTCTTTTCCCCGCCCCGGGCTGTCTAGGACTCCTCGGTGGGCGTCTTCCGCCCCCTGGTGTGTCTATCAAGCCCTGAGGGGGGTGACTAGGGTTTTGTGGTTGGCTGTGTGTTACCTGTGAGGGAAAGTGTAAAGCGGGGCCCTATTTGTGACTACCTGGCCCAGCCAGGGCATCACATAAGGATATACAGCCTATTATATTCTGTGGAAAGGGAAGGGTGGAAACTGAGCACAACGAGAGACCCGGCAGACACATGCAGAGAAAGATACATTCTGCTGCAGCTTCTAGCAGATATATTTTACTTCAGAGCTGGATTCACAGCCACACAGCTCAGTTTTTCTAAATATTCTCTTACATACTGTTGCTGCTCCTGCTAACCCCTGGTTATAGAGAAAGAAGAACAGAAACTTATCTCTGTGTGTGTACTATGTATGGAAGACATCATGGCAGCTATTCTACACCCATTAGCTAGTAGAGAACTGAAAATTAGATATGGAACCTGCAGAGAAGCAAACTAATGGAAACTGTGGAATACAAGTCATATAATTGACAAAATTAGTATAGTATAAGTAGTATTAAGGCCCCGTCAAATGCAGCGACGTATCTAACGATATATCGCCGGGGTCACGGATTCCGTGACGCACATCCGGCATCGTTAGCGTGTGACAGCAAAGAACGACCGTTAACGATGGAAAATACTCACCTTATCGTCCATTGTTGACACGTCGTTCCTTTTTAAAAAATCGTTGATTGTTGAGCACGCAGGTTGTTCGTCGATCCCAAGGCAGCACACATCGCTAGGTGTGACACCTCGGGAAAGACGAACTGCAGCTTACCTGCGGCCGCCGGCAATGCGGAAGGAAGGAGGTGGGCGGGATGTTACGTCCCGCTCATCTCCGCTTCTATTGGGCGGCCGCTTAGTGACGCCGCTGTGATGCCGCACGAACCGCCCCCTTACAAAGGAAGTTGTTCGCCTGCAACAGCGACGTCGCTAGGCAGGTAAGTCTGTGTGACGGCTCCTAACGATATTGTGCGCCACAGGCAGCGATTTGCCCGTGATGCACAAACGACGGGGGCGGGTGCTTTCACCAGCGATATCGCTGCGTGTAACACCCCCTTAACTTATGTACACACCTTTTGACATGCGTTCATCAAAGGCTCCGAAGTCTAAAAATGCATCGAATTTATCAGAGTGGATAAACGGGGCACATCTTTAAGCTGTCCAGTCTAAGTTTACATTTTCTATATAGTGGCTTACTTTGCAACGGAAATGTGTGCCTTAATTTTGGCACAGGGTCACATCTCAAGTCATGCCCTATTGTAGAACTCGGATTTAAAAGAGGCACATAATAAATGTGATTAGGAGAAGTAGGAGATAGATGTTGTGGTAGACTACGCTGCTATGGTAGAGGTGTAATTCGTGTTATAATGCTTCAAGGTGCTTTAATTCACGCGTTTCAGTTTCGTACCAAACCCTTTTTCAAAACTGAGCTACTGTACATATGTTTTCTACAATAAATGTGATGCAAGAGCTTCTTTGAAGAAAATTGCATTAGTGTTCTGCTGCACATAGCTAAGAAAATCTCCCCATCTCCTGCATTGTGTAGGAGACATAAGTATAGAATGTAACGATGACTAAGAAACTATGACTAAGAACCCAAGAGCTAAGGTTTGAAATGTGTAACAGATTCTAAACAGATGTTTTTTCCTGATCGTACTCATGGATTTTAATTGTGTTTCTAATAAATCATAGTTTTAATCATGGATTTTTGAGAAGTACTGTATCAACCTTTTTTTCTACAAGTAAACATTTTCTATAAGACTTTATCAGACTCTCACATCGATCTGGAGAAATTTAGATCAACTCCAATATTGCTTAAGGAAGTTGTCTGGTCTAAAATGACAGTCGCTCTATGACAGTCATTCTATGTGACTGCTGATGTCACGATTCCTCTGTGCTGACATCTTGAAGAGTAGAAGAGCTACGTTTTCCTGAATTACATTCCTGACAGATGATTCCTCTGTGCAGAGCATCTTGCCTTTGGAGATGCTCTGCTGCGCCTTCCTGAGTTACCGAGCTAGCAGCTTGTCTGACAGTGCAGGATTCCATGTTGGTGCTGATCCTCCTTACTGGTAATTGCTCAGGCTTCTTACTGAACATGCTTGCCTAGACCTTTGCCAGTTGTATTTTCTGGTTCTACTGTTGGCTTGTGTCTCTGCTAGTGTTCTGATCTTTGTGTTCTGACCCCGGATTGTTATTTGACTTTTCTCTTGCCGCTTCATATCCGAGTCGTGACCTCCTGCCAATTGACCTTAGACCATTACTTGACCACGTCTCCGTTTTCACCCTGAACTTATTACGTACTTTCCTGGATTTCTGACCCTCAGATATTGACCTGACTATGCCTCCGTTTACTCCTTGTCCTTATACGTGTCCTCCTCTTACTAGACCCCAGCTTTCCTGACTACTCTTCGATCCATTCTGCCCGTAAGTAGTAACTGCATCACAGCTGACTTGTGAATCCTCACGTAACACAAACTGCGCTGTAAAGATTCTCTGGTGTCATGTGATAATTATACTCCCTGCCAGACTAGATGGGCACAGCATCACTCAATGAGAGAGTATTGAGCAAAGCCATACTTGTTAAGTCTTTTTTTTCAATACATTTTTTAATATGTCATGAAGTTAAACACTTCACACTATAACTGAAGCCTTTAGAGTCTGAGCTGTAGCTCATGTTTTCGTTTGTAAACTCTCTAATTGCACAGTGTGATGTTGGGGTGAATTTGGTGGGACATCCACTCCCGTGAAAATTGTCAAATATGTTATATGTTTTCCACTTATAATAATAATCTTTCTCATTGTCGAATGATGGACTCAAATTTGTATTGAAATGACCTTGTAACACTTCGAATTGATGGGCAGGAAGAACTGCTTCTCTTCGATAAGTAATAACATGGTATAATTTGTCATGAGTTGTTCATTTGAGGTTGTATTTATCTACCGTAATTTGAATGCCATCATAGGACCAAATATTTCTATTAGTTTCTGATACTTAAAACCATAGAAATCAAAAAGGTGATACTTAGTTTTTCTTATGACTATATAAAGTAGTTAGGTCATGTTAGGGGACTTGGTGGACTGGCCAGATATTGTGATATGAGAACAGACCATATTTCACGAATAAGTGACTCTAACCAAGCAAGTTATATGAAAATTGATTTTCTAAATAGTCCCTTCTTTTTATGTACTGTATATACTCGTATATGAGCCAATTTTTTCAGCACATTTTATGCTGAAAAAGCCCCCCTCAGCTTATACTCAAGTTTCCATCAGTGTCCTCCTACCTGCTTCTTGTGGATTGCAGTCACATACTTTACTGATTTGCAGCGCCGCAAATCATTCAACTGAAGTAAATAAAGTGATAACGGCAGCAGCAGCCAACTGCATCGGCAGCCCCCTGCACTGGCCAAGATAATCGAGGGGTCTACGTACCTGTGGTCCGCAAGAAGCAGGTAAGAGGACATCGAGGGAACGGAGGACAGGTGAGAAGAATTTTTTGTGTGTGTATGTGAACAACGACATAATAGGGGACAAGAAGGGGAGCAGTATGAGGACATTACTAAAGGAAGGGCACACTACAACAGGGCACAAGGATGAGGTACATTACTACAGGGCACAAGGATGGGGAACATTACTACAGGGCACAAGGATGGGGAACATTACTACAGGGCACAAGGATGGGGAACATTACTACAGGGCACAAAGATGGGGCACATTACTACAGAGCACAAGGATGGGGCACATTACATTTTGTTGGTATCTATTTTTATTTTTTAAATGTATTAGTAGGTGCTGCATTTCACACCCTAGGCTTATACTAGAGTCAATAAGTTTTCCCAGTTTTTTTGTGGTAAGATTAGGTGCCTCAGTTTATATTCAGGTCGGCTTATACTTGAGTATATACGGTAATTTTACATGTTACATAATATTTGTTCTAAATTATAAAATAAACTTATTTTTTTTGTAACTGATGTTGCTGTGAGCTTAATATTTTAGCAGATTTTTCAGTGGTAAAATGATCCTTGGTTACATGCCATAGAAATGTTTATTGGGTTATTAAAATTTCTGAGAGTAATAGCTGCAGGATGACTCAAATGGAAGAATTGAAACTTGTTCCTGTATGTAAAAGAGCTGAATGTAAAAGTAATATTTATTAGCTGTATTACAAGGAAACAAACCTAAAGCCGCTCAGGTACAATTCAGATATATGTCCTTGGGACAGCACAATGACCAATGTAAGTCAATGTAATTATTGGTGATGGGCCAATAGTAACTCTAATGCTTACTGAATACCAAATACTATTCCAGTATTCGTCACATCAAGAAAAATGCTAAAATTCCCCACTGACTTGCATTAGGTTCGGTATTCGTGACAAATACCGGAATAGTACTTTAGAATTCGTTACGAATAATCCAAACACGTATAGTTACTATTCGCCTATCACCAGTAATTATCCATGTGATAGAACTCACAGCATGCAATTATCAGGACCATATTACTGACTAGATAATGCTCATTTCATGGAATATGCACCTGGCAAATATGTAAAAATGTCTGCAAAGACTAAATAGGATTAAAGGGGTGGTTTGATATAAAAGTAATTTTCATCCTAAATTCCTATCTCTTTAAAGCAATAATCTAGAATTAATATACTCTATTTAAAAATTTCCTCTCCTTCCCTAACTACAGTATATAACTGGTTTTCATTTAGGGTTTTTTTTTTTTTACCACCTCCTTTTTGCATAATTTGATACTCAAACAAAGTCACTGACAGCCTCTGCCCCCTCCCTGAAACGAAATGTCATCAGTCGCACGCATTTCAGGGGTTGGGCTAGACTGGGTGCTGTGCACTGTTAGATGTCTACAATGACAGCGTGCTCTCTGTTGCTGGCTGTCACGCACAGAGTTGGAGATGTCCATATATAATGCGTGACACACGTGATCAGAACAAATCAGACACCACAAAAGTGGGACACACCGGGGTCATGATACAACGGAGGTCCCTGCCACTAGGGAGAGGGGTGAGGGGGCACCTCCTGCACTCACCCCAAGTTGACTCCTGAGCTCCCTAGCATCCCTACACAGGATCTTTTAACCTGTCAGCAAGCAGGATACCTGGGTCCCTCAGATGGCCCTAAACTCACCCTGTCTAGTGATTAGGCCGACTAGTCCATTAGACTCGCTACTAAATTAATAAAAATGGAAGGAAAGGAAAGACAGACAGGAGAATAAACAGAAGGATACAAAACACCAAAACTTCACCGTAGAAGACAGACTCTATAGTAGCAGGTGGACAAAACAGGACAAAACCTCAGCAGTTCCTTCCACCAGGCTGGCCAAAGTAGAAATTATTCTAACAGCAGCAGGGTCTGCTGGGAAAGCTCCAGTATTTAACGTAAATAGCCATGGGCCCAAGGCAACAACAGCTGACCTGCCCTGCTCAAAGCTGATGGCAACAAAACCTGAAATTAACTCATAAACTGCCAAAGGATAAGAAAATTAATTTAGATGAGGAGTCAAGATTGAGATGGGAGGCTCCAGTCCTAAGGCTGTCACTAGTCTCAACACAGCAGGGAGACGATCGTGACACCGACACAGATCAGTAGTAACAAGCCAGCAACAGAGCAGAGCACATTGTTAGTATGTGTTCTAAGATTATACCCGGCATGTGGATACAAGCGCTGCCCCCACAAGTGATATCACAGCCTGTGTATTGCTAAAGGGACCTCACCATAAAAAAAGAATGGTAATTCAGTAGTATCTATCACAGGGCAGCTCACGTACAAATTTTTCATGCTTTGTATAATTGAAAAGTGTCCAAAAATTATCGCTCTAAGTGATTTGTGATCAGGCAGACCGCTATCTGCAGAACACTGACTCAAACTGATGGTGTCGCTGTCAAGGGTAACATCATCCCACTGTGATTAAGACATTTGATGTGTCATACATTCCATAATGTCCCCTGCTTCCACCCCACTAATATACTTGCCCCCGGGATTTTGGGATTACTAGTGACCATATGGCTGGTGATGTTGATGCTTTTGCTGTTGCTTGTGGCTCCTGCATTATTAACCGTGTTATGGGTGTTTTGCTTTACACTACCTCATTCATTGTCATTAACATTTTGTCTTTTAGAAGACATTTTGTACAACACTACTAAATTTGGACAATTTTGTCAACCATAAACGGTCAACGATTGTCAAAAATGACACAACAAGAGATGCTGAGTATGTAGGTACATACATGGAAAGAAAAATATAGCAGAAGGCTGCAACAAAGGTTTAGCATGTATGTTTGTCAGATTGGTAGTAAACCGGTGTGCAACAACATAAATGATAGTTTAAAGGATCTGCCATAGTCCACGAAACAACTACCATGTCTTTATTAAAGACTATGTATACTTTAAAATAAGACCCTTTACGTGACTGTTTGATTATTGAATCACCATAAAATTAATTTTAAAACTTTAAAATTCTGCTTACAATATGCAAATTATGAGGTGACTACTCATTGGAGGTGCTCATTTTTCATTCTGGGGGGGTCATGGGTTTCATATCACAGCATTTCTGTATGCAAGATGTCGATTCGTATTACATTGATGATGCCCTACAATTTTTTAATTCACTTTTCTCGTTCCGTTTTTGAGATAAAAATGCTAACTCCGTTGTTTTCCACCAGGTGGCGCTATAGGTGGTTTCATTGCATAGCGCATGGCTACTTTACTATACCTAGACACCACTTCTATGCCTATAGCTGACGCCGTTCTCAAGTTAATGGCAGTGGACAGGATATGGGTGGACACACTGTATAACCTAAAGCCATTGCTATACTGGCACTATCAGGCTGATTTTATACATACATTTAGTTATCAGCTCAGATATATACGTTTTGAAATGCAAGTAAAGTTTGTAAAATAAGCAGCTTTTTGAATGACGGCAGCTGCAGGAGCTGATAGCTGGGGTGAGTATTCACAGTTATCCCCTCCCCCTTTTATTTATGCTAATTCTATTATACAATCGTTTTACCAAGTGACTAGAAGGACCTGTGCTGATGTCATATCCATGTGACAAGAAGGGGCGGGGCCTCAGCCAACAAAAAAATGTTGCTTCCTGGTATAAGCTATGTTGGATGAGGACCCGCCCCTTCTGGTCACATGGGTATAACGTCAGCACAGGTCCTTTTAGTCATAAAGTAAAACGATTGTATAATAGAATTAGCATAACTAACAGGGGGAGGGGATAACTATGAATACCCACCCCAGCTATACATCCGAGCTGACAATTAAAGGTATGTATAGAATTAGCCTGATAGTGCCAGTATAGCATTGGCTTTATGTTATATAGGAAAATCCTGGTGATTGGTGCGCTTTAATCACACGGAGTCCGTCACTGCTGCTGGCACCTCTCTTAATTCTTTTTCTCCCTGTCAATTAATTCTCAGTACAGTATTATTTGCTGACTACTACTCTGATTTTCTTTACTGCTGCAGTTCTTTAATACGTTACTATCTGAAGTGTTTGCTATTTTGAAAAAGCCGGCTGCTCATTAATCAATCTCATATTCCCTACTTTCCCCACCTACCGGCGCCTATGATTGGTTGCAGTGACACACGCCCTCACGCTGAGTGATAGCTGTCTTACTTCAACCAATCACAGCCGCCGGTGGGCGGGTCTATACTGTGCAGTAAAATAAATAAATTAAAAAAAAACAACGTGCGGTCCCCCCCATTTTGATACTAGCCAGGGTAAAGTCACACGGCTGAAGGCTGGTATTCTCAGGATGGGAAGCTCCACGTTATGGGGAGCCCCCCAGCCTAACAATATCAGCCAGCAGCTGCCCAGAAATGCCGCATACATTAGATGCGACAGTTCTGGGACTCTACCCGGCTCTTCCCGAATTGCCCTGGTGCGTTGGCAATCGGGGTAATAAGGAGTTAATGGCAGCCCAAAACTGCCAATAAGTCCTAGATTAATCATGGCAGGCGTCTCCCCGAGATGCCTTCCATGATTATTCTGTAAGTTACAGTAAATAAACACACACAACGAAAAATCCTTTATTTGAAATAATAAACACTAAAAAAACCCTCGTTCACAAATTTATTATGCCCCAAATACCCATCCATGTCCGGCGTAATCCACGGAGGTCCCGCGTCGCTTCCATCTCTGCTACATGAAGGTGACAGGAGCGCCAGACGAACACCGCCGCTTCTGTCAGCTCCACGCAGAAATTGAGGTGAGCCGCGCGAGCAGTGATGACGTCACTCGGGTAACTCGCGGCCACTCCTGGGTCCTCCAACTGTGATAGCAAGTCGCCCGAGTGACAGCGATGAAGTCACAAGTGAGTTGCATAAGGAATAACGTTTGGAACACCATTCTAAGTCTGAACTGGGTGCAAAAACCTAAAAAAACATCACTATGGGAGATAAGGTATCTTATCATCTTATTCCCCTTACATAGTCACACCAGTGACTATGTAAGGGGAATACATGAAATAGCAGAAACTGCTGTGTGAATACTGACTTGAAAAACCCAATAGCTATATGTAAGAGTGAAAATGTGAAAAATGGAATCTGCATTACTGCCATGAACATATGAATCAAGAGAAATTTAGCTACTGAATTGATCAATGCAATAGAGCCCCAACACTACGCCAAAGTATTTCTCTACGTTGGGGTCCCTAGCTTGTGTGTGTCCTCTCATGCAGTTAAAAAACTTACCGTGTATGGGAAGCTGAGACCCAGGCTATATATGCGTATGATATGGATTGGCAATAGGTGTGGTTGGGGAGGGTTCACAAACGAAAAACTACTAACATAAGGAATAACGTTTGGAACACCATGCTAAGGCTGGTTTCACATCTGCGTTGTTTCAACGCAAACGGACTCCGTCACTAATGTTTACAGTTCATTTATTTACAGTGGAAGAACGACAGCATGACTCATGCACTACCCGCATGTGTCCACATGGTGTCGCGCTTACACTGTAAATAAATGAACTGTAATACAGTAGTGACGGATTCCGTTTGCGTGAAAATAGCGCAAGTGTGAGTGGGGCCTAAGTCTGAACTGGGTGCAAAAACCTAAAAAACATCACTATGGGGAGATAAGGTATGCACACCAGTGACTATGCAAGGGGAATACATGGAATAGCAGAAACTGCTGTGTGAATACTGACTTGAAAAATCCAATAGCTATATGTAAGAATGAAAATGTGAAAAATGGAATCTGCATTACTGCCATGAACATATGAATCAAGAGAAATTTAGCTACTGAATTGATCAATGCAATAGAGCCCCAACACTACGCCAAAGTATTTCTCTACTTTGGGGTCCCTAGCTGCTATTTCATGTATTCCCCTTACATAGTCACTGGTGTGCATACCTTATCTCCCCATAGTGATGTTTTTTTAGGTTTTTGCACCCAGTTCAGACTTAGAATGGTGTTCCAAACGTTATTCCTTATGTTAGTAGTTTTTCGTTTGTGAACCCTCCCCAACCACACCTATTGCCAATCCATATCATACGCATAAATAGCCTGGGTCTCAGCTTCCCATACACGGTAAGTTTTTTAACTGCATGAGAGGACACACACAAGCTAGGGACCCCAACGTAGAGAAATACTTTGGCGTAGTGTTGGGGCTCTATTGCATTGATCAATTCAGTAGCTAAATTTCTCTTTATTCATATGTTCATAGCAGTAATGCAGATTCCATTTTTCACATTTTCACTGTTACATATAGCTATTGAATTTTTCATGTCAGTATTCACACAGCAGTTTCTGCTATTTCATGTATTCCCCTTACATAGTCACTGGTGTGCATACCTTATCTCCCCACAAGTGAGTTGCAGTCACGGGTGGAGGATCCAGCTAGCCGCGGGTAACCTGAGTGAGGGCAGCGCTTATCGCGCTGCTCACTTCAGTCACTCAGGTGATTAGCGGTCACCGGTGAGTCCTTCACGGGTGACCGCTAATCAGGACGCGACACACAGACAGAGCCGCAGGATGACAATGAAGTCGGGTGAAGTTCACCTGAGTTCATTCTCAGCGTGCAACTCTGTCTGCTGTCTACGGGTAATCAAACACGACATTTTACATTAAACACGGAACATTTCACACGGAAAAAACATTCACACGTCAGTTACAAATCTCACGCACACACGGGCATTACACACGCACACACGGCTAGCATATGCCGGTCATACAAAGGCCACACGGACCATAAAAACTGACAAAAAAACGGATCACGGACCTGAAAAACGGCTTGTATTACACGTGCGTGGTTTTAACGGATGTGTGTCGGAGGCCTAAGGCTGAGTTCACATGTCCTGAAGTCATCGGTTAGATCTGATCCTGCAGAGCTCGGTTTGGAAAAAAAAAGTTCTGCAAACACAACTTTTTTGTCCAGTGTTAAATAATTGATGTCCACTGGATCCGTTTTTTAACGTAGAAGCCTATGGGGAATGGATTCGTTAACAGATTGCTATTTATCCATCCATTTTTCTTGCATTTGTAAAGGATCCGTTGTTTTCTTACAGGATCCGTTACAAATGGAAGATAAATAGCAATCTGTTAATGGATCCGTTGTCCATAGACTCCCATGATAAAAAAAAACGTATCCAGCAGATATCAGTTTGCCAACAGATCTCTGCAAGATCTATTCTAACAGATGACTACAGGACACGTGAACTTAGCCTTAAGGCCGCTTTACACGCTGCGATCTCGCTAGCGAGATCACTAGCGTGCGTACCCGCCCCCATCGTTTGTGCGTCACGGGCAAATCGCTGCCCGTGGCGCACAAAATCGCGCGGACCTTTCACACTACTTACCTGCCTAGCGACATCGCTGTGACCGGCGAACCGCCTCCTTTCTAAAAGGGCGGTTTGTTGGGCGTCACAGCAACGTCACTAAGCGGCCACCCAATCGAAGCGGAGAGGCGGAGATGAGTGGGACGAACATCTTGCCCACCTCCTTCCTTCCTCATTGCCAGTGGGCACAGGTAAGGAGAGGTTCCTCATTCCTGCGGTGTCACACATAGCGATGTGTGCTACCGCAGGAATGACGAACAACATCGTACCTGCAGCAACAACGATAATTGGGAATAGGGGAGCATGTAAACGATTAGCGATTTTGCACGTATTTGTGACGATTTTCGATCACACGCAACGACATCGCTAACGTGGCCGAATGTGCGTCACGAATTCTGTGACCCCACCGACATCGCTTTAGCGATGCCGCTGCGTGTAAAGCGGCCTTAAGCCACAATCATTTCCACAATTAGAACATGATTGGTTCCGTGAGTTATCATGCTCTTCTGAATGTTATTGAGACAAGCATTTTTCACATAAGTGTTCTATCCATCGTTTTTACGAGTAACACATGTACCCATTATCTGTGGAGCAGTTCACATGTCTGTGTTTTTTGCGGACCATGTGTTTGCAAAAAATAATGTAAATATGTCCATTTTTTAACTGCGAAAGAGCTCAAAATTACCAATGCAAATCTATGGGTCCGTGGAAATCACGGACAGCAAATCAACAGCATTAGTGTACAGTCCATAATGTCATGCTAGGTACAGGGAAGTACCAAGTGAACGGCGAAAGGAAAGGGAACCCCTGTGTCTGGAGAAAGGGGAAATGGTGACCCCTGACCAAGCCTACCAATGGTCCCTGGTGCCCCTCACCTCCGAGCCAGATACCCAGGGCCGCCACTAGGAATTTCAGGGCCCCATACTGGCAAAATTTTTGGCCCTCCTTGGGACTCCACCCAGGCTCCAACCCAGCTCTGCCTTCACCCCTCAAACCTTCCACACTCTCACTGCCACTCTTGGAAAAACGTGTGTGTGTGTGTGTGTGTGTGTGTGTGTGTGTGTGTGTGTGTGTGTGTGTGTGTGTGTGTGTGTGTGTGTGTGTGTGTGTGTGTGTGTGTGTGTGTATTATATATAAAAGGATGAAATTTCACCAAAATTTTAAAAACTTCTTTATTATTTCTTTGAGTCATATAAAAGTATGAGGAACTCCAATCAATTAATAGCACTCCAGCAAAGGAGTGCTATTAATTGATTGGAGTGCTATTGCTGGAGTGCTATTAATTGATTGGAGTTCCTCATACTTTTATATGACTCAAAGGAATAATAAAGAAGAAGTTTTTAAAATTTTGGAGAAATTTCATCCTTTTGCTGGATCCTAATTCTCCTACATTTCTATTTGTTTGGGCACACTCCCTGCCTGGATCCCTGCAGAATATAAGGTGAACACCGACCACTGCATCAAGAGGAACTCCTTTATGGTGAGCTGGCTATATGTTTTCTACACTGTTTGATTTTATATATATATATATATATATATATATATATATATATATATATATATATATATATAAAATTAGTGTCATGGCCAAAAGTGATAGCACCCTTGAAGTTGTTCCAGAAAATGAGGTATTTCCCTCAGAAAATTAATAATACACCCCTTACACTCATCTCTATAATATCTCTCCCACATTGCCTCTATGTATAATGTATAATATCCCCCCACACACACACACTGCCCCCTCTGTATAATACCCCCCTCCCCCTCACACACACTGCTACTTGCAACACTTTGTTAAGAAAGAAGTAGTTGGGCACCATAATGTAATAAATATAAATAAAGGGCAGGGTGCTAACAAAAAACAGAAACTATGCCAAAAAAATGAATTCTAACATGAGGGGGAAAAGCTGCCAAGTAAAAATGTGCACACCCAGCTATGTATATATAAACATGGCTTTTATTGATTCAAAACATATAAGGCTGACAAAAACAAAGGTTAAAAACACAATTATCAAGAGAAAAAGAATGGAAGAAATAGGGGGATGGCCATAATAATCCTGTACTTATCCCCAATGAAGTATCAGGGCACTGATAATAGAATGCACAATAAGTATATAAGCAACACCTGACTGTAAAGCCTCATGTTAAAGGTAATGTGGCAATAAGTCAATAGAGGGTTGTTCTTGTCAGCCTTGTATCTTTTGTATCAATGAAAGCCAAATTATATTATATACTGTGTGTGTGTGTGTGTGTGTGTGTGTGTGTGTGTGTGTGTGTGTGTGTGTGTGTGTGTGTGTGTGTGTGTATATATATATATATATATATATATATATAATATATATATATATATATATTGTGAGGTATCAACCGGCTGTATTACAAAAGGCCGGTATGTTTTGCAGAAGCGTGGGTGCTCTGCAATGTGAAACTGGCTGGGACCTGTGGTTCCACAGGATTGCATTCATGCAGAGCCATGGAAGGGTGTGTGATGCTGATTACACACTCCTTACCACCTGTGGGTGTGGCTCCAGGGGTTAAAGCAATCCTGTCTCTGAACCTGGGTAGAGAGTGTGTCTAGGGCAGTCTAGAGAGAGGCTGGCTCTAGATGTCCAGTGTGTGGACTGGAAACAAGTTAGAGCAGAGCCGGGAGCTT
Organism: Anomaloglossus baeobatrachus; assembly: GCF_048569485.1. NCBI lineage: Eukaryota > Metazoa > Chordata > Amphibia > Anura > Aromobatidae > Anomaloglossus > Anomaloglossus baeobatrachus. The sequence continues at coordinate 112,574,493 of NC_134361.1, read as the reverse complement.
TGGGTGTTTCAGCCTGCATGGAGGCTGATCACAAGGCTCTGATATAGAGTCTGAGGTGAGTGCAGCCAGGCCAGGGCTGTAGGGCCGAATCTCTCCAGGAGGAGAGACAGACAGGGGTCTGCAGAGGGCCCTGGTTGCTGGAAGGAACCTTGGCTAGAGCTGTACGCTGGCAGGAGCCAGAGAGTGGGGAAGTTGCTAAACTTCTATTATGGACTTATTGTTTATGTTTGAGGGCAGTTTATGCTGAGTGTTTTTAATAAACTGCCAGAATTTCTATGAAGAGACTGTGTACGTGTGTTGCTGAAGCTACCTCACACCGCTGCAAGTGAGTGAAACCCCCACGTTGCAGGGCGCAACGTTACATATGGTGTCTCGAATGCGGGCATGCGGTCTGGTTGCTAGGGGCAACGCAGCCTGGTTGCTAGGGGCAACGGCCTAGGACATATTCCTGTGGATACGGACTACTTGCGGTGGATCGGTGGGTCCACGAAAATTTTTTGAAGCGGTTTGCGGTGGATCGGCGGGTCCACGAAAATTGTCTGCGCACTCAAGCAGCTGGCGGTGGATCGGCGGGTCCACGAACAGGGACAGCGCTCTCAAGCACCTGGCGGTGAATCAGCAGGTCGTTGGGGACCCGTGCTGCAGTGGCGAGAGTCCAGCGACTGGAGGTTCCAGGCCAGCCGGAATTGCAAGGCCCTGCTTGGTGAGCAGTGATACACCACAGGCTGGAGATCCTGGTTGTACGGGCGGTACAACCCGGAAAGGTTAGTGGTTCTCTAACCCCCCCCTGTCTTTGACCACCGGGTATTACCCATTGGAGCGCCCCTCCTGTGCCTCTTTTTCGTTACAGCATGGAGGAGCTCCTGAACCAGCTGCTGCAGAGCCAGCAGCACCAACAGCATGTGCCTGGAGGTCCAGTGACAGCAGTGGGGGCTAAAAGCCAAAAAGAGGGAATGGTCCCTGCGGACGTTGTGGAGGAGCTGTACCAGTTCCTGGTCCAGGGACAGCAGAAGCTGTCAGTGTGTAGCGATGTCGCAGCCATGGACCAGTTTGAGCGTACCCTTCGGGGGCCAGTATGGACACTGGGTGCCCAGGGAGACAAGGGCAAACGGTGTGAACTGGGGGCTAAGGACATTGCTTGGAAACCGCAAAAGGGGGCGGAGTCCCAGAAGGGAATAGTTGCCCATAAGGGGGTGGTTGCCCATAAAGGGGTGGTTGCCCATAAGGGGGTGGTTGCCCATAAAGGGGTGGTTGCCCATAAGGGGATGGAGTCCCAGAAAGCGGTGGTCCCCCAAAAGGGTGCGGAGCATCCCAAATCCAAGGGTGAAGTGGCGCAGATGGACTGTAGCCAGGGACAACAGTGTTCATGCCACAAGTGTCCTGTTTGCAATATAGACCACCCATCCGACGAGAAGCCACGTCTGTGTTCCGTGGAAGTGGATGGGGAATCTGTAACAGGAGTCGTAGACTCAAGGAGCTTGGTGACCCTGGTGAGGGCCACCTCTGATGTCCACTTGATTCCTGGAAGGAAGATCCACGTCGGCTGCACCCACAGTAATGAGACAGAATACCCGGTCTCCAGCGTGGTCATTAAGACAGCCTGGGACAGTGGTTCTCATGATGTTGGTGTAGTCTCAGATTTACTGCACCCAATTATTATAGGTTGGGACTCTAAATTATTTGTGCACTTGTGGAAGCAGGGGGACGTATACGGTTGCTTGTGTAAGAGCCGGAACAGCCCAAAGGAAACCCCACCACATTGGGAGGTGAAAAGGGGTCCTTGCTGTGCAGTTATGTGTGGTAAGGAGGAGATAGCACCTCCTAAAATTGACTGTCCTAAGTTAGGGGTGACCAAAGAAAATGATGGACGGACCCAACTTAGTGACATAAGGACTAAGGGAATAACCGATAGTGTGACCGTTAAAAACGGGGTAGCTCCAGAAAGGGAGGCAGATATCTGGTTAAGTGGGGACATGATAGTCCAGGATACCAGGGGGAGCGATGATGACTCCAGTAAAGACACTGACTCTAGTAAGGTGACAAACGAGTACAGTGTGGTACAGATGGGCGAGAAGGGCAAAACTTCCTCCCGACGCCGAAGACGTAATAAGCGCCGAGAGGGGGCACAGTGTAGGCCGTCTGAGGGTGCAGAGAAAGTGACATGCCTGATTAATAAAGACATGGTGCTAATAACACCTGCTACGGTGGAGTCAGACGGTGATATCCTACAAAAGACTGAGGAATCAGAGATTGAACTGACACATTGTGACGACAGAAATCAGCGCGCTGCAAGTGCAGAGAAGGAGCCAACCAAGGACGTAATGGTGGTGGTCCCTATGATTTCAAAGTGTGAAGTTGATAGTCTGTCAGGCGAGAATGGTATAGGAAATTGAATCCTAGAGAGTGTGGGGGAAGGAATAATCCCCAACAGTCGTGGTGAGCAGACTGGTGAACTACCAAGTGCTGGGGTGGATGACAGCGAATTTAGCCCCAAATCTCTAAAAGGAACAGAGTGCCATGTTGAAGGGTGTGACACCCAGGCTGAGGGTGACACTGCAGAGACCCCAGAGGAAGTGGAAGATAATGCAGTGAAGAACCAAGAAACAGCTGGCGCTGAAGTGAAGAGAGCCTCTGAGGAGGTGAAGCCTGGACCAGAGGTCTCATCCAGGACTGGGAGCCTGCCTGACCTGCTTGGTAAAACCATGATGGAGGATATAGAGAAGGTCGTGGGTAAGGAGTGTAAGAAACCCAAACGTTCTGAAGCTGAGATGGAAGAAGCCTCAGAAATAGTGTGTCGTAGACCAGAGAGGTCCGCAAGTGAAGACTCATTCAAGAGGATGAGCAAAGACCATCTGCAACAAGAGATACTTCTTAGGCAGGCTACTGAGAGTCGAGTAAGGGAGCTGGAGAAAGAAGTGGCTGAGCTCCGAAGTCGCTTGGCAGAGTACCAGTCCAAGTCCCAGGGAGACTTGGAGCAGATGGAGCAGCGAGTGTCACTCCTGACCAAACTTGTTGAAGCAGGGGAGGCCCAAAGAGAGCTAACTCTGGAAGCTAAACTTGACAAGCATGTGGCAGGGATGAATGAGACTTCTGTAGTCAAGTGCATGGTGGATATACCTGAGGACTTAAGAGAAGCGTGTGCCACCGGGTGCATGCATGACGAATTTAAGAGAGCTGTGGAAGCGTGTGAGGTCTACTGTACCCCAGGGGCTGAACAGTTAGTGATATTGTCTACCAGTAAAATTACTGGGCAGCGGGTGGCTATTCTAAAGGACATGCACTTCAGATGTGTTCGTATGAAGTGGCAGGCCCAACTGCAAAAGGAAGAAGCCACTAGACAGCTAGAGTATAAAAGGAAAGCGCAGAGTCTGGCGGAAGATATTGTCCAAGTACCCCGGGCTCTGGTGGGGAGAGTCATTGGAAAAACCGGACGAGTCATGCAAGACATGGTGAATAAGTCGGGATTGGTGAGATTAAGAATCCCTGCTGCTAATGAGAGCAAGATACCCAGGGAAGCTGGTATGGTTCCGTTTGTCTGTGTCGGGACTGTAGAGAGTCTTGGAACCATTCGAAGCCTTATTGAATATCGGGTACACCATGTACGTGACATGGAGCGGTTGTGGCAAGAAAACCTGAAAATTAAGGAGCAGCTTCGCCAACTGTGTGGGGGACAGCAGCCGTCTTCCACCCGTTGTTCAGGGGAAAGAAGTGGAAGATGGCGTGTCGGTCCAGTAGTTCAGACGCGCGATAAAAGGAATCGCCGACAGAGTGGTAACCTACGATGTACGGTAGATAGTGGCCGCTATGAGCTTAGAGTTCCCGACAGTAGCCTTGGGGGTACTCGAGAAAGCCTAGGTTCGGACAAGACTGTAGGTTTGACTGGGGACATGTCTCTCTACTACGGTGACCCTGGGAGGGGGTCAGGGAGAGAACGGTCTGGAAATGGGACGTCCTTTAACCCTAGGTTGACCAGACAGGGTTTGGTGACAGTGTCGGGCGATGCCTCAGGGACTACTGCTCTTGGACGGCCCTCTCGACTGGTGGGGCATGGCAGCGGGGATGCCCTGTCTCGCGGCCCCAGGTCATTGGCAAGTGTTCTCCCCTACGGGTTTGAACAGAGGGGGAGGGTATGTGAGGTATCAACCGGCTGTATTACAAAAGGCCGGTATGTTTTGCAGAAGCGTGGGTGCTCTGCAATGTGAAACTGGCTGGGACCTGTGGTTCCACAGGATTGCATTCATGCAGAGCCATGGAAGGGTGTGTGATGCTGATTACACACTCCTTACCACCTGTGGGTGTGGCTCCAGGGGTTAAAGCAATCCTGTCTCTGAACCTGGGTAGAGAGTGTGTCTAGGGCAGTCTAGAGAGAGGCTGGCTCTAGATGTCCAGTGTGTGGACTGGAAACAAGTTAGAGCAGAGCCGGGAGCTTTGGGTGTTTCAGCCTGCATGGAGGCTGATCACAAGGCTCTGATATTGAGTCTGAGGTGAGTGCGGCCAGGCCAGGGCTGTAGGGCCGAATCTCTCCAGGAGGAGAGACAGACAGGGGTCTGCAGAGGGCCCTGGTTGCTGGAAGGAACCTTGGCTAGAGCTGTACGCTGGCAGGAGCCAGAGAGTGGGGAAGTTGCTAAACTTCTATTATGGACTTATTGTTTATGTTTGAGGGCAGTTTATGCTGAGTGTTTTTAATAAACTGCCAGAATTTCTATGAAGAGACTGTGTACGTGTGTTGCTGAAGCTACCTCACACCGCTGCAAGTGAGTGAAACCCCCACGTTGCAGGGCGCAACGTTACAATATATATATATATATATATATAAATAAATAAAATGTCCCACTCCTGATACATATTCCCCTTTCTTTGTATATGTCCCCATTTAGGTGTATATGTCCCATCCTGTGACCCTCCTGCTATATATATATCCCCCTCCTGGCCACATTTTGGTATGTACTTCCCCCTAGGACATATGACCCCTTCCTGGGCCACTCCTGGTATATATGTCCCCATCCTTGTTTATTTGTCTTATTCTTGGTATATTTGTCCTTCTTGCATATATGACCCCTGCCTGGGCCACTCGTGGTGTATATGTCTTTCTCTTGATATATATATCACATCCTGGGGGCGTCCTGGTGTGTGTGTGTGTGTGTGTGTGTGTGTGTGTGTGTGTATATATATATATATATATATATATATATATATATATATATATATATATATATATATATATATATATATATATATATATATATATATACTAGAAGGTGGCCCGATTCTACGCATCGGGTATTCTAGAATTTACGTATTGTGTAGTTCATGTATGATTTTTGTTATATATATATATATAGATGTTGTTGTGTGTAGTTACCAAGTGTTTGTGTAGGGCGCTGTACATGTTCTGGGTGTTGTCTGGGTGTGGCGGGGGGTGAGAGCGGTGTTGTATGTGTGTTGCGTTGTTTGTGGAGCGCTGTGTGTCTGTAGCGTTGTGTGTGTGTTGTGCGGTTTGTGTGTGTGTGGTGTGTTTTGGGGGGAGGTATGTTTTGTGCAATGTGTGTGTTGTGCGGTATGTGCGTATATTTGTGTGTGCAGCGTTGTCTGTGTGTGTGGGTGTCTGTGTAGGGCAGTTGTTTGTGGTTCCCAGTATGTGTGTGTGGTGTGTTGTGCAGTGCGCGAGCGTGTGTGTGTTGGGGGGAGGTGTGCACTTCCCATCGTGCTCCATCCCCCATGCAACGCACTCACCATCGTGCTCCATACCCTATGCTGCGCACCCCCCATCGTGCTCCATCTCCCATCCTGCGCACTCGTAAACGTGCTCCATCCGCCATGCAGCGCACTCCCCATCGTGCTCCATCCGCCATGCTGCGCACTCCCCATCGTGCTCCATCCGCCATGCTGCGCACTCCCCATCGTGCTCCATCCGCCATGCTGCGCACTCCCAAACGTGCTCCATCCGCCATGCTGCGCACTCCCAAACGTGCTCCATCCGCCATGCTGCGCACTCCCAAACGTGCTCCATCCGCCATACTCCGCACTCCCCATCGTGCTCCATCCGCCATGCAGCGCACTCCCCATCGTGCTCCATCCCCCATGCTGCGCACTCCCAAACGTGCTCCATCCGCCATGCTGCGCACTCCCAAACGTGCTCCATCCGCCATGCTGCGCACTCCCAAACGTGCTCCATCCGCCATGCTGCGCACTCCCAAACGTGCTCCATCCGCCATGCAGCGCACTCCCCATCGTGCTCCATCCGCCATGCAGCGCACTCCCCATCGTGCTCCATCCCCCATGCTGCGCACTCTCTAACGTGCTCCATCCGCCGTACTCCGCACTCCCCATCGTGCTGCATCCCCCATGCTGCGCACTCTCAAACGTGCTCCATCCGCCATGCTGCGCACTCCCAAACGTGCTCCATCCCCTATGCTGCGCACCCCCCATCATGCGCCATCTCCCATCCTGCGCACTCCCAAACGTGGTCCATCCGCCATGCTGCGCACTCCCAAACGTGGTCCATCCGCCATGCTGCGCACTCCCAAACGTGCTCCATCCGCCATGCTGCGCACTCCCAAACGTGCTCCATCCGCCATGCTGCGCACTCCCAAACGTGCTCCATCCGCCATGCTGCGCACTCCGAAACGTGCTCCATCCGCCATGCTGCGCACTCCGAAACGTGCTCCATCCGCCATGCTGCGCACTCCGAAACGTGCTCCATCCGCCATGCTGCGCACTCCGAAACGTGCTCCATCCGCCATGCTGCGCACTCCCAAACGTGCTCCATCCGCCATGCTGCGCACTCCCAAACGTGCTCCATCCGCCATGCTGCGCACTCCCAAACGTGCTCCATCCGCCATGCTGCGCACTCCCAAACATGCTCCATCCGCCATGCTGCGCACTCCGAAACGTGCTCCATCCGCCATGCTGCGCCAGCATCAGCCTCTCTACCCGCAGCATCAGCCTCTCTCCTCCCAGCATCAGCCTCTCTCCCCGCAGCATCAGCCACTCTGTCCCCAGCATCAGCCACTCTGTCCCCAGCATCAGCCACTCTGTCCCCAGCATCAGCCACTCTGTCCCCAGCATCAGCCACTCTGTCCCCAGCATCAGCCTCTCTGTCCCCAGCATCAGCCTCTCTGTCCCCAGCATCAGCCTCTCTGTCCCCAGCATCAGCCTCTCTGTCCCCAGCATCAGCCTCTCTGTCCCCAGCATCAGCCTCTCTGTCCCCAGCATCAGCCTCTCTGTCCCCAGCATCAGCCTCTCTGTCCCCAGCATCAGCCTCTCTGTCCCCAGCATCAGCCTCTCCCTCTCCATCCCAGCCTTCCCCTGGATCAGCCTCTCTCATCCCAGCATCAGCCTCTCTGTCCCCAGCATCAGCCTCTCTGTCCCCAGCATCAGCCTCTCTGTCCCCAGCATCAGCCTCTCTGTCCCCAGCATCAGCCTCTCCATCCCAGCCTTCCCCAGGATCAGCCTCTCTCATCCCAGCATCAGCCTCTCTGTCCCCAGCATCAGCCTCCCCATCCCAGCCTTCCCCAGGATCAGCCTCTCTCCTCCCAGCCTCCTCCAGCACGCCATGCTCCTCTGCCGACACTCACAGATCCGATCGCATACACTCACACACACCCGATCGCATACACTCACACACACCCGATCGCATACACTCACACACACCCGATCGCATACTCACACACACACACACACATTGACGATATCGCACATACGCGCTTATACTCACAACATCCGGAGATACCACATGCTTCTGGCCATGTGATCCTCCGGCAGGTCCTGGAAGCTCACAACAGCACAGTATCGCCGCCGAGAAGCAAGCGATATTCCAGGATGTTGTGAGTATGTGGATGCGATGTGATGTGTGTGTGATGTGTGTGTGTGATGTGAGTGTGATCTGATGTGTGTGTGTGTGTGTGTGTGTGTGTGTGTATGTTCCGCCGCTGCAGGACCTTGATGTGTGGATGCGATGTGAGGTGTGTGTGAGGTGTGTGTGAGAGTGAGTGTGATCTGATGTGTGTGCGTGTGGATCTTCCGCCACTGCAGGACCTTGATGTGCTGGTAACTATGCTACCATGGTTACCAGCGCATCACGTCCCCCACTCGCACGGGAGCCCACACCAGCATACGGCGGCAAGGCCAGCAATGCGAGGGTAGTGTCGGCTGGTTTGGCGGCGTACGCTGATGTGGGCTCCTGTTGGGGGGGGGTGGGGGGGTTGTACAGTACTCACCTGGAAGCCGTGACCGTGTCAGTTCGGGGAATGCGCGGGGGGGGGGCAGAGCTAACGTCCATTGCGTGAGGGGGGCGGGGCATGGCGTGGCCGAGTTGCCAATGCCTGCAGGGTGCCGGGGCGAGAGGCCAATCTGTGGGGGGGGCGGAGCCTGGGCGAGCGGCTGGCCAATCCGTGTGGGGGCGCAGCCTGGGCGAGCGGCCAATCGGTGTGGGGGGGCAGGGCCATGGCGAGCCCAGCGGCCAATCAGCTTTGTGTCACCGTAAGGACACGATGTCACCGGAAGGACACAATTTTGAAGCCAGACAGACAGACAGACAGAATAAGGCAATTATATATATAGATATATATATGTCCAAGAATGTAGACCAGCTCACTCCTGTGAATCACCTGGATCCTCAGCTGACCTGGTTAACTCCGTTGTGCCCGGATCAGGATGTAGGAGTCCATCCATACAAATGTGAACAACAACAAGGCAGAGTCCAGCAATAACGTGAGCAATCCAGGATGCTGTTAAAAATTTTTTTCCTTCTTTTTATTCATAAATTCATTAAAATATAATGGTACAAGCATTCAGAACAGCATTATCGCAGGAAAATAGCGCAGATAGGACTACGCGTTTCAGCGGTAAAATCCGCCTTCTTCACGTTCCAGATTCTGGACCGTGAAGAAGGCGGATTTTACCGCTGAAACGCGTAGTCCTATCTGCGCTATTTTCCTGCGATCATGCTGTTCTGAATTGCTTGGACCATTATATTTTAATGAATTTATGAATAAAAAGAAGGAAAAAATTTTTTAACAGCATCCTGGATTGCTCACGTTATTGCTGGACTCTGCCTTGTTGTTGTTCACACACACATATATATATATATATATATATAGCAATTATTATTATTTATCCCTCTCCTGGGCACATGCGGGTATATATGTTACCAGCTTGGTTTCTGCCCCTCCTGGTGAATATGTCCTCCTTCCGGTATATATGTCCCATCCTGGGGGCCTTCTGGTATATATATATATATATATATATATCCTCCTCCAAGGAACATGCGGGTATATATGTTCCCAGGCTGGTTTCTGACCCTTCCTGGTGAATATGTCCTTCTCCCGGTATACATGTCAACAAATTGGTAAATCATATACATCATGTATGAGACGCTGAAGGCACATACATCACAGGAGGGTCTGGGGGCATATATATATATATATATATATATATATATATATATATATATATATATATATATATATATATATATATATATATATATATATATATATATATATATATATATATATATATATATATATATATATATATATATATATATATATATATATATATATATATACACACATCACAGGAGGGGCTGGGGACATATGCACACATCCCAGCAGGAGGGACTGGGGGCATATACACATCACAGGAGGGGCTGGGGCTCGAACAGAACTGCTGGGCACGGACAGAACTGGCGGTGGCACGGATAACACTAGAGGGGCACAAACAGGACTGGAGGGAGGGTGGCTCACAGCACTGGGAGGCAGGAGGCTCACAGCAGAGAGGCAGGAGGCTCACAGCAGGGAGGCATGAGACCACGGGCCGGAGGTTCCCCACCCTTGATTTAGCTGAAGTAAGACAGAGGCTGGGGTCGGCGGGTCTGCGGTCGGCGGACTTGCGGTCGGCGGGCATGCGGGCGGCCCCTGGCAGAGATTAGCGGGCCCCCCTTGGGCTGGGATCAGTGGGAGGGCCTCCCCACCACCTCTCCCCCCTGGCAATCATCTTCAGCTTACAGCGCTTACCTGTCCCCGCTGGCTGCAGCGTCTTCGCCACCTCCGCGTTGTCCGCAGCACTGTGATGAGGCGCAGAGTGTTGACCTCATCACATTGGGCTGCGGGATGATGCGCCGCCTCCCTGCTCTACTCGCTTCCAGCCACATGACTAATTTGCATGCGATGCCCTAGAAGGGCTTCGCCTGCAATTTAGCCGTGTCTGCAGTGGCAGAAACAACACGGCTGGGACCCTCTATTGTGGCTGTGACTGGGGCCCGGTGAAGAGAAGGGACCCATCGTGCCTGGGGCTTAACAAACCCAAGTAATTACCCCTGGCCTGGCCGGGCCCCCTCTCTTCACGGGGCCCAGTACACCAGGCACAGTAGTAATGCCTTGATGGCGGTCCTGCAGATACCTGACCCTAGGTATCCCTAATGCTGGGCCCTAAATAGGAAACAGATGTGATGAGCTCTTCTTCAATCCCACTAAACACTAAAGAAGACAAGAAGGAAGACACGCAGGGGAAAGTGCAAGAACTACTTATCCAATTTTGATTTCATATGTGAAAATCACTGATGAAACACTGATGTTAAAGGGTACACTCACACTGGTGTGAAAAAAATTGGCCCCATTGTGCTCCTGAAAGTGGAATCCATATGGTTAACCTCATCTGATGCGAGTGCTATACAAGTGGGCAATTTTTTTCTCGGCTCACAACTGTATGACATCCGTATGACATCTGTGTTTTTGACGCTCACATCTAAATGGAACCAGAAAATTGAAGCAGACAAGTATCAGAAAAAAAAGACCTAGATAGATAATAGTTTATTAGCTTTTTATAACTATAAAAAAAAAATGACGTATGGTCCCCTTATGTTTCATTATCAGCAAAGGTAAAGCAGACAGCTGTGGGCTGATATATTATCAGAGTTGGAAGTGGAAGGTCCATGATTATTGGGCTCTTCCTAGTCTAAAAATACCAGCGTGCAGGCACCCCTTAAGTAACGCATTACATTAGATGCGCCAATTCTGGCATTTCGCCTTGGCTCTCCCCATAGCCTTTATGCGATGGCAATCGGGGTAATGCTTCTTGGGGTTGATGTCAGCTGTGTTGTATCAGCTGGCATCAAGCCTGGTGTTAGTAATGAAGAAGTGTCTATCCGATACCCCCACTCCTACCCAGTAAGTATAAAATGAAAAAAACACACAAAATATTTTTATTGAAACAACACTGACTCTTTCCCTGGTTGACCAATTTATTAAAAAACACACAATAAAAAGCAATGGAATACCAAGGTAGTCCATGGATTCCGATGTAGTCCACTAATAGAAATCTGAAAGACAAGAGACTACTGTCCCTTGTTCACCAATTTATTTGAAAACAGAAAACCCTGCAGATCCAATAGATCAGATCTGATAGACACCGCTCCATTAATAACACCAGGGCTTGATGCCAGCTGACATTACACAGTTGACATCAACCCCAAAAACTGCCAACGCACCAGAGGCAATGGGGAAGAGCCGAGGCGAAGCGCCAGAATTCGTGCTCTTGTGATGCTCTACCTCTGGGGTGGCTGAGGGCTGCTATTTTCAGTCTGTGAAGGGTCAAATATCCATTGACCTTCTCAGCCTGATAATGCCAGCCCCCAGCTATCTGCATTACCTTGGCTGTTACCAAAAATGGGGGACCCACTCTGTTTTTTTTTTGTAATTTATATATTTATTAGGTTAAAAAAAACTAAAAAAAACTTTTAGTGCCAAATGAAAGGGACTAAATGTGTCAAGTTAATAATATGTAGGTAGGCTGGGAAATTATATAGCTGCAGGATATCTATCTATCCTATGTAATATCTTTATGTCATCTATCTATAACTTTGTCTATTTTTTTTCCTAATAATAATACGGCATTACCCTTATAGCTTGCTTCCCGTTCTTAGGTTACAGATTAGCTTTAATAAATGTGTCCTACTGTGTGAATGAGAAATTATTAACATTAATTTGGATAGTTGTGGTAAAAAACATAATGGTAAAACACCAACAAAACCCACTGTGGAAATCCGGCCTTTCTCAGCAGCTGGAGACGGTGACCACAGGGATCCGAGAATTTGACATCCGTTCTCCGCTGTGAATCATTGCAGGACTAATAAAAACTCCACATGATAAGAATATAATGAAAGGGGGTTTTGCCTTCTTTAAAAGCTATTATCAAAAACCCTTTAAAAATAAATTCCTACAATTTATCATATGAATGTTTCCTCCACCAAAACTAATGGATATATTTATATCTCCAGTGGCGAATTTTTAGAAATCTGTAATATTTACAGTACAGACCAAAAGTTTGGACACACCTTCTCATTCAAAGGGTTTTCTTTATTTTCAGGACTTTGAAAATTGTAGATTCACATTGAAGGCATCAAAACTATGAATTAAAACATGTGGAATGAAATACTTAAAGTGTGAAACAACTGAAAATATGTCTTATATTCTAGGCTCTTCAAAGTAGCCACCTTTTTGCTTTCATTACTGCTTTGCACACCCTTGGCATTCTCTTGATAAGCTTCAAGAGGTAGTCACCAGAAATGGTTTTGTAACAGTCTTGTAGGAGTTCCCAGAGATGCTTAGCACTTGCTGGCCCTTTTGCCTTCACTCTGCGGTCCAGCTCACCCCAAACCATCTCAATTGGGTTCAGGTCTGGTGACTGTGGAGGCCAGGTCATCTGGCGTAGCACCCCATCACACTCCTTCTTAGTAAAATAGCCCTTACACAGCCTGGAGGTGTGTTTGGGGTCATTGTCCTGTTGAAAAATAAATGATGGTCCAACTAAACGCAAACCGGATGGAATAGCACGCCGCTGCAAGATGCTGTGGTAGGCATGCTGGTTCTGTATGCCTTCAATTTTGAATAAATCCCCAACAGTGTCACCAGCAAAGCACCCCCACACCATCACACCTCCTCTTCCATGCTTCATGGTGGGAACCAGGCATGTAGAGTCCATCCATTCAGCTTTTCTACAAAGACACGGTTGTTGGATCCAAAGATCTCAAATTTGGACTCATCAGACCAAAGCACAGATTTCTAATGTCCATTCCTTGTGTTCTTTAGCACAAACAAATCTCTTCTGCTTGTTACCTGTCCTTAGCAGTGGTTTCCTAGCAACTATTTTACCATGATAGCCTGCTGCACAAAGTCTCCTCTTAACAGTTGTTCTAGAGATGAGAAGGTGTGTCCAAACTTTTGGTCTGTACTGTATATTTTACTTTTGGCAGACTTTTGAGTGGTTCCTATGTCAAAATGACAGTAGAAGGCAATACTTATTGACCATCGCTATGTGGATTATTACCATTAGAGGAGCTAATGCAGGCCTTAGCTATATGTCGCACATTTTAAATTTCGCGTCCGTTTGCAAAGTAAGTGAAATGCAAAATGCAATAAAGGGAATCAGTCACCAGGATTTTCCCTTATGAGCTGCAGCCACTTCCAGTGAGGTCTTATATACAGCATTCCAGAATACTGTATATAAGAGCCCAGGCTGTGCTGTATAATGTAAAAAATACCTTTATAATACTTACCTAGGGGGCGGTCCGGTCCTATGAGTGTTGATGGTCTCAGTTCAGCATCTCTTCCATTTTGTGCGATCGCTGTCCTCCTTCCCAGTCCTGTGTGCATGATGCGTTCTGCGTCATTCACAGAGAGGTCTCCATTGCGCTCCTGTGCATGCGCACTTTGATCTGCCCGGCTGAGGGCAGATGAGTGCGCTCCCTCTCCCACCCGATTAGGATCCCCCACTACGTAATCATGGGAGCCTGATTGTTGCCATGGTAACCCGAGGTCAAATGACAGTGTGACGCCCTGGCAAAGCCAGGTTGTCACAGAAAGAGTTAATCCTCCTTGGTAACCTGATTCCACACCAGTGCAGCAGGACAAACGAACTCCCCCAGTGTGAGAGCAAAACAGAGCAGGAGGGGAGGGGCTGGAGCAGAGTGTGTGGAGAGACAGACAGGAGAGGAGCCCGGAGTTGTAGCTCCCGGGCTGCTACAGAAGCGTGCTCCAAAAGGGTTGGGACAGGCTGCTAGTGAGGAAGGGGCCAGAGGTAGCTGGGGCAGGGTAGCGGCCCGCCGGTACCAAGGGTGACCCGGATCACTGCAGGGGAGTGGACTCCCCGTTCCCGGCTGAGGAGAAAGAGAAAGAGTGGATGAAGAGGCACCTGGCTGCAGGGAAAGAACAGGGGCTGCTGCACCATGTGTGGGACACTAACACCCTCTGTACCGAAGGCTGCGCACTCCGGCAGTTTTTGGTTAATTCCTGACTCTGTGTGTATTTTCTTGCAAAGCGAACTGTGAGTATCAACATCCCCCGGTCCAACCGGACGCACAGCTCTCGGACCGTCTCCATCTCCTCCCTGCACCACCTCACCGGGGTCCCGGGACACCAACACCCTACCCGTGGAGGGAAATCACCACCTTGCTGCCCACCATCATCCCCGGGATCCATTAACCGGCAGCAGCGGTGCTCCGTTACCTCACCGCACACCACGGGTGGTGTCACTGACAATCTCCCTTACCTAATCCCCTTCTTACTGTGGTGCCTGGGATCACAGACCGGGTCACGCCACCGTGATACCCACAGAAGTGACCCCGTGGCCCGGATCTGAGTAACCCTTGTCCCCGGGCGACATAACAGCCTTTGTGTTACCTGGCTATGGTGACCTCTTAGACCAGAGGTCTCAAATACGCGGGCCGCATGTGGCCCCTGAGGCTGCTTGTTGCGGCCCGCAGACCCCCTGATGATCGAAACTCTGCAGTGGGCCAGAGCCGGCACGGCTTTACTACAGTTGATTCATTTGCGGTGCCGCCGCGCAGAGGAACTGTCTGCACTATACCAATGGCTCCTGCCCGCCAATCAGATGCAAGGAAGTGACGTCCCTGTATGACGTCACCTCATTGCATTTGATTGGCCAACGCAGCCATTACTATAGTGCACAGAGCTCCTCTGTGCGGTGACACCGCAAATGATTCAACTGATGTAAAGCCGTGCCGGCGCCGGCCCACTGCAGAGCTACAATCATCAGGGGGTCTGCAGGCCGCAACAAGCAAGTAAGGTACGTGCCCACTATTAGGACTCGCGTCCTGGACATGGCAGGTCCTGACCTGCGGGGCCGCTCGCAAGTCTCTGCCGCAGAAGACCGCAGCTGCCTGTGCCTGAGTTCAGGGTTTAGGCCGCTGCGGTCTCCTCGCTGTGTTCTCCCTAGGGAGGACACATGCGACTTCGCAGCAAAGAACTGACATGCTGCACCCTCTGCAAGCCGCACCGCAGGTCAGTGTTTGCTGCAGGCAGTACACACACAGTGGCATGGGATTTCTAAGAATTCTGTCCACTATGCTTGTACTACACACCGCAGCAGTTTGGACACAGCTGAAACAGGCTACATCCAAAACGCTGCAAATACTGATCATGGGCCCGGAGCCTAATAAGAGGGAACGGAGGAAAGGTGAGTTGGTTTTTTTGGGGTTTTTTTGTGTGTATTACTAAATGTTGAGCACAATACCACAGGATGGGCACAATGCTACTGGACACAAGGGTGAGCACAATGCTACAGGATAGGCACAATACTACTGGCCACAAGGATGAGCACAATGTTACAGGATAGGCACAAAACTACTGGGCACAATACTGCAAGGATGAGCACAATACTACAGGGCACAAGGATGGGCACAATACTACTGGGCTCAATACCACAAGGATGAGCACAATAGAAGGCTGATCATAATACTACTGAGCACAATACTACAAGGATGAGCTCAATACTACAGGGCACAATACTACTGGGTGCAATACTACAAGGAGGAGCACAATATTACAAGGATGGGCACAATACTACAGGGCACAACGATGGGCACAATACTACAGGGCACAATGATGGGCACAATACTAAAAGGATAAGCAGCATACTACAGGGCACAAGGATGGACACAATACTACTGGGCACATTACTACAGGGCACAAGGATGAGCACAATACTACAGGATAGGCACAATACTACTGGGCACAATACTGCAAGGATAGGCACAATACTACAAAGATGAGCATAATACTATAGGGCACAATACTGCAAGGATGAGCACCATACTACAGGGCACAAGGATGGGCACAATACTACAGGGCACAAGGATGAGCACAATACTACAGGGCACAAGGATGGGCACAATACTACAGGGCACAAGGATGAGCACAATACTACAAGGATGGGCACAATACTACAGGGCACAAGGATGGGCACAATACTACAAGGATGGGTACAATACTACTGTACTATTGAGCACAATACTACAAGATGGGGGACATTACTACAGGGTACACAGATAGGGACATTACTGCAGCACGGGGAGATTACTACAATCTGTTGGCTAAGATTACTACATGATGCTGTTAATTGTAAAACAATATTACAAGAAGGTGATAAAATGTAAAAAAACAAAATCAAAGCATGAATTTTTTTTGTCATTAAAAATGCTTTTTTATTCATAAACTTAACTAAACAAAAATGTGCAGATTTGTCATAATAAACAAGCAAAAACAGTTAAAAAAAAGTGACCCAAAAGGTGTATAGAAAAAAATAAATGGAATCACTAAAAACGTAACTGGGTCCTGCAAAGAATGCGGCTTCCCTCAATTTCTTTTTTTTCTATGTGCGGCCCATACACCCAGCTGAGTTTGAGACCCCTGTCTTAGACCATGCTAGGACTATGGTCTAACAGGCTTTCTGTTAGTGCAGCACTGACAGGTATAATCCATTGCAATGCTTGTACATTGCAATGAATTATACCAGCGATCAGACTGATAAAAGTTAAACTCCCATATAAAAACAGGATTGAATGAGTTTAAAAGTGCAATAAAAAAATTCACTATAATGAGGCAGATGGAGTCACTTTGAACTTCCGTCTGTCCTGTGGTTCGGTGGTGTCCTTCTTTTACGAGTCTTTTTAAGCGTGCACAAAAGTGCGGTCAATAACAGTTTTGTGAATTTTTGAAAAGGACGCAGCTGAACAGAGGCTAAAAGGAGTGAGAAGTAACTCTGCTGCCTCATTAGTGAATGGATTCATTGGATGTTTTACCCCAATCACATATTTCAGAGATGTAGATGGAAATCCTGATGTAAGGCTATGTGTCCACGGTAGAATGTACCTGCGGACTTTTCTGCCTGAAAATCCGCGGATTTGCCGCGGATTTACCGCGGATTTTGATGCGGATTTTTTTTTTTTTTTTCCCATTCTATACCCAAATTCGCACCAAAATCCGCAACAAACAATTGACATGCTGCAGATTTTTCCGCATCAAAACCCGCGGCAAATCCGCAGCGGAAAAATCCGCAGCATGGACACAGCATTTCCAAAATGCCATTGAAATGGCTTGGAAGTGCCGCTGCTGCAGATTTTCGGGAAATCCGCGGTAAATCCGCGGCAAAATCCGCGGTAAATCCGCAGCGTGGGCACATAGCCTAAGTGTTCAACATAGAGCACTAGATAAATGTCAACTGATACTAAACTCTCCCCTCTCCAATTCATCCTGAATGCTGCAGCCAGGATCATTTTCCTCTCCAACCACTTCACCAATTCCTGTACCCTGTGTCAGTCACTGCACTGGTTGTCCATCCGCTGCAGTGTACAATATTAACTTATCACTCTCACTCACAAAGCCCTCCACAGATCTGTACCTCGCAACATCTCTTCTCTGTCTATCACCCTTGGCGATTACCAAAACCAGAGCCTGAGATTAACCCAAGAAACTCTACCCTAAAAGATAACAACTAGACCATTAAAATGCATCTGAAAATAAGATGAGAGGGCAGGTTTATTTATTGGTTCATAAATAGCCCTCTCCACAGTTCACCTGATACCGCTGAGGCAACACCCAATCTCCACCTTCCACCCAAACAGACTGAAAACAGGGCAAGGAGAGCAGAGAGGAGGAAACCTCCCAACACACCTGAGACAGGAGAGACAGTGTTTAGGCTATGTGCGCACTTACCGGATTTTGCCGCGGATTTTCCGCGGATTTGCTGCATGTTTCGCTGCAGAAAATGTTCATAACATCTCTGCAGTGAATCACCAGCAAATCCTATGGAGAAAAAAAATCCTGTGCGCACTGGCCGGAATTTGACAGCTGCATGTTTTGCTGCGGGATTCCCGTAGCAAAAACAAGTGCATGTCACTTCTTTTCCGCACATCGCTGCGGGATTTCACTCCATTGACTCAATGTTAATCATGAAATCCCGCAGGGAATAACGCAGGCAGCAAATTCTGTGCGGTTCACTGCGTTTTCCTGCGTTATTCCCTGCGGTATTTTGCGGTTTACCTCCGGTAATGTGCATCGCTTGTCTGCGGTTTTGCAGGGAAGTGATGTCATTACAGGAAGAGGAAGCCGTGCAGAGAGTAAACACAAACACACACACACACACACACAGACATCACAGACACATAGAACACATAGACACAGACACATAGAACACACATAGAAAGAAAACGGAAATATAGAAAAAAAAGAACGTGGGCTCCGCTGCATATTTACCTTCCAGCCGAGGTAAGCACACAGCGGCGGCCCGGTATTCTCAGGCTGGGGAGGGAGAGGGGCAGGGTTAATGTCCCCCGCCTCACTCCCCCTCCGGCAGCCGAGAATATCAGCCGCAGCTGCCCCGGCACTGTCGCATGCATTATGCGGCAATACCGGCGTGTCCTCGGCTCTTCTTGCCACCGTGTAGCAGTGGTGGCAAGGTAATACAAGGGGTTAATGATGGTGGGGGATCACCGCCATTAACTCCAGGCTTGATCATGGCAGCGTCTATGTGACAGCTGACATGATCAACCCGTAAGTAAAGTGAAAAAACACACACACAGAAAAATCCTTTATTTTAAATAAAACCAACAAGCCTCGTTCACCATTTTATTAACCCCCCCCAAACAAAGCTCCGGCGTAATCCACAGCTCCGACGTCCTGCGCTGCTTCCATCCAGCCACGACTGTCACAGACACAGCGCTGAATGAAAGCAGCAGACAGCAGAGGTAATTACCGGTCATTTCCCACGGCCGGTAATGTGAACTCACTGCCGACCGTGGGAAATGCAGCGATCTGTCATCTATCTATCCCTCTATCTATCCCTCTATCTATCCCTCTATCTATCCCTCTGTCTATCCCTCTGTCTATCTATCTATCTATCCCTCTATCTATTCTTCTGTCTATCTACTATCTCAGAATTAAATGACTTTTTTTTTTTTTTTTTTCAATGTGCTTTATTGCATTGAATGCAATAAAGCACATCCCAACCCGCACGCGGCAAAACCGCGGCAATACCGCGAATAATACCGCGGCGAACCGCATGCGGTTTTCGGGTGCGGTTTCCCGCGGTTTTTTACCGCGGGTGCGGTAATCTTTGAGAGCATGCGGAATTTTCACAAGAAAATTCCATTTCCCAGTGCGCACAGAGCCTTAAAGTTCTCTGACAACAACTGATGCTGGGGAAACACAGCATGGAGCCAGCTCTGAGAGTGATGGCATCCCAGCCCCCCACCACAACAAGGCCCAATGCTGGATCTCGGAAATGAAGGGCATGGCAGGGGCCCACACTAAAACCTTCACCCGGAGGCGGCAAACCAGCCCCCCAAACCAGAAAATGACGGGAGACCACCAACCGGGGAGCTGGGGAACCACCAGAAACACGAGAGACAAGGATTTTAACTAAAAAGATCACAAAAAAGATTTTTCCTGAAGCCTCTTCTACTTAAAAATGATGTATGTACACCATCATCTAAAAGACACAGTGTGTGTAGTGCCCAGAGAAAGGAGTACTCGGTCCCGGGCGGTATCAAATGGGAATGTCACTGTGGTGGCCGTTGCCCGGTCCCGTGCTCTGGGCCCCTTTTGTTTATGGGTGGTATTTACAGGGGAAATAAGAGTTTTTCTCATGTGATGCCACCTGCGGGTCGAAGTTAATGATGGAGAACCGGCGCTGCTCAATGTGGCTACTCCGGTGTGCAATACAAATCCCTTTAAAACATCAATCTTTAATAATTCATTTATTTAAAAATTCGCCCAGGTGAAAAACTCCAAAAACTCAAATACTAATTGATAAAAAGGGAGCTACTGTAGATCAGGTACAGCCCAAAATTCTTAAATTCATAGAGGCAGATATGATAGTAAAAAAGCCAGCCTAATACTTCTCTATGCTACAGTGACCCTAATATGTCACTGTGTCTGGCTCTGCCTATCAACGGAGGGTATGACACCCTAACTTAGCTGGGCGCCCCCATTCCTCGACGGCTGACCCTCACTCTCCCTAGTTGACCCAACCAAAATAATGATAGTTTCTGTACCTAATAATCTCAATAGTTAACACATGGTATAATACTCCATTATAAACTCAACTAGAGGGTTAATACCTCAATACCAGTTATCTAGGTACAGAGCAAGACAAAAGACATCTGCTGCCACAATCAGCTTACAGCATGTCAATCAAGATACAATGGGGATAAATATACTTCCCTCAGTTTGATGCTGTGTTCATGGCCTCGACACGTTTCCCCGCCCATCATCGGATCATCAGGAAGCCCAAGGGAGATGATAAGAGAATAGAGATCCCAGCATCATATGTGGTAGTGGCCGGCACCATTGAATAACGGGGGCGGCCAGCTAAGTTAGGGTGTCATACCCTCCGTTGATAGGCAGAGCCAGACACAGTGACATATTAGGGTCACTGTAGCATAGAGAAGTATTAGGCTGGCTTTTTTACTATCATATCTGCCTCTATGAATTTAAGAATTTTGGGCTGTACCTGATCTACAGTAGCTCCTTTTTATCAATTAGTATTTGAGTTTTTGGAGTTTTTTCACCTGGGCGAATTTTTAAATAAATGAATTATAAAAGATTGATGTTTTAAAAAGGGATTTGTATTGCACACCAGTTAAACAGATTTTGAACATTCCCATCAGCATTTCTAGTTGTTAAATTATCAATGTGGCTACTCCCAGGGCTGGTGGTAGTCGCAGCTGTGATGGTAGGCACTCCGCAAGCAGGGCTGTGCCTGGGAGTTGTAACAGGGGCAATAATTGAGACCACACCAGGTTGTCTTTAACAGTCTCTACTCACTGTGGACCCAGGAGTTGCTGGTTCAGGTCCCAGGAGGACCAGTGCCAATGTAGTGACCCAGGTTGCTCTGTCCCCAGCACTCTCTGTAGATTGAGTACCCGTAGCGTGGAGCGTTTGGGGACCCCAACTGTCCCTTTTGGGGTAGAGTCTCCTCCGTACGGCGAGCAGTGCGGACCCTGCGGGGAGGTAAGTGTCCGGACCCCGATCCTAGTTTACGGCTGATGCCCCCAGATTATTTGGTTCAGTGAAGTCTGTGAAGCTATCCTCACCAGGCAGGTATTTGCCAAACGGTCTAAAACGTGCGCTTGACCTAGGGCCCTGTGCGCCATGTCTGTCCGGTCCCAGTGGTATCTCGGTACCTGTCCTGGCAACCTCTTTTCTTTGCCCCCGGGGTCACCGTTACACGGACCCAGCTCAGGCATGTCCGCACACCTCTCCTGTGTGCTACTCGACTCTAGACTCACTGACCCCTCCCACCAGGCTGGCTATAACAAGGGACTCGTTCCCATGGCGACCATCCCCTTACGTGGTTAACCCTCTATGCCCAGTGTGGACAGGAGAACTAGGATTTAGATTGTGTTTTGGTGGAAAAGGCACAGGTACTCCAGGTCCCAGGGGCTAGGTCCTGCATCCCGAAGAGGATGCAGTTCCCTGTAGTGCCCTGAGGGTTTCAGGGGCGCTACATGTGCACATACCCTCGATGCATCAACATTTTATAATTTGTGATTGGACTATAATACTTCACAAACAAATTAAAAAGACAGACCCGCACATCCAACACGTGTGAACAGGTGCCAGCTGAAAACGCATTATAACTAGAAAATACATACAGCTGCACTCGAGAATGCTAACATTGAATAAGGGAATTTTGGTATTATATTACTGCTATAGGAATATTTGAAAAAAGAAATACTGAGGTTATGTATTATCCAATGCATGTGAGTCGGAAACCACGACAAGGTGAACTCTAATATATCGGGATCCTATCTTAAATGCCTCTATCTGGGTTAAAAACCTACATATCTGAGCAGAAAGGATCCAGCCATAAAGGAGGATGGACACAGCCTGGCAATACGACAGTATCCTTATTCATTTTTAGCATTCTAGAGTGAAGCTGTATGTATTTTGTAGTTATATTGTGTTTTTCAGTTAGCACCTGTTCACACCTGTTGGATGTGTGGGTCAGTCTTTTTGATATGCTTGTGGTGCATTTCTTTCTGACCAGGCTGTGTCTATCCTCCTTTATAGCTGGATCCTTTCTGCGCAAACATATAGGTTTTAAACCCATATAGAGGCATTTAAGATACAGTCCTGGTATATTAGAAATCACCTTGTCGTGGTTATCTGGCTCACATGCATTGGCCAATACATAAGCTAAATATCTCTTTTTTTTCAAATATTCCTATAGCAGTAATGCAATACCAGAGTTACATTATTCATTGTTAGCATTTTAGAGTGCAGCTGTATGTATTTTGTAGTTGGACCATAAGGCTATGTGTGCACGCTGTGTTTTTGCGCGTTTTTCAGGTGCGTTTTTGGTCTAAAAACTGCATGACTTTGCTTCCCCAGCAAAATCTATGAGTTTTTTCATTTTTGCTATCCGCACAGTGCAGTTTTGTTTTCGGTGTGTTTTTGCGGTGACCACAAAGATGCAACATGGCAATTATTTCTGCATTTTTGACAGCTTTTTCCACCCATGCAGTGCATTGGAAAAAACGCAGCAACAAAACAGCAGCAAAACACATCAAAAACCGTGCAAAAACGCATGTGTTTTTTGGATGCGTTTTTACCGCAGGTGCGTTTTTGTGCATTTTTTGTGGCCAAAACCGCACAAAAACACTGCATCTTTGTGGTCACAAAAAAAGGCAACGTGCGCACATAGCTTTATACCTGACCCGGCTACAAATCTTCTTATTTGAACTGGTACCCACAAAAAAAAACACATATAAGGCAGTCTGAGTAATTGTGGTCTTAGAATGGACAGTTTAATATAGATGTATGGATGCACCATAATGTAGTGAAATAGGTCTGTCCCTATCAAGCCCAACAAATTAGTCTGTAATGAATTTATTGGGATCTTGTTATTTGTGTAGGAGTGCGGTTATCAATGTTTTATGTTGTAAAAGAACAAACTCTAGAAAACTCAAAAAGGTAAAGAGCGGAGTCTTATATAAAGAGAAATCATCCATAGTTCTATACTAGTAACAAGTACTGAACGTCCTTGATGAAGCTGGGTCAGTGTACACCGCTATCATGTCATGGTTTTTATACCTTCCTGGAGTGTTATGATAACTGATATATTTTTCTCTATTCATTTCTTTTCATCAGACAACACAGAATATGTCAGCTTGGCCTGCAAACGTTTGACTGTAGCAGTAATACGATTGTAGCAAAAGACAGAACGCATAAGATAATAGTCTGTAAAGCAAGGAACATTCATCTGTATGTCTAATCCTTGGATTTTCTACTTTCCTGCTTTGGTTTAAACAGTTATTCCCAGCTTGTAGGATAATGATTGTAAAAACAAGTACTGTTACAATCTACAAAAATTAGCAGCTGTTCTTGATTTATTAATATTTTTTACTGTTGCCTAGGAGACCGACCACTGCTGCTGTCTAGCAGTTCTTTCCTATTAAGCAATGTCTATATGTCTATATGTCAACTGTGTTCACACAGGAAAAGCATATGCCACGGGAAATGCAGAGTGATCATGTAAACGCTTCATTAAGTATGACCTGCCTAACCCAGGAAGGAGTGCAGAACTGACTTAGTAACATTAAAATTGACAAATCACCAGGCCCTGATGGCATTCACCCTCGGGTATTAAGGGAGTTAAGTAATGTGATAGACAGGCCTCTATTCCTTATATTTAAAGACTCTATAGAAACTGGGTCTGTTCCACTGGATTGGCGGCTAGCAAATGTGGTACCAATATTCAAAAAAGGGTGTAAAAGGCAACCTGGAAACTATAGGCCGGTAAGCTTAACATCTGTTGTGGGTAAAATGTTTGAAGGGTTTTTAAGGGATACTATTATGGAATGTCTCAATGTTAATAATTGTTTAACTCCATATCAACATGGATTTATGAAGGATCGCTCCTGTCAAACTAACCTGATCAGCTTCTATGAGGATGTAAGCTCTCACATGGACCGAGGAGAATCATTGGATGTCATTTATCTCGACTTCGGTAAAGCATTTGACACTATCCCACATAAAAGACTAATAAGTAAAATGAGAAAGCTTGGGCTCGGGTAAAATGTGTGTAGATGGGTAGGTAGCTGGCTTAGTGATAGAAAACAAAGAGTGGTTATTAATGGCGCATACTCAGATTGGGCCTGGGTTACTAGTGGGGTGTCACAGGGGTCTGTATTGGGCCCCCTACTATTTAATATATTTATTAATGATCTGGTGGATGATTTACAGAGTAAAATATCAGTATTTGCAGATTATACAAAACTATGTAAGGTAGTTAACACAAAGGAGGACAGTTTGCAACTACAGATGGATTTGAGTAAATTGGAGAATTGGGCTGAAAAATGGCAAATGAGGTTTAACACAGATAAGTGTAAGGTTATGCACATGGGAAGGAGAAACAGATGCTACGATTACTTACTAAGTGGAAAACTGCTGGGGAAATCAGACATGGAAAAAGACTTAGGCATATTAGTCAATAAGAAGCTAAATTGGAGTGCCCAGTGTCAGGCAGCAGCCACCAAAGCAAATAGGGTGATGGGATGCATTAGAAGAGGTCTGGGGGCACGAGATGAAAACATCATTCTCCCTCTGTACAAATCACTCGTCAGACCACACTTGGAGTATTGTGTTCAATTTTGAGCACCGGTGCTCAAGAAAAACATTACTGAACTTGAAAGGGTTCAGAGGCGGGCTACTAAAATAATAAATGGAGTGGGTGCGTTACAATACACGGAAAGGTTATCAAAATTAGGTCTATTTACTCTAGAAAAGAGAAGACTTAGGGGAGACCTAATAAATATGTACAAATATATCAAAGGGCCATATAGAGATCTCTCCCATGATCTGTTTGTACTAAGGACTATGACAAGAACAAGGGGGCATTCTCTTCGATTGGAGGAAAGAAAATTCCTACATCAGCATAGAAGAGGGTTCTTCACGGTATGAGCAGTGAGGCTCTGGAACTCTCTTCCTGAGAAAGTGGTGATGACCAACTCACTGAATGAATTTAAGAGAGGAATGGATGCTTTTCTTGATAGCAAAAGTATAGAAGGTTATAAATAGCATAATCTTACAGGTAGATAGAAGAGCGACCAAGATTATTAGAGGAATGGGTGGGCTGCAACACCAAGACAGGTTATTAAACTTGGGTTTATTTAGTTTGGAAAAACAAAGGCTTAGGAGGGATCTAATCACAATGTATAAAACATATGAGGGGACAGTACAGAGACCTTTCCAAAGATCTCTTTACACCTAGGCCTGCGACTGGAACACGGGAGCATCCGCTATGTCTCAAGGAAAGAAGGTTTAATCATAATCACAGACGAGGATTCTTTACTGTACGAGCAGTGAGACTATGGAACTCTCTGCCGCATGGTGTTGTAATGAGTGATTCACTACTAACATTTAAGCAGAGCCTGGATGCCTTTCTTGAAAAATTTAATATTACCAGTTATGTATATTAGATTTTATGACAGGGTATTGATCCAGGGAACTAGTCTGATTGCCGGATGTGGAGTCAGGAAGGAATTTTTTTCCCCATTGGAGCTTATTTGACACATTGGTTTTTTTTTGCCTTCCTCTGGATCAACATGTTAGGCTACGGGTTGAACTAGATGGACTTAGAGTCTCTTTCCAACCTTAAAAACTATGAAACTATGAAACTTTATACACGTGCATGTCCAACACTTCCCTTTAGGCTATGTGCGCATGTTGCATTTTTTCATGCGTTTCTGCAGCGTTTTGAACTGCAGCGTTTTAATACCAAAAAGCTTGTGTTTTGATTTCCAAGCAAAGTCTATGGGAATTTAACAAAATTCGTCCGCACGATGCTTTTTAAAATGCAGCGTTTTGAGTGCCAAAATTTTGCCAAAATCTCTGCGTTTATAAAAGCAGCATTTCAATTCTTTTTTGCGTTTTGGCCGCGTTTAGCTAACATTGAAGTCAATGACAGTTGTGAAAACGCATCCAAAATCAAAATCCAAGCGTTTTACATGCTTTTTTGTCAAAATTTAAGCATGCGTTTTTGGCATTATAGTGAGGTCAAGAGGTTTCCATTTGCCCTCACATGCAGCCCGAATTTAACAAAAGAGTCAAACAATAATTTAAATTTATTTTTAACATAAATATTAAATCTCAATAATCTTTTTATGAAAATTATCATTATAGTGTATGATTTACCTGTTCAAATGATTTTTATTAGTTTTGTAGTTAACAAATCTTGAAATCATGCGTTACAAAATTTAAGGACATATAGATAGTAATAACAAAGTTAAGAAAATTCACATATTTTGACCCCCCAGTTTGTTAGTGTTGATATATGTTTTTGATCTCGCAAATGTGCTGGACTGTCTACGGAATCCATGTCAGGAAGTTGTTAATTTTATTGTTGTTTAGTTATGTTTTGCAAAAAGTTAATTCATAAGCAATTGATTTGACCAACAAAATATAGTGTATGATTTAAAGCATGATTTTTTTTTTTTTTTTTTCTTTCATTTTTTTCCTAGTGTTTGAATGTTTAAACTTTATTTAGTAGTGTCTTTGTTTTCAAAACGCATCCCATTTTAAGCACTGAAAATGCATGTAAAACGCGGTCAAAAGGCAAGAAAAACGTATGCGGGTTTCCTGCGTTTATGTGGTCAAAACCAAATTTGACATTGACAAATTCTGCCAGAGGATGCGTTTATATATGTAAGGTACAGAACGCAACGTGCGCACATAGCCTAACAACTGTATACATTTATTGACATACAGTTGTATATTTCATAGCAACAAGTCAATTAGTCTTATAGTTTTCTGAAGCTCAGATGAAACCAAAGTGACTATTAAAACCAATGAAAACAATAAAAATAGTATAAAATATTTTGCCTTATCAAATATCTACAAACTGAGTAAGCACTGAGCTACTGTTGATTACCAGAAAGATTACGGTCACACGACCATATTTTCTGTCCAAGTATCATTTGTGAAAAAAACCCTGACTCTTGGACCAATATTATTCATTTGGGTTGATTATGGGTTTTTTTATAATGAACAATTACCCCACTATGTTCCATATTTCAAATGAGACTCGCCCATTTAAAGTCAATGGGTGCTTAAAAAAAATGGATCCCATATGGATTAACCATATAACATACAACTTTTATGGATACATTGCAGTTCTTTAACATAACAAACAGTATTTGTTCCGATAAATTGTAATAACTGCTGATGGATCAGACCAGATGCCATACACATGACAATACCAATGAAAAATGATTCATTTTTTCTAGATGAAAACGTGACAATTTGTTTTATACACTTATGAGAACTAAAGGCCCCGTTACATGCAGCGACGTATCTAACGATATATTGTCGGGGTCACGGATTCCGTGATGCACATCCGGCATCGTTAGCGACGTCGTTGTATGTGACACCAACGAGCGTCCGTTAACGATGGAAAATACTCACCTTATTGTTGATCGTTGACACGTTGTTCATTTTCATAAAATCGTTGATTGTTGAGGACGCAGGTTGTTCGTCATTCCCGAGGCAGCATACATCGATACGTGTGACACCTCGGGAACGACGAACTACAGCTTACCTGCAGCCGCCGGCAATGCGGAAGGAAGAAGGTGGGCGGGATTTTACGGCCGCTCATCTCTTCCCCTCCGCTTCTATTGGGCGGCCGCTTAGTGACGCCGGTGTGACGCCGCATGAACCGCCCCCTTAGAAAAGAGTAGGTTCGCCTGCAGCAACGACGTCGCTAGGCAGGTAAGTCTGTGTGACGGCTCCTAACGATATTGTGCGCCATGGGCAGCGATTTTCCCGTGATGCACAACCAACGGGGGCGGGTGCTTTCACCAGCGACATTGCTAGCAATGTCGCTGCATGTAAAGCCCTCTTTAGCCAAACAGATCTGTTTCATGTTTGTATGATTCTGGTGCATGTTTTACTATTGCCTAAATATTTTGTGTGGTTGCATGCTGTATTTTAGTTTTAGATGGCAGTTCTTCATTAATGTCCCTGCAGTAGTAAAGTATGATTTATTAGAATCCATATATAAATCACTGAACTAGATTATCCCAGAGTTCTAACTGTAGAAAGCTCATTTCCTCTATTGGAATCAACATTCGGCAGTCAGTGCTGAATCAGGGTGTGAAATCCTTCTCGTAGCTTTTTTTTCTTATCCAGACATCCTTCTCTGAGTTCTGCACTTACATTCCCAGGAAATAGATATGAGTGAATAAGTTATTTGCATTGAGATTCATATCAAATTCTGCATGGTGACAATATTTGGCAAATTACAAAGAAAATCAGATTTATCTCTGACAAATATAGAAAAAATTGGATCCATGGAAGCAACAGAGTCCATTGACTTCTACGGGGAGAGGTTTATTACAAATCAGTATAATTAGACTGCATTGTCTTTTATAAAGTAAACATGGAACCATATTACATATTTTGATTTCCTACAAATTTAATACAAGGATTGGAGTTTTTGCATTATTGGAAAAAGCAAATTGTTTAATATACGTTATCTCGTATACATTTTTCTTTGATGTAAATCAGATCCCTATCATCGCATTTGTTAGCTAAGAGCCTTTTTTAATTTCTGTACTTTGAGAACACGCTGTACCTTCTATTGATTGACTCTCAACTAGTGATATGTTACTTAACATTACTCTCACTCCCATGTTATGCAATGCGTATATCACAATCATATATAATATATATTTGTTATAAATATATATATACTGTATACATGTATTATATATATATATATATACACACATATATAATATAATATAATATATAACATATACAATATATCACATATCACAAAACAAAATATCTGTCTCTCATTGTCAATCTCAGCAATTTTACTATCTGCTGATGTTAATGTAGCGTCCCTGAACCCTCCAGAGCACTACTAGGTTCTGCATCCTGACAAAGATGCAGGGCCTACCCCCAGGGAACTGGAAACCCAGTGCCAGTACCAACAAACCACATAACATCCCCAGTTTCCCACTCCCCATTAGGGATGACTGACTAGTCCGGGACCCAATGGATGGCCACCCAGAGGCGGAGCAAGTCCAGTCCACTAGAAGGCAGCCCGGTGGGAGGGGACAAAGAGACACAGACGGACACTCAGACAGGGAGTCCTGTAGTGACAGTTAAAGGGGACGGATGTGTCTCCAGACGGGGTCATATAGCAGTGACCCAGGTGGCGTAGGAGAGTGGTTGCCAGGGACAGTACAGTCAGATACCTCTGGGACCAGAGCACCGACGGGGCACAGGGGCCTAGGTCAGGCGACAGTTTCACGCAACCTGACAAATACGTGCACAGTGAGGGGACCTTCACGGACCTCACTGACCCAAGGAATCCAGGGACACTAGCAGTAAAAATTGAGCCAGGGACCGGTGCAGAAGAACGACCCTACAGGGTTCGCACTGCCCGCCGGATCACATTGCAGTTGCATTGCACACTGATTATAACGTGAACAGAGCTCATGCAACTTTCTAGCATGAGACTCGGACCGATTTTACACGTACAAATGTGTCTCCAGCCTTAGGCAAGCATTCTCGTGGTTCTGGGTGCATATTGAACCTGACAGGTTCACTAATCACTGTGGTGCACATTTGTGATCACTAAGGACTTGGATAAGACTGATCAATTTAATTGACTTACGATAGCCATCGGTCGGGGCATCGTACGTGAATCTAATTAACGCTTTGTATAAGCTACACTCGATCTTGGGGAGCTGAATATTAACTTTGTTATTTTAAACACATTATTACTCTTAAAAAATTCTGGATTAAGATCTGAGAAGACAATTACAGCCCTTAACAAAAACACTGAGAGAAAAAAATATAATTTACAGATGGATGTTTCCTTTTGGTTTAGCCATCTCCTTTGACAACAAAAATCTAATAATCAGAACTCCAGACGATCTTCCCTTTGTCCTCAATAAGTTGGACTTAATGCATATAAAGATACCAGATTGGACCTCCGCCGAAGATTTCCTTCACTTGCCTGCACTACCTAAACGTGACAAATGGACCACAACATCACCACCCAGAGCAGGTAAAGTGAGAAAACTGAATCAGGGGCCATAGAAGACTCCAAGAAAAAGACAAGGGGAACAAGATGAAAATGGATGATGACTCTCCAATACCTTTATATACCTGACCTCATCATTCAAGATTAAGAAATACCCTGATGAGAAACGGAAAAGAAAAGATATTCATATAAAAAAAAACCTTTTTTTTTTTTTCCTCTCTCTCTCTCCCTCCTCTCCCTCTGTTAACCTTCCACCCAACGTTTTCGTTCGGGGGAGGAGGAGAGAATTGGAGAGAAGTTTTGTCTAAGTTTACCACATGATTGCGTATGTTCCCAATTCAGTTCCTGTTCTAAAGACATTAAATTTGTTGAAATAGAGACATCGGGACTTAGTCCTCTTTCTATCTGCCTGTGATTTGTGCATATCGTTCAATCAAATCACAATTCTACAAAGAACTCTCTTGGACGCTCATGACCTCTATCCTCATCGTTCAAGCAACAGAACCGAAGACCATTGGTTGTAACTATACAAATATGGAATGTTTGCTTTAATTGGTTATTATTTATCATTTATACAGTTAGGTCCAGAAATATTTGGACAGTGACACAAGTTTTGTTATTTTAGCTGTTTACAAAAACATGTTCAGAAATACAATTTTATATATAATATGGGCTGAAAGTGCACACTCCCAGCTGCAATATGAGAGTTTTCACATCCAAATCGGAGAAAGGGTTTAGGAATCATAGCTCTGTAATGCATAGCCTCCTCTTTTTCAAGGGACCAAAAGTAATTGGACAAGGGACTCTAAGGGCTGCAATTAACTCTGAAGGCGTCTCCCTCGTTAACCTGTAATCAATGAAGTAGTTAAAAGGTCTGGGGTTGATTACAGGTCTGTGGTTTTGCATTTGGAAGCTGTTGCTGTGACCAGACAACATGCGGTCTAAGGAACTCTCAATTGAGGTGAAGCAGAACATCCTGAGGCTGAAAAAAAAGAAAAAATCCATCAGAGAGATAGCAGACATGCTTGGAGTAGCAAAATCAACAGTCGGGTACATTCTGAGAAAAAAGGAATTGACTGATGAGCTTGGTTAACTCAAAAAGGCCTGGGCGTCCACGGATGACAACAGTGGTGGATGATCGCCGCATACTTTCTTTGGTGAAGAAGAACCCGTTCACAACATCAACTGAAGTCCAGAACACTCTCAGTGAAGTAGGTGTATCTGTCTCTAAGTCAACAGTAAAGAGAAGACTCCATGAAAGTAAATACAAAGGGTTCACATCTAGATGCAAACCATTCATCAATTCCAAAAATAGACAGGCCAGTGTTAAATTTGCTGAAAAACACCTCATGAAGCCAGCTCAGTTCTGGAAAAGTATTCTATGGACAGATGAGACAAAGATCAACCTGTACCAGAATGATGGGAAGAAAAAAGTTTGGAGAAGAAAGGGAACGGCACATGATCCAAGGCACACCACATCCTCTGTAAAACATGGTGGAGGCAACGTGATGGCATGGGCATGCATGGCTTTCAATGGCACTGGGTCACTTGTGTTTATTGATGACATAACAACAGACAAGAGTAGCCGGATGAATTCTGAAGTGTACCGGGATATACTTTCAGCCCATATTCAGCCAAATGCCGCAAAGTTGATCGGACGGCGCTTCATAGTAAAGATGGACAATGACCCCAAGCATGCAGCCAAAGCTACCCAGGAGTTCATGAGTGCAAAAAAGTGGAACATTCTGCAATGGCCAAGTCAATCACCAGATCTTAACCCAATTGAGCATGCATTTCACTTGCTCAAATCCAGACTTAAGACGGAAAGACCCACAAACAAGCAAGACCTGAAGGCTGCGGCTGTAAAGGCCTGGCAAAGCATTAAGAAGGAGGAAACCCAGCGTTTGGTGATGTCCATGGGTTCCAGACTTAAGGCAGTGATTGCCTCCAAAGGATTCGCAACAAAATATTGAAAATAAAAATATTTTGTTTGGGTTTGGTTTATTTGTCCAATTACTTTTGACCTCCCAAACTGTGGAGTGTTTGTAAAGAAATGTGTACAATTCCTACAATTTCTATCAGATATTTTTGTTCAAACCTTCAAATTAAACGTTACAATCTGCACTTGAATTCTGTTGTAGAGATTTCATTTCAAATCCAATGTGGTGGCATGCAGAGCCCAACTCGCGAAAATTGTGTCACTGTCCAAATATTTCTGGACCTAACTGTATCTGACTTGTTATCTCACCCTCTTACATTACATTTACTGATAAGACTTAGCTGGGAGATAGTGCCCCCTAGTTCACTTCACTGAAAGTGTCAAGTACATATACTGTCTAAAAGTACTACATCCTAGGTCCACGCCCCCACGGACCGGAAAATCCACTATTGCAGATTACACTGGAAGGGATTGGCTTGGCTTACCCTATCCCTTCCAGCTGCAAATTTTCTTTGTTTTTTCATTTCTCAATTTGAGAAATCCACAACGTCTCAAGGCTATGGCTAAGAGACTCAAATATCTCACACTCTACCCTATACTAAATCTTTTTCACCCTTCCCAGATACCTACCCAAATTTCAAAGATAAATTATCAATTATTTCATGGTAACTATGGCTAATCTTAACTTTATAAGGTTCAATGTTAAAGGCATGAACATCCCCCAAAAAAGATCACAAATACTGAGCTATCTTAACAAACACCAAATAGATATCGCTCTTCTCCAGGAGACTCACTTCAAGAAGACATACACACCAGTAACAAAAAATAAGGTCTACACCAGATGGTTTAATGCCAATTCCCCAATCAAGAAAAATAAAGGGGTCTCGATTATTATCCATAAAAAGATACCCTTTAACCTCAAAGACGTCATTTATGATCCAGACGGCAGGTTCATCTTCTTGAAATGCCAACTATACAACTCCTTATACACAATCATAAACATCTACGCCCCAAATACTAACCAGCTGCCCTTCTTTAAGAAAATATTCAACACTCTGCATCTTTTTTCAGAAGGGAATATAATATTAGGAGGTGACTTCAATATCCCTCTACACCCTCCATCAGACACCTCAGATGGACATTCAACGATCCCAATTAAAACAGTAAATTTCATTAAAAAATCCCTCACAGAATTACTTCTGGTCGACAGCTGGAGGATCTCATACCCCTCAACCAAAGATTACTCTTATTACTCACAAGTCCATAAGAAATACTCCAGAATAGATTATCTATTCATATCCCATCAACTTCTAAGCAATGTTGAAAAAATACATTATGATATAATATTACTTTCTGATCATGCCCCCCTACTTTTAACCATAAAGCTTTCACAAGGCAGAAGATGCCCACTCAATTGGAAACTCAACAATAGTTTAATAAAAAACAAAACTTCTCAAGACTACATAAGAACGTCCATCCAAAACTACTTTAGAGAAAATTGCTTCAATAACATATGTGACCCTAACGTTTGGGAAGCCCACAAAGCAGTTCTACGAGGTACTTTAATAGAACTCGGCACTAGAACCAAAAAAGAAAGAGAAAAAACAACAATTTCCCTTCTAGACCAAATAAAAAACTTAGAAGGACAACATAAAACAAATCAAAACCCTTCATTACAGAAGGACTTATTCAAGCTAAGATCTGAGCTCAGAGCTCTTTTAAATCAAAAAAGCAAAAAATACCTTAACTATGCAAGGTTTCGATCCTACATTTACTCCAACAAAAGTGGACATAATTTAGCAAACATGATTAAAAAACAAATAAATACAACATATATCACAAAAATTAAAAATACGAATGACAAAGTACATCACAAAACTGAAGACATTGCTAATATTTTCTCTTCATACTACTCCAACTTATACAACCTCACAACAGCACAAGAGTCTCAAGAGGGGAAAACAAAACTCATAAAAACTTTCCTAAAAGACCTGAAATTACCTAAACTCACAACCCAACAAGCACAAAATCTAACGATCCCAATATCCTCCCAAGAAGTAGAATCATCCATAAACTCAACTCCGGGAGGGAAAAGTCCAGGTCCGGATGGTTTTTCAATTGAGTACTACAAAATTTTTAAAACAGAACTAGTTCCACATATGACAAACTATTTTAACTATATAAACAAGAATAACCCATTCAATAAAGAAGCCCTAACAGCTCACATAACTCTAATCCCAAAAGAAGGAAAAGATCCATCCCTTTGCGGAAGCTATAGACCAATTTCGCTGATTAACAATGACGTAAAACTGTATGCCAAAATCATAGCAAAAAGAATGCAAAACATAATACCTGATCTTATAAACCTAGAACAAGTGGGATTTACAAAAGAGAGAGAAGCAAAAGATAATGTAATTAAAACACTAAATGCCATTCAATATGCAAAACATAACAATATTGAAACTGCAATCATCACCTCAGATGCAGAAAAAGCTTTCGACCGCGTCAATTGGCTATTTATCGAACAAACTTTAAAAAAATTTGGCTTCCCACCATTATTCATTGACAAAATCCTGGCACTTTATACCACCCCAACCGCAAAGCTAAAAATAAATAATGAACTCTCCTTTAGTTTTAACATAAAAAATGGAACCAGACAGGGCTGTCCCCTTTCACCACTTCTATTTATTCTAACAATAGAAACCTTTCTCCAGAAAATAAGACAAAATCCCAAGATCTCAGGCCTGAAATGCAACCAAACAGAATACAAATCCGCGGCATTTGCAGATTACATACTTTTCATTTTAACGAACCCTTCAAATTCAATTAAGGCCCTTACCGCAGATTTCAAGTTATATAGTGAAGTCTCCAACTTCAAAATACATTTTTCAAAATCCCATTTATTAAACATTAACATTCCCCCCAAAATATGGAAAAATGTATCAGAATCATCCCCTTTCAGTATTAGCAATTCCATCACCCACCTAGGCGTAAGAATTAGCAACTCCCTGTCTCAACTATACGATCTGAATCTCAATCCACTTTTTCACAAAATAGAAGCCAACATTTCCGCTTGGAGCAGTTTACCAATCTCGTGGTTTGGGAGAACCAATTTAATCAAGATGATCATTCTGCCAAAAATCTTATATCTTCTACAAGTAATCCCTACAGATATCCCACAACATTTCTTCAGGAAATTGAAAAACATGATCTCAAATTTTATATGGCTTAAAAAGAGCCATAGACTAAAGTACACTATACTGACTGCTCCTAAATCTAAAGGAGGTACAGGACTCCCAGATTTTGAACGCTATTGGCTAGCCACACACATAGCCAGACTCATGGAGATGAGGACAAACCCCCCTAGAAAACTGTGGACTACCTTGGAAATCAGCAACTTAAAAGGAGACCTATCACATTTTCTATGGCCAACCCCTCACAACAGATTCAAATATAAAGACATACTGAACCCTTTTACCAAAGTAACACTTAAGCTTTGGCACAAATTTAATAAAAAACTAGATCTAATTCCGAACATTTGCAGAGCCACCCCCATTTTACATGTAATCCCGCAAAAATTTAGACTCCTAAAAAACAAAATTAGGACATCAAAAAATCTCTGCAACATAACACTGTCAGAGATAATCCATAACCATGAACCATTAACTATACTAGAGCTAAAATCAATCTTTAATCCAATAGATTTAAAAGATAAAGACCTAGCCATCATTAGAGACCTAGCTTCATATCACATCCCAGATATTTCCCCTTCAAACCCGTCCCCCCAACAAGAATTTCTACTACATGCTCAAGGGAAGAATAGGCTAATCTCAAAAATATACAAGCTACTATATAACACTTCGGAAAAACCTTCTTACATTAATAGATGGGAAATGGAACTAAACACCACCTTCAACCCTTGTGAAATTCAAATGATCTTCAACAACGCCCACAACCTATCAACCTCATCTAGATATCAAGAACTCAACTATAAAATTATCTCACGGTGGTATAAAACCCCAGACATTCTCTACAAAATTGACAACTCCTTGTCGCCACACTGCTGGAGATGTAATCAAATGACTGGCACCCCTTCACACATTTGGTATCATTGCCCAAAAATAGCAAAATATTGGGATTCCATTAAAATTCACATAGAAAATGCTCTCAAGACTAAACTCCCTTTCAACCCAAACTTTATTATCCTCAATCTAGATCCACAAAAGGAACACCTAAACAAACTCTCAATAATACCTCATCTCATAAATGCAGCAAAACGTCTAATAGCCAGACACTGGAAAGAAGGTGATGCACTGAGTCTAACCGAGTGGTTCAATGAATCAAATCTTATAAGCATACATGAAAAAGCCCGATTGCATTACACTAGGAAAAATGCGAAGCTTTTAGAATCTTGGGACAAATGAGACAGATACCAAAAGCTAACTAAAATCTCTTGACAAATTTTCTCATCCAAAGATAACACATTAGCTCAGAAACCGAATAGACAGTTAAGCAAAACAAACACGTTGCTCATACACACCTCTGAAAACAAAGCCTTTTCATACTTTCATATATATAAATCCTAGTAACCAGACACCTTCTTAGAAATAGGTGGGAATCTCACCTTTTTCCCCTTCCCCTACCCCCTCTACATTCCCAACCCCTTGTCCTCTCTTTACTTTACACCAACCTCACGTCCCCATCTCTCCCTCTTTCCTTTCCTCTTTCCTTTCATCTGAAAAATACATGTTTATGCTTATTTGTTGTTGCAATTTCATTTCTGTAATATTAAGAAACATCTTAAATAAAGAATTTACAAAAAAAAAAAAAAAACTGGATAAATGTTGTTGTTTTTATTGTTTATATGTTCAGATTCTTTTTTTTAAGTAAAGATTTAATTGTTTATAAAATTATTGCAGATCATTTTATTGATGTATCCCATCTCCTTTGGGGATATGTAATATAATTTAATTCATTTTTCCTTATGCCGAAATAGCAATTTTTATTTCTAGCGCAGACTCAACCATATTAAATTTGTTAATTTCTTACTAGCAAATTAGGGGTGTCGTAGGGGATTGTGCTGAAGTATTTACCGTAATTGAAGAACTAGCGATGATAAATTGTTTTAAGAATTTTTAAAATAAGTATTAAACAGGCACAACAAATAATAGTGAATTGCTGGAAATGCACTACTTACGTCTTTATGTAACCTGGAGGCTGTCTGTAATTCATAGTATAGGACTTTTTTGTGAAACTTTACAGTGTACAATATTTGCTCTTTTTGTTTTTCTTTTCTGTAGAATAAGTTGCTTATTGCTGCTTTTTAATACTTATATAGGTATTAATGATTATAGGACTTATGTGCTATGGGTTATAATGTTATTCTAGAAATTGTGGTCGATCATTAATTACACATGAATAAATATTTTTCAAGGTATGGATGTCATCAGCGGTATTCTGCTACAATGCCTGATCCGGCACAAATGCGTTTCACTTCAATGCATTTCCTATGGACTCGTGGCAAGTTCCAGTCATATGCGGTTGCGTGTGTCATACATAACCGCACGCGACCGGAACTTGCTGCGAGTCCATAGGAAATGCATTGAAGTGAAACGCATTTGTGCCAGATCTGGCATTGCGGCAGAATACGGCTGATGTGAAGCCCGCCTTACCTATACTGGTTTAGTGAGGTGTTGTAATCCTGACTTACTGGTGGTTGTTGTGCACTATTGCTTTGAGCAATTGTGGTATTAACCCTTGTTGTCTTTTTGTTGCTCCTTTCCTGGTCTTGATTTTCGACTTAGTCTCTCACTGTTTATTCCTGTAAATTTGCAGTATGTCTGAGTTTTGGTTTCCTCCCTGTCTGTCTTAATCTGTGTTTCCATCACACTCCTGCCCTTTCCTTCCCTGGGAGGGGTAACAAATTAGATCTGATCAGAAGAACAGTAAGACATGAGACTCTGGCGTCTCCACCTTCAGTGGTAATTGCATTGCTGTAGAGAAGGGAGCCACATGTGGTTTGCTGGACCATAAATGTGTGGCTCATAGCTGTCTGACAGCTTGATGCATTACACCTGGTCTTGCAAAGTTATAAAGAGTAGATCTCTAGATGGTAACTTTTGTGTGTAGGCTCTGTGAGGTAGCGTGGTCGGCTGCGCGGCAGAAGACACGGGATCCAGGCACCAATGGTCACAGCACACGGTTTATTGTACAAACAAAGTCCAAAACAGCACACAACACGTGTTCCGGAATGTCCTCCTCCTGGACCAACAAGCCAGATTCCAGAAATGGATCAAATGTGTTTCTTTGGCAGAAACTCAGGGAGTTGTGTTCACTCTCTCACACTAGGGGCCCACACCCAGGTTCCTGTTACCTTTTAACCCTCCTTTCAGCCTGCAAAGAAACAGCATTAACCCTGGAGTGGAGTTGCTTTCTATACATGGAGGGAGCACAACCGGGGCGAGACGTACCGGCCGGTTTTTTTTTAACACGCCCCTATCACGTGACAAAAGGGACGTCATCCCTGGAAGCAGCCCATACAGTCTAGCACTACCCTGAGCACAGTGTGACCGCTGGTGAGGTTTGCGCGCTCACGAGATTATGGGCGGGTACTTGCTGATAACAATCACAGCCCCGCCCATAATCACTTGCCTACGCACAAGTCACCAGCGGTCACACTGCTCAGTCCCGTGAGACTGGCACTGGGCATGTGCGGGGATGGCTGGAGCAGTGGGCAGTGCATCAGCTATGGAAAGGAGCGATGGGGGGCGGCATAC
Organism: Anomaloglossus baeobatrachus; assembly: GCF_048569485.1. Lineage (NCBI taxonomy): Eukaryota > Metazoa > Chordata > Amphibia > Anura > Aromobatidae > Anomaloglossus > Anomaloglossus baeobatrachus. The sequence continues at coordinate 112,535,418 of NC_134361.1, read as the reverse complement.
AGGACCAGGAGGCAGAATAACGGACGCCAGAGAGCCCGCCCCCATGTCACATTTACAGTATCTGAATACAAAAAGGTACCACTTTATAAAGTCTTTATTTTGGTCTCACATGGGGCACAATAATAACAGGGACCTTTCTAGAATGCAGCCCAGGAGCTGCAGAGGGGGAATCTTTTAGGTTTTGGGCGAAATTTCTGCTGACAGGTTCCCTTTAAAGCTGGATGCAATAGCATGGGAGGAGTAATTGATGCAAAAATACCGAATCAGGGTAAGGTGGGAACCCCTAAATGCAAGAATACTACCTTGGTGTGATTTCTGTGGGGAAGCTTTAGCTGTTATTTTATCCATTATTGGGGCTATTGGTGTCAGTACTGTGAGGGAGGCAGAAGCGTCACAATTGGGTGCACTCTGGATGTGTCTCACGACCCTCTTTCAGAGCTGAATGTAGCTCTTGAGATAGGAAGGGTCTCTGTTGTAGAGTATAGAGAAGAGGCAAGGCTTTTCTAGGTGGGGTGACAGACGCTGTGGGAAGTGAGTGCAGTCCTGGCCTCCTGATGATGCCTCATTTGAGAATCCTCTCAAATGAGAGATCACAGGTAGTGAAGTAAAAAAAGTATACAGAATTCTAAAATAAAGCTAATTATAAAAGTGCACAGGGTACAAAAATAGATATTTATATAGGACAGTGTAGGTATTGGGCCACGTCTTTCAGTTTATCTGTATTCACACCATGAAAACATTGATAAAGATAAAAACAGGGGATCCAAGTGGATGTCCCTTTCCCTCCAGACCTGGTCGTATTCCCTACAATTGTAATCATTACATAACAATATTTAAGATCATTACCCCCATGGAAAAACATCCCCAGTTCTCATACAGTATGATGCTAACACACAGTCCCCTCACATAGTGTGACAGCCCCCCACCCACCCACACACAGTATGATTTCCACAGTATGATTCCCTTACAATGCCCCCACATAGTATGATCCCTCAATGTTGACCCCACATGGTATGATTCCCCTACAATGCCTTTTGTATAGTTTGATGATCCATTGTCATTTCCATACAGTATGAGATTCTCATGACAAACCCCCAAAAAATAAATGACAATGATGGCTCTATGCCTCCAAACGCCCGCAAACCACACCTAACTATTTAAACTAAACCTACCATTACAATTTAGCATGTTAAAATAAAGCTAAGGTGATAACGGTGCGGTTATACAGATTCAGTAGACACCTTCAGTGAAGAAATCCGCATCCTGCTTGTTCTTTAATTCACATTTGAAGTTTGGGTGTAATAAGTTTTTGGTGCATTGAGGTGGCACTGTGGATAGGGTCCTCTGCCTGCCTCTAGCATCTGTATGTGCCTCTTTTTTTCAAGATCACACGAGCGTCATTCCTTGCAGTGAATGCAGTGATTTATCTCGTGGGGTCATCAGTAAAATGGTGCCGGTGGTGTCACATGCACAGGTTGAGATCTCGGTTCCTCATTGAGCCGAGATCTGAATCTGTGCATGTGCTGCCACTACCGCCACTTTACTGAAAACCGCCAGGGGATTATTATGCGTGAGTGCTGCCTGTAGCATGGAGGGCGCCGGCGCAAACTTGAAAAAAGTAGGCACATACAGACACCAGAGGCAAAGGAATGGCCGGGGCAGAAGCTTTAGACCCTAAAGTGGGCTTTACACACTACGATATCGTTAATGAATTATCGTCGGGGGTCACGGTGTTTGTGACGCACATCCGGCGTCATTAACGATATCGCAGCGTGTGACACTTATGAGCGACCTTAAACGATCGCAAAAGCGGTCAAAATCGTTTGCCGCGGAGAGGTCATCCTGAAACAAAAAATCGTTTTCTGCTTATTAGCGATGTTGTTCGTCGTTCCTGCGGCACCACACATCGCTGTGTGTGACACCGCAGGAGCGACGAACATCTCCTTACCTGTGTCCACCGGCAATGCGGAAGGAAGGAGGTGGGCGGGATGTTACGTCCCGCTCATCTACGCCCCTCCGCTTCTATTGGACGCCTGCCGTGTGACGTCGCTGTGACGCCGCATGAACCGCCTCCTTAGAAAGGAGGCGGATTGCCGGCCAGAGCGATGTCGCAGGACAGGTAAGTGCGTGTGACGGGGTTAAGCGAGGTTGTGCGACAAGGGGCAGCGATTTGCCCGTGTCGCACAACCGACGGGGGCGGGTACAATCGCTTGCGATCTCGCTAGCGAGATCGCAGCGTGTAAAGCCCGCTTACCACAGTCCCGCCCAAATGCACCAAAGCTTATTACACCCAAACTTCAAATGTGGATTACAGAACAACCAGGGAGGGGATTTTTTGACTACAGATATTTATTGGATTTGTATAACAGCGCCATTCTGGGCAAACCTTTACTTTATCAATTTAACACACATCGCTTTACTCATTTGCTTCTACAATGCATTCGTGGATTGAAAAGGAGCCTGACAATTACAGCTGAGAAGCCCCTTGGGGTATCGGACATATCTGCATGGTGTGTGTACTGTAGGTAAATATGGCTTCATGAAACTTTGCCTTTTTCATTACTTGGGGTCACTACATCACATACACACAGTGCCGATAGAAACAATTTTATAGACATCCTCTAGGGGTCAGCACTCTGCCATGAACAGCTGAGGTTTACCTACTGTACAAAGCTGATTTGCAAAACATGGACTTAAAATACTATTAGGTCACATATACTGTATACTTTATATGTAGTATGAGCCCCCTCAGTGAGATAATTTGAGGTCATGATAATTACTAGCTCTTATGTCAAGGTTTAAATTCACTTTTTACTAAGGTTTGATTCAAGGTTTCATACATGTCGGTGCACAGATCTGTTCAGCGATGCACACAGTACACTACAGGTCCCTAAAATGGGAATGTCAGCACTGTACACATTAGATCAGTGGTGGGCAATCATTTAGGTGGCCACATGAGAGACAGTGACTGGTGTGGAGGCCGATCAATAGGCTGAAACTAATTCTGCTCAATATTAAAATCAACATATGAATTATAATTATATTAATTGTATCACTTAATATTGAGCAGAATTAAGTATTCTGACACCACTTTATATATCGTATAACCCCCCACACAGCCCCCTATATACAGCATGAGCCCTCATATAACTCCCTACATACAGAGTGAGCACTCACATAGCCCCTATATATAGTGTGAGCCCCCCCATAGTTCCAGCATATACAGTATGACCCCCTATATAGACCTTCTATATCCAATGTGAGCTCCCACACAGCCCCTCAATATACACTATGTGAGCCCCCACATAGCTCCCCTATATACAGTATGAGCCCCCACATAGCGCCTATATACAGTATATGCCTAACACATAGCCTCTCTTTATACAGTATGAGCCCCCACACAGCCCCCTATATACAGCGTGAGCCCCCACATAGACCCTCCGGCTAGCCACTTGGGGAGCCCGTGGGGCCTGCTACCTGGGGTAGTGGACTGGTTCCACCAAAAGAAAGGTTGGGGATTAATTTCTGAACCAGGCCTCAGTGTGGGCGTGTTTGTGTCCCGGCAGGATGTGAGGGCCCACCTTCCCAGGAGCCACCCTGGTTGAGACCTTGAAGTGGGCGATGTGGTGTCGTATACCAGGCACCATGGGGAGCGGGGCTGGTACGCTCTTGATGTGGAGCTGCGACCAGAACAGGTTGTTGAAGAAACACCCAGCCCCGCACACCCTTCAGCAACACCACAATAAGATAACTGTGCCCAGTTATTTCAGAGACTGCCAGCCTGTTCCAGTTATTCAGTTAATGTTTCAGTGAAATGTTTTAATGCTTTGAAAAGTTAAAATCTGCCAAATGTATTGAACTTTGAGAAATTTGCAAAAGTTATGCTTCGAAAAAGTTAAACATGGAGCTGAGTCACAGGACTGGAAGTGACACAAACTTTCAATGTAAAAAGTTGCACTATTGTGTGCTAAACCTGGTTAAACCTGCAGCCTCCTGTACAGGAGAGTGGCAGGCGCAGGAAGGGTCTGTGGCGGAGCAAACCAGGACCCCGTCACCACAGGAATCAGTGACGCTCTCCCAGGACTTTAACACCTTGTTTTTTTACCCAGGAACAAAAGGACACCAGGGACTTTGGGTGGGAAACCACTGAGCAGTGGTGCCAGAGACTCTGGGTGGCGGGTGGTAAGGAAGGTGAAACCAGGTTGCAACGTTCAAGGAAATGTGCCTCCCGCAAGGGAAGAAATGTTTTAACATGTTGAAAATGTTATGCATGTAAAAACTGCAGTATGACCTATTTGAATTACAGCCTCGGGACGTGCTGGATTCAACCAAGGGGGAATATGATGCCCCTACGGTAACCAGGTGTCACAAAAATAAGCTGATGTGACGCCCTGGCAAAACCAGGTAGTCACAGAGGACTGTACCCCCCACCAAGGGTACAGGAATCGCCTCCTCCTTGGGATTCAACACCACATCCCACACACAGGAACACCAGCCACAAAACCTAGACGCTCCCCCATGACAACAGGGACACACCAGTGGGTGGGACCAGGTGGATGGGAACGCCCACCTAGGGGTCTTGAGGTGTCAGGGGAGGGAACAGAACAGTCTGAGGAGTACAGTTGGAGAGTTGAAGTGGAGAGTTGAGGAGTGAGGAGCTGAAGTGGCAGACACAAGACACAAGTGCAGGAGGAAGAGTCCCTACCTTGCTAACAAGTGTGTGGGACCAGCACACCTCTCCAACGGCAACCAGCATCCGCCCTTGGTTTACAGTATAGACTCTGTGTGGATTATTCTCAATCATGAGTACACCGGTGTCATCCGGTCCAAGCTGCTGACGGCACCCAAGCACTGCTCCCCACCTAAATCTGGGCCCAGGGACTACACCTCCCCTACCCGTGGATGGGATACCATCTTGCTGCCCAATACCATTGGTCCCGGGCACCGGCACCAGAGGCAACGGCGGTGCCACCATCCCATCACCGCAACCCATGGGCGTCACAGACAAAAACTATCTCCCCTGTAAATACCCCCTTTCACTGTTGCGTGGACGGGCTGTTGCATGAGCCCCGGGTCTGGTCACCACTCGAGCCCCAGACACGATCCCGGATCCGAGCACCCCGAGCAGCCCCTTTGCCGTGGCGTGGCACCCATCCGCGACCGTAACAGCTCAGGTCCTACGTTACTGTTCCAGTCAGTACACACATTAGCACATCAGGACATTTACACTCACAACCAGGGTGGGAGACCCCCCTTAGAACCAGGTGACAGGGCTGGGACTGTGAGCTAACAGGCAGCCAACTGGGAAGGGAGGGACCAGACCTGGGGCAGGAGCGAGTGACCTGGGAAGTGTAGTAGTCTGCAGAAGACAGTGGGAGAGTAAGGAGGTGAAAGAGGAAGGAGTTGAGGAGAGAAGTGAGTGGTAGTAAAAGGAAAGGTGTCAAGACAGACACTGGAATCTCGAGACACACTGAAAGTAGCAAAGACCTGAGTAGAAAGATCAGCCACTCAGAGGAGGAAAGTAGCTGGAGAGCGAGAGAGCAAGCTCCAAGGACAGAGGGATCCTGTGGGGTGGACATCCAGGGCTCCCAGTACTTTGCACGCACAGGGTGCAGATCCCAAAACAGACCAGGACTTCAAGACATCTGTTAACTCAGCCAGGCAGGTGGGTTTTCAGGACTCCTCTGCCACCACTAACATCCGAGGCAACAGCTGCAAAGTGAGTACCGGGACATATCCCCTTAAATAGTCCAAGCTGCCTGCGACAGGACCCAGACACCAGACAGACCTCCAGGAGCTCCATGCCAGGAAGGACCGACAAATACACCAGAGTGCAAAGGTGGGAGAGTGGCACCAGGTTGGCTGGCACAGCTATAAAAGACACGGGCACACCTGGGATCAAGCACGTCTCCAGGGTGTGAACCTAGTAAGTAAAGACAACCAAACTGCACTCCCTGTGTGGACTGTTTTATTGCCGTGCACCTTCGCGTTAACCTTTCACCTATCCCTGGGGAAAAGCCCTGCTCACGGAGGGCTCCATCATCCATGCTGCCCCCATCCATCATCCCCAGCGGGAACCTGCAGCAGTGGCCATACTATCCCTGGCCACACACCGCGAGTGGCGTAGTCGGACATTTTATCATTTTATTTTCATCTTCATCTAAAAACTGGTTGACACTGCCCCCGGATCCGTAACCCCTCAAGCCATGGACCGGCCGGATCCGAGCAGCCCGGTTGCCCCGGGGCGCGACAGACATAAATAGCGCTGGCAGAAGGGAGAGGGAATGGTGTTGCCCACAGGCTACTGTTTTCAGCCATTTGACTGTCTCCGTCCATAGGCCGAACTGGAACAGCCAGAGGGCCGGATGTTGCCCGCGGGCTGCACTTTGCCCAGCGTAGCACTAGATGATTGGCTGTACCCACTGAAATCCAGAGCAACTAAGCAAAGCAGTTTCCCTCTGGATAACCTGTGTGTATATACATTAAGCTTGGTGCTCATGAATTTCAGTGGGTGTGTAGAGAGCTACAGTTAGGTCCAGAAATATTTGGACAGTGACACAAGTTTTGTTTACAAAAACATGTTCAGAAATACAATTATATATATAATATGGGCTGAAAGTGCACACTCCCAGCTGCAATATGAGAGTTTTCACATCCAAATCGGAGAAAGGGTTTAGGAATCATAGCTCTGTAATGCATAGCCTCCTCTTTTTCAAGGGACCAAAAGTAATTGGACAAGGGACTCTAAGGGCTGCAATTAACTCTGAAGGCGTCTCCCTCGTTAACCTGTAATCAATGAAGTAGTTAAAAGGTCTGGGGTTGATTACAGGTGTGTGGTTTTGCATTTGGAAGCTGTTGCTGTGACCAGACAACATGCGGTCTAAGGAACTCTCAATTGAAGTGAAGCAGAACATCCTGAGGCTGAAAAAAAAGAAAAAATCCATCAGAGAGATAGCAGACATGCTTGGAGTAGCAAAATCAACAGTCGGGTACATTCTGAGAAAAAAGGAATTGACTGGTGAGCTTGGGAACTCAAAAAGGCCTGGGCGTCCACGGATGACAACAGTGGTGGATGATCGCCGCATACTTTCTTTGGTGAAGAAGAACCCGTTCACAACATCAACTGAAGTCCAGAACACTCTCAGTGAAGTAGGTGTATCTGTCTCTAAGTCAACAGTAAAGAGAAGACTCCATGAAAGTAAATACAAAGGGTTCACATCTAGATGCAAACCATTCATCAATTCCAAAAATAGACAGGCCAGAGTTAAATTTGCTGAAAAACACCTCATGAAGCCAGCTCAGTTCTGGAAAAGTATTCTATGGACAGATGAGACAAAGATCAACCTGTACCAGAATGATGGGAAGAAAAAAGTTTGGAGAAGAAAGGGAATGGCACATGATCCAAGGCACACCACATCCTCTGTAAAATATGGTGGAGGCAACGTGATGGCATAGGCATGCATGGCTTTCAATGGCACTGGGTCACTTGTGTTTATTGATGACATAACAGCAGACAAGAGTAGCCGGATGAATTCTGAAGTGTACCGGGATATACTTTCAGCCCAGATTCAGACAAATGCCGCAAAGTTGATCGGACGGCGCTTCATAGTACAGATGGAAAATGACCCCAAGCATACAGCCAAAGCTACCCAGGAGTTCATGAGTGCAAAAAAGTGGAACATTCTGCAATGGCCAAGTCAATCACCAGATCTTAACCTAATTGAGCATGCATTTCACTTGCTCAAATCCAGACTTAAGACGGAAAGACCCAGAAACAAGCAAGACCTGAAGGCTGCGGCTGTAAAGGCCTGGCAAAGCATTAAGAAGGAGGAAACCCAGCGTTTGGTGATGTCCATGGGTTCCAGACTTAAAGGCAGTGATTGCCTCCAAAGGATTCGCAACAAAATATTGAAAATAAAAATATTTTGTTTGGGTTTGGTTTATTTGTCCAATTACTTTTGACCTCCTAAAATGTGGAGTGTTTGTAAAGAAATGTGTACAATTCCTACAATTTCTATCAGATATTTTTGTTCAAACCTTCAAATTAAACGTTACAATCTGCACTTGAATTCTGTTGTAGAGGTTTCATTTCAAATCCAATGTGGTGGCATGCAGAGCCCAACTCGCGAAAATTGTGTCACTGTCCAAATATTTCTGGACCTAACTGTATATGTCTCCTGCTTCATTACTGCCAGGAATATGAACATACAAGACTGTAAAATCACCGCCTTACACATACATGCACAGCATCAGAGGTCCACTCATGTGTTACTAAACTGGTCAACTTCCGCTTCCCTCCATGTGCCATAAGATGTAAAAAGTATGTTACAGCAAGTGGGTCATTCACTATTGCACTATAGTGATAGTCCAGACGCAGGAGCCGTCCCTAGGGATGTCCCCTGTAATGTATTCAGTATTTTGGTCTGGTGGGTAGATTGGCTTTATCACTAATCTCAGCTACTTAAACCCTATAAACTATGACTTAGGAAAGTCTGACTGACGGCATCACTGTAATGACCCATCCCAAAAAACCCACACTTACCCCTCCTTAACCTAAAATAAGACATGACTGCGTGACATTGGATGTAAAAGGCCACAGCAGCCCCGTTTATTAACACCAACAAATATTACAACATTTATCAATAAAACGTAGTAATATTCCATAAACCTAACCACTAGCCAAAGGAGGGGGGTAAATGAAGAGTCCAGTGTACATGATTGCAACACCAGCTCCACCACGTGCCCTCAGCCGCACTACACCGGCTCGAGGACCCCCAGCCGAGTGTTGCCCAACCAATGTCCTGCTGGGACCCAGCCCAGCAGGGACCCATGTTAACATGCCCCGCTGTGACCCAGCACAGCAGGGTCCCACGTTAACATGTCCCGCTGTGACCCAGCACAGCAGGGACCCACCGTAACCAAGTATACCATTGCACCACCAGGGGTAACCCGCACCTTCACTGGGTTCACCCCCCCGCTCTTTGTGTAATCCACCAACTTCAAATACCCCCCTCCTTTCCGCCGACTGCTGCGACAAGGTCAATCCTCTTCTCTTCTCCATGTCGATCTCCAGAGGATCCTAAAATTAGGGCGGGAGGGCGGGACGATTCCGGACGTCAGCCAGGTAACTAATGACTGCCCCCTTCCCACAGTTCTGCCCTATATATCCCTCCCACAACTGACCACTCCCTGCCCACTCACATGGCACCATAGCCCCCATAGCTCCACCCCACACCTTCCCCCACAAAAGCACTACACTTTAACCCTTCACTAACCCTCAGGCCTAGCATCCCTCCTCATGTGCGCCCTCCCTGTAGCCCCTTTGGGGCAGGCGTCCGTGCTTGTCTTGACTTAGGAAAGTCTGACTGATGGCTTCACTGTAATGACCCATCCCAAAAAAAACCAAAAAACACTCTTACCCCTCCTTAACCTAAAATAAGACACGACTGCGTGACATTGGATGTAAAAGGCCACAGCAGCCCCGTTTATTAACACCAACAAGCAATAACATTTATCAATAAAACGTAGTAATATTCCATAAACATAACCACTAGCCAAAGGAGGGGGGTTAAATGAAGAGTCCATTGTACATGATTGCAACACCAGCTCCACCACGTGCCCTCTGCCGCACTACACCGGCTAGAGGGCACCTAGCCGAGTATTGCCCAACCAATGTCCTACTGGGACCCAGCCCAGCAGGGACCCATGTTAACATGCCCCGCTGTGACCCAGCACAGCAGGGACCCACCTTAACCAAGTATACCATTGCACCATCAGGGGTAACCCGCTCCTGCACTGGGTTCACCCCCCCCCCGCTCTTTGTGCAATCCACCGACTTCAAATACCCCCCTCCTTTTTGCCACAGCGAGCACATATGACACCTTGTACGTGCGAGTCCCACCACCAAAACCCAACCCGAGCCAACTCCGCGGCTTGAGTAACCAATGCTTCTGTACCAATACCAATTGAGCAAAACTGACACCTGTGAGGGAAATCCTGGGATATTAAGAGGAATGATGATGTCCAGTCATCATTTCTCTCATCACCCCCCTCCCTTGTCCCTTCACACACTGAGGTACTTCTCAGATGCCAGCATCTGGAAAGGTGTGAAGTCCCACTTACACCTCCAACAGCCATCTCCTCTGATATGGAGATTGCTTGTTCTCTCAGGCCTCTAAAACACAGAGAGAGGAAGACCCCCTGGGAGCTGTGTCCACTCATCAAAGAGAGTGGGCAGGGACCTAGCAAAACCAAAAGTAGCTAGTCCCCGCAGGAGAGCATACTGCTGGCTCCGTAATATCATACCCAGTTATGATATTACCGTGCGTCTCAGCCATACACCTCCTACATCGTTAGAATCGGGACTTGAAGCCGAATCTGTGCATATCCTCGACGTCTATATGGCACCCTGGGGCGGCGAGATATAGAGAACTGCTAGTAGGAGTCCAGTAAATGAGTCGTGCTTGGACTCAAAATGCAGAGGGGACCCGGGCGGATCTGATGGCACCAGAACCATCCCGATCGGACCTCCCAGTCCGGAGTTGCAGGTAATAGCCCCTTCTGGGATATTACTCTGACTCAATGCAGTGGGAGTGGCAGTGCTTCCCTGTGAGGTCACTAAGGTAGGAGGGGACCTGGATTTGCCCAGGTTGATAACCCTACTTCTGCCATTTCCCAGTGTTCTTTTGCTCGGGGGTCTGGTCAGGGAACACCTGTGAGAGAGATCCTGGAAACCTGGTCCACGGCTCCCCCCTGTGGCCAGACGCACAAGGTAACTGCTGGAACTGTGTATGCCTGTTTGTAAACCATGCTTTGATTGTAACTGTACTCTGACCTATGTATATTCTGTAGATCCCCTATTGTATATATTGTAGTTTCTAGTGTGGCTTCGGCCGATTAAAATATATAATTAATCTTGGGTTGTTCTGTTATCTCGATCTTGAATCCCACGTCTGTGTGTTCGGCTAATAGTTACCGTGAAGCGGTTGGTGGCAGCGAGTTGTGCCAAGGATTATTCTGGGGAGGTCAGTGAGATTCGGGGAGATTTTATATATTCCGCCCGCGGAGGTCGGGGGAATATATACCCTACTCTCACCGGGGACCCTTCAATAATCGGCATAAGTAGTATAGCGGCCTCCTTGCTTATTGTCGGGCAATTCCATAATTGGCCTGACTATAAGAGGGGCGCTAGAGAGCGCGTCACGTGCTCTGTCTGTCGGTCGGGAGGTATAAAGGAGGGTTGACCCCCACTTGTTACCCCCCGATTGTGACGTACTGGTAGCCAGCGCGGGGGAAATCTGAGTGACCCCCCGGTGGTTTGTGACAACACCCATTAGACCTCACAATGCCAACCTGCACCAAACCACCAGTACAACAAGGTCAGCCTCACCCAAGACCTGCAACTAGCCGACCACATCATCCGATCCTATGCACCGCCTGCGCGACCAGTCCACATTGAGCCACCTGAGCCGCCTCCCCACCCCCATGGAATAGGGAATAAACTCTGCCTCGTTGAGACCGCAACATTGCAGGCGCCTCCGAAAATTGCACATCACCTGATAATTAAGCAAAGCTAACCATTATTGCTGCAAACAACTCCGGCAGATTCCTGAAAACATGCCCGGTAAAACCCACTATGTAGTCATTCCAAAACAGAAGCCCCTATGAACAGCAACATGAGCATGGCACCCAGGCAGGAAGAAATGGACCAAGGCATCCAGGCCTGATGTCACGGATCAAGCCCCTTGACGCCCCAGCGACCAAGTCTCCTCCACCCAAAAGAAAAGAAACTCCACACGACCTGAAGTCCAAGAAAAACTCAGAAACACACATTTCTCCGAAACTCCAGACACCATAAACCCAGGCCATCCGTCAAAACGTTGCACCCACCAGGTGCCCTGTGCCTGTCCGCCACTCAGCCTTAAAGTACCGCAAAACACCCACAAACAGGGCACAGCCCCAGACGATTACCTGGTCCTTAAAATCATTAAAAATCAATGCACCACACTAGCTTCCCCTGCCATGGCACACCACCAGCCCGACATTAAGGAAGGTAATGTTATAGTTGCAACCTGCTCGCACACTACTTCAAATACACCTCCCCTGCAGCTGCGCCACACAACGATCGTGTCCCCATAATACCAGCCAGTCCTGACAAATACGCATAACCGAATGAGCCCATAGCCATGTAGTGCCGGAGGGGCTACACCACCGCGGGAGACCAATCACCCGGCCATCGAAACAACATGTCCTGCCTCATACGCTATACAGAATTCCCGACAAATGGAGCAACACCTGCCATCAGCACTGGCCAGCTGGATAATCAAACAATTCGCCAACCAGAGACCCCTGATACCAGCAAATCACACACTGGGTCACCCAACTCAAATGTTGCACATTCCTTGCGCCAACACATTACCCTAGCCCCCACCGTCTGGGGGAACCAGAAAAGAAACCACTCTAAGGCGAGCCATGTACCCGTAAGGCAAAGCAGGGCCCGCTGCACCCAGAAGAAACCCCAAAGCCCATCGTAAGCGGGAACTACCTTCTCTTTATATAATAAACTCCTACGTAGCTTCTATCAATGGCTATAACTAATACCACCCGATACGGTCTGCCAAAAGCTCAGCCGGTACCCCTAAAGAACCACAGTAAGAACCCACCAGTTCGCGTGTATAAAATTTGTTACAACTGCCCCTGTGCAGCCACGACCAACAGACTCCCGTAAGCACCCCATATAACTGCAGATCATGCAAAAACTCCAAGCCACACGTAGACCCACATATTCAATAAACCAAACTCAACCCCCAAAAGCAGCACGATATACACGGGAACCTAATAATGACCCGCGCCCTAACACGATATATACGGAAACCTAATAATGACCCGCGACCTAACTTCCCACATAGGGCCCCGCCCAGACGAATCAAACACCTTGACTTATCAAAACACATGCTAACCGCGAATACATCCCGGGCATGAAGAAATACCTTAGTAGTCCCAGGTTGGACCATGAACAGAAAATAAGCACTCAACCATCCCTAATACTGGATAATCCCCGACTACCGGACAGAACCCAAACCACGGACCTCAACAACCAGACATTGAGGAACCATAAAACACTCAGCTCCACACAATATATATGTACCCCAAGAAATTGTAAACAAACACTGAGACCCAAGTGCAGTAAAAAGGCAACAAACTCCTTCTTCCACCAAGGATGTTCATGCCACACCTTTTTTTTTTTTTTTTTTTTTTTAATCCGCCAACTACTTTCTATTAATAAACAGCAAACCTGGAAACCAAATCCGGTAAATGGTCAACTCCAAGGCCCCCTGGGGAGATGTCATCTACCGCTGCAAGAAAGGACGGGTTCCCAAAAGATCTGCCTTCCCAATCATCTCGACCTCTCCTGAACGTCTGACCTCAACAAACCATACCGCTCACCAGTGAACATGAAAACCCTTCGTACACACACAGCCCATATTGGATAACTGAACCTGGACCGAGGCACACCCTAGTGAAAACTCAACCACCTGCCCCCTCACCTCTGACCAGCAATAGCACACACCCAACGTTAACGCCAAAGATTAAGCCGCCAAGTGCACCCCCCCAAAACGGCTCACCATGTCAGCGAACTACCATTGAACCCTTATCAAATACTAGGACTCAGCGATAATCCTCCAGCCAAAAGACCCTCATGACTATTACAATAAACCATGAAACCACTGTCATGAAAATATAATAAGCAGATATGTTTTCATGGTCTCTAGGATCAAGAGTGATCCCAGATCCCCCCTCCCCTCTCTTCCTCCAGAGCCCTGCCAAATTAACAGCCAGGACAAGATTCCCTTGTCAGGAGATGGAACAGATACATTTGCATTAGCTTATCACACCTTCCCCAATTCTTCAAAGACCCCCTGCGTAGCCAGAGACACTCCTCCGTCTGGAATTTGTATACACAGGGGCGGAGTACAAGTTCCCTACAGGAATATAGCTTCACTGATCAAAGGGCTGGGGCAGCCGTAATGTCTATGTTGGGGAAGTATTAATATTGCGAGATACATATGTCCCCCAGATATGGCGGGCATACCGCTGATCTCGAAATTCCATAATGCACATCTCAGATATTTCAGCTTAATCGTGGGACATACGGAAAAGCCACAAATTAATGTGTGGCACCCAGTACATACCACCACCCCCGCCCCCACCCCCCGTTTGTGGTATCCACCTTCTGCTAAAATCATAATATAAAAAAACAAAAATGAAGGTGTGACGCCCTGGGCAAGCCAGGGGTCACAGGTCACAACACCACCACACACCCCACATTCCCTGCAGGCACACCAAAGTCAAAACACAAATCCTTTTTGCCCTCCTCCAGGGGCTGATGTCCACACCAGGGGGTGGGCCAGGTGGTTGGCTCCGCCCACCGAGGAGTTCACAGTCCTGGAGGCGGGAAAACCAGGCAGTTGAGTGGAGTTGAGTTGGAGAGTTCAGAGTGAGAGGAAGGAGAAGGAGGACAGTGAGAGTAGTGACAGAGAAAGCGACAGTTGAAAAGCCTGAAGTTAGTCCGGGTGTGTGCCCCGGACTGAGACAGGAAGGTTGGCAGACGATGGTGACCGTCTGCAGGAGAGGCTGATCGGAGGTTGCCGAAAGGACCGTGGACGGGTGGTGGCCCGGCGGTACCAGAGCGGTATACAAAGAGAAGCCAGCACCAGTGGCAGGGGCCTTTCGGATCCCGGCAAGGCTAGGAGTCGCCATAATTTGCCAAATCCGTCAGTGAAGGGGACCTCCGGGTCTCCCAGCAGCAAAGTCCCGATTGAAGGCAACAGTCCAACCGTGAAGGGGAGACACCGCCACCGCCAAGGCACCAGTTTCCCAGGGCCAGCGCCTGCGGGCAAGAGAGGGGCTCCCCCGGCTCATATCCAAGCTGGGGAGCGGGTTACCGGTGGGAATCCATCGCTACCAAAGAACCGTACTTAGGTGCAGGGAAGTGACTGTCACCGCTAACTGCAGGGAACATCAGCACCGTAGCCGTCCGAGGGACCCGTTTGTCCCCGTTTGTCAAACCAGCCGTTTGTTTACCGTGAACTGTGTCGTCATCCTTGGGCTGAGTGAGTACCTCCGTGCCGTGCGGCACAGCGCTACCCCTGTGTCCCTGCACCTCCACAGGCCCCATAACCCGCCTGTCCACCATCCTGACCTCCCCATCATCAGGCCCCAGGACTACCAAAACCCCTACCCACGGAGGGGCAAACCAACATCTAGCTGCTCCATACCATCGCTCCCGGGATTCCCAGACAGAGCAGCGGTGGTGTCCACACAATCACCACAACCGTGGGTGGCGTCACGAACATTAATCAAATCCCCCACCAACAAAACACCCCTTTCACTCACGGGCGAGGAGCGCCGCTCGAGTCCCCGGGATCCGGCCTATCGCTCGAGCCACCGAGCAGCAGTAGCCGCAGAGCGGCGGCGGCCCCGAGCAGTGGGAGAGCGCAGCGTTGACACCCTCCTCCCCGCCCGCGACAAAGGTACTATCAAACCCCATCCATCACTGCTTTGCCATCACCACCAGTCATACAAAATCACCCTTAGAATACAAGCACAATTACACCAACCAAAATAAAATTATGTCTTCTTCACCTGCAGATATACACACTATCATGAAAACGCATTAGCATGAAAAAACCCCTAGCACTCATGAAGTGCACAGAAAGGCCTCTTTCACCACAAAGCAACCACTGCCACAAATTGAACGCTGGCCACAAAGCCCCCAACCTCCTGACCAGCCGTGCACCGTTCCGAAACCCACTGACAAACACACTACCACCCTAGTGCACCCGAAACCATACTTATCAACACCCTTACCACCCCCCATAATCCAAGCATTAATACAAGGTTTAAGTAAGCCTTAATCTTACTAGGATGACTCCATGGACTCCCAGGGAACAGCCGTCAGGTATCCTCCGCGTCGAGCACCGCCATCTTCTCCACAGGTAGACGCAGGATGCAGCCCTCCTGGGCCGCACCGAAAGCGCCCGGAATGACTGTCCATTCGGGGACGCTTGACAAAAGGTCACCGGCTCAAAGCCACAACTGGGGGGGGGTGCGCTGCAGCCGCTCAGCCGCCTGCGGGAATCCGTATCCAGAGTTGGATCCGCCTGCTGGACGACGTCCGCTGTGTAGATGTGCAGGCCGCACTTCCTTGATGCTGACTGTCACATGACCACGTCACCGATCCGTGTGACCGTGACGTCAGAGGGCCTCGCACAGACGTGCAGGCCGCGCCTCCTGGGTGATGCGGGACACATAACCGCCCAGCGAGCCATGTAACCACGACGTCAGAGGGCCCGTGACCGTGCCGGCCCACGTGACCGCGCCGGCCCACATGACCGCGCAGGCCCACGTGACCGCGCAGGCCCACGTAAGCGCGACGGGCCAGGTGAGCGCGGCGGGCCAGGTGAGCGCGGCAGGTCAGGTGACCACGCCGGGCCAGGTGACCGCGACGTGATGTCATCCGTGATGCCGTCCTCTGCGATGTTGTCCTCCTTCATGGACCCTGGTCCAGGGAGCCCACTGTCCGGCAGGCTCGACCTGTAACCTGATCCGCCAGAAAACTCAAGGGCATGTGGTGCGATCCCCAGCGCACCATGCGCTGACCATCCTTGTGTACTTCTTTGGGCATGCCTGAAGGCGTCCCCGCGCGATCCTTCTGCCCCCGATGCCGCCGCTGGCCTGACCCCGCTGCACCAGGTTGCCTCCTGAACGCTGTTGCTGTCGCCGCTGCCACCAGAGCCCTATGCTCCTGCACAGGCCCCGCCCGTCGATCCTCTGAAGGCCGGCCCACTTCTGCCCATCCGCCAGCAGCTGTTGCTGCTGCGGGGTGACGTGCTGACACTTCCAGGTCAGCTGACACCGGCGCCGAGGCACGTGACCGCGTCGCCAGACCACGTGACCGCGCCGGGTCACACCATGACACGCGCGTCACCACTTCGCGCCGCGACCCGGAAGTGGAGGGGGGGCCAGCCACGTCACTCACCGCCCCGCTACCTTGCTGCCTGCGGCCCGACTTTCTCTTCAGGCCCTGCGATACCATCTCTTCTGGCTCTGCTGCTGCCGCCGCTGCCGGGGGTCTTCTGCTGGGGCTCCTCCTCCGCTGCCGGCTCCGTGGTGTAATCTCCGGGCTGAGACGCACAGGAGGCCGAGATCTTCGCTGCCGCTTCGGAGGCAGAGGGGTCCCATCTTCCGCTCCAACGCCGTCACCGGACCATCGCTGCAGCAGCTCTTCCATCCACTGCTGGCCATGCTGCTCCACCATCTTCTTCATCTTTTCCACGAGGGCCTCCATCTCGTGATGTGAGGGGCTGGGGAACCTCCACCATGACGTCCTTGTACAGATCTTTGTGTCCTTCTAAATACTCCCAGTCCTCCATGGAGAAACGATTCAGGACACTGTCCAAGGTATGATTCCGGACGTCAGCCAGGTAAGGAATGGCTGCCCCCTTCCTACAGTTCTGCCCTATATATCCCTCCCACCACTGACCACTCCCTGCCCACTCACATGGCACCATAGCCCCCATAGCTCCACCCCACACCTTCCCCCACAAAAGCACTACACTTTAACCCTTCACTAACCCTCAGGCCTAGCATCCCTCCTCAGTCTTGTGCGCCCTCCCTGTAGCCCCTTTGGGGCAGGCGTCCGTGCTTATCTATAGGGCTACTCCTCGAAGTCTGTGATATACAGTGCATTGCTATTCATAACTCATTAACTTTTACACATTTTTTTCACATTCCATTCACAAACATAAATGTAATTTATTGAGATTTTATGAGATATATCGACTATAAGTAGCAAGTATTTGTGAAGAGTAAAGGAAATGATGCGTGGTTTTCTAAATATTTCATAAATCTGAAAATTGTAACGTGCAATTGTATTCAGCCCCCTGAGTCAATACTTTGTATGACCACTGTTCACTGCATTTACTGTTGCAAGTCTTTTGTGGGAATATCTCTACCAACTTTGCACATCTAGATGCTGACATTTTTTCCCATTCTTCCTTGCAGAATATCTTTAGCTCAGTGAGATTGGATGGAGGCGTCTATGAATAGCAATTTCCAAGTCTTGTCACAGATTTTCAATGGGATTTAGGTCTCTAGATAGTGACTGGGCATATCACACACATGAACATGCTTTGATATAAACCATCCATTGTAGCTCTGGCAGTATGTTTAGGGTCTTTGTCTTGCTGGAAGGTGAACCTAACAATTGAAAGTTGCTGTTCACAGACACCTCCATCCAATCTCACTGACCTAGAGCTATTTTACAAAGAAGAATGGGCAAAAATGTCAGCCTCTAGATGAGCAAAGCTGATACAGACATCCCCCAAAAGACCTGCAGCAGAAATTGCAGCAAAATAAGGTGATATAAAGTATTGACTCAGGGCTGACTACAAATGCACATACAAATTTTTTAGATTTAATGCGTTTATAATATTTAGAAAACCATGTGTCATTTCCTTTCCACTTCCCAAGTACTTGCCACTTAGTGTTGGTATATCACATAAAATCCCAATAAAATGCATTTAAGGTTTTGGGTGTAATATGAAAAATGTAGAAAAGTTCACAGGGTATAAATACTTTTTCACACTATATATATATGCCTATTGGACAATGTAGTATAGTTTTAGATTCAGCAAATTAGGATTGCATGCTCAAAATGTGTTTATTATTACTAATTGTAAACAATGTAAACAATGTTTGTGTTTCTATTCACTCTCACCCCTATAATACTTCACTTTTTACTGCCCCCTCTGATCCCTAAAGCCAGTAATGAGATATTCATCTCTCCCTCCATCCTCCCCACCCATCTCACCTTCCCCTCAGATATTTGCCTCCACATTTCACCCAGTGTCTCCAGACACACACGTCCATCTCATGGCCTCTCCTGCTCCCACTTACTAACACTCTCACTGCTTCTCCTCACTGCTGGCGATATCTCTCCAAATCCTGGTCCTTCTCACCACATCCCTATTGTCACTTCAAACCCTCTTCAACAACCTAACAAAAATTTCCGCAACCTCGCAAACCTCATACCCATTCACCTAGCCCCCGCTCCCCCAGTCCCACTAACAGGAGCTCTATGGAACGCTCGCTCTGTCTGCAACAAACTATCCTATATTCATGATCTGTTCATCACTAATAAACTCTCCTTCCTCGCCATCACAGAAACCTGGCTCACCCCCTCTGACACAGCCTCTCCTGCTGCACTTTCTTATGGTGGTCTCCAACTCTCTCACACCCCCCGCCCCAGTAACAAGCATGGTGGAGGAGTTGGTTTGCTCCTGTCCGACCAATGCTCCTTTACACCAATTCCACTACCACCCTCTGTCACGCTCCCCTCTTTTGAGGTGCACTCCGTACGCATCTACGCCCCCTCCAACCTTCAGCTGGCTGTCATTTACCGCCCTCTAGGGCCAGCCACTGCCTTTCTTGACCATTTCACCACCTGGCTACTACACTTCCTTTCCACCGACATCCCCACCATCATCATGGGTGATTTAAATATCCCCATTGACACTTCCCACTCATCTGTCTCCAAACTTCTAACACTCACTTCCTCCTTCAGCCTCACCCAATGGTCTTCTGCAGCTACTCACAAAGATGGCCACACGCTGGACCTCATCTTCACTCGCCTCTGTTCCCTATCTAACCTCTCTAACTTGCCTCTCCCCCTGTCTGACCACAACCTACTCACATTCTCTTCCCTCTCTTCTCCAAGTATGCAACCCCCACTCCACAAATTTTCACACCCTCGCAGAAATATCAAACACATTGATTTACATGCCCTTTCTCAGTCCCTTCTCCCCCTCACAGACATTGCATTTCTACATGATGCAGATGCCGCTGCAACTTTATACAACACTACAATCTCTGCAGCTCTCGAATCAGCTGCCCCCCTCACACACACCAAAACCCGCACAATCAACAGGCAACCCTGGCACACAAGGCAGACTAAAGAACTTAGACGGGCTTCCAGAATTGCTGAGCGCAGATGGAAGAGGTCTCATTCCACTGAGCACTTCATTGCATATAAAGAGTCCCTCACCACTTTCAAGTCCACACTCACTGCTGCAAAACAAACCTACTTCTCATCCCTCATATCTTCTTTCTCTCACAACCCTAAACAGCTATTCAACACTTTCAATTCTCTCCTCCGTCCTCCGGCACCACCTCCCTCTCCTCTCATCTCAGCTGAAGACTTTGCCTCTTTCTTCAAGCGGAAGATTGACAACATCAGAGCAAGCTTTGGCCCACAATCACCACAGCCCCTCATCATAGCTACTCATCCCTCTTCCTCCAAATCCAGCTTCTCCACCATGACAGAAAACAATCTCTCCACTCTACTCTCAAGATCACATCTAACCACCTGTGCACTGGACCCGCTCCCATCGCACCTCATCCCCAACATCACCGCAGTCCTCATCCCAGCCCTAACCCATCTCTTCAACCTATCACTAGCAAGTGGTGTATTCCCTTCATGATTTAAACATGCCTCTATTACACCCATCCTCAAAAAGCCCTCCCTTGACCCATCCTCTGTGTCAAACTATCGCCCCATATCCCTTCTCCCCTACGCCTCAAAACTACTGGAACAGCATGTCCATCTTGAATTGTCCTCATACCTCTCCTCCTGCTCCCTCTTTGACCGGCTTCAATCTGGCTTCCGACCACATCATTCTACCGAAACTGCCCTAACCAAAGTCACCAATGATCTACTAACCGCCAAAGCCAAGCGACACTACTCTATCCTCCTCCTCCTGGACCTGTCCTCTGCCTTCGACACAGTAGACCATTCCCTCCTACTACAGATTCTCTCATCTCTGGGCATCCCAGACTTGGCCCTATCTTGGATCTCCTCATACCTAACCGACCGAACTTTCAGCGTCTCCCATTCTCACACCACTTCCTCATCTCGCCCCCTATCTGTCGGTGTCCCTCAAGGCTCAGTTCTTGGACCCTTGCTGTTCTCCATCTATACCTTCGGCTTGGGACAGCTCATAGAGTCCCACGGCTTCCAGTATCATCTCTATGCCGATGACACACAGATCTACCTCTCTGGACCTGACATTACCTCTCTACTAACCAAAATACCACAATGTTTGTCTGCTGTTTCATCCTTCTTCTCTGCACGATTCCTAAAACTTAACATGGACAAAACAGAGTTTATTGTCTTTCCTCCTCCTCACTCATCTCCTCCAACAAGCCTTTCCATCAAACTTGATGGTTGCTCACTCACCCCAGTCTCACAAGCTCGTTGCCTTGGAGTGACCCTCGACTCTGCTCTATCCTTCAAGCCACACATCCAAGCCCTCTTCAACTCATGCCGATTACAACTCAAAAATATCTCCCGGATCCGTGCTTTTCTTAACCAAGAATCTGCAAAAACATTAGTGCATGCCCTCATCATCTCCCGCCTCGACTACTGCAACCTCCTGCTCTCTGGCCTCCCTTCCAACACTCTTGCACCCCTCCAATCTATCCTAAACTCTGCAGCCCGCTTAATCCACCTCTCCCCTCGCTACTCCCCAGCCTCGCCACTCTGCAAATCCCTTCACTGGCTTCCCATCGCCCAACGACTCCAGTTCAAAACATTAACCATGACATACAAAGCCATGTACAACCTGTCTCCTCCCTACATCTGTGACGTAGTCTCCCAGTACCTACCTGCACGCAACCTTAGATCCTCACAAAATCTCCTTCTCTGCTCCTCTCTTATCTCCTCTTCCCACAATCGTGTACAAGATTTCTCCCGTGCATCCCCCATACTCTGGAACGCTCTACCTCAGCACATCAGACTCTCCACTACCGTGGAAAGCTTCAAGAGGAACCTCAAGACCCACCTCTTCCAACAAGCCTACAACCTACAATAGCCCTCAGCCCAGTAGACCACTGCGCAACCATCTCTGTCCTCACCTATTGTACCATCACCCATTCCCTGTAGACTGTGAGCCCTCGCGGGCAGGGTCCTCTCTCCTCCTATACCAGTCTGTCTTGTACTGTAAATGATTGTTGTACGTATACCCTCTTTCACTTGTAAAGCGCCATGGAATAAATGGCGCTATAATAATAAATAATAATAATAATAATTATACTGTAATGCCATCATCCCCACAGGGACGCCGGCATACTCCTGCTGTCTCACCTACACATGTGACGACTCCCGACATGGTTCCCTGCTTCCAGAACCTGTTCACAGTGCACAGGTCTCTTAGCAACTCCCTCAGGGCATGCACACGTTCGCTCCCAATTCTTAAGGGGACAGAGAGTGCAAAGCAGACGTGTCTAAAGACTATTGCTGAGAGGCACCAGGTATTTAAGACACCTTCCCCCATTGGGAGGTGCCTGAGCAACATAGTTTCTAGTTAGTCTTGTGCCTGCTAACTATTTGTTAGGCCCTTGAACTCATACCTGTTCAATCAGTCCGAACTTGTACCTGTCCTACCTGTCTGCACCCGAATCTGACCTACTAGTCATTACTGAATTCTGTCCCGCCTGCCTGTATCCGAACCTGGCCTACCACTTGATACTCAATCTGGCCTGTATCCATATCCATCCTGCCAGCCAGCACACTATACCAGCCGTCCTGTCTGATCCAGGTATCCTGTCAGTATCAGCCGTCCAGTAAGAACCTGTACCTGTGTCCACTCTCAATGTAATCTGGATCTCATCCAGCCTGTTATCTGCATCCCAGACCTTGGGGTCAGCTGTTGCAGCCCAGGGACTGCCCTGGAGTGCTAACTGATACCTACCGGCAGCCAAATCCAACCTCATCATCAGACTCTCTGGTGAATACCCGATATGCACTTAATTACGCCTCTCCAGTGTAAGCCTGGTTGGGGCGCAGTTGGTCCACACCAACGTATGTGACAGACACCTAAAACATTCTCCATTGTAGATAAAGATGCCCATACAAAGTAGATTAATGTCAGCAGTAACTGTCATTTTTCGCAATCCTCTACGGGTACGTGCGCAAGCTGAGCTTTTGGTTGCAGACATTTTCTGCACCAAAATCTGCACCTTGCAGCAGAAAAACGCATGCGTTTTTAGGTGCATTTTTGTGCCATGCATTTTTTAGTGACATCAAGAAAAGATGCAAAATGCAGGAGAAAAATGCACCAACAATCGACATGCTGCTTGTTTTTTTCTGCACCCAAAACTGCAATTAGTAAAGAAGCAACGTGCGCACAGAACCTCAGAATTCTCATGGACTTTGCTGCTGTGATAAAGATTTCAACTTAAAGGGGTTGTCCACTACTTTTACATGGTCTATCCTTAGGATTGGTCATCAACATCAGATCAGCTAAGGTCCGACACCCTGCAGACCCGCCGATCAGCTGTTCTCGGTGCCGGCAGCGATAGCTGGCAGCCGGTAATGCTCATTTCTGGAGCTGGTCTGTCTTCCGATAGTGGCCGTGGCTGGGTACTGCACATCATTCCCATTCCGTGGAAACTATCAGAACATGGAGCAGCTCCGGAACGGAGCATTTCTAGCCTCCCTCTGCCTCTGACGGCACCGAGCACAGCTGATCAGTGGGTGTGCCGGGTGTCGGACCCAAGACGATCAGACATTGATGGCCTATCCTAAGGATAGGCCATCAATGTAAAACTAGTGGACAACCTATTTAAAGGAGTTGTTGAATCTAATTCCACAAGTCTACAACCACTCTATGGCTGGAAACACAGCTATGCGAGTAAAATCGGTCCGAGTTGCCTGAAAAAAACTCGGCTGATTTTAGTTCACGTTAGGTCAGAGTGCAATGCAACTGCACTGCGATCCTGAGATTTTTCTGATGATTGCAGTGCGTGTGCAATGCGTGTGTGATCCGTGTGTGATCCTTTTTTTTCTCAGCAGCTGTCATCTGCCATTCAGCTCTGCTACATGGCCGCTGACAGCACACACAGACAGCCATGTAGCAGAGCTGAATGGCAGATGACAGCAGACACAGACAGAGCCGCACGATCAGAATGAACTCGGGTGAACTTCACCCGACTTCATTGTCATGCCGCGGCTCTGTCTGTGTCGCGTCCTGATTAGCGGTCACCCGTGAAGGACTCACCGGTGACCGCTAATCCCCTGAGTGACTGAATTGAGCAGTGCGATTAGTGCTGCTGTCACTCAGGTTACCCGCGGCGAGCTGGATCCTCCCCCCGTGACCGCAACTCACCTGTGACTTCATCGCTGTCACTCGGGCGACTTGCTGTCACTGTTGGAGGATCCAGCGGTGGCCACGATTTATTACCTGACTGACATCAGCTGATCGCGCTTCTCACCTTAGTTGCTGCGTGGAGGTGACAGGAGCGGCGGTGTTGTTCTGCAGCTCCTGTCACCTTCATGTAGCAGAGCTGGAAGCGACGCGGGACCTCCGTGGATTACGTCGGACAAGGATGGGTTTTTAGGGTACTTAATAAAGTGGTGAATGAGGGTCTTTGTTATTGTTTATTATTTCAAATAAAGGATTTTTCGTTGTGTGTGTTTATTAACTTTAATTTACAGGTTTATCATTGGTGATGTCTCATAGACGCCTGCAATGATTAATCTAGGATTTAGTGGCAGCTATGGGCTGCCATTAACTCCTTATTACCCCGATTGCCAACGCACCAGGGCAAATCGGGAAGAGCCGGGTACAGTCCCAGAACAGTCGCATCTAAGAGAAGCGGCCATTCTGGGCGGCTGCTGGCTTATATTGTTAGGCTGGGGGGCTCCCCATAACGTGGAGCTCCCCATCCTGAGAATACCAGCCGTATGGCTTTATCTGGCTGGTATTAAAATTGGGGGGACCGCATGCCGTTTTTTTTAATTTATTTATTTATTTTACTACACAGCATAGACACGCCCACCAGCTGCTGTGATTGGTTGCAGTGAGACAGCTGTCACTCAGCGTGGGGGCGTGTCTGACTGCAACCAATCATAGGTGCCGGTGGGCGGGTAAAGCAGGGAATACGAGATTGAATAATGAGCGGCCGGCTTTTTCAAAAGAGAAGTCGCTGGAGCAGTGTGAACGCCATGCAGCGCCGCGCTGGTGATCGGGGATCGGTGAGTATGAGAGAGGGTGGGGAGAGGGATAGACCGACATGGACAGAGAGTGAGGGACAGAGACAGTGACAGACCGACCGACAGAGAGAGAATAGAGACCGAGAGGGAGAGACTGACTGACAGAGAATAGAGATTGACAGACATTGTGAGACATCACTCGTTTCCAGTGTTTTAGGAAACATGCGAGAAATGTATGTATCCAATTTTTTACACGCTCCCATAGACTTGCATTGGAGAGACTCGCAGTAGAAACTCGCAAAAAAGCAGCATGCTACGATTTTTTTCTCAGTCCGATTTGGACTGAGGAAAAAAATCGCAAATGCGAGCTGAATCATTCACTAACATGTGTCCGATTCCAATGCGAGAATTTCTCGCAGTGCACTACTACGAGAAACTCGCAAGTGAGAAGCAGCCCTATGTGTCACTCTGTGACTGCAGACTTGTGAATCCTCCAAGCACAGACAGTGTGCGCTGCGAGTAATCGCTGGTGTCAGAAACAGGAACGGCAGTCATGTGGCTGATAGTATGGGATACGTAGACTCCTGGACAAAATCCACGTGGCCTCACTGAATACACTTTCATTGAGTGAGGATGTCTCCCCCTAGTCGGCTTCTGGCCAGGGGTCTGCATATCGCATACTATCAGCCATGGGACTGCCGTTCCCAGCTATGACACTCTGAATCCTCGCAGCACACAGTGCGTATAATGCAAGGAGACTTCTAAATTTAGACAAGACAACCCTTTTAAGTGCTCGTGCCCACGACTGTGTAAATCAGACAACTGCTATCCATTAAAAAAACGGATCACACTCGGACCAATGTTATTCAATGAGGCGGTGTTTTTTTCTCAGACTAATTAATTATGTGAAAAAAATAGCAGTGTCAGGTTTCCAGGTTTTCCAGTTCTCTTTTGAATGAGCTTGCCCTCAGTTAACATGGAGTTTAAGGTTCTGTTGCCCTACTTCCTGTCCAGCTGCTTAAAAGGCCGCCTCTCAGCCCAGCCCAGTGCCTGAGTATACTGCTTGCTGTGTGCTCCTGCTTTGCTGTTTCTACTTCCTGATTGCCTTGGATTCTCCTGAAACTCTACCGACCGACTCTGGACCATACCTGGTTTTCTTCAAGCTGTGCCCGGACTCCGTCTGCCGTCTTTGATCAGCACTCTGCCCGGTTCGTAACCACTCTGGACAATCATCCTGTACGGACACTCCTGGACTATACCACTTGCCCCTTGTGTACCGGCTGCCGCACATTTAGGCCTTCCAGGGTTGATTGCCGGACAGTCCCTGTACAGGGGTTCGCTCTGGTGGTCTCCCTGGGGGAGTCCGGTGCGTGGCCCCGGGAATCCCCTTCGCTCCGTTTTGTGTGTTGTTTTACTGTGTTTATTCCCGTTGTGTATCTACCGTGGTGACATATTATATAACATCTTGTACCAAGAACTCGTCTCTGTTGTCATTGCCCTAACGCAATCGAAATCCTCAGAACATACAGTAGTATTACATTATACTCAGGCCATAAGAGGATTTCGCTGGGGCAATGACTGAGACACGAGTAGATCAGCTCTTTTCCATGATCAACTCCTTGCAGCAGGAGATGGAGGCGGTGCAAACTAAACTCAGAGATGTGGAGGCACAGCTGGGCCATGATCACCAGGTACTGGGTCCGGCTATTCAGGATTTGCAAGTCAGAGTGGAGGCTCAGGAAGCCGTCCCCACTACGTCCGTATCAGCTGCCGGTATGCCTAGGTTACCCCCATTCCGTTTCAATGGTGATCGTAGTCAGTTTCGTGGATTTGTGAACCAATGTATACTGTTTTTTGATGTACATGCTGATTATTACCGTTCTGACCGGTCCAAAGTGTTATGTATAATCATGTTATTAACCTCACGAGCACTGGCTTGGGCTAATCCTATGATAGAGAATCGGGACATCCGTTTAAATCACCTGGATGACTTTCTGAACGCAATGGCGCAAATGTTTGATGATCCGAATCGCCGTGCTACCGCTGAATCGGCTCTCCTTTCCTTACGTCAGGGAAAGCGTTCTGTCGTTGAATACGCCACTGAGTTCAAGAGGTTAGTGGTAGACACCGACTGGGGAAACAATGCATTATTGTCTGTATTCAGAAAAGGTTTGTCCAGTACCATCAAGGACGAGTTAGCTCGTTCCGAATCTCCAGGGGATTTTGAACTGTTTCTCCAGCACTGTGTGCGTATTGATACCCGCTTGACGGAGCGTAGACAGGAAAAATGGGCAGCTGTAAACCGTGTAAACAACTTTGCGTTTCCTTCTAGAGAACCCGCTCTCAGGACACCACGGGAGGCCGAGGACGTTCCTATGCAAGTGGACTCTCTGCAAAAGCGAGAGACCAACGAACGTCGCGAACACCGGCTCCGTGAGCGTTTGTGTTTCTATTGCGGTCAATCGGATCATTTCTTGATCGACTGCCCGAAACGTCCGAATCGCCCAAATAAGGTATTGGCAGCCATGGCAGAGTGTGACAACACGGACGCAGAGTCCGATATCTCTGAGGCAAGTGGGCACTTGGATGCGGTATTTCCCTTGACTGTAATGTCAACCTCACCGAAGGACTCAGAAGGGAAATATACCCATTGCTCGCTCCCCATTCAGATCCGGTGGGAGGGGCATCTAATACCTACCTCTGCAATGATAGATTCTGGGGCAGGGGGAAATTTCATGGACTCCTCTTTTGCCAGGAAACACGGTATCCGGACTCAGCAAAGATCCTCACCGGTTACCATGGAGACGGTAGACGGATCTCCGTTAAGCTCTGGACCAGTGGATCAGGAAACAGTACCGCTAGAATGCGTGATGAAGCCAGGTCAGCAGGAGACCCTTGTTTTCATGATAATTTCTTCTCCTCATTTTCCGATTATTTTAGGTATTCCGTGGCTACGGTCTACGAATCCGGTCATCGATTGGGAAACTAAGGAAATAACCTTCCCACCGCAGAGTGGTCCGACCATTAGTCCAACTGTTCCGGTTCCAGTAACACCGAATGCGGAGGGCACTGTACAGGTACCTGTTCTACCCCCGGTTTATGATGACTTTGCTGACATATGCGACAAAAGAAAAGCCGATCGGCTTCCCCCGCATAGACCGTATGATTGCCCCATAGACTTACTTCCAGGGGCGGAGATTCCGTTTGGCCATGTCTACCCGTTGGCGGCACCTGAGCTAGAAGCACTAAAAGAATACATTGATGAGAGCCTAGCCAAGGGATTTATTCGCCCGTCTACCTCACCAGCAGGGGCACCCATCTTTTTCGTGAAAAAGAAAGAGGGGACTCTGAGACCCTGTATTGACTACCGGGAACTGAATAAAATAACCATCCGGAACCGGTATCCGTTACCGTTGATTCCTGAGCTATTGGAGAGGGTCCAACAGGCAAAAATATTCACCAAATTGGATCTCCGTGGGGCATATAATCTACTTCGCATACGTCCCGGAGACGAGTGGAAGACCGCGTTCCGATGTCGGTATGGACATTTTGAGTACCTAGTGATGCCTTTTGGACTTTGTAACGCTCCCGCGGCTTTCCAACATCTAGTTAACGATATTTTTAGGGATATCATGGACCAATTCATGGTGATTTATCTGGACGATATCCTAATCTTTTCTGATTCCTTACAGGAACACCAGGAGCACGTCAAGACCGTACTTACCCGGCTGAGGGAAAATCACCTGTACATTAAACTGGAGAAATGCGAATTCCATTGCTCACAGATACAATTCTTAGGGTATGTCATCTCTCCTCAGGGACTGAACATGGAGTCTGGCAAGATACAAGCAATTCTGGACTGGCCGGAACCGGGTAACGTCAAAGAGGTACAACGCTTTGTCGGTTTTGCCAACTTTTACCGACGTTTTATCCGTAATTTTTCAGAGATCGTTCGTCCCATCACTCTGTTAACCAAGAAAGGACAGAAGTTTGTGTGGTCCGCCCAGGCCCAGGAAGCCTTCCATCGTCTCAAGGTTTGTTTTACCTCAGCGCCTATATTGGTACATCCGAATCCCGCACTTCCCTTTATCGTGGAAGTCGACGCTTCCGACTACGCATTAGGGGCCATCCTTTCTCAAAGGACTGGGGACAAGAGTCTCTTACATCCGTGTGCTTTCTTTTCCCGCCGGTTGTCCCCTGCAGAAAGGAACTATGACATTGCGGACAAGGAATTGTTAGCGATTATTTCCGCTTTCAAGGAATGGAGACACCACTTACAGGGAGCCGCGCAGCAAGTGATAGTACTCACAGATCATCGTAATCTGGAATTTCTTAAGTCTGCCAGGTGCCTGTCTCCACGGCAAGCCCGTTGGAGCCTATTTCTTAACCAATTCAATTTTGTCGTTACATACCGTCCAGGTTCACGTAATGGGAAAGCCGATGCCTTGTCCCGAATCCACGCCGTGGACTCCGTGCCTGGAACCCCGTCTCAGACCGTGTTATCGGATGCCAATTTCGTTGGAGTAATCCAGGACCAGGACTTGTGGAAGGACATCAAGCTGGCCTATGATGGTGACGTATTTCTTGCTGCCCCCCCGAATGATGTAACGCTTGTTCTTCGGAATGGTGTGTGGTTGAGAGAGCGACGCATTTATGTCCCGGAGGCCGTAAGACTTCGGGTTCTCAAGTTGGTCCATGACTCCGTGTTGGCTGGTCATAGGGGGGTACAGAAGACGCAGGAATTTCTGAGCCGTTTTTTCTGGTGGCCTACCTGTCTAAAGGATGTAAAGGACTATGTCCACTCATGCATGGTTTGTGCCCGGTGCAAGGTCCCTCGTGTGGCTCCTACGGGACTCCTCCAACCGTTACCCGTGCCATCTCGCCCTTGGGGGTCTATCTCCATGGATTTTATTGTGGAGTTGCCAGTCTCAGGCGGGCACAATACCATCTTAGTGGTGGTGGATCGATTGACTAAAGCTGCTCACTTCATTCCGTGTACCGGTCTTCCCTCAGCCGCAGAGACAGTGGATTTGGTTATCCAGAACGTATTCCGATTGCATGGGGTACCAGACGAGATCATCTCTGACCGGGGCGTGCAGTTCACGTCTAGGTTCTGGAAGGGCTTTTGTACGGCACTCCAGATTGATGTCTGTTTGTCTTCTGCATACCATCCTCAGACAAATGGGCAAACCGAACGGACGAATCAAACCCTGGAACAATACCTTCGATGTTATGTCAGCCATCTCCAAGACGATTGGTTGAAGATGCTTCCGTTGGCAGAGTTCTCCTATAACAACACTCAGAGCAGCTCCACTAAGGTAACGCCCTTTTTTGCTAACTTGGGTTATCATCCGAATGTTTTGCCTAGGTCACCGGTTGCGGTTTCGGTGCCGGCGGTGGAGGACAGATTGACAGAGCTTCGACAGAATCTGGAGGTTCTAAAGGACACTGTGGCTACGGCCCAGGAGCGTTACAAGAGGTCGGCAGACACTCACCGGAAACCGGCACCCATGTACAAGGTAGGGGACTCTGTATGGTTATCCACCAAAAACCTGAGATTGGGTGTTCCTTCGCAGAAGCTGGGACAAAAATTCATCGGTCCGTTTAAGATCACCGGGATCGTGAGCCCTGTGGCCTGTCGGCTACGGTTGCCGCACCATCTAAAGGTACACCCGGTCTTTCATGTGTCTCTCCTCAAACCTGTCTCCCCTAATACGTTTCGTGGTCGTGTTGTGCCTCCTCCTCCGCCTGTGATGGTCGACGGCGAGGAGCAGTTCGTGGTTGAGGACATTATTGACTCCCGGCTCCATCGTCGTCGGCTTCAATATCTGGTACGTTGGCAGGGGTACGCCCCCGAGGACGATTCCTGGGAACCGGTGGGTAACATTCGGGCACCCCGGAAGATCGCTCAGTTTCATCGACGGTTCCCGGACAAGCCGGGCCCTGATCCGTCCTGAGGCCGTCTCTGGGGGGGGGGGGAGTAATGTCAGGTTTCCAGGTTTTCCAGTTCTCTTTTGAATGAGCTTGCCCTCAGTTAACATGGAGTTTAAGGTTCTGTTGCCCTACTTCCTGTCCAGCTGCTTAAAAGGCCGCCTCTCAGCCCAGCCCAGTGCCTGAGTATACTGCTTGCTGTGTGCTCCTGCTTTGCTGTTTCTACTTCCTGATTGCCTTGGATTCTCCTGAAACTCTACCGACCGACTCTGGACCATACCCGGTTTTCTTCAAGCTGTGCCCGGACTCCGTCTGCCGTCTTTGATCAGCACTCTGCCCGGTTCGTAACCACTCTGGACAATCATCCTGTACGGACACTCCTGGACTATACCACTTGCCCCTTGTGTACCGGCTGCCGCACATTTAGGCCTTCCAGGGTTGATTGCCGGACAGTCCCTGTACAGGGGTTCGCTCTGGTGGTCTCCCTGGGGGAGTCCGGTGCGTGGCCCCGGGAATCCCCTTCGCTCCGTTTTGTGTGTTGTTTTACTGTGTTTATTCCCGTTGTGTATCTACCGTGGTGACATATTATATAACATCTTGTACCAAGAACTCGTCTCTGTTGTCATTGCCCTAACGCAATCGAAATCCTCAGAACATACAGTAGTATTACAAGCAGCATTCTGCAATTTTACTCCGAAAATCGGCGTCTATGGGTGTGAGAACAAAATCGGATAACACAATACAGCATCTGAATTTCCCTGATACCTTGCAGTTCTGTAACATAGGAAACTGTAAATAGTATTGTAAAATATTAATAGCCACAACTGTTAGAAAAACGGATTGCATACAGACAGCACCACGATGACAAGTGAGAAAAAAAATCAACCCACTTTTCAGGGTGAAAATCGGACCGGTTTTTAATATGGTATTTTTATACGTTAATACTTAATCCTTACAGGTCTGTGCGTCCTGGTCCCATTCTTGACACTGTAACTAGATGAAAATGCTTGTACAGCTCATTACTTTCCAAGAAATTGCACAATGATTTGGTTAAGCTGGCATTTCAGGCCAATTCAGGTGTGTCGAGAAAGCAAAGAATAGAACAGAGACTAGCGGGGATTAGATAAGTTAATTGGGGGGCTTTATGCAGTCTGAGGACTTTGAAATATAATACTCATTCCGTAGAAAACCCTTTAGGCCCTGTGCGCACACTGCTTTTTTGCTGCGTTTTTGGTGCAGTTTTAGGGTGCAGTTTGTGGTCCTAAACTGCAAGAATGACCTTCCTCAGCAACATCTATGAGAAATCAGAAAGGCTGTGAGCACATTGCTTCTTTTTTGCCTGCAGTTTTGGGTGCAGAAAAAAAGAAGGAGCATGTCACTTCTTTTCGGCATTTTTCCCTGTGTTTTTCCATTGAATATAGTGAGAAAACGCATGGGCAAAAACGCAGGGGAAAAAACGCACCATAACGCGGCAAAAACGCACCGTAAACTAAGCAAAAACTCATGCGTTTTTTAATGCATTTTATCATCCAGAGGTGCGTTTATTGGCCAGAGGTGCATTTTTTGCTCAAGAAACAAAACTTCTGTGTGCGCACATACCCTTAAAGAGGACCAGCCACCAGGATTTTGCTATATGAAGTAAAAGCAGTGTCATACTGTCACTAGGATGCTGAGTCCAGGCATACTTTTTATAGAAACATCGGATGTTTGGTTGCAGAAACATCTTTAATCAAAGTTACAGAAATGCACTGCACCTTTGAGTGGCATGTGCAGCGGTGCAGGCCTTAGTGGGTCGGGTCCTCTGCGTTTATACCTCTTCCTGCATCCTCTATGGCTTGCCCACTTTTCTTTATGTAAATATCGCGCTGTGTCACCATTGCTGCTATTGGCGGGGCATGCTCATTGCTAGTGATAGTGATGATGTCTTCATTAAAATGGTGCCAGAGTCCACGCATGCGTGTGCCGCAATCTCATGCATCATTTTATTGAAACACTGTAGAGAAGACTATGAGAGGAATTGGCACATACGCAGTTTTTTGGGGTTTTTTTTTTTACATCTGCTCACGCGCCCCTGCCGCTCATAGTCTTCTCAACCGTGTCTTCAATAAAATGGCGCTGGAGACCATGGTACACGCATGTGCAGACTTCGGCGCCATTTTAATAAAGACATCATTACTGTGACAACAGCAGCAATGACAACGCAGTGCGATATTTACATCAAGAAAAAAGGGCAAGCCAGGAGAATGCCAGAGGAGGAATATATGTTGAGGACTCAATCTACAAGAGCCCGCAATGCTGCACATGCTAGTCTAAGTTGCAGTGGATTTCTGTAAGGCCGGAGTCACACTTGCGCGAGTCTCGCATCACATCACCCAGCACGGCTTGATACTCTCCGGTCTGGAGTGTCTCAGCTGCATACAATTACATGCAGCCGACCCGCTCTTGTCAGGAGAGTGTGAGGCCACGCGCAAGTGTGACTCCGGCCTAACTTTGATTAAAGATATTTCTGCAACCAAACATCCGGTCTTTCAACAAAAGGTATGCCTGGATTCAGCATCTTAGTGCCAGTATGGCACTGTCTTTACTTTATATAGCAAAATCCTAGTGGCTGGTTCCCTTTAAGAACATTGAACCACAGTGTTAGTCTTTGTTTATCCTTAAGTGTATATTTTCTAGACCCACGTAAAACTGAAGATTGGAGATTAAAGGGTGCTTTACACAAGACGATCTATTGTGCGATAGATTGTCAGGGTCACGGTTTTTGTGACGCACATCCGGCATCGCTTGCGATGTCGGGCTGTGTGGTGACACCTCCGAGCGACGCAGTATCGCTCACAAATCGTGAGTCGTGTACTCGTCGCTCGGTTTCATAATCTCGTTTAATTAAAATGGCGCCGGTTGCTCATCGTTCCCGGGGTAGCACATGCCGCGCCGTGTGACACCCCGGGAACGATGACCAGCAGCTTACCTCCGTCCCGCGGCACCCGCCGGCTATGCGGAAGGAAGGAGGTGGGCGGGTTGTTTACGTCCCGCTCATCTCCGCCCCTCCGCTTCTATTGGCCGGCGGCTGTGTGACGTCGCTGTGATGCTGAACGTCCCTCCCCCTTCAGGAAGTGGACGTTCGTCGCCCAGAGAGAGGTCGTGCAGAAGGTAAGTACGTGTGACGGGGGTTAAACGAGTTTGTGCGCCACGGGCAGCGATTTGCCCGTGACGCAAAAACAACGGGGGCGGGTACGATCGATCGTGAAATCGCACAATCGGTCGTCCCGTGAAAAGCAGGCTTAAGATTCTTGGGGGGATTTAAAATTACATTGCCTTGAACAACCTTGTCCTTAGCATTCGAGTTACAGAAACACAATAATTAATTATTTGGATTTATGTTATCTTTTTCAAAATGAGATAATAATACATTACAGCAGAGTGTTTAGCCACACTTATCAACAGTCATGGTGCAATTTATATGTAAGTTAAAGCCCTTTTATAATGCTAAATGTTGAGTCATTAGTGTGAGGTTATATAGGAAGACGGGTAGTTTGAGTCATAAGTAGTAGTACACATTCCAGCAATGAAACTCCACTGCAATCATTCACCTAAACAAGGATAATCCGTTATCCATTTTTTCCAGTAATTGGGCTGTTTAGATGGGTGGAACAAGCATGCACGGCAATCTAAAAGACTTGTTTGCAAATAACCAAACAACCTTATTTATCAAGCAAGAGAAAGTGACAGTCACTACATCTGGTACAGATTGTACAGGGTGGGCCGCGATAAACAGAACAGATTCTGGATGAAAAAAAAACCCAGTCACATTCGTAATTCATTAGCTGTGCATAGAATTGCTGGAAGATGTCCATGTACACGGCTGTATTCACAACTTCAAAGAAAATTAAATCCAAAATTGGTGTACATATAATTGTGATTTTTGGATCATGAAATCTTTGGTGAGGTTTTTGGGAATTTTCTATGTGTTAGTACCAATACACCCGGTTAGATGTATCAAACATCAGACATGATTTCTTGCAGTGGGTCAAAATGGCAATTTATGATCATATCAAGGAGCCATGTTATGTTTGTGGGGTGAGCTCTGTATTAGTGGGTCCACTGGACCGAAGGTACCCTTACCTCGCCTGGGGGAGTGAACTGGACCAGACAGCAAGCCTCTACTACTGCCACCAGAGGTGGCAGCAGGTACATATGCTTGTAAGCAGCCAGCAGAGGGCAGTCTCATAGGATCTGCGGTGCCGTGGTAGCTGACACCATGGACACAGTACAGTCTCTGGTAGTACTGATAGCAACAGCAGGCGAAGGTGGGTATCGTGGTAACCAGCCAGCGTGGATGGTAGAGGTAGCAGCAGGTCAGCAAACTGGCACAGCACTAAAATATAGATAAGTGTCAGCAGCAGAACTCAGCTCAATGACAGCAGCAGCACAATGGGACCTTAGAACTAGCAATGTAACTAACTCGTTGCCCAGGCACCTCCCTTAAGGGGAAGGTGCCTTAAATACCTGAAACCTCTCAGCTGACCTGAGAAACACTTCCAGGTCAGGACACGCTGGAACTTTAATAAGAAAAGGGGCGTGGCCGCACACACCCTACGGGCATTCTCAGGAGGCCTGTGAGGTGTGTGCAGGCCCCAAGAGACAGCAGCACGATATGGGGATGGAGCGGACACCGCAGGACAATCGGGCAGATGTGAGAACTGACTTCCCCACCGGGGAGGGAGGCAGGACAGTGGAGGGATGCCAGTATGGGCGTTACAAGACAATTGCATTATACAACACACTTAAATTATACCAGACCTTAGGGCCGCTATACATATAACTGTTGGCAAAATGAATATTAGGCCAACAGCTTTCTATCCTGATTACCCCATACACAGGAATGCTTATGTGACGCCCTGGGCAAGCCAGGGGTCACAGGTCATCACACCACCACACCCTACATCCCAGTTAGGAACACCAAAGCTACTAAAATCCTTGTTGCCTTCCTCCAGGGGCTGATGTTCACACCAGGGGGTGGGCCAGGCGGTTGGCTCCACCCATCGAGGAGTTCACAGCTCTGGAGGCGGGGAGAACCAAGGAGTCAGCTCAGGGAAGAGCTAGAGTGAAGAAGGAGTAAACAGTGTGTAGTGAAGAAGCTAAGTAAAGTGAAAGTGAAGTGGTAGTGGAGCAAAGGAGAAAAGGAGTAAAAGTGAGAACAGAAAGGCCTGAAGTTGGTCTGGCTAAGTGCAGGACAGTGTCAGCAAGGTCAGCAACAGCGGTGATCGTCTGGAGGGGGACTGCCCGGAGGTTGCTGGAAGGACCGTGGACGGGTAGTGGCCAGGCGGTCTGGAGCAGTATACGAAGGACAGTCAGCACAAAGGCAGGGGCCTCTCGGATCCCGGCAAGGCTAGGAGTCGCCATAATTTGCCAAATCTGTCAGTGAAGGGGACGTCTGTCTCCAAACAACCAAGTCCCGACTGAAGACAAAAGTCCAACCATTAACCCCTTCAGCCCCCAGCCTGTTTTCACCTTAAAGACCCGGCCATTTTGACCAGTGTCACTTTGACAGGTTATAACTCTGGAACACTTCAACGGATCCTGGCGATTCTGAGATTGTTTTTTCGTGACATATTGTACTTCATGTCAGTGGTAAATTTAGGCCGATATGTTTTGCGTTTATTTGTGAAAATTTCGGAAATTTGGCGAAAATAAATCTGAGAGATATGTCACACAAAATAGTTACTAAATAACATTTCCCACATGTCTACTTTACACCAGCGCAATTTTTGAAAAAAAAAAATTTGCGTTAGGAAGTTAGAAGGGTTCAAAGTTCATCACCAATTTCTCATTTTTCCAACAAAATTTACAAAAAAAGATTTTTTAGGTACCACATCACATTTGGAGTGATTTGAGAAACCTAGGCGACAGAAAATACCCAAAAGTGACCCAATTCTAAAATCTGCACCCCTCACTCTGCTCAAAACCACATCCAAGAAGTTTATTAACCCTTTAGGAGCTTCACAGCCACCAAAGCAATGTAGACGAAAAAATGAAAATTTTACTTTTTTAACACAAAAATGTTACTTTAGCCATAAAAATTAGTATTTTCACAAGGGTATCAGGAAAAATGCATCATAAAATGTATTGTGCATTTTCTCCTGAGTACGCAGATACCCCATATGTGGTGGTAATCAAATGTTTGGGCACACAGCAGGACTCGGAAGGCAAGGAGCACCATTTGAATTTTTGAGTGCAAAATTAGCTGCACTCATTAGCAGACGCCATGTCGGGTTTGAAGACTCCCTGAGGTGCCTAAACAATGGAGCTCCCCCATAAGTGACCCCATTTTGGAAACTAGAGCCCTCAAATATTTTTTCTAGATGTTTGATGTCCACTTTGAACCCCTGGGGGCTTCACAGAAGTTTATAACGTTGAGCCGTGAAAAGAAAAAAAATTTTTTTTTACCACAAAACTGTTGCTTCAACCAGGTAGCTTTTTTTATCACAAGGGTATCAGGAAAAAATGCACCATAAAATGTATTGTGCATTTTCTCCTGAGTACGCAGATACCCCATATGTGGTGGAAATCAAATGTTTGGGCGCACGGCAGGACTCGGAAGGCAAGGAGCGACATTTCACAGCAAAATTGGTTGGAATTATTAGGGGACACCATGTTGCGTTTGGAGACCCCCCTGAAGTGCCTAAACAATGGAGCTCCCCCACAATTGACCCCATTTTGGAAACTAGACCCCTCATGGAATTTATCTAGCTGTTTAGTGAGCACTTTGAACCCCTGGAGGCTTCACAAACGTTTGTAATGTTCAGCCGTGAAAATATTTTATTCTTTTTTTTACCACAAAATTGTTTTTTCAAACAGGTAGCTTTTTTTTCCACAAGGGTATCAGGAAAAAATGCACCATAAAATGTATTGTGCAATTTCTCCTGAGTACGACGATACCTCATATGTGGTGGAAATCAATTGTGTGGGCGTACGGCGGGGCTCAGAAGAGAAGGAGCGCCATTTCACAGTAAAATTGATTGGAATTATTAGCAGACGCCATGTTTCATTTGGAGACCCCCTGAGGTGCCTAAACAATGGAGCTCCCCCACATCTGATCCCATTTTGGAAACTAGACCCCCCCCATACAAAAAAAAATTAGTTTGGCGAAATAAAAAATACAGACATCAGTAAAAAAAAAAAAAAAAAAGAGCGCCCGCCACTAAGACCAGTGCCAAACGTGAGAGCAATGCACGAGTCTCGCATCGCATCATCCACTGCAGTCTGGAAGCGAGCAACTGCGCTGGATAATGCGATGCGAGAGGGCGGGGCGGCAGATGAGAAAGGGCGCAGCGGATGGAAGATGGGAAAGGGCGCAGCGGGTGGAGGAGCGGCAGAGGATGGGAAAGGGCGCAGCGGATGGATGATGGGAAATGGCGCAGCGGATGGATGGGAAATGGCGCAGCGGATGGAGGCGCGGCAGAGGATGGGGGGGGGGAGGTGAGATGGGGATACCTACCTTACAGGATGGATCTAGGCAGCAGGATCACAGCAGACAGAAGAGGCAGCAGATGAAGGAGGCAACAGATCGAGGAGGGTGAGAGGGGGCAGTAGATGGAAAATGGGAGAGAGCAGGCAGCAGATCGGGGAGGGGGGCAGAGTCTGATGGGAGAGAGAGATGGCACATGGAGGAGGGGGGGCCCCGGGGGGAGGGTGGCTTGCAGCACATGTAGGGGGAGGGTGGCTTGCAGCACATGTGGGGGGAGGGTGGCTGGCTTGCAGCACATGTGGGGGGAGGGTGGCTTGCAGCACATGTGCTGCAAGCCAGCCACCCTCCCCCCACATGTGCTGCAAGCCAGCCACCCTCCCCCCACATGTGCTGCAAGCCAGCCACCCTCCCCCCACATGTGCTGCAAGCCACCCTCCCCCCACGTGGGGGGAGGGTGGCTTGCAGCACATGGAGGGATAGGAGGTGTGGTGATGGAGAAGGGGCAGCCGATGAAGGAGGCGGCGGCGGCGGCCGCCGATCGGGAACAGTGGGGGCCGATTCGGGGGCAGCAGCGGCTGAAAAAGGTGGGTGCGACGGCGGCGGGGACAGTGGCGAGCATGGCGGCGGGGACAGCGGTGGATCGGGAGCGGCGGCGGGGACAGCGCTGGAGCGGGAGCATGGCGCCGGGGACAGCGGTGGATCAGGAGCGGCGGCGGGGACAGCGGTGGAGCGGGAGCATGGCGCCGGAGACAGCGGTGGATCGGGAGCATGGCGCCGGGGACAACGGTGGATCGGGAGCGTGGCGCCGGGGACAACGGTGGATCGGGAGCAGCGGCGGGGACAGCGGTGCATCAGGAGCAGCGGCGGGGACAGCGGTGGAGCGGGAGCATGGCGCCGGGGACAGCGGTGGATCAGGAGCGTGGCGCCGGGGACAGCGGTGGATCGGGAGCAGCGGCGGGGCGATCGGAGACAGCGGCGGGGACAGCGATGGATCGGGAGCAGCGGCGGGGACAGCGGTGCATCGGGAGCAGCGGCGGGGACAGCGGTGCATCGGGAGCGGCGGCGGGGACAGCGGTGCATCGGGAGCGGCGGCGGGGACAGCGGTGCATCGGGAGCGGCGGCGGGGACAGCGGTGCATCGGGAGCGGCGGCGGGGACAGCGGTGCATCGGGAGCTGCGGCGGGGACAGCGGTGCATCGGGAGCGGTGGCGGGGACAGCGGTGGATCGGGAGCAGCGGCGGGGACAGCGGTGCATCGGGAGCGGCGGCGGGGACAGCGGTGCATCGGGAGCGGCGGCGGGGACAGCGGTGCATCGGGAGCAGCGGCGGGGACAGCGGTGCATCAGGAGCAGCGGCGGGGACAGCGGTGCATCGGGAGCAGCGGCGGGGACAGCGGTGCATCGGGAGCAGCGGCGGGGACAGCGGTGGAGCGGGAGCATGGCGCCAGGGACAGCGGTGGATCAGGAGCGTGGCGCCGGGGACAGCGGTGGATCGGGAGCAGCGGCGGGGCGATCGGAGACAGCGGCGGGGACAGCGGTGAATCGGGAGCAGCGGCGGGGCGATCGGGGACAGGGGCGGGCGGCGGGGACAGCAACTTACCGCTCTCCTCGGCTTCCAGGGACGGTCACAGGCCGCAGATCCACATTGATTGGAGAGAGCGGTCACAAGACCGGTCTCTCCAATCAGAGCTGGGGGCGGGTGAAGCATCGATCACCCAGCTCGAGCCAATGGCCAGTGCTACAGCAGCACTGATCAGGGCTGGATTTCAATGTTCCAGCCATTTTCAATGGCTGGAACATTACAGTGGCTGTAATTGGCTGAGCGGCGTTCGTCAGCCAATCACAGCCTCTGTAGGTTCGGGGAGGAGGCACCACCCCCCCTGAGGTCAGGCAGAGGTCCCCTCCTTCCCGAATCTACCGTTTAATTAAACAAATTTCACTCCCGGGGGCTCCGGGACCGCGATTTCGCCATGACGTACTGAGTACGTCATGGGTCGTTTAGCACCATGTCACCATGACGTACTCAGTACGTCAAAGGTCGTTAAGGGGTTAAGGGGGAACACCGCCACCGCCAGGGCACCAGTTCCTCGGGGCCAGCGTCTGCGGGCAAAGTAGGGCTCCTCCGGCCCATATCCAAGCCGGGGAGCGGGTTACCGGTGGGAACCCATCGCTACCATCACCGAAACATTAGGTGCAGGTCAAAGGGACATCACCGTTACCTACTGGGAGAGCAAGTGCAGCCGTCCGTGGGAACTGTCTTTCCAGCCGTGTGTTTTACCGAGAACTGTGTCACCGTCTCAGGCTGAGTGAGTACCACAGTGCCGGAAGGCACAGCACTGCCCCGCGTCCCTGCGCCCACCAAGCCCTGCATCTCCCACCTCATCACTGGGCCCCGGGATTACCAACCCCTACCCACGGAGGGGCAACACAACAACTGGCTGCTCCACATCACCACTCCCGGGATCCCCATATTGAGCAGCGGTGGTGCTACAAATCACCACAACCGTGGGTGGCGTCACGGACAATAGAATATATCCCAAAACCCAATCCCCTTTCACTCACGGGTGAGGAGCGCCGCTCGAGAACCCCCGGGATCCGGCCCACTGCTCGAGCCACCACTGAGCAGCAGCAGCCGGACCCGAGCAGAGGGGTGAGCGAGGTGCCGGCACCCTCCTCCCCGCCCGCGACAACTTGGCGTCACGAACAGGATCTTACCGCTCTGCCGTTGGGTAGAGGTGCGCCTTGTGACCGCCGGAGGTATCCGATTGAAAAATCTCAGAAGTCGCCATCTTTGGCGCGAAAAGTTCCCGCTCGAGCGTCTTCTCGAGTAGCAGAGGCGCGAAGGCCAAAACTCCGCCCCAATAGAGGAGGGGCCGAAAAGAAGCTAAAGGGGGACGCGATGGCGGCTGGCTGCATGTGAAGGCAGCTATGGAAGCAGGGAAGCCAGGACCCTGTGGCCATCTTGTTGCTAGTTCCTGGAAAGCACGACTGCCGAGATGTCCGCTCCAGCTAATAACAGCGAGACTCCCGCGCCCGGCACGGCGACGTGGTTGAGGGACCGGACCGTCCCGCTGAGTAATCGTCTGCAGGCCCATATGCAGCTCCTCCTGGAGGAGTGGGAGACCGACATGGTGGATGTGGTGGCTGCTATGTGGAGAGGCGAGGCAGAAGAGGATTTGGAGGAGCGGGTAAGCGACCCACGCCGCTGTATTCCCGAGGGATCGGCCATTGGAGCTGAGGGGCCCGGCCGGCTTCCGCTCACTCTGCCTCTCTCCCCGCTACCCGTGATAGCTGCTGCCGCTCCGCCATTAGGCCCGCTACCCGCCCACCCGGTAGCGATACCCTGCCCAGCCGCTTCGGCGGACTGGCCGGCTGCAGACGTCCAAGACGGCCCTGAAGTGCATCAGGGGGAACCGCTAGGACCGCGGCCCCTTAACAGCATGGAGTCAGAAGTCCCGGCAATGACTGTGCTAGACCCTGAGCCTGGAACCGTGGCCTGGATGAAGGCCCAGGTGATTCAATTCCACCGGCGTCAGTAGGATCAGATCTTCCGGATGATGGAGCAGTGGACCAACGAGGTGGAGGAGCTGATTACAACTGCCCCGATGTATGGAGGGGGAATGGATGTAGCAGAACCGACTGGTGACCCACGTCCCTATGTCCTACCAGGACCGGCCGCTGCGGCTGAGGGGCCCGGCCTAGTTTCGGCCTATGCATGACCCTTGCCGTTACTTATGGGGCGCCTTAGTGTAAGCTCGCCTAATCTGCTGCTCCGTGCCACCGCGGAAGGGTCTGAAATGCCGGATGCTGGAGGCCAGGAAGCTGCGACAGCTGGCGGCAACCCGCCTGACGCAGGAGCAAGAGATGACGACTCCGGCCCTAGTCCCGGGTCCGCTGCTGAGTTTGAAGAGGCAAGCGAGCGTTCCCGCTATGTAGGAGACCCCGTGGTTGTCCATACCCCGCGTACCGGTGGAACTGGGTACCGGGTACCCCTGTCACCGCAGGC
Organism: Anomaloglossus baeobatrachus; assembly: GCF_048569485.1. NCBI lineage: Eukaryota > Metazoa > Chordata > Amphibia > Anura > Aromobatidae > Anomaloglossus > Anomaloglossus baeobatrachus. Next base: position 112,492,962 of record NC_134361.1, on the reverse strand, counting down.
ATGTCAGTGCATGTTTGATATGCTGGTGGCGGAGGACGAAAGTGCACAGTAATGGCAGCGGAGCACCGCTGCAGCAGTCCCCGTTGGGACCACCTGTGTGTTTGTTTGAAAAAGTTTGTTGAAAATAATAAGTGAAATGAGACCGAAAAATAATCTGATTGTCTAACAGTGATTGAACCGGCCGGAGCTGGCACCGTTGTCCCCGTGGGGACCATTTAAAAAGTTAGCATGGGAACTATCCATGGACAAGCCCGTGAACTTGCAGGGCAACCACAAATGTTAAGTGGCTTGTAAATATGTTGTTTTACCGTACCGTTTTCCGCATTGCCGCCTCCGGAGAGGCAGGTTGGAGGGAGGGCCCTCAGCAGAGCAGGCTGGGGCCCAGCCACCACAGGAACCGGTGGCTACCCTCTGGAGGGGAAGGACAGATCCCGCTCGGGTAACATGTGCTGGACTTGGGTCAAGGGGTGCTGCCTGGGCTTTAGGGGCAGCATCAGGGCCAGGTTGCTTGGGTGGGAGAGAGCGGAAACCGTACCCGTAAAACCGTTTAGTAACGTTTAAGAAATGTGCCTCCCGTTGTTGGATGATGTTATGATTTATATGTTTACTTTTTATACTTTACAGAAAATAAAACCGGTGTTGGACGGGCAGCCCGCGGACGGTCTGCATTTTGCTAAGGGGGAATGTGACGCCCTGGGCAAGCCAGGGGTCACAGGTCATCACACCACCACACCCTACATCCCAGTTAGGAACACCAAAGCTACTAAAATCCTTGTTGCCTTCCTCCAGGGGCTGATGTTCACACCAGGGGGTGGGCCAGGCGGTTGGCTCCGCCCACCGAGGAGTTCACAGCTCTGGAGGCGGGGAGAACCAAGGAGTCAGCTCAGGGAAGAGCTAGAGTGAAGAAGGAGTAAACAGTGTGTAGTGAAGAAGCTAAATAAAGTGAAAGTGAAGTGGTAGTGGAGCAAAGGAGAAAAGGAGTAAAAGTGAGAGCAGAAAGGCCTGAAGTTGGTCCGGCTAAGTGCAGGACAGTGTCAGCAAGGTCAGCAACAGCGGTGATCGTCTGGAGGGGGACTGCCCGGAGGTTGCTGGAAGGACCGCGGACGGGTAGTGGCCCGGCGGTCTGGAGCAGTATACGAAGGACAGTCAGCACAAAGACAGGGGCCTCTCGGATCCCGGCAAGGCTAGGAGTCGCCATAATTTGCCAAATCCGTTAGTGAAGGGGACGTCTGTCTCCAAACAACCAAGTCCCGACTGAAGACAAAAGTCCAACCATTAAGGGGGAACACCGCCACCGCCAGGGCACCAGTTCCTCGGGGCCAGCGTCTGCGGGCAAAGTAGGGCTCCTCCGGCCCATATCCAAGCCGGGGAGCGGGTTACCGGTGGGAACCCATCGCTACCATCACCGAAACATTAGGTGCAGGTCAAAGGGACATCACCGTTACCTACTGGGAGAGCAAGTGCAGCTGTCCGTGGGAACCGTCTTTCCAGCCGTGTGTTTTACCGAGAACTGTGTCACCGTCTCAGGCTGAGTGAGTACCACAGTGCCGGAAGGCACAGCGCTGCCCCCGCGTCCCTGCGCCCACCAAGCCCTGCATCTCCCACCTCATCACTGGGCCCCGGGATTACCAACCCCTACCCACGGAGGGGCAACCCAACAACTGGCTGCTCCACATCACCACTCCCGGGATCCCCATATTGAGCAGCGGTGGTGCTACAAATCACCACAACCGTGGGTGGCGTCACGGACAATAGAATATATCCCAAAACCCAATCCCCTTTCACTCACGGGCGAGGAGCGCCGCTCGAGAACCCCCGGGATCCGGCCCACCGCTCGAGCCACCACTGAGCAGCAGCAGCCGGACCCGAGCAGAGGGGTGAGCGAGGTGCCGGCACCTTCCTCCCCGCCCGCGACACTTAGCTTGGGTTCAATGAGCAATTTCAGAACAAATTGACTTGTTAATGATATGCAAATGATGAAAAAATGGAAACAAATCTTTCAAACCTCTCCTTTTATATAGTATTGAGTATAAGCGCCAGGTGCAAAAATCCACGCACATACATGCCCTGGCTGTTATCAATGAGATTACCAATGGTTGTCTGAGGAATGTTCTGCCACACTGAATGCACTTGGGCAAATCATCAAGATCCACTGCTGGCAGCTCTCTTTACTATTGCTGAGCAATGTTGTCCCAGATGTGCTTGATGGGACAAGAGTCCGGAGATACTGCAGGCCATGGCAGCATGTTTAGGCCACGCTGACTGCTTACAGATGCACAGTAGTAAGATTCCTGGCATTGTCGGGTTTAAGAAAGACTTCCGGAACACTTTTACTATTCCTCATGCATGCTTCTTCAAGGCTTGCTCATGTGGTCTCCAAACCAATCTCAGGCATCCAAGATAAAAGCAGGACTCTTCACTGATAACGATAGACCTCCATTCCAGCCTTTGTTGCCGTATTGCCCCACACCATGATGACCTTTGAGAATGGTGGAGTGAGATGAATGAACACCTGTAGCTGGATATGTGGCTCACAGCCCTATGTTGTATCAACACCTGATGGCTTGTGTAGACATTGATGCTCTAGGCTTGGAATGTGACGTTCAATTTCACTTACAGTACAGAATGGATCACTAAGTGCCATTCTTCTAATTGAAGAGAGCTTCATGAAATAACATCACACTGGTCCTACTCCCACGATTATGATGTGTAGGTTGTCATAATGTACAGTAGATGTTCTACTCTAATGTTCATTTCAGGTACACTAGCAGCGTTTGGAAACAGTGGTATGGCCATTTCCAGTGGCGTAACTAGAGTTTGATTGGCCCTGATGCAAAGTTCGGACCTGGACTCCCCCCTCTACATACACCGACACTTGGGGTACGGGACAATAACACTCGGGGTGCAGGATAATGACACTGACACTTGGCTCTTTCCCTCAGCACCCAGCTTTCCTATGTTCTGATATTCATCTTGTCCTCGGCACCCAGCTTCCCCATGCACTGCTATACATCTTTCCCTCAGCACCCAGCTTTCCCATATCAGAGCATGGGAAAGCTGGGTGCTGAGAGATGTATAGCAGAGCATGGGAAAGCTGGGTGCTGAGGGAAAGAGCCCTTTTCCCTCAGCACAAAACGTTCCCATTTCCCGCTTGTATCTTTGTCCCCCCTTGTATATAGTTTTCCAAATACTATAATGGCCCCCACATAGCCTTCCATATAGTATAAAGGGTCCCACATAACTCTTCATATTAGAATGCAGCTCCATAGTCCTCCATGAAATATAATGCATATTCCATAGTTCTCCATATATTATAATTCACCCCATAGTACTCCATATATTATACTGCGCCCCAGGCCTCCATGTATGATGCAGCCAGCCCCCCATGTATAATGCAGCCAGCCCCCCCAAGGCCTTCATGTATAATGCAGCCAGCGCCCCATGCTCGATGTACAATGCAGCCGGCCCCCCTTGCTCTATGTATAATGCTGGCAGCACACCATGCTCCATGTATAATGCAGCCAGCCCCCCATGTTCCATGTATAATGCAGCCAGCCCCCCAAGGCCTTCATGTATAATGTAGCCAGCTCCCCATGCTCCATGTACAATGCAGCCGGCTCCCCATGCTCTGTGTATAATGCAGCCGGCCCCCCCATGCTCCATGTATAATACAAGCCCCCCCCATGCTCCATGTATAATGCAGGCAGCCCCCCCATGCTCCACGTATAATGCTGGCAGCCCCCCATGCTCCACGTATAATGCTGGCAGTCCCCTCATGCTCCATGTATAATGCTGGCAGCCCCCCCATGCTCCATGCATAATGCTGGCAGCCCCCCCCATGCTCCCCCAACCCCCCTCCAAGCCCCTGGCCACCGTGTTTGCACTGATTTTTTTTTAAAAAAAAAACAAACAAAAAAAACCCCAAAAAACAAACAAGTTCTTACCTCTCTCCTCGTTCCCCGCTGCTGGCCTCACGTCTCCTGGTACCCCGGCTGCTCCGTCCTCAGCTCTCTTCCGTTCCCCTGCAGCTGCGGTCGGAGTCCTCCCGCCCTGCGCTCTATGCTCTCAGCACAGCGGTCACACAGGAGTGACATCACCGCGCACAGGGGGAGAATGATGGAGCGTGGAGCTGCACGGGCCGCTCCACGCTTCTTCATTGTTGCTCTGCGTGATGACGGGGGAGGGGGGCCCGATGCCGCTGACATATACATATATACAGTATATACACAGAAGACAGAGAGATATTGTATGCTGTTGGTTAACAGAACATACTGTGCACTGATAGGTATCTGTAATGTTGATACTCCTTAATTTATCATTTATGCATTGCTTCTTGGTTGAGGATGTGATAAATAGATAATTACTTGCACTTTAAAAAAAAAAAAATTCACCAGTTGGTATGTATGTTGCTTACAGCCATATCTAACCTGCTCAGTGAGTCTGTGCTATTCATAACTAGAGTGCAGTGATGGGTGTCTGATAGGACAGGTTATTAAGGTTAATACCTTACCTTAAGCTACTCTTAAAAGAACACATCTGTCAATTTATTTCACATATTAAGAAGCAGTATGCGACTATTCCATGCACGTAACAAGGTGTTCTTTTTATATACATATATATATATATATATATATATATATATATATATATATATATACAGTGGAACCTTGGATTACAAGCATAATTGGTTGTGGGAGCGTGCTCTTAAACTAAGTTGCTTGATATCAAAGCAAATTTTCCCATAGGAAATAATTGAAACACAGACAATTCGTTCCACAATCCAAAGAATATTTACATTATTCATGCAAACGTATTACAGTACTACAAAATAATGTACTGTATTCATATAAAATTATTACAGTACACTAATACAAAATGCTGTACAGTAAAAAACATGTAAAACAAATTAAACTGCCCATTCTCTTACAATACAATTGTTGGTGTGCAGGAGCTACTATAGAGAAAAAAATGATGTATTAATATGACAGCCTTTATTCTAGTACAATACACAAAAATACACCCCAAATCTATTCCCCCCCAAAATAAGGGCAGAACTAAGCCAAATGAGGGGTAGGAATACTGCCCAGGCAGATAGGTGACCCTGGCTGCAGCATTAAGGGTGGACTGCAGAGGAGAAAGTCTAGTTGGGGGGTCAATGAATAGAGAATTACAGTAATCAAGGCAAGAATGGATCAGGGCCAACGTGAGGGTTTTTGTTCTCTCTATGGTTAGAAAGGGGCGGATTCTAGAAATGTTCTTCACGTGCAAGTGACAAGAGTGGGTGAGAGGTTGTATATAGGAGGTGAAGGAAAGATCGGTGTCAAGTATAACACACAAACAGCGAGCCTGCGGCCTAGGAGTTATCGTGATACCGCACACAGAGAGGAAGATGTCATGTTTAGTAGACGGAGGGAGTAGAAGTTCAGTTTTATATGTGAATGTTTGGACTGTATGGGAGCAAGCATTACTAAAGAGAGAATTGTTCAGAAGTAACTGTATGGTTGCACATTTCTACAATCAGAGCAACTCAGAAGTACTTTAAGTCGAAAGCTCACAAACTACATTAAGACCAGGCTTTCCTTAAGGAAAAGTGCTGACAAGTGGGTTTCTAAGTACCTGGAAGCCTCCTTAAGGCTATGTGCCCACGGGCGCTCGTACCTGCGGATGTATCCGCAGGTACGAGCGCATGTTTCCCGCAGCTGCCCGCCGGCGTCTGCAGCTATTTTTAGCTGCTAGATTACAGCGGAATAGCTGCGGGAAACATGCGGAGATTCATGCGGCTTACCTGCGGACGTCCCGGCCTCTCATCTCCATAGCGGAGGGCCGGGACATCCGCAGGTAATTCCGCATGAATAATTGACATGCAATTATACATGCGGATGCCTACATCCGCAGCATGGTCGGCAGCCGCACTTTCCGCAGCGTGGACACAGCACTCCCCATGTCCCATAGGATAACATGGGGAGTGACTGTACAGGCTAAAACCTGCGGATTTATCTGGAAAATCCAGAAAAATCCGCAGGTTTTCCGAGGCAAAATCCGCAGAAACAAGGTCCCGTGGGCACATAGCGTAAGTGTTAGGGTACCGTCACACTAAACGACGTACCAGCGATTCCAACCACGATACGACCTGGTCAGGATCGCTGGTAAGTCGCTGGGAGGTCGCTGGTGAGATGTCACACAGTCAGACCTTACCAACGATGCAGTAACGATAGAGGTCGCAGTAGCGACCTGTATAACGATCTCGGCGGTCATTGGGACCCTGATACACAGTGTCAAACACAGCGATACGTCCTGCCCTGCGGGAGCCCGACAACCAAAAAATTAACCAGAACAGTGTGTAACGATCAGCGATTTTACAGCAGGGCCAGGTCGCTGCTTAGTGTCACACACAGCGAGATCGCTAATGAGGTCACTGCTGCGTCACAAACCTGTGACTCAGCAGCAATACCCTTAAGGCTCCATTCATAGATAAGCATTATATGTCTAGTTCTGTCTGATTTTTTCTCAGACACTGACCCAGTGAGTAGAATGGATGTATTCACACATCTGTTAGAATCATGGATTGGAGCGCGAGATCTGTGAGACTCGGAGCATGTCCTACTCTGATCCAAATTACAAATCCGATCATACTTGGTCATTCAACTCTATAGGGATCCATGAGAAATGGAGGCAAATCAGATGGCTTTTGATTTGCTTCCATTTTAGATCCTTGTGTCATAGATCTGTTGCTTGGTGATACATTTGAATATTAGTATCTGACCTTCCAGGGGTCTTATTATTGGCTTGGAAACAAGCACTCCTCTTCAGTAAGAAAAAAAGCAAAACAAAACAGGAGATAGAAAAAAAAAACTGAAGGAACTAGGATACAACTACCGTGTTTCCCCAAAAATAAGCCCTAGCAGGAATTTTCGGGGGAAAAAAATATATAAGACACTGTCTTACTTTTCAGGGAGACTGGTTTTAAATGCAGCGCTAAAAACCACAGATGCTGTAGATAAAGAGATTTCCTTTATTTCACAGTTCTACGCGTTTCAGAGACATCTCCGTCTCCTTCCTCAGGAAAAGAAATCATATACCTTTCCTGAGGAAGGAGACGGAGATGTCTCTGAAACGCGTAGAACTGTGAAATAAAGGAAATCTCTTTATCTACAGCATCTGTGGTTTTTAGCGCGGCATTTAAAACCGGTTTTCTATTTGATTTATATGATAACCTGCTTTCCGGGGACGCTGCTAAACCACATAAAACCACTCACATGCGATCATAGGGGGTTGTGACTGGCACAACCCTACCAGGTTAGTGTATCTCTTTCCGTTCTGTCTCTCTATCCTCATACCGGGTAAGACCCTATTGCGCTTTTTGCCCCCTACAGCTGTACTTTTCAGGGAAGCACAGGAGGATGATTCCCAAGAAGAAGAAAAAATTCTCTCAGTTGGTAACAATCACATGTCCTGTATGTGTGAGTTTAACCTTGTAGTTCTTCCAGGGTTGTTATTGACTAATGATGCTCTTTCATTGTTTTGTCACTGAATGCTGCCATTTTTATAAATATGTTGTAAAACGTATACTGTTGCTATTAGGCCGCCAGACACCTGCAATATTTGGGCACTTTTACAGGTATATGAGAGTAGGAATGCCTATGTGATCCATGATAACTAGGATTTTCTTGCACTAGTGTGTAATGCTGTAAGTAAAGTTTGCAAAGTTGGCGCAGCTTGTAACTCATCCGGGGCTCAGAATTGTGTTCTGAATTACACCCTTAGAATAACATTAGCATCATATTTTGGGACTGGTATAGATCTCTAATCACAGGGTTTTTAGTGAGGCCTAATATTTCATAGGAACTGGCAAATCATTCAATTATCTGTATAATCATTACCAATTGTAATGTACAAATTTTAAAGGACAAAGATCTGAGACCTTTTAATGGCTAACTGAAAAGATGGTAATAATTGCAAGCTTTCGAGACTACTCAGGTCTCTTCATCAGGCATGGTATAACACACAGTGTTATACCATGCCTGATGAAGAGACCTGAGTAGTCTCGAAAGCTTGCAATTATTACCATCTTTTCAGTTAGCCATTAAAAGGTATCAACCACTGAGGACTTGAGTTCTTTTAAACAATTTTTTTTTAAAGATCTGAGAAGCGTTCAGTGTTCTAGAAAACAAAACTTAATGAATGTCAGCCTTGGAAATTAACTTGGACACCTTATGTGGCTTTAGAAAGTTTGGATCGGTGGACAAAAGCAAAGATACTATATTTATGTAAAAACAAAGTCAAGAAGAAAAAAGATAAGGTTCTGTATATAAAGTTGTGACAACACAACCAAGTATAAGCTGCAATTAATTGAATATTTAGTTTTTACTTAGTGAAGACTAGAAATATCCATTATGACTGCATTGATTGCCAATGTTTTCCAATTACTACAATTATAATAGACACAAGTAATGTAAATATGTAAGGTGTGGCCAAAGTTCAACTTTGATGAGAAGATAGTGCCCTGGAGATCCAATGTCAAGAAAAAAGGACATGGTGTCATGATTCGCCTCCCTATCCACATGGCTAGGGGGTGGAGCCTTCTCTCGGGCCTCACTTCCGGCCCCTGGATGCCTTAAAAGCTGACACTTCCAGTGAACCAGCGCCGGCTATAAGCTTAGCTCTTCTTTGCCTGTGATTACTGGTCCTGTGAGTGATATCCTGATCTGTCTGTTCCTGTGCCCCCGTGCCCTTGTCTGTGTTCTGTCCCCTGGTCGTCCCTCCTGTCCTGTGTCCCCCCTCCTATTTCCCCACTCGGTCGCTTCCTCCATTACTGACCTTAGCCTGACTTTGACTTTGCTTCTGCTCGCTCCTCCGGTCCTGCTTCTGCCCGTACGGTGTTTGACCCAGCCTGTCTGACTATTCCTCACATACCCTGCAGTTCTGCCTCTCAGCTATGCTGATTAGGCAGTGCATGAGAACGCTGTGAATTCACTTCCTGGTTCTCATTGCTCTGTATAGTGTCGTCTGCTGCAGAGCGAAGGCTCCCCCTGGTGGCAGCATTACACATGGCTAGTGATGAGCAAGCACTTAAATGCTTGAGTGTTCAGTACTCGAATCAAGCAGATTGGACGCTTGACCCCGGCTCGACTCGAGTAAGAAGTGTAATGAAAGTCAATGGGAAACACAAGCGTTTTTCTGGAAGGCGCCCCCCAGGAGGTCTGGGGGGCCGGAAAATCGCTGAAATGGATAGAAACATTAGAATGGAATGGGAACAGCATGGGGAAGACACCTTTCTGACTCCCAGGTCGCTGCTGGGAACAAAGTGGTCAGAGTATTAGGCTGTGTGCACACGTTGCGTTTTTATATGTTTTTTTACTGCAGATTTGTTACAAAACCTGAAGGACATTCTGATACTAGCAAAGTCGATGAGAATCCTTAAGTCTCATGCACATGTTGCTTATTTGTGGCTTGCAGTTTTGGTACAGAAAATAATCTGCAGCATGCCAATTCTTTCAGCTATTTTGCATTATTTTTTCACCTATTGACTTCAATAAAGTCAGTCAAAAACGTTATAAAAACGCAGGTCTAAAAATTATTGTATATTTGCTGCATTTTTGCATGCGTTTTTCTTCACCAGTGAATGCTATAGAGATAGATAATAAAAACCTATTTTGCCTCAGTATCAATGAGTGTCACATGCCCTGGGCGTACCAGGAGCACATTCATATGATAACTATTCTCCTGTATTGGTTCCAGGAGTATTAAACTAATTATAATAGTTATTTGTGGTTGTTATTTGATTTTTCACCTTGGGCTGCTCATTTATTTACACTGGCTTAGTTCTGGCTTAGTGAGACTCTCATACTTTTACACTTAGAAGCCATTATTTTTGTCTTTATATATGTACATATTTAACCTTTCCATCAGCCATTACTTTTGTACTTTTCCATCTTATATTATATATATTATTTTTAAATAGTTTTAATATGTATATCCCTTTGAATTGATATATCAATAAAAAATTTTTACATTAATCATTGGAGTCAAGAGACAAAAGAGTCTCTTTTTCGGACTATAAGACGCACCGCACCATAAGAGGCACCCTGGTTTTAGAGGAGGAAAATAGGAAAATACATTTTTAAGCAAAAAATGTGGTCATGACACACTGTTATGGGGCGAGGATCTGCTGCTGACACTGTATGGGGGTAATTAAAAAAAAAACGGCGTGTGGTTCCCCCAATTTTGATAACCAGCCAAGATAAAGTCTCACAGCTGGGGCTGGTATTCTCAGGCTGCGGAGACTCAAGTTATTGGGAGCCCCCTAAGCCTAAAAATATCAGCCAGCAGCCGCCCAGAATTGCCGCATCTATTAGATGCGACAGTCCTGGGACTTTTCCCAGCTCATCCTGATTTCCCTGATGCAGTGGCAATCGGTGTAATAAGGAGTTAATGGCAGCAGCCAATAGCTGCCACTAAGTCCTAGCTTAGTGATGGCAGGCGTCTATGAGACACCCCCTCATCACTAAACTGTAGTGAAAGTAAATGAACACAAACACATAAAAATCCTTTATTTGAAATAAAAGACAAAAAAAACCCTCTTTCACCACTTTAATAACCCCTAAAACACCCAGGTCCGACGTAATCCACACGACATCCCACGACGCATCCAGCTCTGCTACATCTGACAATTACAGAGAGCGGCCATAGGAACACGACCGCTCTCTGTGAGGGTCAGGCCACAAGTGAAGTGAGCCGCGCAGGTTCAGCGGTGACTTCAGCTGTCACCGCCCATCACCTGACTAAAGTCACCGCGGTCACTTCACCCGCGGCCGAATTTGCGGTAACAGGTGGAGGACTCCCGCTATATATTCACCTTTCCTCACTCTACGCAGCATCGCGGTGTCTTCCTGTCTGTGCCAGCAGCAGCACCACTGACCTGTGTGGAGCCGTGTGTACAGCGATGACGTCATCGCTGTGCTCATCGCTCTCCACACACAGGGAGCCAGCAGACAGGAGGACACCGCGATTCTGCAGGGAACAGTGACCGGTGAGTATACTGTACTTATTCACTGCCCCCCGCGCTGGTGATGGTGCACGGGGGCAGTGAATATAGCCACACATGATCACTCCAGACTGTAGTTGCCAGGGGTGATCACGTGGACCGGCTCTTTTGTATGCGCGCATCCCCGCCCATCATCCCGCCCACCTGTCAGCGCCGGCTTCAGGATTGAGAGACGATGGGCGGGATGATGGGCGTGCATATCAAATGAGCGGGCGCACGTGGTCAGGGTAGCACTGCTACAGCCTGATCCTGCCTCTGATGACCCACTCCACCACCACCGCACTCGCCTTCACCCGCTCCACCACCACCGCACCGCACCCATCGGACTATAAGACGCACCCCCCCACTTTCCCCAAAAGTTTTTGGGAAAAAAAGTGCGTCTTTTAGTCTGAAAAATACGGTAAATATATACATAAATGCAATAACTACATAAGATACCCCCACAATATTTGTAACCAGGAAAGGTAAAGCAGACAGCTAGGGGCTGGTATTATAAATATATTATAAAAAATATTATAAATAATCATGGCTATTGGGCCATTCCCAGCCTAAAAATACCAGCCAGCAGCAGACCAGAAGTGGCATATGAATTAGATTTGCCAATTCTGGCACTTTGCCTTGGCTCTTCTGATGCCCTGGTGCAGTGGCATTTGTGATGGTTGGATTTTAATGGTTTATGGGGTTGATGTCAGTTGTGTATTGTCATCTGGAATCAAGCCGTCGTGTTAGTAATGGAGAGATGTCTATTAGACACCTCCATTACTAACCCCGTAAGTAAAAAGAAAAAGACACATGCACAAAAATACTTTATTTAAATAAACACTCCCCCCCCACACTTTCCTTGGTTCACCATTTTATAAAAAAAACAAACAATAAAAACAGCTAAGGTCCGATGTAGTCCAGGGAATTTGATGTAGTCCACAAGTAGAAGAAGGGAATTTTGTTTACTTACCGTAAATTCCTTTTCTTCTAGCTCCAATTGGGAGACCCAGACAAATGGGTGTATAGGCTATGCCTCCGGAGGCCGCACAAAGTATTACACTAAAAGTGTAAAGCCCCTCCCCTTCTGCCTATAAACCCCCCGTGCTCCCACGGGCTCCTCAGTTTTGGTGCAAAAGCAAGAAGGAGGAAAAAATTATAAACTGGTTTAAAGTAAATTCAATCCGAAGGAATATCGGAGAACTGAAACCATTCAACATGAACAACATGTGTACACAAAAAAACAGGGGCGGGTGCTGGGTCTCCCAATTGGAGCTAGAAGAAAAGGAATTTACGGTAAGTAAACAAAATTCCCTTCTTCTTTGTCGCTCCATTGGGAGACCCAGACAAATGGGACGTCCAAAAGCAGTCCCTGGGTGGGTAAAATAATACCTCGTAATAGAGCCGTAAAACGGCCCCTTCCTACAGGTGGGCAACCGCCGCCTGAAGGACTCGTCTACCTAGGCTGGCATCCGCCGAAGCATAGGTATGCACCTGATAGTGTTTCGTGAAAGTGTGCAGGCTCGACCAGGTAGCCGCCTGACACACCTGCTGAGCCGTAGCCTGGTGCCTCAAAGCCCAGGACGCACCCACGGCTCTGGTAGAATGGGCCTTCAGCCCTGAGGGAACCGGAAGCCCAGCAGAACGGTAAGCTTCGAGAATTGGTTCCTTGATCCACCGAGCCAGGGTTGATTTGGAAGCCTGTGACCCTTTACGCTGGCCAGCGACAAGGACAAAGAGTGCATCCGAGCGGCGCAGGGGCGCCGTACGAGAAATGTAGAGTCTGAGTGCTCTCACCAGATCTAACAAGTGCAAATCCTTTTCACATTGGTGAACTGGATGAGGACAAAAAGAGGGTAAGGAGATATCCTGATTGAGATGAAAGGGGGATACCACCTTAGGGAGAAATTCCGGAACCGGACGCAGAACCACCTTGTCCTGGTGAAACACCAGGAAAGGGGCTTTGCACGACAACGCTGCTAGCTCAGACACTCTCCGAAGTGAAGTGACTGCTACTAGGAAGACCACTTTCTGCGAAAGGCGTGAGAGAGAAATATCTCTCATTGGCTCGAATGGCGGTTTCTGAAGAACCATCAGCACCCTGTTCAGATCCCAGGGTTCTAACGGACGCTTGTAAGGAGGGACGATGTGACAAACCCCCTGCAGGAACGTGCGTACCTGTGGAAGTCTGGCTAGGCGCTTCTGGAAAAACACAGAGAGCGCTGAGACTTGTCCCTTAAGGGAGCCGAACGACAAACCCTTTTCCAGTCCAGATTGAAGGAAGGACAGAAAAGTGGGCAAGGCAAATGGCCAGGGAGAAAAACCCTGAGCAGAGCACCACGACAGGAAAATTTTCCACGTCCTGTGGTAGATCTTGGCGGACGTTGGTTTCCTAGCCTGTCTCATAGTGGCAATGACCTCTTGAGATAATCCTGAAGACGCTAGGATCCAGGACTCAATGGCCACACAGTCAGGTTGAGGGCCGCAGAATTCAGATGGAAAAACGGCCCTTGAGACAGCAAGTCTGGTCGGTCTGGTAGTGCCCACGGTTGGCCGACCATGAGATGCCACAGGTCCGGGTACCACGACCTCCTCGGCCAGTCTGGAGCGACGAGGATGACGCGGCGGCAGTCGGCCCTGATCTTGCGTAATACTCTGGGCAACAGTGCCAGCGGAGGAAACACATAAGGGAGCTGAAACTGCGACAAATCCTGAACTAAGGCGTCTGCCGCCATAGCTCTGGGATCTTGAGACCGTGCCATGAACGTCGGTACCTTGTTGTTGTGCCGGGACGCCATTAGGTCGACGTCCGGCATGCCCCAACGGCAACATATCTCCTGAAACACGTCCGGGTGAAGGGACCATTCCCCTGCGTCCATGCCCTGGCGACTGAGAAAGTCTGCTTCCCAGTTTTCCACGCCCGGGATGTGAACTGCGGATATGGTGGAGGCTGTGGCTTCCACCCACAGTAGAATCCGCCGGACTTCCTGGAAGGCTTGGCGACTGCGTGTCCCGCCTTGGTGGTTGATGTATGCCACCGCTGTGGAGTTGTCCGACTGAATTCGGATCTGCTTGCCTTCCAGCCACTGCTGGAACGCTTTTAGGGCCAGATACACTGCCCTGATCTCCAGAACATTGATCTGAAGCGAGGACTCTTGCTGAGTTCACGTACCCTGAGCCCTGTGGTGGAGAAAAACTGCTCCCCACCCTGACAGACTCGCGTCCGTCGTGACCACCGCCCAGGATGGGGGTAGGAAGGATTTCCCCTTCGATAAAGAAGTGGGAAGAAGCCACCACCGAAGGGAAGCTTTGGTTGCCTGAGAGAGGGAGACGTTCCTGTCGAGGGACGTCGGTTTTCCTGTCCCATTTGCGTAGGATGTCCCATTGAAGAGGACGCAGGTGAAACTGCGCGAAAGGGACTGCCTCCATTGCTGCCACCATCTTCCCCAGGAAGTGCATGAGGCGCCTCAAGGGGTGTGACTGACCTTGAAGGAGAGATTGCACCCCCGTCTGTAGTGAACGCTGCTTGTTCAGCGGAAGCTTCACTATCGCTGAGAGGGTATGAAACTCCATGCCAAGATATGTCAGCGATTGGGCCGGTGTCAGATTTGACTTTGGAAAATTGATGATCCACCCGAAACTCTGGAGAGTCTCCAGAGTAGCGTCGAGGCTGTGCTGGCATGCCTCTTGGGAGGGTGCCTTGACCAGCAGATCGTCTAAGTAAGGGATCACCGAGTGACCCTGGCAGTGGAGGACCGCGACTACTGTAGCCATGACCTTGGTGAAAACCCGGGGGGCTGTCGCCATGCCGAACGGCAGTGCCACGAACTGGAGATGTTCGTCTCCTATGGCGAAGCGCAGGAAGCGCTGATGCTCTGGAGCAATCGGAACGTGAAGATAAGCATCTTTGATATCGATCGATGCAAGGAAATCTCCTTGGGACATTGAGGCGATGACGGAGCGGAGGGATTCCATCCGGAACCGCCTGGTCTTTACGTGTTTGTTGAGCAGTTTTAGGTCCAGGACAGAACGGAAAGACCCGTCCTTCTTTGGAACCACAAACAGGTTGGAGTAAAAATCGTGACCCTGTTGCTGAAGAGGAACAGGGATCACCACTCCTTCTACCTTCAGAGTGTCCAACGCCTGCAGAAGAGCATCGGCTCGCTCGGGAGGCGGAGATGTTCTGAAGAATCGAGTCGGAGGACGAGAGCTGAACTCTATCCTGTAACCGTGAGACAGAATGTCTCTCACCCATCGGTCTTTTACCTGTGGCAGCCAGGTGTCGCAAAAGCGGGAGAGCCTGCCACCGACCGAGGATGCGGTGTGAGGAGGCCGAAAGTCATGAGGAAGCCGCCTTGGTAGCGGCACCTCCGGCGGTCTTTTTAGGGCGTGACTTAGACCGCCATGAATCGGAGTTCCTCTGATCCTTCTGAGGCCTTTTGGACGAGGAGAATTGGGCTCTGCCCGTACCCCGAAAGGACCGAAACCTCGACTGTCCCCTCCTCTGTTGGGGTAATTTTGGTTTGGCCTGGGGTAAGGAAGTTTCCTTTCCCTTGGATTGTTTTATGATTTCATCCAATCTCTCACCAAACAAACGGTCGCCAGAAAATGGCAAACCGATTAAGCACTTTTTGGCAATCGAATCTGCCTTCCATTCCCATAGCCACAAGGCCCTGCGTAATGCCACCGAATTGTCGGCTGCAACCGCCGTACGGCTCGCAGAGTCCAGGATAGCATTAATAGCGTAGGACGCAAATGCCGACGTTTGAGAGGTTATGGAAGCCACTTGCGGCGCAGACGTACGTGTGAGTGCGTCAATTTGGGCTTGACCCGCTGAGATAGCTTGGAGTGCCCATACTGCTGCGAATGCTGGAGCGAAAGACGCGCCGATAGCCTCATAGATGGATTTCAACCAGAGCTCCATCTGTCTGGCAGAGGCATCCTTGAGTGAAGCCCCATCTTCAACTGCAACTATGGATCTAGCCGCCAGTCTGGAGATTGGAGGATCCACCTTGGGACACTGAGTCCAGCCCTTGACCACGTCAGGGGGGAAGGGATAACGTGTATCCTTAAGGCGCTTGGAAAAACGCTTATCTGGACAAACTCGGTGTTTCTGGACTGCGTCTCTGAAGTCGGAGTGATCCAGAAACATACTCGCTGTACGCTTGGGGAACCTGAAACGGAACTTCTCCTGCTGAGAAGCTGACTCCTCTGCTGGAGGAGCTGATGGAGAAATATCCAACATCTTATTTATGGACGCAATAAGATCATTCACTATGGCGTCCCCATCAGGAGTATCAAGGTTGAGAGCGGCCTCAGGATCAGAATCCTGATAAGCTACCTCCGCTTCATCATACAGAGAGTCATCTCTCTGAGACCCTGAACAATGTGATGAGGTCGAGGGGATTTCCAAGCGAGCTAGCTTAGGCGGTCTGGGACTGCGGTCCGTGTCAGAGACCTCACCCTGGGATCTATGAGACACCCCGGGGAGACATTGTTGTTCCAACTGAGGGGGACTAGGGGGCAGTGATTCCACAGTGCCCATGGTCTGAGATACCGGTCTGGACTGCAAAGCTTCTAGTATTTTAGCCATAGTCTCAGAAAGTCTGTGAGTAAAAACTGCAAACTCCGTCCCTGTCACCTGGACAGTGTTAGCTGGTTGTTCCCCCTGGGCCCCCCTTAGCAGAGGCTCCGGCTGAGTAAGTGCCACAGGGGCCGAACAGTGCATACAATGAGGGTCAGTGGAACCTGCCGGTAGCGAGGTTGTACATGCGGCGCAGGCAGCATAGTAAGCCTGTGTTTTGGCACCCCTGCTTCTTGTGGGCGCCATATTGTTGTCTCCTTTGAGCAACCCAACAGGGTATATAGCCAGAAATCAACTGTGCACCATACAGTGTAAAGTATAGCCTGTAAACATATAAACTATAATCACACTTCTGCACAAGTGGGGCCAACACCTCAGGTGCTGCTTACCGCCCGCATAAAGCGGTTGTGTGGCCACCAGAATCCCTGCCTGGGTCCCCCAGAGTTTGTCTCCCCTCTGCAGCGTCCTAGGAGCTGACAGGAATGGCTGCCGGCGTCCTGAGGAGAGAAGGGAGCCGTGGGCGTGACCCAGAAAGTGCGGGAGCTGGTGCCTCACTGTGCACAGTGAGGGGGGTGGAGTATGCAAAGCATGCTCCAGCCCTCAGTGCTGCCGTGCTGTACAGCGTCCCGCCCTTCCCCTGACTGGCAGGGCTGGGGGCGGGAAGAGAGAGAGACTGGGCCCAAAAGCCGGGGACTCGAGTTATAAGCGCGGCCGCCGTATAAGCGTGGCCGGCGCAGAGTCCCCGGCGCACTAACAGTCCCAGCCGCGCCTCAGTAAAAACAATGGCAGCGGCGGTCAGCGCGGTAGTCCCCATACACAAACACACTCAGCGACGCTGCAGTGTATAATGGCACAAACGCGGTCAGCGCCGCGGTCCCCGGTGCACTAGCACACCCAGCAATGCTGGAGTGTTGCTGTGCGCGGTCCCCACGGGGACACAGAGTACCTTAAAGTAGCAGGGCCATGTCCCTGAACGATACCCGGCTCCTATCCAGCAGGCTCCTCAGGAGTTGTGGATGAAGCACGGTCTCAGTGCCTGGAGACCGATAGGATCCCACTTCACCCAGAGCCCTAAGGGGGATGGGGAAGGAAAACAGCATGTGTGCTCCAGCCTCCGTACCCGCAATGGATACCTCAACCTTAACAACACCGCCGACAAGAGTGGGGTGAGAAGGGAGCATGCTGGGGGCCCTATATGGGCCCACTTTTCTTCCATCCGACATAGTCAGCAGCTGCTGCTGACCAATCTGTGGAGCTGTGCGTGCATGTCTGCCTCCTTCGCACAAAGCATAAAAACTGAGGAGCCCGTGGGAGCACGGGGGGTGTATAGGCAGAAGGGGAGGGGCTTTACACTTTTAGTGTAATACTTTGTGCGGCCTCCGGAGGCATAGCCTATACACCCATTTGTCTGGGTCTCCCAATGGAGCGACAAAGAAATCTGAAATACCTAAAAAGAGACAAACAAAAACAAGACACTGTCTCTCGTTCACTACTTTATTAGAACTCAGAGTTCCCCGAAGCGGCGTAGTTCATCAGTTCCAACGACGCTTCTTGATTACATAGATTTTGACCAGTAGCCACTCCCAGCTCACGCTGCGCTCCACGAGACCTGGCGACTGTGATGACCCGTGAGAACGTCATCGCTCATCCTGGGCCCCTTCCCATAATAATGCCTCCCATCACAGCCCCTTTTCCAATAATGTCTCCTATCCTGGACTACGATTAAGTCCCTCATCCTGGTCCCCTTTCTACAATTCAGGTATAATATCCACCACCTAGCGGTCTACCCTGTAATAATTTCCCCCATTCTTTCCAACATATTTACAAAATATATATATTTTTCTTACTTTACTCCTCTCCCACAATGTGCGGCATCCTCTCCAAAAATGTATCGCAGAGCCTGGCAGCTGATTTCAGTGTGATATCCACAGGCATTATATGAATACACTGCCATACACACCTGTGACAGGCAAGCTGACGTCAGCTGCCTGCCTCCGATTAGCCAACATATATTGCGGTGCAGGGAGCATGTCTCCAGACCACAAGAAATTTCAGCTGAATGTACATCCGAGAGCACACATTCAGCTAAAACAGGTGTCGGTGGACCCATCTCCAGCACGGGCCCAGACTTTACACCTCTGCTGGCCTAGTAGGCATGTGCCACTCTGCCCTCTGGCCCTGTCTGCCCCTGCTGTCAACTGTGTGTCCTTGCTAGAAGATGCTGTAAATATGTTTACTAGTAACCTCCATGTGTTCTTATTCTGAGCCATCCCACATGTCCATGTTACAAATACACAACATACCACTACTTAACATGGACTCTGCTCTGTACAGTATAGTGCTGCACCAGGACCTAGAAGCTATGCACTTTGATTCATTTGACACCAAGGTGGTCATACTGCACTTTGTTGTAGTTTTCTGTAAATACTTTTAAATATATGCTGCTCATTTTGGATAATTAATTAAGAAATAATACTTTTTTTTTATTTTGGCTACTCAACTTATTATATTAGGGTGCTAGTGCCTTATTTTACAATTTGTTATTCCCCAGTTACATTAGTTATGATTTGTGAGTCTGGTACAGCAGGTATTTGTTTTGGTGGTGCCTATGCTATTTACTGGATGTATCGTGTCCCCACTGGAGTGGGAATCTCTGGCCCGGATGTCTCAGTCATGCTGAGCTTCCCTCTGTTGTTGATTAAGCAGTGTAAAGGGCGCTTTACACGCTACAATATATCTTACGATGTGTCGGCGGGGTCACATCGTAAGTGACGCACATCCGGCATCGGAAGTTACATTGTAGCATGTAACAGCTACGCGCGATTGCAATTGAATGGGAAAATGTTCATCGCATGCACGTCGTTCAATTCCTAAAAATTGAACATCAGGTTGCTCATCGTACCCGGGGTAGCACACATCGCTGTGTGTGACACCCCGGCACCCCGGGAAAGATGAACAGATCTTACCTACGTCCTGCGGCTCTCGCCGGCAATGCGGTAGGAAGAAGGTGGGCGGGATGTTTACGTCCCACTCATCTCCGCCCCTCCGCTTTTATTGGCCGCCTGCCGTGTGACGTCGATGTGACGCCGAACGTCCCTCCCACTCCAGGAAGTGGATGTTTGCCACCCACATCGAGGTCGTATGGACAGGTAAGTACGTGTGACGGGGGGTTATTCGTTTGTGCGACACGTTCAACAAATTGAACGTGCCGCACATACGATGGGGATGTTTTGCTATATTTTTTAGCACTAAGGTTCAGATACGGCTTTAAAGAAGGCAAATAAGTAATTTTATTATAAAGGTTAATAAAATGAAATACAAACTTAAAGGAAAAGTATGATATTGCGTACACTTTTGTATATTGAACATACAAAGGTTAAGTACAGTTAAATACTTACATAACCAAGGAGTTTTGGACATCATCTGTCTGGAACTACAGTCAGAGAAGCATGACATAGACAGAGAACTCCTGGACATCACTGCCCGGACGTCTCACGGTGCAGGTAACAAGAGATTCTGTCTGTGCTATACTTCAGCTGATCTTATAGAGGCTTGAACAATATTACAAGCCTTAACGTCAATGTGTTGTATTTCTCACTGACCCATGCCCTTTGATGGCCAGTCTTTGAACATAGATCAAGTAGAGATAGAACACACATTAGACAATGGGGTAATTAACCCATAGACTTCAAATCTCCCAAGAATACACATCAGATATTTGAGCTAGTTAAATCATAAGGTTTCTGTTACAATGGCATATTGTCTGTCCGTATGTTCAAGACAAACACACAGAAACCCTTAAGCATACACAAGATTTTGTAACCGTGTACACTTTGTCTGTCTGATTAAACTATATGTTATAGTATAACATAATGCATGTGCTCAAAAATAGCAATTTTTTTATTTGCAATAGAGGGGGTGGGTACGATCGCATACGATATCGTATGCTGGATCAATGGTGTAAAGCAGGCTTGACATTGTATGATTGGATAATTTGGGCACTAATATTAGGAGATCACTAACCAACTTAAATGGAACCTATCCGATAACGCTATTAATTAACCTGCCCAATAAGTCTATATCTGCAGTTTAATAGTGTTATGAAGGTGCCCGGTCACTGTACTGAACGTGTGGCTTGCAAGAGAAAAGTAACCTTATTTTTTCCAGTAGCTGCCGGTTTTCAGTTATACAGGCCCAGAGCAATTATAGTCACCACTCACTGCACTAAGCGCATCTGTCGCGGGCGGAGGGGCCGCGCCTGCTACACTCGGATCCGGGGCTTCTGCTGCTGCTTGGTGACTCGAGCGGTGGGCCGGACCCGGGGACTCGAGCAGCGCTCCTCACCCACGAGTGAAAAGGGGGTGGTTTGTTTTGGGAGATAGTTTGTGACGCCACACACGGGTCGTGGTGATAATGGGCACCACCGCTGCTGATGACGGGGATCCCGGGAGCGATGGCAGGGAGCAGCTAGGATGTTGTCCCCTCCGTGGGTAGGGGTTGGTGGTCCCGGGGCCTGGTGGTGTAACGGAGAGGCTGGATGGCTGGGGTGCAGGGTTGCAGGGGCAGCACGGCGCGGTGCCGGATGGCACTGTGGTACTCACTCAGACACAGATGCACAGAGTCTCTGGTAAACCAAACGGCTGGATGGACGGGTCCCGCAGCCGGCTGCAGTGTTTGTGCTCTCCCCAGACAGGGGATGTTGTCCCCTCCGTGGGTAGGGGGTTGGTGATCCCGGGGCCCGGTGGTGTAACGGGGAGGCTGGATGGCTGGGGTGCAGGGACTGCGTGGCGCGATGCCGGACGGCACTGGTGTACTCACTCAGGCAATCACTGACAGAGTCTCTGGTAAACCAAAACAGCCGGATGGACGGGTCCCGCAGCTGGCTGCAGTGTTGTTGTTGTGCTCTCCCCGGACGGCTGATGGTGGCTGTCTTTCCCTGCACCTTTGTAGAATGTTCTGACTCCTGTGGTTGCCCACCGGTAGTCCGCTCCCCGGCGTATAGGTACCGAAGGAGCCCGTTTTGCCCGCAGGCTCTGGCCCTTTGATCTTTAGCCTATGGCGGTGGCTGTGTATCCTCACGGTGTGGACTGTTGCCTTCTGTCGGGTCTTGGTTGTTAGGAAACCCCTGGGGTTCCGGTCACACTCAAATTTGACCGTTGTCGGCGGCTCCAAGCCTAGTCGGGGTCCGATGGCCCTGCCTTGTTGTGCTTAGCTTCACTCCGTTCCCTGGTTCGGTACCGGCGGGCCACCGCCCGACCCCGGTCCTACGGTTC
Organism: Anomaloglossus baeobatrachus; assembly: GCF_048569485.1. NCBI lineage: Eukaryota > Metazoa > Chordata > Amphibia > Anura > Aromobatidae > Anomaloglossus > Anomaloglossus baeobatrachus. The sequence continues at coordinate 112,471,082 of NC_134361.1, read as the reverse complement.
CAGAGAGATCCACTAACTCCTGCAGATGGCCACCACCGTCAGCCGACCTTGCTGTTTGTGTCTGGGCCCCTACCCAGACACTGACAGTTTCTGACCTCTCACTTTCACCTCCAAACTCAATCTGTCTCTTTTCCCGGCTCCAGGCCTGTGAACTCCTCGGTGGGTGGGGCCAACCGCCTGGCTCCGCCCCACCTGGTGTGGACATCAGACCCTGGAGGGAGACAACAAGGGTTTTTTGTTTGACTGGTGTTACTATCCAGGGGAGGGGGTGTGTGTGGTGTTATGTCTGTGACTACCTGGCTAGTCCAGGGCATCACACATCAGCTGAAAGCACACCCCTGCACTGACTGATAGCCGGCCCAGTGCATCAATGCAATTCCTGCTGTCAGTCTGCACTGAGGCAAGCTTACAGCTGCTGCTCTCAGAGCTGTAATTGCTCCGGGCAAGACTGAAAGTCAGCGGTTCCCAGAAGAAATAAATGTCATTTTCTCCCCGATGCCATAATTTCACTACTGCGAACAGTCATCTTCAGAATGCTATTATCCTAAAGATTAAACCTCTTTTTAGAGGTTAATAGTGTCATTGGATATGACAGGTTCCCAGGAAAACTTGTGTTCAGGACCGTGTGCACAAACACTATGTGTTCGGTATGGACCCCGAACTTTACAGTTCGGGTTTGCCCATCACTACTGACCAGCTAATGTGTATTCTGACCTTTCAACTCTCAACCTACAGCAGAAGGGAGCTAAGGACCAGGAAGTTTAATATTTAGCCCAATTCTTTTATTGTTGGAGGGATGAGTGTTTTCTCTCCTCTCCCTGTTGAAAACATATGTCCGCTGCACAAACCATTTATAAAGACAGCTGTAGACCTTCAGTGAGCGTTCCTCTCCATGTTCTGTCAGCTTTCAGTCTTTAGCCTTTTTATAGAACTCCTCTCCATCATCAGCCAGCCCTTAATGAGCACTTCTTATCACCTTCAGCCTGCCCTCAGTGAGCACTACTCCCCACCATCAGCCAGCCTACAGTGAGCACTTTTCTCCACCATCAGCCAGCCCTCAGTGAGCACTCTACTCCCCATTCAGCCAGCCTTCAGTGAGCACTGTACTCCCCATTCAGCCAGCCTACAGTGAGCACTCCTCTCCACAATCATACAGCCTACAGTGAGCACTCCACTCCGTAATTCAGCCAGCCTTCAGTGAGCACTTCTCTCCACCATCAGCCAACCCTTAGTGAGCAGTCCTGTCCACCTTCAGCCAGCCCCCAGAAAGCACTCCACTCCACCATCAGCCAGCCTTCAATGAGCACTCCACTCCACATTCAGCCAGCCTTCAGTGAGCACTTCTTTCCACCATCAGCCAACCCTTAGTGAGCAGTCCTGTCCACCTTCAGCCAGCCCCCAGAAAGCACTCCTCTCTAAAAATCAGCCAGCCTTGCCCTCAGTGAGCACTCCTGTCCACCTTCAGCCAGCCCTTAATGAGCACCCCTCTCCACCATCAGCCATCCCTCAGTGAAAACTCAACTTCACCCTCAAGCAGCCTTCAGTGAGCACTCTTCTCCACCATGAGTCAGCCTTCAGTGAGCACTCTTCTCCATCATCAGCCAACCCTCCGTGAGCACCCCTCTCCACTATCAGCTAGCCTAAAGTGACCACTCTTCTCCACCATCAGCCAGCCTATAGTGACCACTCTTTTCCACCATCAGCCAGCCTACAGTGAGTACTCCTCTCCACCATCAGCCAGCCCTCAGTGAGCACTCCACTCCACCATCAGCCAGCCTTCAGTGAGCACTCCTCTCCACCATCAGACAGCCTTCAGTGAGCACTTCTCTCCACAATCAGCCAGCCTTCAGTGAGCACTCCTCTCCACCATCAGCCAGCCTACAGTGAGCACTCCTCTCCACCATCAGCCAGCCCTCAGTGAGCACTCCTCTCCACCATCAGCCAGCCTTCAGTGAGCACTTCTCTCCACAATCAGCCAGCCTTCAGTGAGCACTCCTCTCCACCATCAGCCAGCCCTCAGTGAGCACTCCTCTCCACCATCAGCCAGCCTTCAGTGAGCACTTCTCTCCACAATCAGCCAGCCTTCAGTGAGCACTCCTCTCCACCATCAGCCAGCCCTCAGTGAGCACTCCTCTCCACCATCAGCCAGCCTTCAGTGAGCACTTCTCTCCACAATCAGCCAGCCTTCAGTGAGCACTCTTCTCCACCTCCAGTGAGCCCTCCTCTCCACCTTCAGCCAGCATTCAGTAAGTACTCTCCACCTTCAGCCAGCCTTCAGTGAGCATTCGGCAGACAGCCATCTAATTTGTATTGCCAGCATTACTTATGAAGGATAATTGAAGCTTGTGTCAACGAAAATCATTCCTTCAGTTTTAAAATAGCTTGTCTAGTCACATTTAATATAACACATCTGGGAGGTTTTTTTGAGGTTCCTTTTGGGGAAAACTAGTGCTCTGAATTCTACTGCGCTTGCAACATATTTTTAGATGAAGAAGCACACCGGCCTATTTTATTCCTGTTTTTCAACATCATTTTTTTTTTTTTTTCAAAGTTTGCAGTGTCAAAGGCAAATTTAGGGACACTTATGTGGCATTCCAAGTTATATAAGACTGTAAAAAGAACAATAACTTTTGAAAAGACATCACATTTTTAAAGGCTTGTTTCCACTGTCCCGTTATCAATGTGATTTCCCCATACAATTTTTACAATAGTTACCAGCGGGGATAAAGAAGAATGTCAATGAATAACTAAATTATTACTATCAACAACTGAGCGAGCATACTAAAAATACTGACAACAGCACAATTTGGAAACGTAAAACTGATTGGAACTATATTTGCATTTACAAGATATAAAATTATATACTGTGACTACAACCTCCCAGGACATGGCTCTCCACCAACCTTGGAATGGAAATGCCCGTCAGATCCTCAGGAATTATATTTTCAACTGACATTTTGTTATAGTGACTGATGAAATCATTCCATATGAATCGCCAGTAAAGTGATTCTCCATGGCTGGAGGCAGGAGGTTTTAGTATTGTGTGTAACAATATGTTTGTATGCTAAGCTTCCTACGGTGGGGGCTTCAGGCAGCCAGAATGTTATGTTTCTGAGGTCTTTATCCAAGATTTAATCAATATATTTATTTATGTTGAGCCCAGAAAACGCCTGAAACAAATAACAGCACTATGCAAGTAACATGTATAATTACATACTTTTGCTGAACAAAACTTAGCATAAGTATACCAAGACAGAATATTACCAATGATATTACTATACAAGGGCCACATAATACACCCACACCATAACCCCCTATTGTTTACACATACAGAAATAACTAAATACAGTATTACCAACATATTATTATGCACTAAAAACTATTAAACTAAAAAAATTACCACCATACAGTGACCCTGTAAGAAATGCATTTCTGGGTATGTAATCACAGAACAGGGGCTTCTAGTCTGGCTCGCAGACTTGAGACCCTGTGCTGTCCCTTATCTCAGAGGTAGGCTTGAAGGTAGCCAGGTCTGAGCCCCCAGCATTACCCTGACTCCTGTTCGAGCGCTGATCTTACTCTAACTCCACCCCACCCTTGGGGTGGGTCGTAAACACAGTAACAAAACTCCACAAAAACTACACAGACAAGGGAGAACAAATACTCATACACTATGCACTCAAACACAAAGAAAAGTGTTAGTAAAGCAGACAGCTGGGGGCTGCAGCCCTCAGACATCTGCTTTACCTTGGCTGGTTGTCAAAAATAAAGGGGATCCCATGTTGTTTTTTAAATTATTTATTTAAATAATTTAAAAAAAACACAGCGTGCTGTCCCCTCTATTTTTGATAACCAAAGGTAAAGCAGACAGCTTGGGGCTGGTATTATAAGGCTGGGAAGGCCCATGGTTATTTGGCCCTTACCAGCATAAAAGTAGCAGTCCATAACAGCACCAGAAGTGTCACATCCATTAGATGTCCCAATACTGGCACTTTGTCAGGCTCTTACTGATTGGCCTGGTGCGGTGGCAATTGGGGTAATATTTTTAGGGTTGATGTCAGTTGTGAATTGACAGCTGGCATTAAGCCCAGGGGTTCGTAATGGATAGTGTGAAGAAGTAGAAAGTGTTTTTTTTTTATGTTTGTAATCTTGGTATTGGTTCCTTTTGAAGATATATTTGCATCTAACGTACTCTTAAAATCCCATGCTTCACAGATAGGCATCTATCAGACAACCCTATTACTAACCCGGCAAATGTAGAGTTAAAAAACACACAGATACAGAAAAAAAAATATTTTAATAAAGACTCCCCCACACAACCTGATTCACCAATTTATTAATTTAAAAAAATCCTCAAAGTTCTGATGTAATGCAATGGTGCAATGTCCTGGCCAGCGGCAGACACAAAATTTCTTAGAACAAAGCTCCATAGGAATCGATGGGCATTGTTAGACATTACTCCATTGGATTATGTCAGAACTTTGAGGATTTCTTTTTAATTAATAAATTGGTGAACGAGGGAATGTGGGGGAGTCTTTATTCAAATAAACTATTATTTTCCCTGTGTGTTTTAAACTCTACACTTGCCAGGTTAGCAATGGGGGTGTCTGATAGACGCCTCTCCATTACTAACCCCTGGGCTTAATGCCAGCTGTCAATTCACAGCTGACATCAACTCCAAAAGTATTTCACAGATTGTCACCACACAAAGGCAATCGAGAAGGGACAGGCAAAGTGCCAGAATTGGTATATCTAATGGATGCTCCACTTGTGGGGCGGCTGTGGACTAACTAATACCAGAGCTACTGTTGAGTCTACAACCTTGCTAAGTCTGTCATTCCCTTAGAGAGCAAAATGTGTACCATATGAGATGGACTGGAGGCTAGAGTCTCCCTGCATGACAGTGAGGATGATGTGTAGACAAATAATCATCTGTGAGAAGTGTTCTAGATTATGTTGGAATTAAATGCCATCAAACTGCAAGGTTCCTAGGAAGTGAAGTCATCAGTACAGAGCAGTGGTGTAACTATGTAGAAATGTCCCCCATCCTCAGTCACTTTAAGTATACATCTACATATGTCCCTATCTTGGTAAATATGTCCACCATCGTGGGCTGCTTCCTTGATAAATATGTCCTCCATCCTGGTATGTAAGTCCCCCATTCTTGGCCTTTCCTGGTAAATATGTCCCCCATCCTAGTATATATTTCTCAAATCCTAGTATATCTCACATCCTGGGCCCCTTCCTGGTAAATATGACCCTCATTCTAGTATATCTGTCCCCATCCTGGGCCTCTTCCTGATATATTTGACTCCCATCCTGGGGCCTTTCCTGGTATGTATGTTGCTCATTCTGTCTTTTAAGTATGAAAAAAAAAACATTCTACTCACCTTCCCGTGTTCCCAAATGGTGTGGTGTTCTCCTCTGTAACTGGCGCAGTGGCCAGCAGATGACATCGGTGTGCCTGCTATGGAGACACATGACAGTAATGCATGCATCTGCAATGCATGACACGTCAGCTGTCGACCTTTGACTGGCCAGTGGAGTGTATCGCATTGCAGGGACCAGAAGGGTCTCTGCACCGCAATGCATTTCACCTACTTGTGCATCCTCAGTGGGGTTGGTAGGTCCTCTCCACTCCCGGGATCGGTTGCGACCTCTTCAACAACTGTTACGCTCCTGCTAAAGAGGTATGTGTAATAAAGAGACTATGCTTATGTGCTCCAACTGTTGTGGACTTCTTTTATAGCAGTGTAGTTTTCACTTTTCCTAAGTCTTAAGAAAATGTCCTTTAGTTTAAAACTGGCTCCATACTCTATTGCTTTTGTGCCATTTCTCACCACATCCCATGCCTAACCTCTGGTCTGTTCAGGTTTCAAAAGCTATCCCAAATTGCTGATCTCTTGTCAAATTATCTTTTGCTGCTTAAAGCCTGATATAAAACTATCTAGATTTCACTTCCAACATTTTGCACAGTAACAATACCAGTGTAACTTAGACTTTGCCATGTTACACATCAACCTTATCATTTTTTATATTTATTATTATTATTTTATTTTTTCCCAAGCTTGTTTTTATGATCAAGAGTCATCCCAAACTGTTTTCATGTGACATCATGTTCCAGTATGCATCACTGTCATGGAGCTGATGCTGACTCATGTGTCAATCCGCTGCGTGAGCAGGAAGCTGCCATATTTACCTCGCTGTGATTAAATTACCTTCTGGAGAGCGGGAGATACTTCCCCTTGTTTTTATGGAATAGATTTATACTATTCAGCAGGTTAATTATATAGTGCCCTTAACTCACTGAAATATAAAGGGTACACTAAAATACTCCTTATTAACTGTGATCTGAGGAGTAACAAATATTGGGGAAATATTGCTACAATAACAACTAGCATTTTTTTATTCCCTTCTATTGAATAAGTTCTATTGCAACCACATTTTTGCATTCTGATAAATACTCGGACAGTGTTACTAATCCAGTGTATCAGATAGTAAAAGTTAAGTTTAGATAGTTTTAAAGGGCACTAATCTATCACAGTGGCTCACGCAGGACCATAAATATGATATATGATATATCTTTAGACTGTCTAGTCTAATTTTACCCCTTCTATTACTTTGCTTACTTTTAGACCCCTTGTTAAAGCACCACTACAGTTTTTTTCAGCGCTGGAGTTGTGTTTTAAATCGACATCCCCTGCCCCTAGAGTTATAGTCGTCCTACGGTGTTTTCACCCTTTTTCAGCGTCATTCCGGTCATGTGGCGCTATCTTGTGACTATAGCTTCTGATGGGCCAGAAGTCAGAAGTTACGTCACAAGTAGTGATGAGCGAGCACTACCATGCTCAGGTGCTCAGGACTCGTAACTAGTGATGAGCGAGAACTACCATGATCAGGTGCTCAGGACTCGTAACTAGTGATGAGCGAGCACTACCATGCTCAGGTGCTCAGGACTCGTAACTAGTGATGAGTGAGCACTGCCATGCTCAGGTGCTCAGGACTCGTAACTAGTGATGAGTGAGCACTGCCATGCTCGGGTGCTAGGTACTCCTAACTAGTGATGAGTGAGCACTGCCATGCTTGGGTCGGCAGGGGTGTACATAGAAATCATGGGGCCCCATAGCAAAAGTCTGAATGGGCCCCCTCTCCCCCAATAAAAAAAATATTAACATAATAATCATCATACATGTTACTGGGGGCAGCTTATAGTCAGAAATAACACATACTACTACTAAGAGTTACTGAACAACACCCACCATACCAAGGCCAATAATTCTTTGCAAAATAATGCCACCATTCCATGACCAAATATCACCACATAGAGTCTGAATATAACCATTGTACTGTTACTGAACAAAGTCCACTGCACCAAGACCAGTGGGTTCACACCGCAAATCCCCCCAAAATCTGCAATATGCAATACACACAATATACATTTTCATATCTGTCTCCCCATATAATGGTAATGATTATGACCCTCTTCATAGCCTTAGGATCTATAGGAAAACTCTGCAAAGTACAGGGATAATACACACACACACACACACACACACACACAGTGATGGCACAGCACTTGGGCAAAACACACACACTGATGGCACAGCACATGGGCAAAACACACACACACACAGTGATGGCACAGCACAGGGGCAACAGACACACACACAGACTGATGGCACAGCACATGGGCAAAACACACACACAGTGATGGCACAGCACAGGGGCGACACACACAAACACAGTGATGGCACAGCACAGGGGCAACAGAAACACACACAGTGATGGCACAGCACAGGGGCAACAGGCAAAGACAGACACACACACACACACATACACACAAAGTGATGGCACAGCACAGGGCAGTTTCTGTAGTATTACAGGCAGACAGTACATTATAATAACTGCTCCTGTGCTGTGAGAGATGAGGATAGTGGCTCTGGCCTCCCTGCTACACTTCCTGTCTGTCCTCCTGGCTGCTCCTCCTCTCCTCTGCTTTGTCTTTCTATTCCTTCTGTTCTCTGCTGCTCACTCACTGTTTTTCTGCTCTCTGTTTTCTTTTCTCTCTTTTCTCTGGTCTCTACCCCTGCTCCAGTCCAGCAATGTTTTCCTTTTCATCATTTCATTTTCCCGTGGCTCTACTGAACAAGCTCCACCCCCTCTCCTGATTGGCTGGTCTCCTCCTGGCATCTCTGACAGCTCTCTGATTGGAGGAAGAAGCTGCCTGGCCACTCCCTCCTTTTCAGCACAGGCTGTGCACAGTGTGCAGTGTGGGCGCGTGTGCATCTCTGCATTGGCCAGTCTGCAGCTATACAGTGCCAGTACGCAGTGGCGTTAATCAGCTGCTTGGTGACGACCCGGGGGCATGATGCATGAAAGTGAAAACACAGACACCGCGGGCAGCCACCGTGGGCTCCTCCAGCTCGCGGGCCCCGTAGCAGTGGCATGGTCTGCCTCTATTGACGGTATGCCACTGGTGCTCGGTACTCATAACTAGTGATGAGCGAGCACTACCATGCTCTGGTGCTTGATACTCATAACTAGTGATGAGTGAGAATTACCATGGTTGGGCGCTCGGAACTCATAACAAGCAGTTGGATGCTCATATGGACACTACTCGAGTACCCGAGTACAATGGAAGTTAATGAGAAACTCCAGCATTTTTATGGGAAATCTTAGGAAAAATGTCCCAAATTAACTTCCATTATATTGGGTACTTGAATCGCGCCCATCCGAGCATCCAACTGTTTGTTACAAGTACCGAGCACCCGCGCATGGTAGTGCTCACTCATCACTAGTCAGGAGCTCCCAAAACAAGTCTGTGAGAGCCAGAATGTGGCTCCCATAGACTTGTATTGAGCTGTTGACTTCCCTTGCGCTCAAAGAAACACTGGAGCTGCCAGCAGGTCACAAAATACAGGAGACCGACCGAAGCGACTGTAATAGCGGATGAAGCCGCCAAAAAATGAGTATAACACAGGGGGCTTAAGGGCACTTTACACGCTGCGATATCGCTATCGATATCGCTAGCGAGCGTTCCCGCCCCCGTCGGTTGTGCGACATGGGCAAATCGCTGCCCGTGGCGCACATCGCTTACACCCGTCACACGGAGTTACCTTCCCTGCGACGCCGCCTTAGCCGGAGAACCGCCTCCTTTCTAAGGGGGCGGTTCGTGCGGCGTCACAGCGACGTCACACGGCAGCCATCCAATAGAAGCGGAGGGGCGGAGATGAGCGGGTGGAAGATCCCACCCACCTTCTTCCTTCCTCATTGCCGGTGGATGCAGGTAAGGAGATGTTCGTCGTTCCTGCGGTGTCACACATAGCGATGTGTGATGCCGCAGGAACGACGAACAACCAGTGGCATGCACCACCAACGATATTATGAAAAGGAGCGACGTGTCAACGATCAACGATTTTTGCCTCTTTTGCGTTTGTTGATGGTCGCTCCTAGGTGTCACATGCTGCAATGTCGCTAACGACAGCGGATGTGCGTCACTAACGATGTGACCCCGACGATATATCGTTAACGATGTCGCAGCGTGTAAAGCACCCTTAAGATATAAGCACCACTCCAGCAGTGCAATAAAAAAAATGCTGCAATGGGGCTTTAAGCAACAACAAAAAAAAATCAGTAACACTGCTGTAGGAAAAGTTGTGCATTTTACAAATACACTTAGGCAACCTTCAATTTTAAAACACTTTATAAAAGTAACTAATGAGGCACAAAAAAAAACTAAAATTTTTTTTTTTTTTAAGCGCCATTAATTTTATGATGATACATATGAAGAGGGTGTACATATGTTTTATACATATATAAAATACAGTAAATAAACTGACTGACAGACTGGTACAGAAAGGAGAGGACACTGCTAGCTCATCTCCTCCTCCCAGATCCTAGTTTAATGGAAATTAAAAGATAGATTATGCAGAGGAGGAAACTGGTGAAAATACAGGCTACAAGACATAAAATGGCCAGATATAGTGTTATTCCTCATGTACTCACACAGGACAGCTTATTCTGAGAAGTTACGTAAAATTACAGTTATCTTTTAAAAATCTCCATTAGAAATAATGTGAAAGTAAGTGTTACATTGGCTGAGGCTTAAAAGAAAACAGGGAGTTTTATAAAGTTCCTGCAAAATTTACAGGAACAAGATACCCTTAATAATGGCAGAGAACAATGTACTTCTCACTGAATAAAACAATGATAATGGCTTGTTTACAAATGACGTCAACCGCAATGAGATGTATTTTAAAGGGAACCTGTCAGGTCCAATATGCACCCAGAACCACGAGCAGTTCTGGGTGCAAATGGCTAATCCCTGCCTAACTGTCCCTGTATACACTAGCATAGATAAAGAGATCTTTAGAAAAAGTGTTCCTTAGTATTCTTTATGATATGTTAATGAGCGAGGGGACTAGTCCCTTGGGCGTTAGTTTCCCCGATTAGTCAGCCCCATTAGCATGTTAGTACGCTCCTGTGGGTGTGCTAACATATTAATAAATGCGCAGTGTCAGAGGATGATATCACTCTCCTCTCCGCTGCCATCGCCACCCGAAACTGGATTTCGGCTCAGTGCGCATGACCCCGGAGGTTCGGTCATGCGCACTATGAAGCTGGGTGTACGCGTCCTGGCTTCAAACTGAAGTAGTGCATACAGGCGGGTCCCGCCCACTGACAGTGACTGACATGCCTGCCTATATGTACATGTAAGAAGGGACCTGTCAGAAACTATCTTGGGGAAAGGGAGACAATTGTATGAGTAGTCAATAGCACGACTTGGTCCCGGCGGCTGTGAAAAGTATTCTTTTCTCTAAAGCGCCGTAGCATTCAGAGTTAAAGATACCTGGCAGGGATAATATAACCAGTACATGATACGAGGTGCTGATAAGTCTTTCGCTTTACCCAGAAAGAAACGAGATAGGATGATGAAACTTTACATTTATTCCACATACTCTCCACTGATGTCAACACACTCCTTACATCGGTATTCCAAGTTCTGTAAGCCTAGCAAAAAGGTTTTCGGTTGTGCCTCAAACCTGGCATCTGTAGCAGCCATGGCATCAGAAATGGTGTGAAATTTTGTATACCCTTGAGGTGTTTCTTCAGGTTTGGAAACAGATGATAGTCGGATGGAGCTAGATCTGGTGAATAAGGTGGGTAGTCAACCAGCTGAAACCAGTTTTGCCATGGTCGCTTGTGCAGTGTGAGCGGAGGCATTGTCTTGCAGGAACAAGACTCTTTTGGACAGCTTGCTGTGCCTTTTGGCCTTCAAAGCTGCCTTCAATTGGTCCAAAAGTTCAATGTAATACCTTGCATTGATGGTGGAACCCTTTTGAAGGTAGTCCACTAGCAGCACGCCCTCCTTATCGCAGAACACAGACGCCATCACCTTAGTGGTTGATTTTTGCATCCTGAACTTCTTTGGACGAGGAGAACCACTGTGCCTCCACTCTTTTGACTGCTCCTTGTTTTCAGGACATACAAATAAATCCAGGTCTCACCATAGTGACCAGTCGATCCAGGAAGTTCTTATCAATCTGGAAATGTTGACAAATTGATTGGGAAGTTTTCACTCACATGTTTCTCTGATCTGTTGTCAAACATTTGGTGACCCCCTTTGCAGAAAGCTTCCTCATGTTCAAATGTTCATGGATAACGACACAAACACGTTTACAGGAAATTCTCAGGATGTTTGCTATTGCTTTAGCTGAAATTGGTTGATTCTCCAGTATGAGGTTGTGCACTGGCACTAAAGGAAGAGTCCAGCCTGTTGCACCGCTTCTAGATTCCCAGTTGTAGAAGAAACTTCACAGAGCAGATTACATGGGATAACAAGCTTTTACTTCTCTGAACATGAGGTATATATATAGGAATATGAAGAGTCATTCAGCACCAGGAAGAGAAAAAACAGGAAGTGCAAAAGAATTTTTACAATACAGTGAGTAAGGAAACTTTACACAACATAGCCATCTACTGTTAGATCAACATAAAGTCCTCCTTCACACAAACAAAGAAGTCCTCAACTGTTGCATATACCAACACATCCAGGATATATAAAAGGGGAGCAAATGTGACTGACTCCCCAAAGCATGTGATCAAAAAGACTAACAAGAGGTTTAGCAGAGAATAAGGGGTACTTTGCACGTTGCGACATCGCTACTGCGATATCGTCGGGGTCAAATCGAAAGTGACGTACATCCGGCGCCGGTAACGACGTCGCAACATGTAAAGCGTAGGAGAGAAGATGAACGAGCGTGAAACAGTCAAAAATCAGTGATCTGTGTCACGTCGTTCATTTTCATAATGTCGGTGCGTCCGCAGGTACGATGTTGTTTGTCGTTCCTGCAGCTCCACACATCGCTGTGTGTGAAGCCGCAGGAGCGACAAATATCTCCTTACCTGCGTCCACTGGCAATGCGGAAGGGATAAGGTGGGCGGGATGTTTACATCCTGCTCATCTCCGCCCCTCCGCTTCTATTGGTCGGCCGATTAGTGACGTCGCGGTGACGTCACTGTGACGCCGAACGCACCACCTCCTTGAAGGAGGGATTCTTTGGCAGTCACAGCGACTTTGCAGGGCAGGTAAGTGCGTGTGAAGCTGCCGTAGCGATAATGTTCGCTACGGCAGCTATCACAAGATATCGCATGTGCGACGGGGTCGGGTACTATCGAGCTCGGCATCGCGATCATCGGCGAGCGATGTCGCAGCGTGCAAAGTACCCCTAAGCGTGCCTATGAACAAAGAAAAAAAGATGCTCAATAGGATTTAGGTCAGGGCTCATAGGTCATTTCAGAATACTTCAATGTGTTCCTCTTAGCCATTCTTGGCTGTTTTTAGCTGTGTGTTTTGGGTCATTATCCTGTTGCAAGACCTGTGACTGAGACCAAGCTTTCTGACACAGGGCAGAACATTTTTCTCTAGAATCCCTTGATAGTCTTGAGATTTTATTGTACCCTGCACAGATTCAAGACACCCTGTGCCAGATGCAGCAAAGCAGCCCCAGAACATAACAGAGCCTCCTCCATGTTTCACAGTAGGGACAGTGTTCTTTTCTTGATATGCTTCATTTACCAATCTGTGAACATAGAGCTGATGTATCTTGCCAAAAAGTTCAATTTTTGTCTCATCTGTCCATAGCACATTCTCCCAGAAACTTTGTGGCTTGTCAACATGTAGTTTGGCAAATTCTACTCTGGCTTTTTTATGATATGATTTTTTTTCAACAATGGTGTCCTCCTTGGTTGTCTCCCATGAAGTCCACTTTGGCTCAAACAACGACGGATGGTGCGATCTGACACTAATGTTCCTTGAGCTTGAAGTTCACCTTTTCCTCCTTAGAAGATTTTCTGGGCTCTTTTCTTACCTTTCGTATTATTCGTCTCTTTGATTTGTCATAAATTTTTCTCCTGCGGCTACATCCAGGGAGGTTGGCTCCAGTCCCATGGATCTTAAATTTCTGAATAATATGTGTAACTGTGGTCACAGGAATATCAAGCTGCTTGAAGATGGTCTTATAACCTTTACCTCTAACATGCTTGTCTATAATTTTCTTTCTAATCTCCTGAGACAACTCTTTCCTTTGCTTCCCCTGGTCCATGTTAAGTGTGACACACACCATGTCACCAAACAGCATAGTGAGTATCTGTAGCAATATATACAGGCACACTGACTGATTACAAGATTGTAGATACCTGTGATGCTAATTAGTGGACATAACTTGATTTAACATGTCCCTTTTGTCACATTATTTTCAGGGGTACCATCATTTCTGTCCAGACCTATTTCATGAGTTTTTTAAAAAAAAATTGTGGAAGCATAGTTGAAATACAATGTCTGACTTTCATTTATTCATTTTCGTAGATTTTTTATTTATTATTATTTTTTTTAGACTCAAGTTATTTCTGTGACCATTGTGGATTTTTCTTTCATTAAACGAGTAGTACCAACAATTTTGACCACGTGTGTATATCGAGTCATATTTTATGATAAATTCTATTCATTTAAATATGCTTGCTACACTAAATACATTCCATAATTAAGCACAGGTTTGAGGTTTTCTTTCTAGAAATATTCTGACCATAGGATATATTTTTAGAACTAATTGTATTTGTCGCGGGCGGGGGACAGATCACAACCAGGGGGCCATTCGAGGCACTCAGATCCGGGCGGTGGCTGTGGCTCGAGTGGCAGCCGGATCCGGGGCTCTCGCAGCCGTCCGTCGCCCACGAGTGAAAAGGGGTTATTTACAGGGGAAAGAGTCTTTGTCAATGACACTACCCGTGGGTTGCGGTGAGGGATGGTGATGTGGTGCCCTGGACAAGCCAGGACGTCACAAGCACTACACCAACACACCCCACACTCCCGGTCAGGCACACCAAAGTCAGACAAAAACCCTTGTTGCCTTCCTCCAGGGGCTGATGTTCACACCAGGGGGTGGGCCAGGCGGTTGGCCCCACCCACCGAGGAGTACACAGTCCTGGAGGCGGGAAAAGTAGTTAGTTTTTGAGGAGAGTTGAGTTTGAGAGTTTGAAGTGGAAGGAGTGAAGTGGTAGAGGAGCAGACAGAAAGTGGTCTGGGTGTGTGGCCCGGACGGAACAGCAAGGTTGGCAGACAGTGGTGACCGTCTGCAGGAGAGGCCTATTGGAGCTAGCCGTAAGGACCGTGGACGGGCGGTGGCTCGGCGGTACCGGACCGGTACGCAAAGAGAAGCCAGCACCATCCGGCAGGGGCTTACGGACCCCGACAAGGCTAGGAGTCACCGTGCAATTTGTCAAATCCGTTAGTGAAGGGAACCTCCTGGGTTTCCCAGCAGCCAAGTCCCGACAGAAGGCAACAGTCCAACCGAGAGAGGGAAACACAGTCACCGCCAAGGCTAAAAGTTCCCAGGGCCAGAGCCTGCGGGCAAAAGGGGCTCCTTCAGCACATATCCAAGCTGGGGAGCGGGTTACCGGTGGGAACCCATTGGAACCATACACACTACACAGGTGCAGGGAAAGGCAGTCACCATCAACCTGCCGGGAGGAGAAACACCGCAGCAGTCTGTGGGACCCGTCCATCCAGCTGTTTGTTTTACCAGAGACTCTGTGTTCATCATTGGCTGAGTGAGTACCACCGTGCCGTGCGGCACAGCGCTGCCCCCGCGACCCTGCACCTCACCGGGCCCTGTAACCCGCCTGCCATCCATCCCTACTCCATCACCGGGCCCCGGGACAACCAACCCCCCCTACCCACGGAGGGGAGAACTAACATCCAAGCTGCTCCCTGTCATCGCTCCCGGGATCCCCGTCCAGAGCAGCGGTGGTGTCACAACCTCACCACAACCGTGGGTGGCGTCACGGACAATATCCCTAAACCCAAACCACCCCCTTTTCACTCACGGGCGAGGAACGCCGCTCGCGTCACCGAGCAGCAGCAGCAGCCGGACCCGAGCAGTGGGTGAGCGCAGCGTCCCCTCCTCTGCCCGCGACAGTGACACCGCCGCTTGCCTTGTATGTGGGTGCCCCGGACTGATGGAGCGGGGCAGCAAGGTGGGATCCCCTCCACGGGTAGGGGAGGTGTAGTCCCGGGGTTCAGAGGATGGTGAGGGATTGCAGGTAGCAGGAAACTCACAGTTCGGTTGTCGTGATGCTGGATGAGCTGCTGATGATTTGGACGGTCAGTTACCACACACAGCTCCCTGGAGAGGTTTGTAGTCGGGGTTGGAGCCCTGGACTACCGGACTAGGTGGCAGTGAGGGCCACAGGCACGGAGATCCAGTCGCGGGGAACCTGAGGCTGCAAATCTCCAACATGCCCTCCAACTATTGCTGGACTTTTCATATAAGCCAAAGGGTCCCATAGGCTCCAGGGCCGGGGTGAGGTTGCAACCCCTGTACCCATTATAGTTACGACAGTGTATATACTAGGTATATGATAAATGAAATATTCTACATCTATGCATACTGTTTTACAAAGTACTGATCAGTGATGTGAAAAAGTATTTGCCCCCTTCTAAATGTACCATAATATTTTATATTGATTACACTGAAAAGTTTTGGATCGACATATGTTACTGTATCAGAATTCGCCCTGGCAGCTGGATATCAAATCCTACCTTATCGGAGCCCATTCTTATCTATATCAGTGCTCGGAGTTTATTAATAATAATAATAATAATAATAATATTTATAGCGCTGTTAATTCCACAGCGCTTTACATACATTGGCAACACTGTCCCCATTGGGGCTCACAATCTAGGTTCCCTATGAGCATATTTTTGGAGTGTGGGAGGAAACTGGAGTACCCGAAGGAAATCCACACAAACACGGGGAGAATATACAATTGCAGATGGTGTCCTTGGTGGGATATGAACCCAGCACCCCAGCGCTGCAAGACTGCAGTGCTAACCACTGAGCCACCGTGGAGTTTATCCCAATTTCTGTGTTTTTGTTTGTCCACGCTCCTTTTGAGGATTGACCACAGGCTCTCGGGTTGAGATGTGTAGTTTGTTTCAGTCTGAAAACTTTTCGCCACAACTGTACTATCACCAGTGAGGAAAGAGAAAGATAAAGCCCTTTACCAATAGAGAGGCAACAGTCACAGTGGCGGACATATAGCAGGTTCAGCCGCACAGGGGCCCAGAGGGCAAGGGGGCCCATGACAAACAGGGTCTGACTAAAGAGAGTGGGCTCCGGGTGCTCCGCGGGCCCCCTGTGCTTTATATAGAGGGGGCCGCAGCTGGTAACCACGGTTGTTAGAACGGGCCCATGGGCCATCAAACGTCATTGCTATGCGCCAAGCACTGACGTCACCATGCAGTGCATAGCAGTGACGTTTAATGGTCGTCGGTCTATCAAAGGTCACGCATATTAGCGAGCGGCCTCTGATAGGCCGACGGCCATTAAACGTCACTTCTATGCACTGCATGGTGATGTCAGTGCTCGGCGCATAGCACTGACAATTGATGGTTCTAACAACCGCGGTTACCGGCGGCAGACCCCCTCTATATCAAGCACAGGGGGCCCACCAAGGTCGTGCTATGTGCCTATGGAGGTCCTATGACCTATGTATCCTTGAGCATATATGCCAGCTCATCCCTCCTGAGTTCTTACTATCCTTGTCACTGCTATACTGTCTTGAGGAAGGGGGCTGCAACCCCTGAAACGCGTTGACCTGTACATAGCTCATGCAATAAAGACTTGGATTAAAGTTTTCTCGGCTTGTATTGGTGACAAGCGCGGCATTACACCCGTTCTTCTTTTCGATAAATTCACCTGATTTCTTCGGGGCTGCAGCTGTCTCCACCTACCACTAAGCGATAAATAGGAGTTGTGACTTTTCACAACCCCTATAGGTGAGTGTACCTATTTCTTTTTCTCTCCGTTTAACTCTGGTAAGACCCTATGCGCCTTTTGCTCCATAGTCTCTGAAATAATTAAAAAAAGCGTTTACAAACCTCGCTGTTCTTATGCTAATTAGGACTAGTCCCAGGGGCTCTAGTTCTTTTCATGTGGGTGTGATTACATGATTTTCAAGAGCTGGCATCATCACAGTTACTGGAAATCTTGCGCATGCGCGCGGCTCATTTCGGCAGTGTCAGCGCACCTCCAAATTCGGGTGTATGTGTCCGGGCTTCAGAGAGGCGCACTGCGCATGATCAGAGGTGCAGAAGCTGTTCTATCAATAGTGCGCAGTTGCCTCTTTAAAGCCGAGACGCGTACACCTGGCTTTAGAGGTGCACTAATGCTGCCTAAATGAGCCGTGCAGTCACTCTAGGTACAAGGAAGTACCAAGTGCATAGCGAAAGGGAAGGTAAGGGAAACCCTCTGTCTCGGAAAGGGGGAAATGGTGACCCCTGACCAAACCTACTGCTGGTCTCTGGGGTCCCTCACCACCCTAAATAAGTTTTGCACCTATGCGCTGAGCCGGATACTTGGCCCAAGGTATCCCTAGTGCTGGATCCTAAATAGGGAACAGGTGGGATGAGCTCTTCGTCAACCCCACTAAACACAGGAGAAGACACAAATAGGACACAAGGAGAAAATGCATGGACTACTTATCCACAGATGACTCAACAAAGTTTTCAGCAATGACACCACAGATGAGTACAAGCCACCTGCTTGCAACCAAGGCTTGAATGAACTGAATAATATCATCAGCACAAGTCCAGGGAAGATGGGAATATGTAAGCATATGGAGAATACTAATCAGCAGCTGAGTGGAAGGCGAGCTTCTGCTGGGTTCAAAAGGGGGAGAGATTAATCCAGCAGGAAAGATACCTATACCAATGAATACTAACAGGAACAATGGAAAGTAAAAAAAGCAATCTGTGCAGCCAAACACTTTCACCTTCTATGGCCAGAAACCACGTGACTATCTGTCACCCGTGACACGCGCATGCGCAAGATTTCCAAGAACTGCAATGACGCCGCCTCTTGGAAATACTGTTATCACAAACACAGGGGCGTGATAACATGGAAAGAGGGCCGACTAGACTGGAGAAACAATGCCCCATCAACTAGTCACATGCCTAATTAGCATAGGAACAGCAGAGCTTATAAATGCTTTTTTTAAACATTCATTTTAGTGAATAACATTATACAGGGCTGGTTAGGTGGGTAATTTTGGCAGACACATGGAGAATGCTGATGGTTGGAGGGAATAGGGGATCTGACAGGTTCCCTTTAAAGTCTAAACTTCTTAAACACACGTTGCTGTTCTGTATGTACCATGGGGCATTAGCAATTACATGACTCTGGAAGGCCTGAGCATTTAGGAAAGAAGATGTTGCTCTACTCTATGTAAAGGAGCTCAGGCTTTCCAATGATCTGAAAGCCTAGTCCTTAAGGCCCCGTCACACTAAGCAACATCGCTAGCAACATCGCTGCTAACGAACAACTTTTGTGACGTTGCTAGCGATGTCGCTGTGTGTGACATCCAGCAACAACCTGGCCCCTGCTGTGAGGTCGTTGGTTGTTGCTGAATGTCCTGGGCCATTTTTTAGTTGTTGCTGTCCTGCTGTGAAGCACAGATCGCTGTGTGTGACAGCGAGACAGCAACAACTAAATGTGCAGGCAGCAGGAGCCGGCTTCTGCGGAGGCTGGTAACCAATGTAAACATCGGGTAACCAAGAAGCCCTGTCCTTGGTTACCCGATATTTACCTTTGTTACCAGCCTCCGCCGCTCTCACTGTCAGTGCTAGCTCCTGCTCTGTGCACATGTAGCTGCAGGACACATCGGGTTAATTAACCTGATGTGTGCTGTAAGTAGGAGAGCAGGGAGCCAGCGCTAAGCATTGTGCGTTGCTCCCTGCTCTGTGCACATGTAGCTGCAGCACACATCAGGTAATTAACCCCATGTGTGCTGTAGCTAGGAGAGCAAGGAGCCAGCGCTCAGTGTGCGCTGCTTCCTGCTCTCTGCACGTGTAGCTGGTCACTGGTTGCTGGTGAGCTCACCAGCAACTCGTGTAGCCACGCTCCAGCGATCCCTGCCAGGTCAGGTTGCTGGTGGGATCGCTGGAGCGTCGCAGTGTGACAGCTCACCAGCAACCTCCTAGCAACTTACCAGCGATCCCTATCGTTGTTGGGATCGCTGGTAAGTTGCTTAGTGTGACGGTACCTTTAGCCATGCTGTGTAATTAGACTGTGGTGTTTACATGTCCACCACAAATCTAAAGACCATATAAAGTAGTTCAGACAAGCAGAACTGAGCCAGTCAGATCAAGACATGATAAACTGTATAATAAACAAAAATGAACAAAGAAACATAAATTATCATATTGATATACAACTAGTTACAAGACTGGATTTGCTTGTTTTCTTAAACCTACATTTACATGGAGTCATTTTTTTTCTTGGATGGGGGTAGAATGTGCTGACATATTTGCTTTACAGCTGTGTTCAGGCATTGTGCATTTGTTTGCCACATTTGTGGTTAAACAAAAATGTTTTGCCATGATTTTTGGAAACTGCAGCTGTGACGCCCTGGACTAGCCAGGTAGTCACATACATACCAACATACACCCCCCCCCCTAGACAGTTACAACAGTCAATCAAAAACCCTTGTTGCCTCCCTCCAAGGTCTGATGTCCACACCAGGTGGGGCGGAGCCAGGTGGTTGGCCCCACCCACCGAGGAGTTCACAGGCCTGGAGGCGGAAAAAGTGTCAGATGAGTTTAGGAGGTGGAAGTGAGAGGAGTGAAACGTCTGCGGGTGCCTGGGTAGGAGCCCAGGCACTGACAGCAAGGTTGGCAGACGGTGGTGGCTGTCTGCAGGAGTTGGTGGAACTCTGCGAAGCCGTAAGGACCGGGGTCGGGCGTTGGCCCGCCGGTACCGAACCGGGGAGCGGAGTGAAGCTAAGCACACAGGCAGGGCCATCGGACCCCGACCAGGTTTGGAGCCGCCGTCAATAGTCAAATCCGAGTGTGACAGGAACCCCAGGGGTTTCCCAACAACCAAGTCCTGACAGAAGGCCACACCATGAGGATATACAGCCACCGCCACAGGCTAGAGATCCAAGCGCCAGCGCCTGCGGGCAAAACGGGCTCATAAGGCACCTTTACGCCGGGGAGCAGACTACCGGTGGGCAACCACAGGAGTCAGAACATTCTAAAAGGTGCAGGGAAAGACAGCCACCATCAGCCGTCCGGGGAGAGCACAACAACAACACTGCAGCCAGCTGCGGGACCTGTCCATCCGGCCGTTTTGGTTTACCAGAGACTCTGTCAGTAATTGCCTGAGTGAGTACACCAGTGCCGTCCGGCACCGCGCCGCGCAGTCCCTGCACCCCAGCCATCCAGCCTCCCCGTTACACCACCGGGCCCCGGGATCACCAACCCCCTACCCACGGAGGGGACAACATCCTCGCTGCTCCCTACCATCTCTCCCGGGATCCCAGTCACCAGCAGCGGTGGTGCCATCATCACCACGTCCCGTGGGTGGCGTCACGAACTCTCTCCCCAAAAAAAACATCCCTTTTCACTCATGGGCGAGGAGCGCTGCTCGAGTCCCTGGGTCCGGCCCACCGCTCGAGCCACCGAGCAGCAGCAGTAGAAGCCCCGGACCCGAGCGTGGCGAGCGCGTCCCCCTCCACCCGCGACACAGCCAACAGTGCATTTTCTTTAGCGATTGTGGCAAAAAAAAAAAAAAATATCACACCATAGCTGCCATAGGGCTTGTGCAGAAGACCGTATTTTCGGTTCAAGTAAGAACCAACACTCAGATTTCCATGAACCGATGTCACCACCAGCTCATGGAAATCTCGCACATGCGCGCGTCTCATACTCGCAGCGTTGTTTGGCCTCTATGGCCGGGTGTTTGCTTGTCGGCTTCAGAAGTGAGGCCTACAGCAAACACATGATCCAAAGTCTCCTGCACTTCCAACCATGTGCAGTGCGCCTTTGAAGCCAGGAAGTAAACAATAGGCTACAGAGACCAAATAACGCCGCAGGAATGAGACACACGCATGCGCGAGATTTCCAAGAGCTGGTAGTGACGTCAGCTCATGGAAATCATGTTATTACACTCACAGGGGCGTGATAACACACAAAGAAGGCAGACTACTCTGGGAAAAACAATGCCCTTTTAACTAGTCACAGCCCTAATTACCATAGGGAAAACGTAACTTATAAATCCTGTTTTTAAACATTGCTTTTACACAATATTATTAGACAGGGATGGTTAGTCAGAGATTTTTGGCCCACGTGTCCCTGCTGCTAGGTTAGAGGGCATATGGGACCTGACCGGTTCCCTTTATAGGAAATATACCAAATACGATTCCAGGTAGCACTCAGTAGAATTAGGTGCTCGAGTCTAAAGGCTGCTTTACACGGTACGACCGATTGTGCAATTTCACAATCGATCGTACCCGCCCCCGTCCTTTTTGCGTCACGGGAAAATCGCTGCCCGTGGCGCACAAAGTCAGCAACCCCCCGTCACACGTACTTACCTCCCGTCCGACCTCGCTGTGGGTGGCGAACGTCCACTTCCTGGAGTGGGAGGGACGTTTGGCGTCACAGCGACGTCACACGGCCGCCGGCCAATAGAAGCGGAGGGGCGGAGATGAGCGGGACGTAAACATCCTGCCCACCTCCTTCCTTCCACATAGCCGGCGAGAGCCGCGGGTCGCAGGTAAGCGATGTTCATCGTTCCCGGGGTGTCACACGGAGCGGCGTGTGCTACCCCGGGAACGATGAACAATTAAATTAAACAATATTATGAAACGTAACGAGCAGTACACGACTCATGATTTGTGAGCGATACTGCGTCGCTAGGAGGTGTCACACAGGCCGGCATCGCAAGCGATGCCGGATGTGCGTCACATAAACCGTGATCCCGATGATCTATCGCACGATAGATCTTCTGGTGTAAAGCAGCCTTAAGGATGGCATCCCATGTATAAAAACTGAAGAAAAAGACCGGCACTCTTATTTTCTTTGCTGTGTGATTGATTTTTCATGGAAAAAGTGATGCATTTCGGATAGACAGCTTTTCTCGAACACAATCTTGGGTGGATGATGAGGGTAGTAATAGGCGTTGGCGCCTAAGCGCTGGGCGGTGGCGCCGGTAAGGACGAACCACAACACAGTCTCTGCGGGTTTAGGGTGTAGTTAACGCACAATTGCAGCTGCAAGCCCGGTCACACTGGTCACTGCCGAGATGGGCTCCAGTCAATCCCAGATCTGGTAAAGGGGGCACCAGTGGTGTTTTGAGAGAGAGAAAGGAGTGAGAGTCCTATTTCTAGGGTGTCCCCCTCCGCAGTTAGGTACCCCGACTGAGCTCCCGCTCCAAGCTCCTGGGCCCTGTGAAGTCCAAGTTCTCCAGAGATGTGTTGCCAGAACTATGATCCTGATGGGTCGGACTGGCCACGATATGTGTGGTAGTGCCTATTTATACTCCAAGTGGAACCCTCCCCCAGGTGGCTGGCTTCAGTGACCGGGAAGTCCATGTTTGTATGGCCACCCCCCTGCCTACCCTGAGTCAACCCACTCTGTGTGAAGGTTCCTAAGCTGTGTGTAATGTGTGAATGAGGAACACCGGTAATTAACCCCCTCCTTACCTGAGATAGCTACCGCACCCTGATTGGGGCGCAGTACCCTGTGGCGACCAGAGCCTCAGGGGTGACACAATAATCACACCCTGACACGCTTCTCCTACATATTACAGTGGTGATCACTGATCACAGATAGCTCTCAGATCCCATCCATGTGCTATCCAGTATTTTTACAGACCTATAATTTTGTCTGGGAGATTTTCAGATTCTAATTCACCACAAGGCATTTGGAGGATAAAATCTGCACTCAGACAGGTTGATGTGCACAATTCCTCCACTTTCAGACATCCGTGTGACGTGTGCTAGTGTTGTCCGTTATTTTTCTCAGACAACGCACCGACCCATAGAGTTTCATTGATCCACACACACATCAGTTTAGATATGGGTCATTGTCCCAATCTCATCCATTGTGGGGAACAGACTAGGCCATTGAAGTCTTTATACTTCAGAGTTCTATCTAAGTTTCATCCGTCTTTACCTGATCAATTGTTAAGAGTCAATGGATAAAAAAAAAAAAGAGTTCAGTCTACCTGCTCCAGTGATAGAAAAAATAGAGGAGAAAAGAAGAGATGCAAATAGGATGTCATCTGAGGACAAAGTTGGTTTGTTTGTCTCAGATGGTAACAATCACACGCATATTGAACGTAGCCTAATTATAATATTTCTCTCCACCTTAGTATTTCTATTACCCTCTTAGTGAGAGTGAGCAAGAACCAATCTGAAGTATAGGCACAGCAGGTTTTCCCTTGCCTCAGTGATCCCAGTCTAGCAATCCAGCAACACCAAGAGAGATCATTGCCCCATTTTGTATACTGGCAGGCTTACATTTAGCCCCCAACAAGAATGGCTAGAGGATATTAGGAAGGTTTAATGGCATCCTATAGCATAATTATGGTAAAAGCGTTTTCCCAAAACGGACACGTACATTGAGCAGTTGTCATTGTTCTGATCCATGGTGCTCTGGTCTCCAGCAGAGCCGGTGTTTTGTATTTTGCGCCGGTGGACAGGTGGTTTCCCATCCTTGGTTCATGCGCTGGTTTTGGGAGAGGCCTCTCTCCAAGCCTCGTTCTGGGTGATTGCTCTGCTTCATTATGGAGCAATCTCATCAGGAATGCCGCTAGTTGTAGTTCCTGCCTCTAGTAAGGGCTCTGGCTCCCGTTTGTACTTTGATCTTGTCCTCCTATCATGGACCTATTGTTATCCCTCTCCTCCCGTGTCCCTGACTCTGATGTTGTTCCCCAGCTCCTGACCTCCGGCTTGTACCCTGACCTCGACTCCGCTTCTCCCCAGTGTACTTTACGTGATTTACTGGCTTTTGACCTCTGGCTCCTTCCCTGACCCCGGCTCATTTTTCTCCCTGTGTACCTTACGTGACTTCTTGGCTTCTGACCTCTGGCTTGTGCTCTGACCTCGGCTTTGCTTCATCCCTGTGTGGCGCCCTGGGCAAGCCAGGACGTCACAGGTACTGCAACAACACACCCTACACCCCGGTTAGGAACATCAAGGTCAGACACAAATCCTTGTTGCCTCCCTCCAGGGGCTGATGTCCACACCAGGTGGGGCGGAGCCAGGCGGTTGGCTCCTCCCACCGAGGAGTTCACAGTCCTGGAGGCGGGAAAAGGAAGGGAGAACAGTTTGGAGTGTACAGAGTGAGAGTCAGGAAAGTAGGAGTTGAGGAGCTGGAGCAGGCTGACCGTGTCCGGGTACGTGGCCCGGGCACCTGAGAGCAAAGTTGGCAGACGGTGGTGACCGTCTGCAGGCGAGGCCGATCGACGCGGAACCGTAGGACCGGGGTCGAGCGGTGGCCCGCCGGTACCGAACCGGGGAGCGAAGAGACGCCAGCACCATTCGGCAGGGCCTAAGGCCCCCGACCAGGCTTGGAGTCACCGTTAAACCGGTCAAATCCATCAGCGACGGGAACCTCCGGGGTTTCCCAGCAGTAAAGACCCGACTGAAGGCAACCGTCCAAACCGTGAGGGAGATAAAGCTACCGCCAGAGCTAGAGCTCCCAGGGCCAGAGCCTGCGGGCAAAGGAAGGGCTCCCTTAGCCAACATACCGCTGGGGAGCGGGCTATCAGTGGGAAGCCATTGGGGCCGAGAACAGAACACCGGTGCAGGGAGAGACAGTTACCGCCAACCTACCGGGAGTGACTGCCGCAGCCGTCTGTGGGACTCGTCCATCCAGAGACTCCGTGTGCGTTACTGGCTGAGTAAGTACCACCGTGCCGTCTGGCACTGCGCTGCCCGACGACCCTGCACCTGGCCAGGTCCCGCAACCCACCTTCCGACCTCCACCACCGGGCCCCGGGACCACCAAAACCCCCCTACCCACGGAGGGGAGAAAACATCTCAGCTGCTCCCTGTCAACGCTCCCGGGATCCCCGTACAGAGCAGCGGTGGTGTCCCAACCTCACCACAAACCGTGGGTGGCGTCACGGACAATATCCCTAAACCAAACCACCCCTTTCACTCACGGACGAGGGGCGCCGCTCGAGTCCCCGGGATCTGGCCCACTGCTCGAGCCCCCGACCGAGCAAGCAGCAGCAGCAGCAGCCGGACCCGAGCAGTGGGTGAGCACAGCGCCCTCCTTGCCCGCGACAACTGTATTTCATGCGTAACCTCCTGGCTCCTGACCTCAGGTTTGTTTGACTTATCCCGTCACTAGTTACTTCTGGTGACACCTAGTAGTAGTCTGTCACAGCAGTAATTTAGAATAGCATGTCACTTTTCAATGTAAGTCTATGAGAGCCAGAATGAGGCTCCCATAGAATTATACAGAGAGCTTGTGACCTTTAGCATTGACTTTTGGTCGGTCAGGAGCTGCAGTCACAAGATAGCAAAACAGAATTGAAGCGGCACCAGGAAGAGCTGGTAAGTATATGACTAGGGGCAGGGAACATGCATTAGTTAGATCACTCCTGTGGTGAAATAAAATTTAAAAAGAAAAGCCGGAGTGGTGCTTTAAATGTTGGAAATATTTATAATGGATAATATCTGAAACTACATTGATCTTCTGAAGTAACACAATTGCCATCCAGGATCTCACTTTAGATATGATGTGAAAAAATATAGTGTCCTCTTCATACTTTTCCTTCTTTTTGTAGTGTCAATAAGAGATAATGTGTTTTTGTTGTTTTTTTAGTTTTTACTTTAGTTTTTAGGTTTTATTTTTCTTGTTTTTTTTTCTGAGAATGCAGTAAGTATCCACATTCTTGGAAAACTTCACCGTATGTAAATGATCATTTCAGACCATTGTCTTGAAAATGAATAACTGGGAATTCAGTGTGAAACGGCCCAAATTCTCTTTGTGTTTGGATTAGTATGTCCAACAAAGGTAGAAATGTCCAGTGCTAATCCATATCCATTACAATGTAAGAAGTGTAGCTATGCAGATGGTAATAAGAGCTGATGGATACTTAGCACTATACTTTTTCCTTTCAAATCGGCAAACTGCATGTTTATAAGCAAAGTGTATGGATTATGTGCAAACATATGTTGTTAAACAGAATCTGTCTCCAAGTTTTTGCTATGTAATCTGAGAGCAGAATGATTTAGAGGCAAAGATCATGATGCCAGCGATGTGCCATTAATTCGTCTGTTTGCTGTCATGTTGATACAATCAGTGGTTTCTCTGCTGCAGATTTAGCAGTGCTCAGAATGCTGAACTCTGTATAACCCCGCCCACAGCACTGACTGGCAGCTTTTGTGTACATTGTGCATAGGCAGAAAGCTGTTAATCAGTGGTGAGGTGGGGGTTGTACAGAGCAGTTGACTAGGATACAGGAGTCATCTAGTCCTGTAGTGATAATCTCCTGCTGATAAAACACTGATTAAAACAGCAGCACTCAGCTTAATAAGCGACACATCGGGCTCACAGCTGCTACATTATGTTGCTCTCATATTACATAGCAAAAATTTACTGAGAGATTCCCTTTAAAGCATCACTCCAGCGTGTTTTTTTTTGTATATTTCCCTGCTGGGGCGGTGCTTTAAATGTAATCCCCCTGTCATATACTCATCTGTCGTTTCCGTCTTCATCTGTTTCTAGTATCGCTCCAGTCAGCCTCCAGTGATTTGTGACTGAATAGGATAACTGAAGTGAGCACTAATATATATATTATGAGTGCAAGCCAAAAATTACATACTATATACGGATAAGGCTGCACATCAAACTTAGATAATAGTATAATGCCTCAAGCATATGGACAAATATTGGAATATACAATGAAAAATGCTACTTGCTAATTTGAACATGTGAATAATGAATTGCATACCTGCCATGAATATTAGGAAAAAGGAGATATTTAGCAATCGCATTGATCAATGTAACTGAGCCCCAAGGCCTCGTCAAGGCATATCTCTATATTGGGGTCCCTAGCTCTGTGACCCTAACTGTGTGTCATCTCATTGCAATTAAAAACTGCTATGGGTGGAGAGGGGTAACTAAGGACTTTCTTATATAGGAGATGGAAAAAACATGGCCGAAAGGGGCGGAGCTGTGTTCACATTCAGAAAGAAAAAAAAAACTACATATAACTGAATAGGATAACTGAAGTGAGCACTAATATATATATTATGAGTGCAAGCCAAAAATTACATACTATATACGGATAAGGCTGCACATCAAACTTAGATAATAGTATAATGCCTCAAGCATATGGACAAATATTGGAATATACAATGAAAAATGCTACTTGCTAATTTGAACATGTGAATAATGAATTGCATACCTGCCATGAATATTAGGAAAAAGGAGATATTTAGCAATCGCATTGATCAATGTAACTGAGCCCCAAGGCCTCGTCAAGGCATATCTCTATATTGGGGTCCCTAGCTCTGTGACCCTAACTGTGTGTCATCTCATTGCAATTAAAAACTGCTATGGGTGGAGAGGGGTAACTAAGGACTTTCTTATATAGGAGATGGAAAAAACATGGCCGAAAGGGGCGGAGCTGTGTTCACATTCAGAAAAAAAAAAAACTACATATAACTGAATAGGATAACTGAAGTGAGCACTAATATATATATTATGAGTGCAAGCCAAAAATTACATACTATATACGGATAAGGCTGCACATCAAACTTAGATAATAGTATAATGCCTCAAGCATATGGACAAATATTGGAATATACAATGAAAAATGCTACTTGCTAATTTGAACATGTGAATAATGAATTGCATACCTGCCATGAATATTAGGAAAAAGGAGATATTTAGCAATCGCATTGATCAATGTAACTGAGCCCCAAGGCCTCGTCAAGGCATATCTCTATATTGGGGTCCCTAGCTCTGTGACCCTAACTGTGTGTCATCTCATTGCAATTAAAAACTGCTATGGGTGGAGAGGGGTAACTAAGGACTTTCTTATATAGGAGATGGAAAAAACATGGCCGAAAGGGGCGGAGCTGTGTTCACATTCAGAAAAAAAAACTACATATAACTGAATAGGATAACTGAAGTGAGCACTAATATATATATTATGAGTGCAAGCCAAAAATTACATACTATATACGGATAAGGCTGCACATCAAACTTAGATAATAGTATAATGCCTCAAGCATATGGACAAATATTGGAATATACAATGAAAAATGCTACTTGCTAATTTGAACATGTGAATAATGAATTGCATACCTGCCATGAATATTAGGAAAAAGGAGATATTTAGCAATCGCATTGATCAATGTAACTGAGCCCCAAGGCCTCGTCAAGGCATATCTCTATATTGGGGTCCCTAGCTCTGTGACCCTAACTGTGTGTCATCTCATTGCAATTAAAAACTGCTATGGGTGGAGAGGGGTAACTAAGGACTTTCTTATATAGGAGATGGAAAAAACATGGCCGAAAGGGGCGGAGCTGTGTTCACATTCAGAAAAAAAAAAAAATACATATAACTGAATAGGATAACTGAAGTGAGCACTAATATATATATTATGAGTGCAAGCCAAAAATTACATACTATATACTATATATACTATATATAATATATATAAAAATATATATAATATATATATTAGTGCTCACTTCAGTTATCCTATTCAGTTATATGTAGTTTTTTTTTTTTTTTTTTTTTTTTTTTTTCTGAATGTGAACACAGCTCCGCCCCTTTCGGCCATGTTTTTTCCATCTCCTATATAAGAAAGTCCTTAGTTACCCCTCTCCACCCATAGCAGTTTTTAATTGCAATGAGATGACACACAGTTAGGGTCACAGAGCTAGGGACCCCAATATAGAGATATGCCTTGACGAGGCCTTGGGGCTCAGTTACATTGATCAATGCGATTGCTAAATATCTCCTTTTTCCTAATATTCATGGCAGGTATGCAATTCATTATTCACATGTTCAAATTAGCAAGTAGCATTTTTCATTGTATATTCCAATATTTGTCCATATGCTTGAGGCATTATACTATTATCTAAGTTTGATGTGCAGCCTTATCCGTATATAGTATGTAATTTTTGGCTTGCACTCATAATATATATATTAGTGCTCACTTCAGTTATCCTATTCAGTTATATGTAGTTTTTTTTTTCTGAATGTGAACACAGCTCCGCCCCTTTCGGCCATGTTTTTTCCATCTCCTATATAAGAAAGTCCTTAGTTACCCCTCTCCACCCATAGCAGTTTTTAATTGCAATGAGATGACACACAGTTAGGGTCACAGAGCTAGGGACCCCAATATAGAGATATGCCTTGACGAGGCCTTGGGGCTCAGTTACATTGATCAATGCGATTGCTAAATATCTCCTTTTTCCTAATATTCATGGCAGGTATGCAATTCATTATTCACATGTTCAAATTAGCAAGTAGCATTTTTCATTGTATATTCCAATATTTGTCCATATGCTTGAGGCATTATACTATTATCTAAGTTTGATGTGCAGCCTTATCCGTATCCAGTGATTTGTGATCTGCTGCCAGTTCCAGTGTTTCATGGAGCTGGAGATCACAACTCAATAAAAGTCTATGAGGGCCTTATGCTTGCTGTCATAGATTTGTATTGGGAGCTTGTGACGTAACTTCTGACTTCCGACCAGTCAGAAGTTATGGGTACAAGATGGTGGCAGGGGACCAAAGCGGCATTGAAAAAGGATGAAAATGCCGGAGGGTGGTGAGTATAAGGTCGGGGGCAGGGGACTTAAATTTAAAGCACCACTCCAGCGCTGAAAACCCTCTCCTGGCGTAGTGCTTTAAATATTAGAGTACATTTTTAGTATTATTTATACATAATGGAATACAGTCATAATAATAATTATGATAATATACGGTTTTATATTTTGCTTGATTAGGTATAATGCTTCTTGATAAGGAAAAAAGGGTCCGCACTTGAAACTGCAGATGTACACTTTATGTCATATCACACATAAGACCCCTTTATAGATCACTTCTAAAATAATTATTAGCCATGTGTGCCAACAGTAATTCTGTTCTTAACATCGGTAACATTAAAGGGGTTGTCTCCACACAAAATAATGGTTTAATTGCAATGTGCTGGTAGAAACCAACAACTTTGCTGTTATCAAATATCCTCTCTATTCTCAAGAATAAAGGGGGTTTTCATTCTATAGTTTTTACTATTCATTGTCTAGGTTACCAACCACCTCTGCAGTCTATAAGAGGTGGTCGGGCTTCTAGGCAAGGAGCACATTGCTTTAGAGCTTGTAAGCGCTGCACTGAAGTTGGTAAATACAGTAAAGCCCAGTGCCCCTGCACTTCAGTGATGCTGCAGAGTCAGCAGCTCAACCATGCAGCTACCCAAACATCAATCAGGAGGGCATCGCACAGGGCAAGTAGGAAGCCAGGAGGCTAGAAAGTCGTGCACTTAGGAAAAAGGGTATGTGCACATGCAGGGGCGTACATAGACATCAGGAGGCCCCATAGCAGAAGTTCTACTCCTCCCCCCCATAAAAAAAAAATAAAATCTCACATCTTTACACCCCTTACAGTCATTTTTCCTCCTAATGAAGCCCCTAGATTCCCCTTTCATTGCACCCATAAAGTATGATAGCAATAAAATAGCCCCACAAATTCTGTATGCTTCCTCCAGAACCCTCCACGCACTGTATGATGACCCTACTGAACCCCCCCCCCCCTCCACTGCCCTGGCAAAGTATGGGGACCCCAACACAGTATGATCCCCCACTGTGACCCCCTCCTCCCACAGCCCTTCATGCAGTATAATTTTATTACATACAGTATTATGGCCACCACACCTCTCTTCAAACTGTATAATAGCCCCCAATACAGCCCTCCGCACAGTGTGATGGTCCCCAAACAATCCATCACACTCTATAGTTTCTTACATACAGTATAATAGCCCCAAAATAGCCCTCAATAAAAAAAAAATGCTCCCTCATAGTCCTCCAAATATTATAATGGCCCCCACGCAGTCCCCCAAATATTATAATCAACCCCACATAGTCTTCCATGTAGTTTAATTGGACCTATATAGTCCTCCATATAGTATAATGTGCCACACATAGTCTTCCATATACTGTAGGATAAAGGGCCCCACATTGTTTTCCATATAGTATTATAAATGCATCCCTTAGTTCTCCATATATTATAATCCTCCTCGCCTTAGCCCTACATATATTATAATGCACCCCCCATAGTCATCCATAAATTATAATGCACCCACCATATCGTATATAGCACCCTATAGTCTTCCATATATTATACTATACCATCCATAGTCTTCTATATATGAAAATGAACTCCCATAATTTTCCAAATAGTGCAATACAACCCCAAAAGTCCTCCAGATAATATAATGTACCCTCATAGACTTCCATATTTAATAATGCATACCAATAGTCCTCCATTTATTACAATGTACCCCCCTAGCCCTCCATAAATTATTATGCACCTCCATAGCCTTCCAAATAGTATAATGCACCCCCATAGTCCTCCATATATTATAATTCCCTCCAGATATTATGATGCACCCTCATAGTCCTCTAAATAGTGTAATATACCCCCATAGTCATTCATATATTATAATGCACCCCCTTTGTCCTCCTTATAGTATTATTGCCATTGGCCACCAGTGTACTCACTGATTTAGAAAAAAAAATGCTTATGCCCCCCCCCCCCCCCCTGCGGTCTCTGCAGTGTCGTGTGTTCTGCAGCTTTGCACTTCTCAGCACAGAGGGAGAATGAAGAGTTGAAAGTGCGGTGCCAGGCAGGGGCCCAGCGTTAGCATTGCCCCCCCCCCCCCGACTCATGGGTCCCATAGTGGTCATGTGGTCTGCAATGGTGGCACGGCATTGTGCACATGGCGTCTTTTAGACACCAGCGTACCTCCCTTGGTTTTAAAGCAAAAGGTACTCCATGAAAATGCAGTGTTTGCTGTGAATAATCTTTTCTGATGTCTTTTGGATGCTGTTTGCCTTGTTTTTTCTTTTTTGCATTCCACGTGTAACATAGTAGCGATTCCAACCAAAAGCCACCAGAAGAATGGTCAGGTCACTTTAGCGTTTTCACTGTTTTCGAAGGCTGAAGCAGATAAAAGAAGTTATGACAGACTATACGCACAGCAGATCATTCTGAAATTGCTGCGCATTCATGCTGTCCATTCTTTATGGCATATTTTAGCTCTTTTTCAGGGCAGTTCCAGGCTTGATGCGGGGTGTGCTGCAGTTAGATCCCCCCAATTCATGAAGAGGTATAGACCGCCTCCTGAATCGAGTGGAGTACACCTGTGTGTGTCTCGCCACAAATCCAACTCCAGTCCTTGCAGAAGTAACATTTGTAGTAAAGCGATCATCGCCGCTCGTCGTGAATTTCATGAGCAGTGATCACCACGCCACTGTTCTGCACCAGCTTCATCCACTTTGTTGGAACTGGGCGAAAATATGGCAGAAATGGCAAAATGTTAGCACAGCCTCAAGTTGCACTAAAATTCTGCAACATTTCCAAGGTTTTTTTGCCAGAATACTAGTGTAAAAGCTTTGATGAATCGGGTGCACAGTGTGCACGTACCCTCACAACGTACCCACAATAGGGGTGTTGACTTTTTTTTTTAAAAAAAATTGTCATATACATTTTGGTGGGATTTCAGCTCTACCAGCCGGTCACTGGCACCCGAGACAGCTGACAAACCTTTAGCCCCTGGGATCCTAACCAACCTTGGGCTCCTGACCAACCCCTAGACCCCTGACCAACCTTGGGCTCCTAACCAACCTTGGGCTCCTAACCAACCCCGGGATGCTAACCAACCCCGGGATGCTAACCAACCCCGGGATGCTAACCAACCCCAGGATGCTAACCAACCCCGGGATGCTAACCAACCCCGGGATGCTAACCAACCCCGGGATGCTAACCAACCCCGGGATGCTAACCAACCCCGGGATGCTAACCAACCCCGGGATGCTAACCAACCCCGGGATGCTAACCAACCCCGGGATGCTAACCAACCCCGGGATGCTAACCAACCCCGGGATGCTAACCAACCCCGGGATGCTAACCAACCCCGGGATGCTAACCAACCCCAGCATGCTAACCAACCCCGGGATGCTAACCAACCCTGGGATGCTAACCAACCCTGGGATGCTAACCAACCGTGGGCTCCTAACCAACCGTGGGCTCCTAACCAACCTTGGGCTCCTAACCAACCCTGGGATGCTAACCAACCTTGGGCTCCTAACCAACCCTAGGATGCTAACCAACCTTGGGCTCCTAACCAACCCTGGGATCCTAACCAACCTTGGGCTCCTAACCAACCCTGGGATCCTAACCAACCTTGGGCTCCTAACCAACCCTGGGATGCTAACCAACCTTGGGCTCCTTAGCAACCTTGGGCTCCTAACCAACCCTGGGATCCTAACCAACCCTGGGATCCTAACCAACCTTGGACTCCTGACCAACCCTGGGCCCCTGCACACAGGTTCAGCACTGTATTGTCTCCATCTGCTGTTTAACGAAACCACCAATTATGTGTATTGGGATCGTTCCCATCTGACCAGCACCTGGCAGAGAATGGGTGAAAGAACCTGATGGCAACTGGTGCATTTTTGTAGCAGTTTTGCACCAGTTGGGCCCTCAGTGAGCACAGTGTAATATCAGGGTGATTTTCTGTGGGGGATGGAGGTGGGGTCCTCCATGATGATCCGCAGTGACCCTCCCTGGCAACACGCCATCACCTTATAAGATGGGAACAGGGCTTCTTACACTGTATAAATCTACTGGGCCAGTCATCATTTCATTACATGATTTGCACCTTTTTCCTCTAGTTTTTGGTATTTTTCACCTTTTTTCCCCCATTTACTCCTTATGTTCCTTTTAATTTGTGCCTTTTTTAAGTGTGTTTTCTATGCGTTCACCTGTTTTCCGTTCCCGATTTTGGGCGGGTTTTGGGCTAAATCATCAATTGTGAATTATTAAAAAGACAAAAAGGTTTGGTGCAAATGTTCTCCAATCCCCCCCCCCTCCCGCCGGGTGATTTTATGTACGTCTGAAACTTTGATATTTGCATTATTTTAGCAACACTTGTGACTTTTTGAGCTGAAAAGTCATATAGCAAGGGTTACAGACAGAAATAAAGAGCAATTTTTTTTTATTTTTCGCAATATTCACGAACTGCATCTGCCATTCTGAACAATATGTTGCAAAAAAATCTTAGCGAATACAACAAAGGATTTGACTATAAGGCTCCATGTGGTCAGAACCGGGGTCATGCTTCGACTTGTAGTTCTATAAAGGAGACAGTTGCACTCTGCACTACTAAGATGTGAACAATGAATATGGGAATAATGACATGCATTATTGCATGAAAAACGTAAAAATTGAGATACTTAGCACAAAAATGGCCAGTTTTATGTGAGCCCAACAGCCAATGGCAAGGTGACCTCTTTTTGTTGGGTCTCTGCCTACTCTAATGCCTCTCTTTGGGTTAAAAAACCTCCAAATTATGGGTGTACAGGAACATGGAAAAATTGAGATACTTAGCAGACAATAAAGGCCAGTTTTATGTGCAGGTTCCTGTACACTCATAAATTGGAGGGTTTTTCTTAACCCAAAGAGAGGCATTAGTTTGATAGGGACCCAACAAAACGATGTCACCTTGCCGCTGGTTGTTGGGCTCACGTAAAACTGGCCATTTTTGTGTGTACTAAGTATCTCAATCTGTGCATGACTATATTCATTGTTCCACACATCTTAGCACTACAGGGTGCAACGGTCTCCTTTTTGTTACTATGCTCCATGTTCAGTTTGCACCTGTTCACATTAGAAAGGTAGAATGTGCCGTCAGTCTATTTCTTGGACTTGTAGTTCCCCTGGCAGACAAAGCTTTGCATGTTCGCGTCCTCTTCCAGAAATGATTGAATGTAATGGAGCCCCCTGACAGGGAGCGCTGCGCCCCCGCCCCGTGTGTTGTCTCTGTCAGCTGTTTCCACTCACCCTCCTCCCTTCTGTCTCCCTCTGCAGGGGCTTCACGACTGTCAATCATCCAGCTGCAGGAGGCGGGGCCACACAGACGCTTCCTCCGTCCGGCCAATCAAGAACTTATAAAACAAGTGGGTGGAGCTACGATTCGTGTGACTGACAGCAGTGGGCGGAGTTACGAAGGCCGGGCGTTCCGACGTCACCACGCACAGGAGGAGGAGGACGCCCGGAGCATGGGTCGGAAGCGGTGCGTGGGAGACTGTTCCAAGATGGCGGCGGGCTGCTGCGGGGTGAAGAAGCAGAAACTGTCCAGCTCTCCGCCGTCTGGCTCAGGGGGTCCCGGAGGCCCGCACTGCAGCGGGGAGAGCCAGTGCCGCGGGGCGGAGCTGGGCCTGGGAGGCTCCGGGAGCGGACCTGGTGGAAGCAGCCGGGTGAACGGCCTGGCTTGTGGTAATAGCCTATCACCGGGCTGCGGGACTCTCTCTCCGGGCTGTGGCTCCAGTTTAAGCCCCGGATCCCGGAAGATGGTGGTTTCGGCCGAGATGTGCTGCTTCTGCTTCGATGTTCTGTATTGCCATCTGTACGGGTACCAGCCGCCCCGCACGCCTCGCTTCACCAATGACCCATAGTAAGTGCGGGCCGGGGGAGGCGAGCGCGGCCGGAGCGGGGAATGAATGGCCGCTCCGGAGGGTACGGAGTGATGTGGAGAGGAGTGTGCGGCCGCGCACCTACTGAGTCTCCGGGACAGCCCCGGAGTGTGCACGGGCCGGACCTGTCACCGGCACAGAGCCTTCGTGTGCGGCCGGTCATCTACTGTGTGTAACCGGCAAGGCCCTGTAGTGTGTACAGCCCGGACCTGTCACCGGCACGGCCCTGTAGTGTGTACAGTGGTGACCTGTCACCGGCACGGCCCTGTAGTGTGTACAGTGGTGACCTGTCACCGGCACGGCCCCGTAGTGTGTACAGCCCGGACCTGTCACCGGCACGGCCCCGTAGTGTGTACAGTGGTGACCTGTCACCGGCACGGCCCCG